>NC_039276.1:10347824-11575324 GCF_003368295.1 Carassius auratus | reverse complement strand
GAATGTTTTTTTACTTGCTGACGTTAGCTGTGTGTACAATAATATAATTTGTCAATTTTCCCGGGAAAGAAAGACTAGCTTGTAAAACAAAATTGTTATTATTTAAGATTTAATTCACTTTAAACTTGAACTACACTATGATAACTGAAAAATAAAAAACAGCTAGAATTATTTTGTTCTTGTCTCAGGTAAACAATGACGGACCATGGTCCATTCCAGAGCTGCAGTGAAGGAACAGATAAAATAAGACTCTATTAAGCAAGTGTTCTTTAATTGTTCAACATGGAATAGAGCCATTGTAATGTATTTTTGACATATGCCTGCTGCAAGAAAAAAATATTGTGTGTGAATTTATATTTTATTCTATGATTCTAAAAAATAAAAAAAACCCTGATTAGTCAAAAACATCAATCCCTTTTTCAGTTTTTTTGTCTTTGTACACCAGGAGCCCCTCCCATGATAGACTGTTGATACTTTATTCAGGATATACTGTTACAACACACAAACTCGTGCACCAAGCACACACACATTCACCCAGATGCTGCTCCCACACATTACAGCAGAGTCCAGGAATGAGGAGAGACTCAGTTCTAATGGAAAAGAATGTGTGGAGTGCTGGGGAGGTTTAACAGTCGGAGCTAAAGACAGGGAGAACAGTTCTCTGTTTGTATAAGGTGGAGTGGTTGTAGTTAATAAGTAACAGTCCCTTCAGGTTCAAAGGTTCAGTCACACTCGGAACTGGGAAAACTTCCTTGGGTGGCAGTTGAAAACAACACTTGCGTATTTGAATTTGTGTTATTTTGTGAAGTTTTGGAGAATCCGAGATGGGAAAGAAGCAGGCAGGTACAGGGCCGCTGTCGAGGCGTCCGGATAACTCAGCGTTTAAACAGCAGAGGTTACCTGCCTGGTCTCCATCTCTCACGGCACAGACCGTGCTGCCAACCTTCTACATCCTCTCTCTTGTGTGCTTGTTCCTGGGCATATGGCTCTTCATCACTGTTGAGAACACATACGAACTGAAGGTTAGACATGTTTTTATCATGTGCGAGCTTGCAAGGCAGCAGGAAGAGGAGAAATAGACCAGGAAGATGTGTTCTCATATGGAAACAAATCCATCAGAGAGTGATTTTAGTGTGTTCTTATAGTGTAACAATGTGTTGGTCACGTTCTTTTGCTATTTTTTTGTTGTTGTAATAGATCTAACATGTAATTTCATACATTTAACATCTTAGTTTCGCAAAAGACAAACTGTTAATAATACACTGATAAAGACATTCATTCAGTTGTTTAATTAAAGTAACTACAATGGACAGTGAGCCAACTGTGTTGTTTGCTATTAGCACTGCATGCTAGGGCAGCCATACTGTAGAGTCCAGAATGTCATTGTCATTATAATGTAGAGACAGACCAGAATATCATTGCTTTGGGGGATTTTTTTTTTTTTTTTTTTTTTTTTTTTTTTAACAATCCTTATAAATAAAAATAAAAAAAACATACCACCAAGCACAAAGCTTAGCAACTGAATAGCAACATGAAGAGTTCAGATGTAAAAGCCTCTAAGTGGCATCTGAAATTTTATACACACACACAAACACACTGTATATAAACTTTTTAATATAAAAATGATGGTGTTAAATGCTTAGACTGGGCATTCAGTAGATAAATTACACTGATGAAATATAGGCCTAAATTGAAACCTGTTGTCGTTTTATTGAGAAATGATGATTTTACACTTTGTTGCTGATGTGAAATACCCTAAATTATAAAATGACTAATATATGAATTATAGAATGACTGCTACAGCTCAACATGTTGAAGTATGTTGAAAACAAAAAGTGGATTCCATTGAAAAAAAAAAAAAATCCACATCCAGGCACTCACATAGCAAGCAAAGGAAAAAGCCTTCAATTATCAGAGAGGGTTACATATTAAAAAACAGTACGTGGAGTACGTGTTGCCATGACTCCAACAAGTCACATTTTACATTCATATTGAATGTTGGTCTTTTTTCTTTTTTGTTGCATAGGTCGACTACACCAATGCTGGAACATGTGAACGGTGCTTTGATTTGAGGAAGCATGTCATCGCCTCCAAAACACCCTGCACATGCACAGTCAGCTTCCAGGTTCCAAAAACATTCCAGGTGGGTCTGGCTATATAGTCTACTAATATGACTATTTACAATACCTTTCAAATGTTTTGAGTGAAGATTTTTTTTAAAAGAAATTAATACTTTTATTGAGCAATAAGGACAATAAAGACATTTAGAATGTTAGGTTACTAAACATTTTTATTAAAAAATGCTGTTCTTTTAAACATTCTATTCTTAAAATAATCCTGAAAATAGTGCATCCACAAAAACTAAGCAGCACAACAGTTTTTAACATTGATAATGAGTACCAAATCAGTATTATTAGAATGATTTCTGAAGGATCATATATGACACTGAAGACTGCTGGTGATGCAAATTCAGCTTTTATAATATGCAAAATTTCAGGGAAATTTTTCCATCCACCTTTTTATTGTTCTCTTTTATGTAAAGTACTTTGAATTAACAATGTGAATGAAATGTGGTATATAAATAAACCTGCCTTGCCTTGTACAGTCCCACTGCTAAAAGGATGATTTAGGCTACATAAAGTAGGCTAACACATTATTTTATTATTATTATTATATTCTGCCCAATACTGTAGATGTCCATTTATTCTTTTTGTATAAACAATTTCCTCCAATTGGCTCCAATAGTTTTCTATTGCAAGTTTGTGTTCTTAGACCACTTTGATAAAAAGTTTTAATAAAAGAGAAGATGTCCTAGATTAAAGGCATATTTTTTAAAAAAAGTCTGCTGCCTAATTTCAACCAGACAACCTTGTGAACCTCATTTATCAACAGCCAGTTTCCTTTTAACATGATGTAGTAATTTGTCTCCCTCAGGGTGATGTATTCTTTTACTACGGTCTGAGGAACTTTCATCAGAACCTGCGGAGGTACATGGACTCCCGCGATGATGCACAGATGGTGGGGAGGAAGAACAACCTGAAGGTGCTCGACATCTCTCTCACTCCCCTTCTGTTTTGCACTCCTGTTTCACGCTCTCTCCTCATTCCTCCCACACACTGATTAAAATAACGTCTGTCTTTATTTGATCTCTCATTATGCTTCACATTAGTGGCGCTGTTATCACAATTTAAGATGTTGTTCTTGCTCACGTAGGCACCGAGTTCGTACTGCGCTCCGTTCGATTACGATGCAAACAGAGTGCCCATTGCCCCCTGTGGTGCCGTGGCCAACAGCATGTTCAATGGTAAGACCCATTGTAGAATTATGCCATCAAGCGGTTTTACTTACTTCTGTTTGTGCTTGTTTATTTATATATATATATATATATGTATGTAGTGTTTTTTTTTGTTTGTTTTTCTTTAGATTCATTAACAGTGATGTATAATCCAGCGGTTGGGTCAGAAATACAAGTTCCACTCTACAGGAAAGGCATTGCATGGTACACGGACAAAAACGTCAAGTTCCGTAACCCTCCGACCAACGACACGTTCACACTCCAACGAGCCTTTGAAGGTCGGCTACACACCATATAGGCCTACACCACCTGTTTATGAACATAACGTGTCTTGTTTTTCTCACTTTTGTCTCTCTGTTTGTTTTCAGGCACGACTAGGCCCTTATATTGGCAGCGTCCGGTTTATGAGCTGGATGACACAGACTCCAACAACAATGGCTTCATAAATGACGACCTGATTGTTTGGATGAGAGAGGCAGCCTTCCCTAATTTCAAAAAGCTTTATGGGGTTCTCAATCGTGCTCAAGGGCCTTTCACTGAAGGCCTGCCACCTGGAAACTACACCCTCTATATAAATTACAGTATCCTTTGCTTGATGGAGAACAGAATTGGTTGTAAGTGGAAGGAAATTGTTTAGCAGCACTGACAGGCTTTTGAGTTTGGTGACAAAACCTATGAAACGGCTTACAAATTTACATAGTCACTATATGAAGTCTTCTTTTCTTTTTGGTTGAAAAATTCCTCGAAGAGATTATATTCATCAGTGTCAAATAGTTTTCATTTATTTGTATTTTTTTCATAAGCAGGTTTGGCCTTGACCAATCAATCCAGATTTTCCTGTTGAGCCCTTTAGAGGTCGGAAGGAGCTGGTGATCTCCATGGTGACCTGGTTTGGTGGGCAGAATTACTTCCTGCCCATAGCGTACCTGGTGACCAGTGGACTGATTTTGGTGGCAGCTGTTGTACTCACGATGGTTTATGTGAAAGTGGGCAAAAAAGGCAAGAACATGGAGGACTAAACCAAAAGAAGATGGAAATATCCAACAGGAAAGAATGACATCAAATTGCACTACAGGGTCATTATTAGGCATATTGAAAACTATTGAAATTTATTTTAAAGTTTACATATCAGACACTATAATTTTGAGAAAATGTGTTGACCAAAGCCCATTTGATACGGTTCTCTAATTATATTTATAGTATGATATAAAGTGGGATTCAAAATTCTGAGTTCACACTAAAATATGAGTAAAAATAAAATAGTGTGTGTGATTTGTGTTATTATATGATTTGGATTGGAAACAAACAAACCTGTATGAAAGCAGACAGTTGCATAAAATTGCATTTTACACATGGACTTTTGAACCCCGCTATAAGCTTCATGATTATATTCTGTTGAGCTGTGAAACTGGCCTGTATTTTCAGACAAGAAATTATAATTTCAAAATATATATGTATATATATAGTTTTTAAACAGTATGCAGTTACAGACTATTATTAATATTAATAGTCAGTATTAAGTATGTTCCGCATATTTGCAGTTACCAGTAATGTGTCCTAACTGCCAGCAGGAGGCGCCTGTGACAATCCTGCTCTGTGAACGCGCAGCGCGATTACAAACCTCCTGTGTGTGTTTACTGAACACCGCGTTTACTTGTTATACAGCACACGACTGGCAATTTTGAAATTTGAAAGTTGCATTAGAATGCATCAGTTTACAAACTTGACTTATGTATTTGCTACGGGCTTTCAATACTCCAGACAGTTTACAAAGTAACTCCTTGCTCGTCAGTATATAATTCCACTCAGTCAGGCGCTAATATTTGCAGGACATTTTAGGACACTTGTCGGTCTGAATTGATTTTGAGGAACTTTGTATACACGGGTGGAAAATCAATAGGAGTAGATGACGTATCAGTGAGTGACAGCAGTGTTTTCTAATTATTCTGTAATTATTACACCTGCATTATGACCTATGATATTAATTAAGGGACGACATAAAATATTTGAACTTTAAAATGTTCTGGTCACACTGCAACACTACTTGAATGAACTACAAAATAGTGGGTCATTAAAATATTAAAAAAGAATTGGTAAATGTGTGTAAAAATATTATTTTGCACATATGTAATTACATTATTTTAATATGAAATTTTGATGTTGAAAAATAAATTTTGGGATTTTAACTGGGGTCGCATTAATAAATGTGCGTTTATATGTTAATAGTTATGTGAATATTAAATAAAAATAAGAAACAGCACTGCTGAATAAATTTGAAAGCCATGATACATTCATTAATCCAGTTGTCTAAAAAAGATATATATAAAACTTCAGTTTAACATTTAAAATTGTTTTATATACAATCAATCTACAGTACCTATCATCATTTAGAGACAGATGTACAGTGAACAGCAGACACACATGGACACAAACAGACTTGCACAGAAACACATCACATACAACTCTGACAGGATTTCAAAAACTATAAGCAGACATGCACATACACGACTGAATCTGGTATACTTTTAAACTCACAAAAACATTAAACATACATGCACTTCCACAGAGACACCACTGTGGACATTGCATTGCTTTAAGCCAGTAAACTATCGCAAGTACCGAAATATGACTTTTTTTGATATTGTACTAAAGGACAAATGTAACAGTGTACAAATCTGACTCTGAACATACATCACCCTGGCATCCAAAATCCATAGTGTGAGGCAATGTTTGGTCTGATAACATTAAATCAAATGGATAATATGCTTGGACTGATTATCCATCAGGTTGTTTGGTCAAGTCAACGATTAAAAGAAAAAAAAAAGACATATAAAGACAACTTGGCACAGAGCAATGCACAGAGTGTTATAGGCAAGAATGTAGGCATCCTGTGTTTTGCTCTTTAACCTTTGACTGCTATAGGGTCACATCTGGTAAAGGTACCCATTAGGACAGTGTAACCATGAAAGCAGTGCATGCTTGGTAGCTTAAACCTGACCTGTTAGTGGTTTGGGAGTATTAATACAAGACACATCAGCAGGAAAAATAATGGATGTTTGCGTGGCACAGGTATTGACGTGCATGACTAATAATATATTTGGCATGAATGTGTATGTGCAGTCAAGCACGGAGGACTTTTCCATGGAAATTGAAAATGCAGCACCTGCACCATTGCAGTACCGTTATTTTTAAGAAAGGCCTTGCTAGTTCCTGCGCTGAATAAATGTTAATCTACTTTAATTTATTCAGACTAAACTAAACAATGCACGCTACCAACATCTGTTCCAATACCTTGTGAGCTGCATACCAAGACAGCATTTTAAGGCATAAAATGTTTTCGCCTAAAAAGCACTGCACATTGCAGTGAGTTCAGTGAAAAGATGGCTGACATGTTGTAACAAATATTTTGTTAATTATAAATAACCAAATCATTCAATAATGAAAACTATCTATAGCCTAACTAGCTAAATATATGTAAAAACTGACTATTTTGCCCAATATTTGTGTGTAAAATGTATTTTTGTGCTTATTAGACTGCTGATGAGTTAGCTTAGCAACATGCTAACCATTCTTAAGCATTGCAAAATAGTTACCCCTAAGTTTCCATATAATGGCTGGAATACACTACAAGATTTTTAACACTAGGCATCACACATTTGCAGACTTTGGTTACGGAGGAAAAACTGGGCACCATTGGGAGTTTGTGGTGCACAATCTTATGTGAAATCAGTCGCTTCAAATTTGCAGACTGGCTGTGACTTTTTCGGCAACAAGAATTGATTTTTCCAGATTGTAAATTTGGGCAAAATTCAGGAAAAAAGTTGTGTATTCAAGCTTTAAATCAGTTACTAAAGATGTGGTGCATCAATGTAATGTTAAAGATATATATTTTTGAAATATCTAAATGTTTACTAGAATTTTTTTTATAATGAGACATCATATTGTCACTTGAGCTTTAATCAAATATTTTAAGCTTTAACCATATTTTTGACATTTGTTTATATATAATATACATTTATGCTTCTGTATAAATATATTGTTTCAACAACAGAGTACCTAATTTTGATGTATTTCTTAATGGGGACACTAGATTTGCACAGAAGACTGAAACACTTGTGAAACACTGAGAAACACTGATGTCATTAGATTACTGATGTTCTTGACGACTCGACTTGATTTTTTTTGTCTAAGATACAGGAATTGCAATTTTGCAATTTTCAAATAGTTTAATTATATGTTCATGTTATATTTTGACTGGATTTGTGAGTAAAAAAAAAAAAAGAAAATGGACACATAACATCATAATATTGATATATCGATCGCCGACCCCTGAATCCATTAAACTAACCAAATCTCAGCATGTTTTGAGGTACGGGCAAATATTGTATCTTTGGCTAAGTAAATCAATGCCAGATATACACCCCTATAAGTTAGTATGCTGCATTGTTTAGGAAGATGTCTATGTAGGCAAGTTTACTCACTAGGTTTTGGAACAGAACTAGAGGAACCAGCACAGGCCTGTGTAGCTATGTCACAAAGAAGAAACCTATATAACATCAGAATACAATACAACAGTGCAAAATGAATCACAGTGTTATAAGAGTGTTTGTCTATTAATTTTAAATGGGATCATTTGTTATTCTGTGAGGGCGGAATATTTCTTTGCCTAAAGGGAAAAATGTGCCTTACAATGAGCCATCAAGTTGAATACATCTCCGCTCTCAGAAAAAAATGCACAGATATCTAAGGACTCACAGTTTGACAGCAGAGCACAGTCACATATATGCACTCGTACACACACATTTAGACGTATGAACACACACAACACTTACAGAACACAGTAGTGTAACGAGATCTCCGCTGTTCTCTCTCTCCTGACATTCCTGTGTGTTATTTCAGTGATAGGACTTACACGGTGTACAATTTGAGACGGCACATTCTGATCTGATCTGCAGAGTTCTGGGAAAGGTAGTGTTCAGCCCAGGGTTTCCAAATGGGTCCGCCCTTTTGTGATTGGTCAGTCTTGGTTCTGAGACTGTGCACTGTGGGTATTCTGTGGCACTTGGTACAACTGTCCCTCTGTGGGTGTGGCTTGATCAGATGTGCTCTTGGGTGTGTCATAGGCTGAGCTAGCTGATTGGCTGCTGTCTGTCCGAGCCACTAAACTACGCCCCCTGAATGGTAGAGTGCCTCCTGATAGGTGGTTAGCCCTGTCAATCATGATTGGCGTGGCGTATTCAGTGCCAGAAGCAGGAAGGGGTTCAGCGTAAGCATGGTAATGTTCCGGGGGAATAGGTGCATCATACTCGGGGCCACCAGCCTCTTCGGGCTTAAACGTTGACCTTTGTCCAAGAGAGGCCATAGTACCGGTGACAAGTGGTTGGGCATATTCTACATGGATGGGCAGAAAACAGATTGTTCAATGGTTTGTTGGAGAACATAAAACTAATTTGACCAGTTTGTTAGTATGCTTACCTGCAGGCACCACCCGGGGTCTCTGGTGGTCTACTCGTGCCGTGGTACTGTAACGAACACAGTCTTCTCCATCCAACTTAGAGGGCAGCAACTGTTTCATACTCTTCCACCACACTAAAACACACATCCATGCATGTTTAATAATTAATTTAGGTGTTGATGCAAAAGAGTAAACAACTGAGAACAGACGCACCTGTGCGCTCCCAGTGTGGAAGGTCGTAAGTCACCTCTGGGCTTTTTCTGTAGGTTTGAACACAGATGGTGAAGATGTTATCTCAAATGGGTTGTCCTTTGAGGCTATTCGCATTTAGTTTAAAATGTTCATGCACAACAAGGTTTTAATATGTTGCTAAAATATTGTAGCGTAATGATCTCTTGGTGATTTTTAAAAACTATTCAGAAATCAAATAATTTGTTAAGATATTGAAATGTTTTACTGACCTGTTCTTCCACAGCCAGGAGCACACCATCACTAACACCAGGGTTGTCAGGACCACCACCAATACAGGAACCAACACTGCCACCAGCGCCACTTCTGTTACATTTACACAGCACATTATTATCATCAATCGTCTGTTAGCTAAGTTATCAAAATGTCGTTAAATATTAACATTTATACTGTTTTGTTTAAATAAATGAATAATAAAACACTGAAATCAAGATGCTGCAAATATACTGATGTTAAATATTGTATTCAGTATTAAACAGGAATGAAAGATGGATACAACTCATTAAAATTGGGCTGTTTCACCCATTTTTGTTTGCATGCAATTTGTATTTTTATAATTAGAGTAATTATAGTTGTTCACTTAGCAACATGCTTAAATGAGAATCAACAGGAATTAACAGTAAAGCCGAAATGTGTGCACTTCATATGAGAAGCATGTGAAAATCAAGTTTGCTGTCTAGATAAAACATCTTAAATTCAGACATTTTTTGAGGTTCCATTTCACAAAGAATGCTGCCTGAGGGGACGTTCACACAGAATGTGCTTTTGTCTTCCAGTGTGCTGCTTTTTCATTGTTTTTCTATGTAAAGTGATTGACCATCGCATTCACTGCTCGCTCATGACAGCATTCTAAAAACCCAGCGGGTGGGTTAAAAGGCCTTGAGTTTTTTTTTTTTTTTTTTGTGCATTCTGTGTGAACGAATGACCCCTAAGAAAGTAGGAGCCTATATATAGACAGCAAGGGATAGAGACAGCTCACTAATGTTTATTACAAAGCTCATATGTTAAATAACTAAATGAACTGTGTTCTTACCATCGTGAGAGTGCGGAGGCATGGTGGTGTTTCGGATGTTGGGTGTGTGTGTCGTCCTCTCCTGTAGGGGGGGCACTGTGGTTTTTCTGCGAGGGGGAGGAGGAGCTGAATGGAAGATTCTTGGCCTCGCTGACCAACAGAAAGAGGTCCAATCATATTAAGCACAGATAGTTAGCCAAAAATGAGACACTTTCTCTGATTAGTCTCACCGGCATGAGGTTGGCAGCCCAGCAGCTCCATTTTAAGGGCGATCCTCTGGTGCCACTGCAAGGGACATATTCTGATAAAGCGTGCTTCAATTGGAGGAATAAAGTTGTTCCGCACTTCCTGGAGATAGTTGGTGTTGGCTTGGAAAATCTGTTACAGAGACACAAGGACACATTGTCTTGGCAACAAAGAACATTTGGCCTTGGACCAAGGTCCGTCTTATTTACGCCTAATCAATGCGGTTCTCGTTAAGCTCCCTGACAGTCAATGGACATTTATTATTAATGACAACAGAGTGCACTTTAATTTCAGGCTCCTTAAACCGCAGGAAGGTGAAACCCTTTTTCCTGGAAATATACAAACAGTGATGTCATTCTGCAGCAGTTCTATAATACCCCCAAACACAAAAGAAGATTAGGAAAAAAACACATGGTCTGCTTCAAAACCTACTGAGCTGGATAGGCTAGTCAATGTATGGTGCCTTAAATTCAATAGCATCGCATCGCATAAAATTAAATACAAGATGGTGGATAGGGGAAATCCAAAAATGTACCTTATATTAAATCCTAGCATTAGGGTAATATAAATATCTGTCAAAATGAATTGAAAGTCAAGTATTCTGTGCACAGTGGCTTTGCTGCCAACGTAGAACATTCCAAATCATTCATTTATAAAGTTTCTGATAGTTAGGATCCTTTATTAAAAGATTTTGGAACCGAGTTAAGCTAACACAATACAAACAATCCTCCACACCTTGTTTTTATCTGATCCCACTTCTTGATAGGGTTTCCACTGCTGTCCATCGTGGCTATAAAACACCTCATAGGCTGAAATGTAAAACTGATATTCTTGGAGGCTGGAGCCAGTGGTGGTTATACCTGAGAGGCAGAGGCAGAGGCAAATGACTGACCATTCAAGATACAGATGCAAACACACTGATCCTTTCTTTCGCTCTCTCACACACAAACTCAACCTGTTATTTTTTTCTCTTTCTTCAAGTCCACTTGAATCCATTCTTTTGTGTCGCTGTTGGCTGCTGCCCACGGACGTCCCGGTGATTTGAGGCGAGCACCTGTGGGGCCCCAGACAGTGGGCTCCTTTCCGTGACCGCCCCATTCCCACTCTGAGGAGGCTGTGATCTGAAAATCACTGACCACCCCTGACTCCAATCCCAGAGTGCCATAGCAACCTTAAAGAGAGTAAAAATTAAAGGTTCTATTATTAGATCATCAAGGTGTTGGGCATTTCTTTAGAAGTGACAGGAATAAAGAAAAAATAATAATTTTTAAATCTTTATTAAAGTATGTAAAATCTCTATTATATTCCCCTTTTTCATTATTAAATTAAAGATATAATAACATAATTTTTTGATGCATTACTGATTCACTCACCGCTAGTCTTGAAAGTAAAAAGGCTGGGGGAGAGATTTCCACTGTAAGAGGGACAAAGACGCAGCTGTCATTCTGTCTAACAATCAATCAGTTTATTACACACAAAAATGAATTTGCATTTCCAAACAGAAATAAATACCAGTGGTTGCAAGGCAGTAAAATGCTTTACTAAGTTTAAGGTTTGAGCTTTGATTCTGTATAAATGAAATGCTGCATCAAAGATGTTTTGCACACAGCATGCATCTAGTTTTCCACTGGCTGTGCACGAGAATCAACAAACAACGTAATATCATCTTTGCGGTGTAGACAACCACAGTTAGCTCCAAACAAATGCATCAAGTATGCAAATGTTAAGCTGTCGTTTAAGCTGTGTTCACGTCATGTCTGAATTACCATAATTACCAGATGACAGTTTAGAGCAGTTCAGGTCCTCTGACTCACAAACTGTTCGTTCCTATGGCAACGCACAATTCATAATAAAAAAAGATGAATCCATGTGCCACTTTGCTGTTCGTGAAAGTACTTAATTCACTTCTATATGCTCTTGCAAAATACTGAAAAAAAAAAAAATAAAATAAATAAATAAATATATATATATATATATATATATATATATATATATATATATGAGTAAATAATAAAATAATAATAATAATAATAACACAATATTAACTATAATATAAATAAAGCTTAGATAAAATTTATTTTCCAACTTTTAATTGCAAGTTCAAGAAAGATGGATTTTACTTTTAATACACATCTTTTAATATACAATATTTACTTTTTAATATACATTTTAACCCCCCCCCCCCACATAGATAGATGGATAGATAGATAGATAAAAAAGGAAAAAAAAGGGCATTAAAAAGTTAAAGGTAACTGATTTGCAGAAAGACTCAGAAAAGCATATTAAGAGGAATTTCGATACTACACTGCCTTGCAAGCCCTGTAATCAAATGAAAGTGATTTTCCCATGAAGAAAGCCAGCAAGAATGCAAATGGGTTACTCACGGCACAGATGTTACATTGTTGGCCAGTGAGCTTTCGTAGTGTGGGATGCCTTTGCTGCTGACCACACTGATTTGCCCCCCCAGAGTGTTGGAGACCACACCCGCATGTATCCCGGCCAGACAGATAGGAGAAGACTGCAGAAAGAGACGGTGAGACATTAGGACAGCTGACACTGACTCACTATCCTTAAACCCACAGGCTGTGACCTGGCACAATGAGGTCACATCCTTGAAGCAGAACTGCAGTGTTGTCATTTATGCCACTGTGATAAAAAAAATGACATATGATTCATTAGACTAACTTCTTCCAAAGTTTAGACTGAGACATGCACATACAATACAGTGTTCTTACAGGCCAAATACACACACGCGATTCTATTCATAAGTTTGGGCTCGGTTCATTTTCTTTGTAAGAAATTTATATTTTTTATTCAGCAAGGACACATGAAATTGACCAAATGTAACAGTAAATATATCGGTAATGTTACAAAAGTTTTCCATCTCAAATAAATGCTGTTCTTCTAAACCTTCGATTAATCAAAGAATCCTCAAAAATATATTTTAAATAATTCTTAATTATTTTTAAAATAATTAAGCAGCACAACTGTTTTCAACATTGATTATAATAAGAAATGTTTCTTCAGCACCAAATCAGTGTTTTTAAATGATTTCTGAATGATAATGTAGAAAACTGTCACTTTAAATTGTGATAATATTTCAAATGATTACTATTTTATCAATATTAATAATACTTTTTCACATTATTAAATAAGTGTGGCCTTGGTAAGCATAAGAAACTTCTTTCAAAAACTTTTTTTTTTATATTACGACCTCAAACTTTTGAACATTAGTTTATTTGTGGATATAAATCTCTTAAATTATCTTTCAGTGTTGTGTACAGAATAAATGAGTCGCTCTTATAAACTCAGAACCGCTAACATAGTGGTGACCATAGCAACATACAAGATGTTTTTCAAGAAACATTAGCGACCAGAAATGCATTATTATTATCCTGTAATTCTCAGTAAACTACAGCTGACAGACATCAACCATTTAATTTGCTCATTAAAGGGATAATCCTTTAATCACCCTCATGTTGCTCCAAACCTGTATGATGTTATTTCTTCTGCATGTGGAACACAATTGTTTTTTTATGTTTTTTTTTTATTTTTTTTATCATGTAATGGATGTCATAGAGGACCAAAAAATAAGAATTTCATTGTTTACACTTTTTCCAAAATATCATCTTTTTTTCTCAGGAGGAAGTCAGTTATACAGGTCAGGACTGACACAAGGTAAATGATGACAGAATTTAAATTTCTTCTGCTTGCTTTTTTTCTGCTCTCTTTTTGAACATTTGAAACCAACAGAAAAATTGGCTGTCAATGTCAATTCGTAATGAATTCAGCTGTCAGTTGCAGTCGACGCTCAAATAAATAACCAAATATGTTTGTGTCCATTAAAAGAATCAGGTCAGATGCAACTTGGAATTGGTTAAGTTTCAATTGTTCAATCATTAGTTCACAAAATCCATGCAGAATTACGCTGTGTAGTCAACATTCAGACTACACAGCGTAATTCTGCATGGATTTTGTGAACTAATGATGAAGAATAGCGATGATAAAGCTTGTCAGAAAATACAACTCATTTAGCAGCTTATGAGGTGACAGGAAATGTACCACATTTGCCATCTGCTGTGGCAGCGCATAAAGGACAAAATGCAAGTACCATTTACACACCTAATGTGCATTCCTCCCTCTGTTTTGTTGAACTAGGACCTTTAAATCTCCCTGTCTTTCTTAACTTGCCTAATGTGTCCAAGGCTTTCACAATTAATCACATAAACAAATCAACAGAAATGTCTGTTGTGCATGTGAATGCAATAAATTTAAATGGATTTACATCAGTCTTATAGTCCTGTACAAAAAACAGTCCTAATAAACAATTTTTAAACAATCTGATCCACAGATGCGTGTTTTATGGCGCACATACTGTATATTCTCGGTAGCACTCGAATGCACATCATGCTGAAATCCCGATTTCCAAACTCATAAGTAGGAACTTCCCAGAAGGACTTCAAGAAAATAACCTCAGTGTGTATATGTCCAGAGCCACTTGCTGTCTGGCACTAGAAAAATAGTAAAATTGCTAGTTTAAAAAGAAAAAAAAAAAGACAGTTCTGATTAAACATACACACACAGTTGGGACTCCAAACCAAAAAGAGACCACAAACACTAGAAAAACTCTCAACACCCACACACACTAGGCAAACTCTCAACACCCACACACAACGACACCGCAAACATACACCACTTCCTCTGGGCAAAATAAAACACTGCTCTCGCCACAAACAACGTTGGGCACACATGCACACACACCCACACACACACACACACACATTTGTAAAGGCGTCATATGGGCCCCGAACTAATTCTGAGGGTGTATCTGAGCAGAGAAACAAGACTGTTGTCAGCTGGTCTGCATTAGAAAACCATTCAGCCAAACCTGATCTAACATCTCCCAGAGAAACACGCTGTCATACACACATTAAAAACACACGCACATACATCCAAACACACAGACGCACACACCAACACACCCCTAGGAGACTAACAGCTCTAAAACTGACACACAGAATCATTTACAATGACTCAACTTCAAAAGAACGTCTGCTTCTCACTCTGTCTTTCCCTCAAACTCCTATTCATACACCCTTAAACACTGATTTCAAGTTAGAAACATGCTCTCAAGAAGATAACTACCTATTGTGTTCAAACTGACAAAATGAAATCATCTACAGTTTAAAGCAAACAGGAAGAATTAAAGCAGTGATGAGGTCATCAGCAATGACCTAATCAATGTACGGCTAACCCAGCGTGCGGTCGCTCTAAAAGAAAAATTCTTCTGTTAAATACACACTGAAAAAAAGTTTTCAAGCAGTACCTCATCTAATTAATAATTTGTCTTTCAATTTAGTTTACAATTATTTGTTTCATTTTTCAAATAATATTTTTTTCGTTCAAAACATTGTTGAATATAAATATTTTTCATTAAGTGCTCAACGGAAAAATATTTGTTTGGATGAATGTACAATTTCGAGCATGCCTGCGCATGCGTATTAAACAAAAAAAGCGACGACCAGCCACTAAATGTTAAAAAATGTTTTTAAAAATCTGAAAATGTCAAACTCAGAAGAATGTTAAAAATCTGACACCTTAGTAGCAAGTTACGGATATGTAAAATGTTAATAAAATGATGTATTGAAAATTATTGATGTCTTTTTGGATTAGATTTGTATCAGATGCTATTAATGATGTTTCTTAATGGTAATCATGTTTTATTAAATTAATGTTTTTATTTGTATAAAACTAAATTTCTATTAACTATTCTATTAAGATAAATTAAATCTATATCTGTTGGATTGGATAAAGTTAAATATTTCTAATACATATTTCTTAAATTTAAAACAATTGTTTAATTGAATCTTTATATATTTGATTGAGAAAACTAAATTATTCTAATATTTCTTAAATGAGAAAGTTTGTTTTAATTAAATCTATATCTTTTTGTTTAGATCAAAAATAGAATTTAAATTAATTTACTTTCATCAACAATTAAAAATAAATAACTTGCTCTAAACAATATTTTCTCTGTCTATGAAAACTATTTAGTAAAACCTGATAGAAAGTATATTTTTCAAGTAATAAAATATAGATGTGAACCATTACCCTAAATTTTTTTAATTGGTTGAATGAAATTTTTTTTTCAGTGCAGCTTTTACCACAGACAATAATTTAGACTCATACCTTAATTTGTAAAAAACATTAGGTCGTCCACTTATACACTAGAAGTTTCAAATATGCTGTTGCTTTAAAAGTATAACCAAAGAGGTAAAACATAACGTGTTAGCATGACAGTTGTGTGCAATTGTGCAATTTCAACAGTTTCCTGACCAGTTTACTAAAAAGATGCAATTCTCTGAATAAATAATTTCTAAGTGAATTCCTTTTAACTTGTATTACATCAATATACATATTCCTTAAAGGATGAATAACACTTTTATAAACACTTAAGAATGCAAAGAAACATTTCAAACATGAAGCCATAGAGAATACTTTACTTTAAAGAGCTGAATGACCGCAGTTAAAGAGGATTAAAAAATAATATAATGCTGAACCAACAGCACACACACTCCTTGTGTCCCTGAGCGGTGTCTGGTTTTTCCAGAATTCAATGACAAGTCATTCACAGTGATTCTCAAGTTGGGAGCTCACTGGAGAAGAAAATAATCAGTGAATAATGAAATGATAGTCAGTTTCTTCATGCAGTGTATGAAGGTTGAAATGCAGTGTATACGTGAGAGTTCATAACTTCCAACCCTCTACGGACACCTTGGCAATTGATTCACCATTGGCTAGTAAATATTTTAGTTTACTCACCAGACAGATATTAAAAAACTGCGCCATTTAAAAAATATTATATATATATATATATATATATATATATATATATATATATATATATATATATATATATATATATATATATATATATATATATAAATATTTGTAAAATGGCGCAGTTTTTTAAATATCAGTCTGGTGAGTAAACTAAAATATATTTTTTTAAATATCTGAAAATACACTATTAACATCAGTCAGTCAGTCAAGCTTTATAATAATCAAGTATTATTTAATAATAGCACTTTAGTAATTAGAAGTAAACTTGATAACCATGTTTGAATGCATATTAGTCATTTTAACTGAACATTTTAACTGGACTGGTGGTGGTGCTTTTTTGGTCATTCAGTGTTTCTCTGTAAAAATAATAATAATAATAATAATTTGGAAAAAGTAACTTAAAATAAATAAGATAATAATGATACAAATTCTAATAAATAAGAACTATTACAACGGCTCTATGTAAAAGAAGCTCTATGTTAAATCGTGCACCTGAGGGAATTTACCGCTGATTAGAGAACCGGCTTTACTGACGAGATGCGCATTAACGATCGGCCGATCGTGATCGGAGCACCCCTAATTATTAAGGATTATTGAGCTGTTAGATTCATGAATATTAATCAGGTTTTGTGCGTTCGCTCGAACTGATTTGCTGAACTCAAAACAGGGATGATAATAGGTGAGTGCCAGCCAATGAGATTGCCGTTTATGCATTAACTCGTTCAACTATGGGAAAACCCAGCTGTTCTTAAAGCTGAAGACTTCCATAGGAATGCTGTGCATCCATTGAGATGAACTGCAAAAAAGCACAGATCACCTGACGGAGAGTCAAACTCTAAAGCCCTCAGTCAGAGAGTGTTGTTCGCGAGTGAAAATATATCTGTGCTAAACTTATACTTAGCCTCCATCTAACACACTGGCAAGTAAAATCTGAGAATTTATTAGCCATTGGCTAATATTTGACATCATTTAGTCGCCAGAATGAAGATTTAGTCACATATGTGAGTGATTTACTTGCAATGTAGAGGGTTGACTTCTGAAGAGAAATAGCACAGATAATGGACAAGGATTAATCTTTCTAGTGCACGCATGTTTGTACACACAGACCTCACTTTGAAAGGCTACTGCTGCATCCTAATTTGCCTACTAACCTTGCACTAAAAGTATTTTGTAAAGAAAAAATACATACTTTTGAATGTGTAGCAGGAATGTAGGCAAGCTTTGGGACATACTACTTCGTCGTAACTGCGTCTTAAACATACCAATCTGTCACTTAGTTACGTGCATCCTATAACTGTTTAAACTGCCATGTCAATCCTTTAGAATCTGTTTCATTTGATCTCCTACGGTACTAGAGTGAAATGAAGTAATACGTTGACCTGCCAGTTGTGGGTTTTCATGACAAGAAAGAACTCTCCTCATGCATTTGCATAATAATGAATTTAGATGAATTTTACGACCAAACGTATCTTTATAAAAGGTTACAATACTGCTGCAGATTAAATGTAATGGGGATAACATTAAATATTTTTTTTGTCAGGTTAAATAATAGTATTAATCGCTCAACCATCACTTATGGTTCAACAATCACTTAACCACTTTATCCAAACCTCTCTACTTAACCATTGTTCTAGCATATGCACCATGTTAGTAACACTTTTTATTTATGTTTGTAGTTCTAATCAAATCCTTGTCCAATGCAGTGGATTGTGGAGAGTATTAGCCGTTAGAATTTCTATGGATCGGCACTTTGACTTGAGACATTCATTCTAATATTGAATAATATTTAGGATGGTTGTATGCAAATGGGGAAGCAGCATATGTGTTCGACTGTACATATGCACTAGCATTTACATAAAAAAACCATTGTATACTTGGGATTAACACATTACTAAAAATGTCTCCTGTACCATTCTTTAAATAAAGTCATACAGGTTTGGAAGAACATGAGGGTGAGTGAATAATAACAACAGTATTTTCATTTTTGGCTCAACTAACCCTTTAATCTAACATCCACTCAGTAGTGGCATACTTACATCTCTGTATCCATGCGGTATGGTTCCCGAAACCTCTCCGAAATCAGTCAGGCATCCAGCAGGACAGAATTTACTGCAAATGCAGGATGTCAAAATGAGACATAGACACACATGTACGCAAGAACATGCAGGCACACACACACCCCAGGCAGCTATAAATGATAAATATATGTGGGTACCTGAACTCCGCTTGACTGAAGTGGTTTCCTTTTTCCAGACAGGTGATGAGGTCTGAAAGATGAGAAAAGAGACACATTTTCTTTGAACCCTCTTGAAATACATTTACTTCTGTCAGATAAAGCAGCACATCAGATGGTTGCCGTGGTGACACTATTGATTAATGTCCTCCTTCCACACAAAGATAATAGGCAGTTGTGTATGTGTGTGTTTTCTGCGCACTGGCCATTCAGTAAGTGGTGTAACAGACTGGTGTATTGTGTTTCATTTTTGTGGATAAAAGCCTCCAACTGAATGAACAGATCAATACCAACTAGAGTTACATCCGTTATGCTTTTCTGGAAAAAATATATATAAGTGGTGTTCGCCCTTGCAAAACTTCCCGCCACAATGTTGGAATGTGCATGACCACGTGTGCGCATTTCAGGTTCAAGGTATTTTGTGGTGTTATTGTACCCATTACTCACACCCACAACATGGATTCATCTGTCTCTTTCCTGACTCATGGGAAATATGATATCTCTCTCTCTCTCTCTGTCTCTCGCAAACACACAGTCTCTGAGCACTGGGGTAAACAGGTGTAGCTCCCACATGGCAGTGTGAACCCCTGACCGCAGACAGCTCCAGAGGTCAAAGGGCAAATGTCATTGTTAAGATACATCAAACACACAAGTGCACAGCTGTGATTCCACAGATTTGGAGGTTTAGGAGGACGTGCCATGCTGTTCAGATCACCTTCACAAATGTGCTTACACAGCAGTTTGAACATTTCTGCAGCATTTGACATTATTACGAAAATAACTATCACTTTTTTTTATGCTTTAGGCATTAGAACTAGTTATTTGAACAAACCCCTAACCCCAAACACGTGTCTACACCACACACGAGTGTCTTAACTACACACACACAGACAGATAAAAAAATAAATAAAATCCTCTGTACTAATTAGGACTAAGACTGGCATGGTCTGTTGTTTCTCATTTGATAAAGAAACAGAGACCAAATCTACAGTATGTAATTTAAATCTATGTAACAAATCATGATATTGGAGTAACCAGACAAAGCTACAACAATACAAGTAATGCAAATGTCTTAAACCTTATCGTGACCACCATTAACTGCCATTATAAATATTGGAAGAGCCAGGACATTTTTTTCATATAACTGATTATATTCGTCTGAAAGAAGAAAGTCATATCCACCTACAGTGTCTTGAGGGTGATTAAATCATGGGGTAACTTTCCTTTTTGGGTGAACTATCCCTTTAACTACATTTTACTGTTGAAGACGCTATCATTTTGCATGGTACTGCATGGTGATGCCGCAATCAGGTGGTACAAGTCAGAAAACTTTCAGAAAATGCAAGTTTACAAGTGGACACTTTTTACAAGCTGAAACCTTGTAGTTGTGGTAATTTAACATGCTGTGAACACACCGTTTGCATTCATAAGTGTCAAAACTGAAGTATACTTTAGGCATCTCTAAGCATTTAGAGTAGTGCTATTACGTAATCGTTATTATGGATACATTTCTAGAAGTTATTTTTCAAATGGTCACCTCACATTGAAGCTGCTTGGAAGCAAATTGTTTTGTATAAAGCACTATATAAACAACCTTGACTTGACTGGACTTGACTTTCTAAGCAATCTGACTTGCAATGTAAATCCAAAAGACACTGAAGGAGTGGCCAGAGATGCAACTACAGATTTAATTGGCAATAAGCAACAGCCCACAACACCTTAGCAACATCCAGTTTCACACAGAAAACATCAACATTTGCACAAAAAAAAAAAAAAAAGTGGGGAAAAGTAACATGCTTAGATGCATTTCTAACACTATGACGTCTTTGTACATAAAGAACCAACAGCCATTACATAATTTCCTCTCATTTTAAATTACTTTAAATTATTGACTCTTTTGAAATTAACTGCATGCCATTTATTAGCTCTCTGGACGCACCCTGGAACCAGCAAAAACCCTAACACCCTTACAGTCAGAAACATACACTCCTGAAAATAATCTTTCTAATCAGTTTCATAAGACGACCCTCAGTCTCATCTGAACAAACACACACAGTTGCCATAGCAGCTCATTTTTGCATCTTGAGACACATCCAAGTCTACTTCAACACTAATTCATACAAGCAAAAGCTTTCACACATACAGGACAATAAGTACACTACCATATTTTTTTTTGAAAGCAATACTTTTATTCAGCAAGGATGCATGATTAAATTGCTCAAAAATGACAATAATGTTACAAAAATACTTCTATTTTAATAAAAAAATTTTTTTTTTTGTTACCTTTGATGATAAAAAATAAATGTTTATTGACTGCTTACCCTTGTGCTGGCTTTTGGTGTAGGAGAGGAAGAGGCCACGGCCGTTGTTGTGTGGTCCACTCATGAACTGCACTGTGACCTGATGCCCCTCAGACTTTATGACAGCGTCTTTCCATTCTCTCCCTCCACAAAACTTTACTGCAGAAAGAGAGATGGGATTCATTTTCAATTATTTTCCACTTACTCATAAGCACTCCGTACTAGAGCCTGACCGATATATAATTTTGCTGATATTATCGGCCGATATGAGACTGTCGCCGATATTTCATATCGGCAAATATGAGGTCGATATTATTTTTTTTACTATTATTTATTTGTTTACGGAAAATAAAATGCAGATAAAATGCTTGAAATTGTGTAATTACTTTGTTTGTCCAGCAAAGCGCGCTCCTTTTTTTTGCTACTGGCTAACTGGATGAAATGCTTTAAAGCTTAGGTCTATGGAAAACCATTGAAAATTTGAACTGCCATATCTCTGTAATGGCGTGGCGAGTCACCACCAAATAAGGGGGATCCCTTCAGCTTGACAAACCCTCTCATATGCATATCGATTTTATGTCTACAGGCCCTCTTTTGAATGAGACCACCCCTTCGTTGATATCCCCCTGGGATTGGGAGTTAGGGGTGGTTTAATTTGCGGTGCGGCACCGACTGATCTAGCGATCCCAGGGGCTACCGACACGCGGAGGGAGGCATCCGAGAGGGCTCCTCAAGCTCAAAGGATCCCCCGAATTTGGTGGAGATCCACCGGCGTGTTCGGGAGATACTAACATCAGTCAACACTTTCCCTTCAAGTTCTAAGTGCCCTGTGAAGTGGACTTCACATGAAATTCTGCCATTATTGCAGTGCCAAGGGAACGTACACGTTCCATTCAAATGGCGTTTTAGTGCGTGAGACGTGAATTTATATTGTACATATTTACAGCAGTAGGGGAGAGTGTTACAAAGTAACACTTTTTGACTTTCTCAGTTTGTGTAAATCCACATGAGGTTCAGAACATATATATTTTTTATCCACAGTAATTTTACATTTGTCTGGTACATTTGTTCTTTATTTACCCTCAAATTTTTTTTATAAAAAGTTAAATGTGACAACATGAAAAAATGTTACATGGCTTTGAATAATAATTTCGAAACATTAACACCTGTTTCTCGTTGTTTCTCATTAAAATTAAAGTAAATACTGTAAAATACATAATTTCATATTAAAGCACATTGCAACGCAGTGTTAAAAATAATAAATAACAGATTGGAGATTAAAATAATAGCAGATTTGTCTAATTTTAAATGAATAATAAAAACTGAGATGAACATTTTACTTAAGACAGAATTGAAATTTTACTATGGTAAAATAAATATTCAAACCATGTGTGTTACAACTAACCCTGAATTATTTTGTGCCCTGCGCTCCCCTATATTATGTCACACTTCACACTTTTCTAGTAAGTTTCGTCTGTGTATGAAGACAGTAGTGCAAATATGTGAATGAATTTTCCGAAGTGAAATAAACTTCAACTGAATAAAGTTGAATGGAATTGAATTAAAGATTAATAAAACTGAACTTCAACTTTACTGTTCAGTACATTGATGTCAGACTCATTTTGGATATTAAAGTTTATTTTAAAATTTTTAAATTCCCTGCCTCCATTACATATCTATGTCATGTCATTATAAGTGTTTGATCACCACATTTGAGTGAACATTGCAAATAATGTGTTTATGTATATACATTGTTTATGTATATACTGTATAGTACCAGTCAGATGTCTGGACACACAAATGGGAAAGTGTCAAAATTTTGACTGGTACTGTACTATAATATATCGGCCGATATATCGGTATCTGCCTTTTTTTACTCCCTAATATCGGGCTCTACTCCGTACATTAGTGGGTGGTTTTGCTGCCATAACATAGACGCTGTTTACACCTGGTATTATAGTGGGTATAAAATGGAAATTGCAAACATCTTTTCTTCTCATTGTGACATACTGTATATTTACATTTATGCATTTAACAGACACTTTTATTACCAGTATATGTGGTCCCTGGGAATTGAACCCATGACCTTTTATTTGTTTAAAACAATGCTCTACCACAGAGTCACAGGAACATACAAGTAACATACAAGTATATACAAGTACACAACATCTTTTTACAATATATTATAAAATATTATTTTAACATTAAGGTTACTGCCAGTGTGAATTACTCAAAAAGTAGATTATACTGTTTGTAACTCTTATTTTTATTTGGTTTATTTTAAATAATTTTTTGTTTTATACTTATGCAATAATAACTGCTGTCATATAATGACAATAAAGATATTTAATTAAATTAAACACTGCAGAATTTCATAATTGACTTTAATATCAGTTTTTGGCAACTTGTGGACAACACATTTTATTAACAGCAGATGTAAATAGGCCAATGGATTACATAAGTTTTGAAAAGACGAAATGACTTTGTTCCCAGCATAAAGTAGTTTTCTTCTCTCAATTTATATTGGAAGTACAAATTTGACTGAAGACCAGGAAAAAACAACAACAACTGATTTCTCACCAATTTCCATTCGCCCTGGTCCGTGGCCATTATAGAGTCGTAGGTAAGACACTTGGCAGTTATTTGTGTCTATGTCAAGATCCGCAATGTGCACAATGATTGTGTGTCCAATGGTCACGCTGATCTCCCATTCACATACACAGTTGGAGGGATAGGACAGAGGGTATCCCAGAGATGCCAGGCTTCCACTGCCCACACCCAGCACTGTGTGTCCACAGCCATCCCCTGAAAAACATCCAGAAATGATCAAGCACTCTGCAGAGCTCAGATTCTAAGGTACTTTGATATATACATCATGCACCATGATGTTAAGAAGATACTACTCCAAGGTTATATCATTTAGCATGGAACTCTTTATTAGTGTTATGGAAATAACAGTCTAATCTTAATGCGGTACAATCAGCATAGATTAAGGTAAACTTATGTTTGATAGTGTCCAAATTTTGTCTTGATTATGCACAGATGTTTTGTCACTTAAAACTTAAACTTCATTTTGTGAAATGTTTTGCTTGAAAATTGTGCAGAAGATTGTCCTTGTTGAATCTTCATAAGAGGAGGAAGAGAGAGAGAGAGAGAGAGAGAGAGAGCGAGAGAGATGAGATCGCATTGCAATGCAGCTGCTTGCGCTGCCTGTCACGCGTTTACACACCGAATGAAACTCAGCTTGCGCTGTTGTTACGTAATCCTTGCTGGACAATATTCAGACCCCCGGAGCAAAAACAACAGCCCCATCCACACACACACACACACACCTCTAGCCTCAATGTTTCCCCTAGCTTTACTCCACCCACACAAACCTTATATTTCCAAAGTTTTATGCACAGAAATACTGCCAGCTATTTCAGATAACAGTCTGAAAATAAGAGAAACTGGCAAATTTTCATGTTTCACTGAATTTTCCTTGTTTATATTTTAATTAAGCAAGTTTTCAATTTAATTCAGCAAGCTATTAAATTAATCAAAGTGACAGTAAAAACATTTGCTAAAGATTTCCATTTCAGTGCTGTTCTTCAGAACCTTCTATTCATCAAAGAATTCTGAAAACAATTGTATCACAGTTTCTACAAAAATATTAAGCATTAAAGCTATTTTAAACAGTGATACTGATAAAAAAAAAAAAAAAAAAAAAACTATTGAGCACCAAATCAGCATGATTTCTAAAATGTCATGCTATTTTTAACAATATTTCTGACACTTTTAGTTGTTTCAAATAATGATCAGTATGAGACTGGCTAGTTGTCACATGTTTTCCTGAATATATTTCTCATGTAGGTTTCTATTTAAAATCCAGTTTCTGTATATATCTGAATGTCTTGGCTACATTCAATGTGGGAATCAAACTTTTTTTAATCGCTGACTGATAGATAGATATATTACATCTTAATCTCATGAGAGTGCGTTATTTTTATGATATTTCTCAAATATTTGTATTTATTACCGAGTTAATCTCGGATTGCTTGAGAAGTACTCAAATATGTGTGCTGTTAGTTTCTCTGTTTTAATGCAACAGCTTGACACTGGACAGCACATGAACTCTCTGCATATTTGGGAAAGCAGCGGGGCAGGCTCTGCGTCATCACGTCCTTCTGTTGCTCCAGCTGTAGCACAGCAACAATGTAAGTAATGCATGAATGCACGCGCACGTATGCAGCACAAACTCCGTCATTATTTAGCTGTACGTGTCTAACCAGTGAACTTATTCCAGGTTCAGTCTTATTTAATTGTCTTGGTTATTTACTAGTGTGGTTAACTTAGGTGTCTTGATCAAACACATAATTGTGAGTTAATGAACCGAGCCCGGATTTGAACCAACAACCTTTCAGTTACCAGTCCGATTCTTTAACCACTAACGTTAGTTTGTTGTGAAACCGCAATCAGTCCGAAACCCAGGGTGTTGAAGGTGTTAAGGAGAAGTTCAGCAACTCATAAAAACTTTAACCCCCTCTGAAGTTCACGTACCCTTCTGTGCCCGCGAGCTTCTGGCACCAAGGAGAAGGATGAAGACGATCAGGATGAAGACCGCAGCCCCTCCGGTCCCTCTGCCCACCATTACCGACGCGTCCATCCCAGCAGCCTGCAGTCCGAATGCATAATGCAAAAGTGTCCTGATCGAGTCACAGTCCTGATAAGTGCGCGCGCGCGAGTGAGTGTGTGTGTGTGTGTTTAGTATCAGGATGGTTTTATTGACGCTTCCTGGACTCTTGAGCGGCACACCGTTAGAACAAACACGAGCTCTTCATTCCCCGATCTACTACACGACTTCCTCAACTTCCGCTCCTCCCACCACACAGCGGCCCCTAGATGGGAATTCTGTGGTATTCCATACATTGTTGTGGTTAAGGAAAGTGAAGTGTTTTGTTTTTGCATTACAGAAAGATGTGAAAATCAATTATTTATATTATTATTATTAGACTAGCTGCTTTACATGAAGACAGTAAAATATGTGCATAAATGTATATTTTTTGTTGTTACATATTTAAAATAATAATAATACTGACTATAATATTAATTACTTTAATGAAATTATTATTATTATCATTAGGTCTGTTAATGAGATAGTTTACATTTTATATTAAAACTTTAAAAGCTGTGCATAAATTAACATTTTCTATGGCTTATTGATAGGCCATATTGATTTATTAAATAATAATAATAATAATAATAATAATAATAATGACATTTCATAGGCTATATTTTACATTATTAAACCTAAAAGGAAAAAAAAACCGACCAAATATTTATTGTAAATACTGACAAATTGCATTCACTTTAATACATTATTGAGTTAAGACTTTTATTGATCAATCTATTTATCCTCAGTCAGACATGAAATGTATTTTGACATAGGCCTATTATGAATATCACACAGTAGCCATTAAGTTTTTCTGGTTGACACCATTGTTGTATGATATAAGATGACATAAGCAAATTTACCTAAAACTGTTAAACTCACACGCTCTGTGTGACCTTGTTGATCTCATAGGTAGTGAAGTATAGAGGACCATCGTGATGAAGGCAATCATTGATTTCTTCTTTGAAGTTTCTTTGAAAATGTTGTCAGGTTTTTAAACAGCTTTTCAAATGAAACATTAAAAAAGAGGTGGCCTGTACTGTAAAAGCTTCTGTTGCAAATATAGGAATCTTTCTTTTAAAGATCCATGTTTAAATTTCTATGTAATATCTGTTGAAGCGGGAGCTCAGTTACTTGAGTTCACTTGAGGATGGTGGCTTTACAATGTCCAATTTCTCAAATAACCACGGAGAGATAACTTATATCTGTGAATATGATATTTTGCTAAAATAATTATAAGCCTTTGGGAAGTTTTAATACATCTACATGGGCTTTGATTGTTACCACAAACATACATTTAGTGCACATTTCAAGATACTTTCCACTGCAATGTAAAAATGGTCAACCTCAGTACAGATACCATAAAGAAGTAGGATATATCTCCACAAAAACGAGTTTAAAATGGAAACAAAATGTCACAATCTCTTCTGAGTATTTGCTGACGCTTAATATAATAATAACAGGACTTCTGTTTTTGATATTAATAATATGTGTTCTCTTTTAAATGCTTCACACGAACTGTGTTTGTTCATTTTGGTCCAAATATCTGAGAAGGGTTAAAGTTTCCTATGTTTTTCTCCCCTGGACCGGATTCTGGTCTCTCTCTTGTAATCATTGTTTGGTGCTAAATCTAATTTCCTTTCTTTCTGTCCTTGGGATAGCTCAGTGGTGAATCAGAGTCCTTCAGCCAAGACTGTTATCTTAAATCTTACAGCAAGGTCTTCTCTGCACGTCCACGGTAAGTGTGCGGGACATCGGAAATAAAAGAGAATCATAAATATTAACGCTATGACCCCACCTAGTGGTAAAATACTTCTTGTCATCTAGTTCAATTATTAAAAACACACGACTGCCACGCCGTGGAAATAAGCGGTAATGCAAGCAGTCTGTGACCCACAACAACAATAATCGCAATAATATTATTTATTTATTTTAATTATGTGACACTTACGACTAGTGACACGTAAGACAAGTAATGGCTGCTAGCTTTGCCATCACAGGAATAAATTACATTTTAAAATATATTTAAATAGAAAACAGTTTGAATCTAATTAATCTGATGCAATAATATTTTTAAGTCTGGCTTAAGGGTCCAAATGCTTTTTGGGGCACTGTATTAAAAATAATCTTCCACAGCACCAGTCATATCCATTGATAGATTGATGCTATAATCTTTGTACTGTTTGAAAAATATTCTTGACCTAATAAGATTGTTTTTGAGTATGTCTGTTCTTTAAAGTGTGATTTTGGGTTCATGTGGGTCCAAGATGTCTGCTATGAGGGAGTGAGTAGATAAAAGCACTATTTCACACTATATATTGAACGCAAATGAACAAACTTCGCTTTTTTTCATTTGTACTTTCCATTCATTTATCATTTCTACCAGAAAGACTCAGAGAAGATATTGTAACAATCATCCATTTATTAATGACACAGCAAGCAATATTTACGATAAGTATTTGGCGCAGGCCCCGTCCGTAACTCACAATCCGAGGGTACGGATTCAGCATTTCCTGCCTGAAGATGAAGATTTTTTTTTTTCTTAGGGGATCTCAAGCTTGGTCTGGATCTCTAACCTTGATTACAATATTTATCATGGCATTTCACATATATATGCAATACCATACCATATACATATTACATGTTACTCAAAGGGACTTCAAAGAATATTGTGTCACTATTTATTTTTATTTTCTTAGCCTTTGAGCACAAGACTTGATAAACTGCTTTCGGATCTGTTTAAGGCACTCTGCCTCATTATCTAAGAAAAGACAGAGTGAAGCTCCTCTGACCTCCGAGAGTCGGCATTGATCATCAGCACCACGGTGGCCAATTCAGACAGTCTATCAAAACAAAGAGCTCAGCAGAGCAGCGCGGGACACATTGATCACACAGTCTGTGTTTCAGCAGTGCTCTGCAGCTGGGAGACATGAGCACATCAGTCACAATACTCACAGCTTTCAGCCCTTCATTAAATAGTAGACAAGGGGGCCCAGAATATTTAATGGGCTCCTGTTGTGTTCAATACTGTTCACTTTTTGCCCACCTTTAAATATTTAGATAATATTTTACATAATTATATGTACGGAACAGAATTTACTTCCGAGGTCACAGTACAATTGTATTTTTGTGTGTGTCTGTGTGTGTCTGTGTGTGTGTGTGTATGTGTGTGTGTGTGTGTGACACCTGCGTGTCTGTCAGTCACTATTAAAAATGAGTCCTCAACTATCAGTCACTCACAGAGTGTGGTCTGTCTCATAAGTTCATGTGTCACAGTATCTTCCTGTGCTTTTAAGGAGAATATTCACTGATTCTGTCTGTTCTGGAGGATACACTATATAGCATGAGTTCAGATGATCTCTAAAACCCTTAAGCAAATATTAATCTAATTCAGACAGAAGTCTGTATAGACTTAGATGAAGGTAAATCACGTTGAAGACCCTTGGTCCATGAGTACTCTCTCATTCCTACTTCATGTGTATTTTCCTTTCCAGCAAGCATGGATTCCCACTGTAAACACAGCCCTTCTGAGAAATGTCTTCCTTGATTCCCTCAACCCCACCTCACATATATACAGTACATCTATACACACATGTCGTTTTATTCCAATAAACAGTATGTCCATTTAACCTTAAGGTCAGAGACCCTCCATCTTTCAGTCACTTTCACAATGGAAACGTTTGTTTAAGAGATTTGGTTGGATTCAGACTTGGTGGGTTGCAGAGGAGTAGAGTTTGACAAAACATGCCGTAACATTTCATTCACAGCTGAAGTCTAAGCAGATCCCAGAGAGGAACTCAAAAATGTTCTATTCTATTCTATTCTATTGTAAAATGTATGAACACAATATCAAACCAAGTGGTGTCTACAAACACATTTTCTCAGAACTTGAGTTTTCACTGTTTGTCAGCTACAGTGTGTCTGCTATGTATCATTTAAAATATAAGATTTGTTTTATAATATATTGTTTTGTTGAAAGTAATTTGCTTCAATGTATCTTTGTGTGAAATATGAATTATGATTGAGAGAGCACTTGTCTGGTGGTCTTTGGTTTATAAAGGTCACAGAGGTTATGTCTGAATTGCTGGATGTGCATGTATAAAAGTGTGTGTATTTAACAGCCATTTTCAGGGTGAATAAATTAAAGGCTGAAAAAAGAACTACAAAAAGGTCAAAAGCTGTTTCTCACACTTTAGTCTCCCAGAGTCAGACTTGTGACAGTTAACATAACGTCTGGTCATGACTGACATGGAAAGCTACCAACGCATCAGTGAGTTTATCCAAAGTTTATTTAGTTTTTATGTCACATTAACATTGTGTCGCATGCTTGCGTCCAGTGTGGGGTTATATGAAATACATAAAGGACAAAATCTTCTAAATATGTATGTTTTAATATTTAGAACGGACAAATTTTCCTGTTGGTTTACATCAAATTCTGCTGAGACTAAATGATCTAAACTATATTATCAACTTTACTTTATTGCTGTATGCTCTTACTTTATTTCCACAGTTGTCTCATTTCTGTCAATTTCTTTTATGTTTTCATTAATTTTATGAGAAACATCTGAGAGAAAGCTGATATATGCCGTACATGAAACATAACTGAGAACTCTTTGAAAGAGCAACATCTGGGGAAATATTTTTTTCTGGGCAACAATCTCAAGAATACAGAAAAAGAAAACACTTAACCCTGTCTGTAACAATGTTCAAATTAAGGAAGAAGGAGGTGTATGAACTGGCAAAAATGTAAACAATTTGAATAATAAAATAAAATTTAAAATAACGTGACAGCCCATCATGGGGACTGGCGCGCACAAACACAACCAAGACAAAATAAAGTCCAGGCCTGGTCCTCTCTCATCTTGCGCTGTTGTCACTCCTCCTCCTATTCTTCTGGAGCTCTTTGGTGGGACTCAAACCAGTGAGTGGCACAGGTGTGGTGCATTATCACTTACTCCACTGGCCTCACTCCATTGCCATGGCCCTGGGACCCCCAACTCGTCACACTATCATTTAAACTTACCAACAAAGAGGGCTAGTAAGAACAAAAACTTGCCGCTGTCCTTTATATTCTACGCCGTACTTGCAAATCAGTTTCAGTATCACAATGTTCATAACAGGTTATATATTTTGATTTGTGGTTATGTTGCTATTGCGGTCCAGTTTTGAGGTGAAATGTTCTGTCAATCACTAATCTGTGACCGTATAATAATCTTACAGATGGGTGATTGTGTGTGTGTGTGCATGTTTGTCACAGGTAAACATGCTAGACATTCTCCACATTTTTGAACCTCAGTGTTTCACAAAACACTTCTTTTCCAAGTGGCCATGTTTATTGTCCATTTTGTGTGTGTGTGTGTGTGTGTGTGTGTGTGTAGGCACATGGGTGGGTTGTTGTGTGCATGTGTAAATTAAAATGATTAACAAGTTTTTCATTAAAAATAAAAACTACATACGAAACTTCATAATACTTGTTTAATTAGGTCAGAAATTTATTTATTTTCAAAATGGCTGAAATGGTAGACATGCATATTTTATTATTATTATTTTTATTTGATTTATCTTTTCTCAGGGTCGGCATCCCAGATCACATCATGTTATTGGGCCAACAGTTATGTTGTTTACGATTTCCTACTTTCTGCAGTATAAGAATACGGTAAAGTTAGATTAAATTAATCAATACACACATGCAGAATCTATATATATATATATATATATATATATATATATATATATATATATATATATATATATAGTATCTGCATGAGTGTATTGATTAATTTAATCTAAATTTACCGTATTCTTATACTGCAGAAAGTAGGAAATTGTATATATACACACACACACACACACACACACACACACACATATATCTATCTATCTGTCTATCTATCTACTGGTTGTGTGATTTGGTTGTGTGTTCTTTAAAGCATTGGCCATCATGGGTTAGTTAAGATTTCATGAAGGTTAAACTCCCCCGTCACGTCAAAATGCCAGATCTGTCACATGTTTATCAGAATTGCTGAGCAAACATTTCACATTTTAAATATGTCATCAACCATGTACTCAGACATTATAACACCTCCTGCACAGACATAATATACACATGTACAACTAGACAGACGGAAAGGAAACAAGGAATAGTTGTGCGTGGGAGGGGTCATGCATGTGATCACACATGGCTATAGGGCATGAAACTACAGCAGAGTGTACTAGCTTTATTTTTGAGCCATATTTAACATCAACAGCCAAAAGGTAAAGGCCATATAGTTTTTCCTTCTCCTGCTGCTTCTAACATTATTAATGCATCACTAACAACGATTTGCAAGGACAGTGAACATTGGGAGAAGTTAAATGTTATATCCCTGGATAATAATGACATCTATGATTTGATTTGCTTAAAAAAATATTTACTGTGAAATATTATTACAATTTAAAATTACAATTTCATTATGTTTTTATAAAATATAATTCATTCCTGTGATGGCAAAGCTGAATTGTCGTCAGCGTTACACGATCCTTTTCCACAAAATCATTTTAATATGCTGATTTGGTTCTTAAGAAACATTTATTACTTCTTAATCAGTGTTAAAACAGTTGTGCTGCTTAATATTTTTATGGAAGCAGTGAAACAATTTTTTTTTCTTATTTTCAGGTTTCATTGATGAATAGAAGTTCAAAAGAATAGCTTTTATTTGAAATAGAAATATGTTGTGACTTTTCAAAGATAGAGGACATAATAAATATTTAATATATTAAATTGTTTTAATGTAATAATACATTATCATAATATTTAAGAGATTTGTGTCTTGTTTTTGGGTAGTTGTCATTTGTTATCTTTCTTCTTGTTATTCTATATTCTCATGTTGATATTGAAGTGACTTAATGTGTGATTTAATACAAAATCTGGCAGTGTTGCAACTATATAAATTCATATTTTTGTATGTGTAAAAGCATTCAGGGAGGTTTGTGAGGTCGGGCATCGTATGGAGAGGGGTTGCCTGTCCACCCTAAATGAAGCTTGGCAGCCATTTCCATGGTTCTTTGAGAACTGTCCAGCAGGCCATACACACACACACACACACACACACACACACACACACACACACACACACACACATGCATGCATGCAAACACAAAGCCAGGAGCTTAAAAGTGTGTGTTGCTTTTAACATAAGCATGTTATTTGCCTTTCTGAACTTCTGTCAAAATATATTCTGATGACTTTGTCATTTATCTTGTCAAGCAAAATGGCTCCAGCACTTTTAGTAATAGGTTTTCACACATGTGTGAGCACAGACACATAGACAGTAATGTCTCAGAGGCAAAGGTGACAGGCTGTAATGAGAGACACGTCAGCCATCAGCTGAAAAATTACAGCCAGTTGGTTTATTTCTGGTCCATTTTATGGCCATTATATAAAAGCTTTTATAAATGCAGAAATGGCAATAGTCATAATGTCATCTGACTTTTCCAGAACGATGATGTCACCTTCCCCACGACAGTTCAAGGTGCTGGAATGTTACAGGCTATTGACCGAGGCAAAGGATTGTGGGTAGTGTGTACAGAGGAACATGGAGGTGTAAGGGGTGAGCCATCTGCCTCACACACTCACAGTAAACTCCTACAGCTAAACACACAAGCCACACACTCACTTCATACACACTCACACACATCAGTAGGTCAAACACGATGGCACCGGCAATACTGTATGCGTGACATTTAGACAAGTTCAAACACACACACACACAGAGAGAGAGTCAGATAGTTTTGTGATAACTTACTGACAAGAAAGCATGCTGGTACTAAACTGACTGTATGTCCACTGCGAGATAGACAGAGTATGTGTGCGGTGGGAGACAGTAACACAGTAACGTGAAGTACACTGCACTCATGCAAAAACATGCACAGTCACACAGACACATTATTACAACATTATTCTACAATGACCTTTTCTTATAGCTCTGTCAGACACAACACAAACAAACAAAATAAGATTTCTGTGTGTAAGCTCTTTAGTATTTGGTATTGGGTTAATTTAAATAAAACTTCCAGTTTTGGGGTTCATATAGAGTAACAAATGATAATCATAAATCCAATAAACGGATTATGGATAAATTGATGTTGGAAAAATTTAAGCAATTTGTTTGTATTTGAATTAAATTTTTATTTTTATATAATTTCAAGTATAAATTATGTATAATGTACGGAGACAGCAAGAGCCATTTTGTCTACTTTTATTTAATGTTGACTTCCATATACCATGTGCAGAATTAAACTACATTTATTTCCACTTTTTTCTTCTTTTTCTTCTTGTTCTTCTTCTTCGTCTTCTTCTTCTTCTTCCTCTTTCTTTCTTTCTTTCTTTTACTATATCGTTCAAAAGTTTCAGGTCAGTAGGATTAAAAAAATATATATACGTTTTTGAGAAAGTGTTCTCACCAAGGCTGCATTTAATTAATCAAAAACACAGTAAAACTTTAATATTGCAAATATTTAAAGTCTTCTGCTTTAAATTTTATTCGTGTGATTTATTCCTTTGATGACAAAGCTGAATTTTCAGCGTTTGACCATAACAATTATTAACGCCATTTTGACTATTTTGATGATCAGTAAATTGAAGTCATTTTGATAAGTTTTTTTTTGTGTGGATACTCAATAGAATTAAAATGCATTGTTTTTGTAGCTGTACAGCCCAGAAACACTAGTACCTGCTTCTCAATCTAATCTAATCATAACATAGTACAGTGCAATATGAAGTTATTTTAGAGTGACAAACTTTTGCTGCCTGTTCTCTGAAACTTTTAAAACAACCTCTGGCACCCTTAAATCTTACTGGTGACAGGTTTCTTTGGTGATGGCTTTACAAGTCCCAGAAGGAACAGCCGATTAGCCACAGGAAAAACAGATTCTGGCCAGGTCAGCATCCTAGAAACAAGGGGGGTTCAGACCTCACACACACCTCGATGCACACATACAAACACTGAAAATGTGTTGATGCATGATTAGTAGTTCATAAAAGAAAATTCCAGTAAAAAAGGGCCAGAACCACCTGGACTGGAGTGATTTTGATGATGTGTGTGGAGTGGGGTACATTTACAAGAATGATTTGAGCTACGTTTGATTTGCCCTGTGTGGGTTGGTGTCCCATGATAGGTTTCCGTGGTAATGATTTCTGCAATCCAAGGCCTTAATACAGAACAACAGCAGCTTTGGGAATGTAGCAATTTTACTGCCATTGCTGACTATACAATCTACGTAGACCCTATCACCTGGGCAACCTGGCTTACCAACACATTTAACAAAGCTAATCGTAAACAGTACAACTATTTACAGATGAGTATGATGTTAATCAGCTGCATTGGCAAGCGACACCTTTTAAGAATAAATAAATACTGAACGAGTAATTCGAGTTTAGAGAATTAGAGATTTTGATATAACAGACTGAAGAAGTCCTAGAAAACCATTTTGTTTCAAATGGTAGCGTCACAGTGGAAACACTCTTCCCCCTCTTCAGACCGCAAAGCCCCGTAATAGACTGATAACACAGGGCTGAAGGCAATATCAGCCTGTTTCCCACCTGATTACCAATGGTTAAGCTAATATGTTTGTGGTGTTATGTCACACACTTTCATATCTCATATCTGCACTAATGAGCTTTGTTCAATTAACATACACTGTAAAAAAAATAAATAATAATAATTATTGTAAATTAGGTCAACTGAAAAATGTAGATGTAACCAATCACTAAAAAGTTTTGAGTTGGAGAGGTTTTCATTGTTTACAGTGTAAGGTATAAGTCCAATATCAGTTTGAATTATAAATTACAATAATATTAAGACATTTCCCTTTTTTTAAAAAAAACAAGCACAATATAATACATAAAAAAGAATAAATAATAAATAAATCAAATGATATATATATATATAAATGTGGAAAAGCTGTTATTTAGCTGTATATCTATTCTCTTTAAACAACAATTTCCCCTATATATATATATATATATATATATATATATATATATATATAGTATTAGTGATCAATATAATATTTAATAATTTTATTCAGCAGGGATGCATTGCATTGATGAAAAGACATTTAGAAAATTACAAAGGATTCATGTTTCTAATAAATGCTGTTCTTTTGTACTTTTTATTCATGAAAGAATCCTGGAGAAAAAAGGGTATAAAATATTAAGCAGCACAAACTGTTTTAAACATTGATTATAATATTTTAAAAAAGGATCATGTGACACTGAAGATGGAGTAATGGCTGCTGAAAATCAGCTTTGCATCACAAGAATGAATTACATATTAAAATATGTTAAAATAGAAAAAAAGATATCTGAAACTTATTTAGCTGTTTTGACTGTATTTTTATTAAATAAATGCAGCATTTGTAAGCATAAGAGGCTTTCAAAAACATGTAAAAAGTATTAATGATCCCAAACTTTTAAATGCCATATCATATCATATCAGATCAGATCATATATCAGATTAGATCAGATTAGATTCAGTACATGTAAATATTCAAAAAGTTTAAATTTAATTTCAAATTCATTTTTGTGTATAGCTACTTTTGATACATTCAATATTTATTTATTAACTTTTTTAGGAATATTTCCTAAGTGGAAATGTTTTTCCCACATTTCGAGTCAGGAGTCTTATAACTTTTCAATGATATCCCTTACAGTGCAGCCCTACCTCAGCTGAGAATATGGTGACAAATCAATGAACAGGAAAGTCTATGGACATCTTGCACCACAGTAAGGGTTGAGCTGCCCATCACTAGACAGCGATTTTGGAAAATCAAACAAATCTCAGTGTCTGTCCTGAAAACACTGCATCTTTATGTTGTCACGTTCATCCACACTGTAGCAATCTCTCTCTCTTCTCCCTCCCTTGCTCTCTGACTCCACCCTGCTGTGGATAAAAGGTGGTCATCTGCAGACTGTTTCCTGTTTAAGTCCAGTTCGCATTGGTCAAGGTGTGTTTCAGAGAATCCTTGAGATTATCTCCTCCTACGGCCAGTCAAAGGAAAGGTAAGGAAATACATTTATATATTCATCATTTCATTTATCTGTAACTGCTTATCTTGTTGCTTATTGATGCACATTTGTAATTTGCAAAACTGTTGCAAAACTGATGACCAAGCAGACAAGTAAAGACAAATGGGGAAATTGTTGTTTAAAGAGAATAGATATACAGCTAAATAACAGCTTTTCCACATTTTATAATTGTACATCAGTGTCAGAAAGTGTGTGTTGAAAATCTAAATTCTAAACTTTAATTAGAATCTGCCCTACTGCACTGATTGTTACAGGCAAAGATGGGAAACTGTGTTTCATTGTTAAATGTAATACATTATCTTTAGGCTCTTATATGTGTCTGTGATATATTAATCTGATTAGTTTTACTGCATAAAATGTGCCGATATAAAGCAACTATAAACTGTTTTGTAGGTTGTTTAATCATTTATGAGTGGTTTATAAAGTTTAAATAAACATGTATTCAGTGTACAGTTATACAGAAAACTTTTAATGTTATATTTATCAATTTTTTTATAGAAATTCTGAGCAGAAATACATAATGGATGCTTTAGCAAGTTTGGTGGGCTAATGGTTTTGTCTCAAAAGATGTTGTGTTAGCTCCCTCTCCTGGTGGCAGCCATATGGATTCTTTACATACATGTGTGATTGTGATAGTGATAGTGTACTGTCAGTTTAACTCTCAGTTGTGAGAGGAACACAAAGCAGACATCTATTAGATGCACAATGGGATGTGACTTGTGAAGGTCAGCCTGTCATTGTTTTAGCAGAAATAAACTGTGATTGACAATCTAACAGTTTCAGCATTTGCTGTGAGCCACTTTTATTAAGTTCTGCTGAAGTTAGCGATAGGTTGATGGTAGATTAATTAGCAAATATTTGGTCAAAAACGATGTGTACCTGCCTATTTTGTGTTAGCACTCCTTCTGTTAGTAGTGTAATCGCTACATAAATGTTAGAGGAGCCTGACAGCATTTTCGTATTACTAAATTCGCTAATCAGAATGGAAATGTTGTTTGCTTGAAGCAGGAATGAAATTCCTTCCAAATTAATTCCAAAGCACTCACATTGGATATGTGTACTGATAAAAACACTTTTAAATATAAAGCTCCTCCAATAAAAATAAATAAATACATAAATAAGTCTTTAAAAACATCTTGCATTAAGGAACTTTTTTTTTTTCAACAAATTAAATTTTTCTGTCTTTCTGTATTGCCGTATTAGTTCTCTGTGATGTTGTATTATTGTTGGAGATCAACTCTTGTGAATGATACTCAAAAAAAATAAATCTGCAAATATTAACAACATTGTCGTAGGAGGCATATCAGCTTTCAGTATCACTTTAGGGTATCATCAAACCTACACGTGAACCAATAAGTGAAGAGAAATGTTCAGATTTATCTGAAATGTCAATCCAAATTAATTTGCCAGGAGTTCATCTACAATTAGATTAGTGGATGATAAATCACTCATAAATGTTTATAATGGTAATCGTATGTATATAATATGTTCAATTTATTTACTGTATTGACTAGTCTTGTACTGGTGATTGATGAGATATGAATGTTTCATTAATTATATTGACTATTTTTATACCAGAATTTATGTACGTAAATAGCTTATCACTAAATATATAAATTGTTTTACAGATTTGTATATAAATCCATTATATTCATCTTGCAGAGATATATTCTTTCTTTTCTACAGACATTTTCCTCTCCCCACACATGCACTTTGAGGCTAGTAGACCCTTGCTGTGTTTCTCACTCTTATAAACGCTCAGCTGTTAAAAGGTTTCTGTGACACAAACAGATGCTTAGAGAGAATGAAGACCCTGTTTTACCTCAAAAAGGCCTGTTTGTTTCACAGCTGGGCTGGGAGTTGTGAATCCAACAGCACAATATAGTCTGCCTGCTACATCATACAGTAGATAAAGTGAAAAATTGTTTACATCACAAGACTGGCATATGAATTTTTTACGCACCTTATTGGTCTGCTTCTACAACACAAACATGTTATAATACACTCTCGGTTTCATCTGTCTGGTTTTGTTCCTCAATCAGAGTTTCATATATAAGTTAACTGAACTCTTATATAACTCTGATACACAGTTTTGTTAGTTATGATGATAATAATAATTTATGCTTAATTTGTATTTGATTGTTGGCATATACTTTTCATGGCTGTTTTAGTTTCTTGTCACTCATAAAAATTAAAAAAATTGAATGTGCATCAATACATTCATGTATGAAATTTTCTGTTATAGTGGAGGGAAAAAAGGTATTAACCAAGTAGATCAACTGATAATCTGGAATATATCGGTTTACTGCATCATGGCCTCTTGAAGTCCTCCCTTGGTACACCAAGAATCACCCCTCTCTTTTTCTTCCCATAGAGAGCCAGAATAAATGTATTGTCAATGATGATTTATGTGTTTCTTTGTGAGTGCACCACTCTGTAAAGATGGGAGAAAAGGGTGTGAGAGACTGAATGAAATGAAAGACAGAAGGAAAGAATGAGGGACAAGAGAGAGGAAGAATTTCTGTAAACACTGCTGGCCATCTGGGTCTCAGTGAGAGGCTGAATGTGAGTTTAACTAGACTTATTTGCTGAGGTGTTCATGCGTTTGGTTACTTGAAGCAATGGGATTCCAGAAGAACATTTCACAAATAGTATGGAGGGCATTTTTCACTAGGTTCAAAGGTCACTTTTAAAAGTATAGGCTAAATTTAGATGCAACAGAAAGTCAGGTTGTATAATCTCAAATGAAAAAGACTGAAGAGTGCATAATTATGGAAGGTGATGTTAACAACGTTTTTATTTGATCAAAAATAGATAAAACTGTAATATTGTAAAATATTACTATTTATATAAAATAAAAATATTTGTAAAATTAAACCCTAACCTTAATTTATTCATGTGACCGCAAAGCTGAATTTCTGTCAAATTAAAAAAAAAAAAAAAAAATTGTAACATTATAAATGACTTTACAGTCACTTTTCATTAATGCACCCTTGCTAAATAAATGGAATTTAAAAAATCATACTGGCCCCTAACTTTTGCACGGTGATGTCTTTTTTTTTCTATTACAAAACAATATAAATGAAAACCAAGACTTATGATATTCACTTATGATGTGCCATGTTTAACTTATGATATGCCATATGTGAATTAAGGTGTCACTTTCATTTGAAAATTGACATTAACATGTACAATTCTAAAATGACTGTGAATTTATTATTATGTGTCAAGGAGGTTTCGGGACATAAACATTAACTCTTACAGTTTGTTTATACCATCAGAAAATTCACATCACTTCTAACTGATTGCCAGGATTTGGGTCAAAGTGCACATAGAAATAGATCATTTTTTTCTAATTATGTTTTCCAATATAATTATGAAAACGTTGTTAATGATCACTGTACAGTATGTTGTTCTAGTCATTGTAGTGATACCTATAGCTAATCAAAATGTTAAAGGGGTCATATAATGTTGCTAAAAATAACATTGTTATTCAAATTGTTTATGCGGTTTAAGGTTAAAAAAACACATTATTTTCCATGTGTACAGTGTACATTATCGTTGCTCATCTATGCCCCGCCTTACTGAAACAAGTTGTTTTTTCAAAGCTCATCGTTCTGAAAAGCGAGGTGTACTCTGATTGGCCAGCTATCCAGTGCATTGTGATTGTCTGAATACCTCAAACGTGTGACGGAAATATTATGCCCCTTAACATATTGTGATGCCGTCTCCCTGCACGATGATTCAAAACCAATAAAACCCAATACAAATGAGGCATTTGTTGAATCCAGTGGGGACTGATTATAATTACTGATTATAATGACCTATACTTTGTTTTTATGTGTTACATTATGTATTGTGCCACATAATCATAAAACCATGTCTGCATTTGTGATCGGAGAAATGACAAACAACTAGCACTAGTCTACACTGTTCAAAACTCGCATTTGAATCATCACAAAATCTTAAAAAAAAAAAAAAAGTACTTACTGGCTGTGAGTCAGAAGCACCAGACTGTCCTTGCAAAGTTGGAGCTGTCCCACTTTATAGAAACAGTCTTTGAGCACAGAAGAATTGAGATCACATCATATGACCACTTTAATGTTAACGCTTATGGTAATGAGTGCCTTTCCTCCTTGTGACATTATACTTCTTTACTGATTTGATTGCTTTGTGTATTCCAGGACAACCTTAAAAATAGGAAGTCCATAGAAAGGTCTGGGAGCACATGTGAGAGTGAAGGAGAAAAAGAGGCCAGGTGATAGGGTGTAAAGGTTTACATCAGTGTTATTCTCTTTCATCACTTGAGCTTATGTCAGTGATTTTAGAAATATGCACTCATGTTACTTACAGTATGAATAACATTTCAGAATATGTGTGGTTTGATTATTATTTTCTTGTAAGCAACAATAAATAAAAATGAATGTATAGTTGAATAAAACGATATCCCTTATACCATGTAATTTGATAAATGTCAAATCTTCTGATGTCATACATACTTAATTAGTTAATGGCACATATAAATCTTAATGATTTCTAACTAGCTTTTGATTTGTAGTGGACGTTATTATTAGTATTACATGATGCTAAATCAGCTTAAAAATGTTTTAGGATAGTTCTCAGTCTGCTCAGTCTGGTCTTTGGCCAGTAACTATATCCTTGCATCTCAAAGAGTGGAAAACCTAGATGGCCCATGGCACATCTGTGTGATTTTCAGCAACCTGACAAAAAGCCAAAGGTCAACTCCATCACTTCCATCATCTTGAGGCAAACTTTGTTTCATTCACATCTAAGCTGTTATTTATCTTATTTTTTTAAAATATAAAATAAAGCATCAACGTGTTTTAAAAAAACGTATTTGGCTAAGAGACAAGCATAACATTAAACTTAAATATAACAATGTAAGCATGCATGAACACCCACTGTTTACTGTCTGGGATTCCTGCAGTGTGAAAGGTAAATTACTGAAAGTTTTTTTTCTAGTTACTGAGAACTTCCCTAGAGATTCTTAGAAGTGAGAAATTCCAATAAACGGGCTGCTTCCTGTCCTTTGACTTGCTTTTACAGTTTGAAAGTAAAGTCACGTTTAAGAGTATAGGTTAAATTTAGATAACTGAGAAAGTTGTGTGTAATTTCAAGACAAGAAGGTGATCAAGTGAGATGATTGCATAGTTATTGGAGGTGATGTTAACATTGGAATTTATTATTATATTATCAATTAATTTACACTACATTTAAAAAGTTTGGGGTAGTTAGGATTTATATTGTTGTTGAATGAAGTCTCTTATGTTCTTAATACCGTAGGTATGACTCAATTTCAAGTTAGAACTCTTTTTGATGTTTTTTGCTTTGTTTAAGCTAAAAGAATATTACAATTATAATGAATAGTTGCATAATCTTCCTTTGTGAAGGAAATAGTCTATTGCTTGTTTGTGGTCTCTCAGTATGTCCTGTTGTTTAAAGTGTTTTGGTAGTTTAATGTCTTTACATTTTTTTTTCTATCAGAGAACAGGGTGTGTTGCAGAGATTATAATTGATACTGTTAGCAATTGGCAGTATATTATACATTACTTATTAGGTCCTAACTTGTTAATGGTAATAATTTTTTTATTTAGATATGTAAAAAATATTTATATATGTTATATATGTATCAATTATTATATATATGTATATATATTGTTGATGTATTAACATGCATTTATGTAATTTATGTTTAATTAACAGTCAGTTGGATGAATGACACTTATTGATTTATTACTAAATTGGATACTTAATTGGTAACATAACTGATCATTGATTGCATTATTAATTCTTTGATTCACCCCACAACAGGCCATGGCCATGGCTGCTTTCCTAGTTGCTTTGGTGCATTTGATTCTATTGCCATCAGCTTTTGGAGGTGCATATTATGGACACAAACCACATCCTCAACAACATCAACCCTTACCACAGATGCCTCACATGGGAATGGGAAAGGATATTTCACACATGCTATATCCACACTACAGAAAAGACCTACCAATGCACGTAAACAAAGGCAAAAATATCAAAGGTATGAACATTTGTTTATCTTAACACTTATATTCACATTGTAAATGATGTATATGGCTTTGTAGTACTGACCTAGCTTTTCCCTTATAAAGGTGAGACCATTCCCAGAGGTGAGCAGGCTGTTCAAGGAGAGACTGGGCCGAAAGGGCCCCCTGGTCCGCCTGGGCCCCAAGGACATCCTGGGCCTCAAGGTATTGGTATAAAAGGCCCTCCTGGAAAGCCAGGACCTCCTGGTCCCCCAGGATTTCCAGGAGTTGGTAAGCCAGGAATGACAGGTATGCCTGGGAATCCAGGAGATATTGGGCAACCTGGACAGCAAGGTGAACAGGGACCCAGAGGTGAAGAGGGACAACCAGGCATGACTGGGCCCCCCGGTCATCCTGGACCCCCCGGTCTGCCAGGAATAGGAAAGTCTGGTGGACAAGGATTACCAGGACAGCCAGGGGCTAAGGGAGAGCCAGGACATAAAGGTTTCCCTGGTCTCCCAGGGTTACCTGGGCCTAAAGGAGACAGAGGAATTGGACAACCAGGGCCATTAGGGATAAAAGGGCCAGTTGGGCCACCTGGCCCGCCAGGGCAGGCAGGATTACCGGGAATGGGTAAGCCTGGTCTTCCTGGTGTAGCAGGTCCACCTGGTATTCCAGGGAAACCTGGACAGTCTGGGGAACCAGGTCCAGAGGGTACACCTGGTGGACAGGGCCTACAAGGACAACAAGGAGCTCCTGGAATTGGAATTCCAGGAGAAAAAGGATTACCAGGACTGCCAGGTGCACCTGGCCACAAAGGATTACAAGGGCCACCAGGGTTGCCTGGGAAACCTGGATTACCTGGATTTGGCAAACCTGGATACCCTGGCCCAAAGGGTGACAAAGGTATGGGAGGGCTTCCTGGTGCTCAAGGACCAAAAGGAGACAAAGGTTATGCTGGTCAACCAGGCATGAAGGGTCCCCCTGGTCAAACTGGTCCTCCAGGCCCTCTAGGACCAATGGGGGCACCAGGTGGAATTGGTTCCCCAGGATTAAAAGGAGAAGGAGGTTCACAAGGTGCCAAGGGAGATCCCGGACCTATGGGGCAGCCAGGTCCTCCAGGATTTCCTGGCCAACCAGGCCTCCAAGGTGAAGATGGAGAACCTGGGCCAAGAGGATCACAAGGACCCATAGGTCCCAAAGGAGAAGGAGGAAGCAGAGGTCTACCTGGTCCCCCAGGTCCATCTGGCCTGCCTGGTCTTAAAGGAGAACTTGGTCAGCCTGGCCCCAGAGGACCACAGGGTCCTAAAGGTATTTCAGGAATTGCAGGACCAAGAGGACCAAGTGGGCCTCCTGGACCTCCTGGGCCAAAGGGAGAAGTTGGTCTACCAGGTCAAGCTGGTCCACCTGGTCAAGGCATTACTGGAACCCCTGGTCCTATTGGTCCAGCAGGTCCACGTGGCCAGAATGGATCCCCAGGTCAGCCAGGACTCCAAGGTCCACCAGGGCCTCCAGGACCCCCAGGCCCCACTCCCTCACCCGACCTGATGGGTGTTCTTTCTGAGATGGGACCTGCCCTAGATGGTATGAAAACTGGTGTGTACAAGAAAGGGAAATATGCAGGTGGGGGTGACATGATGGGTGCCAATGGTCTGGAGATGCCTGCTTTCACTGCCAAGCTTACCACACCATTCCCTCCAGTTGGCATGCCAATAGTGCTTGACAAACTACTGTATAATGGGCGTCAGAATTACAACCCTCAGACTGGTGTATTCACTTGTGACCTCCCAGGCATCTACTATTTTGCCTATCATGTGCACTGCAAGGGTGCCAATGTATGGGTTGGGCTCTACAGGAATGGGGAGCCACTTATGTATACATATGATGAGTACAAGAAGGGATTCCTGGATCAAGCGTCTGGGAGTGCTGTCATTCCATTACAACCAGGAGACACAGTTTATTTACAGTTACCATCTGACCAGGCAGCTGGATTTTATGCAGGACAGTATGTCGACTCCTCCTTCTCTGGCTTTTTACTGTACCCAATGTAAACCACAGGAATAAGTGAAAGAATTTTAAGGAGAATAAGGGGGAAAAAGAACTGACATTAAAATATTTGACTTTTTAAAAATGTCAGTATTTTTAAGTACACTTTCACAGGGAAGAAAAGAGACTCATAGAAACAGCTCCTTTAATCTCAACCTAACAATATCAGTCTATAGTTGAATATATGCAATGCTAAATTACAGAGTGCTGTGTCTGTAAAGATACAACCTGCACAAAGACTCTGACAGATTGTAGCAAAAATATTCAACACCACATTTAAACAGATTTTTGAGAAGATTGTTTTTGTAACGTATTTATGTATTTGTTTTATTGATGATATCAAACATGAATATAAATGCTTTAAAATGTTAAGAACACTATTTTTAATGTATTTGTGACATTTGCATGATAACAAATGTATTTGCTTTGAATGAGATGAGAAAAAATATTTTTTTAAATATCACATATCATGTTTGTTTTTATCAATAATTATTTTTTAAAGGTTTTGCATACTTGCAATATTGTAACACAAGTGCTGTGTGAACTGCAACCAAAATATGAATTTGTTTGTATGTGTGTGTGTGTGTGTGTGTGCACTAGAGAGAGCATGTGTACGTGTGCTAGATTTTCTTTTAGCCAAACTCCCAGCCCCCCAAACTTTAAATAATAATTTGTCTGAAAACCACTTCTATTTCTATAATAAACTGTCATCAAAATGAAAATTTTACTCACAATACAATACCTCTCACTATCATCAGCCATATCATCACTTCCCTCATTTCCATCCTTTTTTTAATTACTTATTATGTAATAACATTTGTCTTTATGTGTGGGTCACTTTCAATAACGATGCTAAAATCGTCTAATCCAGTAAAAATCTGTCTCAGTACGTTCCACCCCCCTTTTATTTAACGTTTTTTTTTTTTTTCTATTTTATTTTATTATTATTTTTTTTTTTAATAAAGATGACTTACATCAACTGTATTTCCATCAAATTCTTGTAACAATGACATCATCTAAATATGGTCACTTGGGGAATTAAAATATCAAATTTAAGATCTTATTACCATGTCTAAAAACAGCTACAAAAAAAAAAAAAAAAGAAAAGAAAAAAAGGTCCTATAAAATTATAGTTCAAAGGTGAACTGTTTGTAAATAAACTCTGCATCTAAATCCTATGTTGCTCATTTATTGGTCATTTAAAAACGTGACACAGTTACTATTGTCAATTATACTATTCAGTAGTAATTATTTACAATAGAAAACTACCGTGGTAACTTCGTCTTAGTCATCAAAAAGAGAAAAAGACTTAAATATCCCTTGCTTTGAAGGAGAGCTGTAACTGTATTTAGGAAAGTTTAACACAATACAATAGGTAGGCTTATGCATTCGTTGTCGTGGGGGATGGTGTGTGTGTGGGTCGGAGGTGGGTAATACACGGCGCCTCATAGGGTAAGGTTACGATGGCGAAAGCTTGACATTTTGAAAGCATGATGACCTCCCTGGATCTGTCCAGTCACATGACCTCATTAATATCCATGGGCCTATAGCCTTCACCATAGTACGATTTTCGCCAGCTGTTACATCCTCTTCTCCCAGGAAGTCAGAATCGTGAGGATCCAGGAACCCATTTAATATTAAAAAGCCAAACCACCGCATCCTGCTCACTACTCGGTCAGAGACGCTGCGCTATCAAACAGATTGCGCGAAGGGGCGGAGAGATTCTTTACTGCCCTATTTGTGCGCATGAGCAACATATTATTGCCTTCATTGATAAAAACCCTTTGTGATAATATTTCCTCATCTAATCTCCTCACTGTCGCTTTCGGCGCGTTTCATCAATCCATACGGTAAGGCTGTTTTTATTATTATTATTATTATTATTGAAATGCGTATCGCAAGAAATAGGGCCTATACTTTCAATTTACACAGTGATCCGTCTGTTAATTCAAACGATCAATGCGTCCTTCATCCGGAAACCGGATGGCAATATGTGCCTACATTTTTTTAAAGAGATCATTTATTTCTTTATTGTATAGACTACAGCCATATATTGTTATGCTTCACCTTGCATATTTATATGTTACATGAAATTCACACGCTTTGCTTATATATTTCGGTTTAGTTCTCTGTTGGAGTGTTTTAATGTAAATTGCACACTAGAATGTGCATGAGATATTATGCCATTTATCTATACTGGGTAGTGATGGGATTTATGGCTCTTTGAGGGGATCCGGATCTTCGCGATCCGTTCCTTTCAAAGAGCCGTTCAAAAGAATGGCTCTTTTGGCTCTTTTTAAATATTTAGTCAGTTTTAAGAAGCCAGCTTGGGAGCATCTCAGTTTATCCTGGAAATAATCACTGGGAGGTATTATGAGGTGAGATTTGTAGTCAAATAATTAAAGCTCAGATATCACACACCAATATCTGAGTTTGAATTATTCTGAAATATTGATTATTACCTCATTTCTCATGTGTCGACTATATTCCATAGGGTTGCACAAATCCCTCTGCTTAGACAGTGACATCATTATTTTGATTTACCTTTAGTACAAAGTGTGTGTGTGTGTGTGTGTGTGTAAAACATCTCGGTTACGTATGTAACCTTGGTTCCCTGAATAGGGAACGAGATGCTGCGGTGACGTCACCACGTATGGGAACACCTCTGGTGTGACGAATGTCTGAAGCCCTATACCATCCCGCCAATCCTATTGGCCAAATGGCGCATAGCACCACCCTGCGCATGCGCACGCATGATATACCTGGGTGCAGCGCGCCATTTCGCTCAGATTTCATGACTGAAGATGAAGAGTTATCAAGGTACGGAACGGCCAGAACCGCAGCATCTCGTTCCCTATTCAGGGAACCAAGGTTACATACGTAACCGAGATGTTCCCTATCATAGGTCACTTCGATGCTGCGGTGACGTCACCACGTATGGGAACGATATACCAAAACGCCTGACGTACCTGATAACTGAGATCAGAGGAAGCATCTGCTCAAGCGGAGAGAACCCGGGAGCCAGGAGCCATCCTCACATCCAGACTGTAGGACTTGATAAAAAATGCTCGGTGAGGACCATCCTGCCGCAGCACAGATATCATCCATAGAAGATCCACTGAGAAAAGCTTGAGAAGAAGCCACAGCTCAAGTGGAATGAGCCTCAATTCCTAAGGGCGAAGCGAGTCCGCGCGCCTCATAGGCCAAAGAAATTGCCTCCACCAGCCAATGGGACATGCGCTGCTTTGTAACCGCATGGCCCTTACTTTATGTCCAAAACAGACAAACAGCTGGTCAGATTCATGCCAAGGGGCTGTACGATCCACATAAGTCTTTAAGCTCTCACAGGGCAAAGACTTAGATCTCTTGATCCAGCCTCAGCAGGTGAAAAAGCTTCCAGGAACACTTACTGAAAGCGAAAGAGGTTAGATGCGACCTAGGAACATAGTTAGGCCTGGGCCGCAGCAGCACCTTCACAGAGCCCGGTGCAAATTCCATGCATGAGGGTGAAACAGAAAGAGCCTGTAAATCCCCAACTCTCTTGAGGGAGGATAAAGCCATGAGAAGAAATGTCTTCAGTGTCAAGAATTTATACGATACGGGCTCCAAGGGCTCAAACGGATGCCCTGATAAACCTAGCAACACAAAGGATAAACCCCATGAAGGAACTCGAACAGGGCGGAAAGGCCTCAGCCGTCGCGCACGCTGTATGCAACGAGAAACTAATGGATGACGCCCCATAGAGGCACCGCCTAAGTATTCGTGGTAAGCTGAAATGGCTGCCACGTAAACCTTAAAAGTGGCTGGTGTTACGCCATCCGAAAAACAATCCTGGAGGAACTCCAGCACTGAAGCCACTGGGCAGTAAACTGGATCCACATTACGATTGCCACACCAGGCTGTAATCAGTCTCCACTTGAAAGCATATAAGCGTCTCGTAGAAGCTGCTCTAGAATTCAATATAGTCTCAGCGGTTCCAACAGAAAGACCGGGACATACTAATGCACTCCGCTCAGTGGCCACGCCCACAGTTTCCACAGATCCGGCCTCGGGTGCCAAATCAGCCCCTGTGCTTGTGATAATAAATCTTGCCTGAGGGGAATCTCCACGGAGAGCCCGCTAGCAGACTGATAGATCCGCAAACCACGGCTGCGTGTGCCATCGCGGAGCCACCAGCAGCAGCTGTTCCACTCTGTCCCGCCGTATTCTGCATAATACCGCTGGGATCAAATGAATCGGAGGAAAGCATACAGACTGGTCCTGGGCCAGCTGTGAGCTAATGCATCCACGCCCAGGGGCGATGGGGGGCATAGGGAGAACCATAGCGGGCAATGCGTAGTCATGTTAGACGCAAATAAATCCACTTTCGCTTTGCCGAATACCCACCATAAAAGATTCACCGTCTGGAGGTGTAATCTCCATTCTCCCTGTTCCAGAGCCTGTCTGGATAGCATATCCGCTCCGAAGTTCAAACGTCCAGGGACATGAACAACTCGGGTCGACAGAAATTTTCTCTGAGACCAGAGAAGAACATGTCTCGCCAGCCTGCACAGGGGGCGAGAGCGTAATCCTTCCTAATGATTCAGGTATGAGACAAACGCTGTGTTGTCTGATCTGAGCAGCACAAGACGGCCGATCAGCAGATTCGCGAATTACTGGAGAGCCAGAAAACTGCCAGTAATTCCAACCGGTTTATATACCAACCGCGTTGTGCAGCTGTCCACACTCCATGGGCTGATAGCCCTTGACAAACAGCTCCCCAACCGGTCAAAGACGCATCCGTCGTGACGGTCTCTGGGAAAGCTCAATCCCCAGCCGAACCCCGGTAGGAGAAACTCGGTTGGCATCCATAGTTTTAACGACATCACACACTCCGTGTCACCGAAATCGTCGGATGCGGAAGACAACGGGGTGAAATATTTCGTCTTTCCGCCCACTTTTCCACTGAAAAGGGGCGCATGTGAAGTAACCCCAGACAAATTACGGGGAATGCCGCTGTCAATCGTACAAGTGGTTAACAGATGGACGCCCTGGAGCCGCAACGGGGCCAGAGCTACATCCATGCATTGAGAAGTATGGGGTCTACGACTTCTATAGCCCCTTTGCTCAGCAGAGTTGACATCTCCTGTCACAACACTGCTATTACCATCAGTCTACCACCGTGGAAAGAATTCAGCGGAAAGAGGCGGGCCTCTAAAAAGCGAATTGGTGTATCCGTGACAATTGTGCGTAACACCCATTGAGAAATGCCGGGCAAGCGTTACACGCGACCCAAAACGATACTAGCAGTTTCTCAAATTTCCGCTTTCTGCAACGTTGTCATACACAATGTCCGTGCACGGAAAAGCCTGCGGCATTCGTGCACAGGGGAAGTGTATGCATAAGAGCTATTGCGTCCCGTTGTGTATAATCCTGAACGTGTCCACGGCAGGAATTAGACCAACGAATTGAACATCAAGCTCTGCCGCTAACTAAAACGGCGGCTGTGCGAGCCGTCATAAATGGGTCGTCTGTGTAAGACCCTAGAATCACCCCTCAAAATCTGAAAGCTGGATTGCGCAGTGTCTGAGGGATTATTAGTTATTATTTATGCCTGGCGTCACAGCCCGATCCAATGCTGCTCGAAGCGCTGTTTGCTGCGAGACAGCCAATGTCAGAGCGTAGGGACTGCAGTGAGTGTGTTGGATGCGCATTAGCGGTCCAACAGCACTCTATAGTGGAGGGCACAGTCCCTGGCGAACATGAAGTAAAGCGCATGCGTAAACTCGCTGCGTTTCGTTGTGTATAATCCTGAAGCGTATCCACGGCAGGATTTAATTCACCAAGATAAAAATCGGGCCACGTCGCCATTGCGAGAACGTGGCGGCTGTATGAGCAGTCATAAACTGGCCATCTTTGCCAGCCTTTTGTACCGCCCCTCAAACTCTGAAGGCTGGATTGTGCAGAGTGTCTGAGGGGGCGCTCAAATGATAACTCAATCCAATGATGCTCGAGGTGCCTTAGCTGCGAGACAGTCAATGTTAGAGCGTGGGGACTGCAGTGAAAGGGTTGGATGTGCATTAGCAGTCCAACAGCACTCTCTAGTGGAGGGCACAGACCCTGGCAAACATGAAGTAAGGCGCATGCGTCAAACTCGCTGCGTTTCATTGTGTATAATCCTGAAGCGTGTTCACGGCAGGATTTAATACAACAAGAAAACATTAGGCCACGCCGCTAGCGAGAACGCGGCAGCTGTGTGAGCCGTCATAAACTGGCCATATTTTCCAGCCTCTTGTGGCGTCCCTCAGACTCTGAAGGCTGAATAGTGCAGAGTGTCTGAGCGGGCGCTCCAATAACAGCTCAGTTCAGTGACGCTCGAAGTGCTTGTGCTGCGAGACAGTCAATGTTAGAGCGTGGGGACTGCAGTGAGAGGGTTGGATGTGCATAGCAGTCCAACAGCACTCTTCAGTGGAGGGCACAGACCCCGGCAAACATAGAAGGAAATGCATGCGTCAAACTCGCTGTGTTTCGTTGTGTATAATCCTGAAGCGTGTCCACGGCAGGATTTAAACCAACAAGATAAACATAGGGCCACGCCGCTAGCGAGAACGCGGCAGCTGTGTGAGCCGTCATAAACTGGCCAAATTCGCCAGTCTCTTGTGCCGTCCCTCAAACTCTGAAGACGAATTGTGCAGTGTCTGAGGGGCGCTCAAATAACAGCTCAGTTCAGTGACGCTCGAAGTGCTTGTGCTGCGAGACAGTCAATGTTAGAGCGTGGGGGAGAACGAGAGGCTTCTCGTAAAGAACCGTAATAAGAGAATGAAATTTTTCCCGAAATAGACACGACTCGATACGTCTAGACGAGACTAGGTCGCGGCGGAGTTAGGCGCGATCCGTTCGGCTAGAGAGGTAGTCAAACGGCATCGCTATATAATAGCATGTCACTAAATCGTGGCAAAAACCCGCGCCGTTCGTGATATGCGCCGATAAGGCTGCTTCCAGGACCTCGAACCTCTTGGTGGAGGTCCGTGAGAAGGGTAGTTTATCCACCGCGTGGATAGCCACATATTAGCACACTGAGAAAAGGGGAAGCGCGTTTCTCCTGTCCGCTCGGAGGGAGAGAACCGCTTATGCCGGTCAGAGCCTACTCTGAGTAGAAGCTGCGGTAGACAACATAGTATAAAGCAAAACTGCTCTGATTACCGCGCTCGAGTAGGGGAGAGCGAGCAAGTGGAAAAATCCAGTGCATCACTGTACTCATAGTCAAGCCGCACATATCGCCCCTAACCAACACCTCGTGCGGGGCCTCGGCGACCGCAGAAGCGAACGGTGGGGGTTAGACGCGAGGCGACTGAAGAAATAGACTCCAGAGCGCGGATTACTTTCTTATTTTACCATAGCCGTAGGCTATCACAGAGAGAACATGAGAGAGGCTGCAAACGAATCTCTCATGAGTGCCTCCCTGTGATAAACCCATATACGGCTCTTACCTTTCGTTGACTCATCGCGTCCGCGAAAGAGGAGTTAACACTGCTCGAAGAAAATCGCTGGAGAACGCGAGATGATAGGGCACAGATGATTCGCTATTCCTGAAGGAATGAAATCTGAGCGAAATGGCGCGCTGCACCCAGGTATATCATGCGTGCGCATGCGCAGGGTGGTGCTATGCGCCATTTGGCCAATAGGATTGGCGGGATGGTATAGGGCTTCAGACATTCGTCACACCAGAGGTGTTCCCATACGTGGTGACGTCACCGCAGCATCGAAGTGACCTATGATAGGGAACTACGTTGACTTATGTTATTCATACAATACCTACTCACAAATAAACATAAAAAACAAAGCCGGCTGCAATGAATTTCTGTGCAAAGCAGCTTTTACTACAAACACACAAGAACATTGTTATCACACAAGAACATTTTGATAGAAAACTAATTTTTTTTTTTAAGTAGATAAAATTAGAATAAATAAAATGGAAATGTCTACATACTACATACTATTACTACTGTAAACTTTGCAAATAGGACATCAGCCCCTTCAAGTCAATGAACAATAACAAAGTGGGCTGCAATGAATGTCTGTGGAAAACAGCTTTTAGTGAAACATTTCTATACAAGTACAGTATCACAAAAGAACATTTTTAATGATTTTAAAATAAGTTTTAAATGAACACAAAATGCAATGTAAATGCATGCACAACTAATAACTAATATCATCACGCTATAAAGGGTTGGCCTGCGCTGGGTGCGCCCCTCCCCCTATAACTGTTCTGTCTCCTGGCGGAGCTCATTTGTATGAATCTGTGTGAAACACGCATAGGAAAAAAGAACGATAGAAAGAACGGCTCCTCTCCAGTCGCGACTCGGCTCCCATCGTTCATGTTTATGAGCCGTTCAAAAGAATCGGTTCGTTCGCGAACGTCACAACTCTAATACTGGGCCCCTATTAGATGTTGGTGCAGTATTATCATTTTCAGTTATTGTCCGGCTTGATAGATTAAATGTTGTACAGTTTATTTTAACATTTTAAAGATATTTCTATTACAATTTAAAGATGCTCTGTACAATAATAATTTAAGTTTGTTAAACTATAGTTTATGTATTGGGGCCTGTGAATAACATATGTCTACAGGGTGTTAAAGTCATCTGGAAATTGGCAATGGCATCACGTGCACGCCCAAGAGCTGCAGGGACTGATGGGAGTGATTTTAAACACAGAGAGAAAGAGGCTTCTCACTATCAGATGAGGTAACTACAACCCTTATAGTCTCACAGCAATATAACAACCAATAACTGCATATATGTATATCAGAATATGCATTTGAACTTAAAAAACAAAATGTCTTTCAGTGCTTCATCAAAATCAGAAATAAAGAAGCTCACTGTAGTGCATTTCTTCATATGGATACTGGTGGCAGCGCAGGTGGTTGTTAGTCATCTCAATCTGGTGTCACATGATCTGGTGGCCATGCCCTATCAGTGGGAGTATCCGTACCTTTTGAGTCTCCTGCCCTCATTTATTGGAGCCCTGGCCATGCCGAAGAGCAACATCAGCTATCTGGTGATCTCCATGATCAGTGCTGGTTTGTTCTCAATAGCACCCTTGATTTTTGGTGCAATGGAAATGTTTCCACTGGCTCAGCAGCTCTACCGACATGGAAAAGCTTACCGGTTTATCTTTGGCTTCTCAGCTGTATCTGTGATGTATCTACTCATGGTGATTGCTATTCAGGTGCATGCATGGCAAATCTACTACAGCAAGAAGCTTTTAGATGCCTGGTTCAACTCAACACAAGAGAAGAAGAAGAAATAAAGATGCTAGTGTATAATTTCATTTATCCACCCTATTTTTCTGTCTAAGTTATTACTGTACAATGCACGCAATGTCTAAATATACATTTGTAAGCAACAAAGCTTACTTAATATATGGATTTTACATTTTTTCATATATATTTAAATTAAGTTTACCTTTTATTTTAGCATCTTATTTAATACCTGAAATTCTGTTTAATTACAAATTGTTTAGTCAAGTATACAGAGCCATTCACATCATTTGTAATACTTTCTAAATAAAATGTTTCTTTAAATATATATTGTTGTGTATTTCAAACAATAATTTCATTCTAAGCTTGATTTTAAAAAGCATGGACTATCATTAGCTGACTTTTTAGCTTGCATTTCCAATAGAAATTTACACTTTCTTTTATCATGTTGGTTTTAAATTCTACTTTGCACAACACTTTTTTTTATGGACTAGGTGCTACATCAGAATCTTGTGAAAGTGTAGAGACATTTTTTTCCTTACATTAATAGAGACTTCAGTTATAAACCTTGCTTCATGTTATTGATTAGATCCTGGGTTAGATCACGAAAAAATGTTTGCTTACCCAGACTCAGGTTATGTAAAAGAAAAAAAAAAGGGAAACAATTCTGATTGTCACCTGAAAGAAAAGAAAGGAAATAATTACCAAATAGAAGGTTTAAATTCATATGAAACACATTGTCATATAGTCATTTCACTTTACAAGAATCAATTTTGTGGCTCATGTCATGTGGCATCTCTGCAAGATAGGCTAAAATAAAATCAGTTAAACTTGTCAGTTTTATTTGTTTAAATGAACAGAAACATTTAATATAAAATATATTTATATTATGTTGGTTAACAAAATGCATTCACTCTCCATAAGACAGTGGCAGTGTTGTCCGGGTAGCGCGCATGCGCGTTTGTGGTTTTGCCACGTACAGATCGCTGAGGCGTTTCCGATCAGCCAGTCAGACGTCGTTCAGCTGAAGTCCAGGACACACAGGCTGCTGCTGCTGGGATTGACACGTCCAAACCACCAGGTAGAGATGTGGGGCTTCTCGTACAAACATTTAAATACTTTTATATGGTCCCTTTAGAGTTTTTAGGGCACTTCTGGAAATGAATCCTGAGTAGTTAGACGGTTGTCACGCAAACCAGCATTAGCTTAGCTTAGCCTGTGAGAAACTAGGGCAAGCAAAAAAACAAACAAAAAAAAAAACAAGTCAGACGTTCCGTACAAAAGTCAGTGTTTTTGAACAACAATAAAGCGTAGTTAAATAATCGTATTTAAAACACAGGAATAATAGTTGCTGTTTTGTAATTGAGATTTGGTTACAAACAGTCATCCTATCCCTTTACGCCGGGAGAATTGACACACTCCGACCTTTATTTGGCAGGAAGTTGCTGCTTCATCAGGTGAATGAGGCCTAAAGAGATGGTTTAAATGGATCACACTTTGGTAATACTTTAAAAAGTCATGCTGGTGCGATGAAGGGAATGGCCTGTTCCTAAAACCACATCTTCTGCTCTTCTAAACGATGTTCAGTAAGGATTTCTGACTTAGCTGATGTGCTGTTTTTACTGGAAACTGCTGGCTTCCATGTTTAACATGTCCAACCAGAAAACCCTTCATTCGCATGACAAGTTCATACATAAAGTTTTGAAATAGCACTGTTTATTGAATTAGGACATTACAAATAAGACAGAAATAAATCTGAATTTGATTGATAGTTTACTAAGCAGTCAGTTCCCTTATTGTTTTGTCATTTTCTCGATCCAGTTGGCAACAAATCATTAAGTATGAGATGTAAACTAATCAGAGTAACAGTCTTGATTCTTCTGATACGATTTTCCCTGTCACACACACTGGTCTTAATCCCAAAATGTTTCTCCCTTTAATCATGACTCTTGAGGCCAAAGTCTGTGTTGTGAAAGATGTGGGCCATCTACATGTGCCAAATCATCTTATATCTCGTGACCCTTAGACTTCTATAAAAAGCATGTCTAATGTACAGTAGCACTTGTTCAGATATAACTTCATAGATGAGTCATAAGACTGTGGGTTTCCAAATAAGACACAAGTCATTCACTGAAATTTTTATATCCATAACAAAAGCAGGCGAGTTAACGGTGAGCGAAGACAATCATTGAGTTAAAACTATCAGATTTCATTGTTAACTTTTGTGTTTCTGATAGAAGAATGTAATAATGTGTCTTCATCGGTCATGTTGTTGGTTTAACTGTAGTCCATTAGTCCTGCAAGACTGTATATCCCTACATTTCGTGTATTTATCACTTCTGCATCTCTGATAGCATGTTTGGTTTCAGTTTGTTCCTGTGCTATCAAATGACATCTGATAGGCATGTGATGCATTAAATAGTGATAAATTGAAGGCTTCTTTAATAAACTTCTTAATGGTAAAGCTGTAATATATAGTATAATAATAATAATAATAATAATATAGAATATAATAAACTGGACAATTTGACAGTAACTTTTTCTAATGGATTTTGAGTATTGTTAATTTCATTTCACTTTAAACCCAATTTCTTTTTCTCTTTTGCCATTGTACTAAATTGAATTAACTAAATGCGAAAATACTTAATATTATTACATTGTTATATATCACATCTGCAGTACATATATACATACAATAAATACATTTTTGAAATATATATGATTTAGTTATTTTTTACTTAGAGAAGTAGGATACACAAACACAAAGTTAAATTTGTTTGAGTGCACAGGCCTTTAAAGTATGCTGCTTTGCCAGTCTGTGAGAGACGCATTCAGAATCAGCAAATGGTCACTGTCTAGTGGGCTATTCTCACTATATGGAGAGGCAGCAGACCTAGGAGGACCTACTGTAAAATTTATTTATATTTATAAACTTCTCATATACAAGAGACTGACTGATATATGATGTTGCTAAAGCAAACACACACCTTTGAGATACAAGTTAAAGAACTAAAGACAGAGTATCAATAAAACACACATTAAGTGCACATACATTTGTCCAGATCAGTAAGCTATTTTAAGAAAACTGTATATTAAGATATACATTAGAGAATTAGATCATCTCATTTATAAGAAACAACTCCAAAATCCAAAACCAAAATCTACATTCAAACCATATGGGACTGAAGTTTTTAATGTGTGTTTTATCATGCATGATGTATGTATTATTTGACAAAATACTTGAGTGAGTGTGCAGTTCATCTCTTTTTACTTAGAGACTTAGAGACATACATACATGCATGCATACATGCCTATTAAAAATGTGTATTTTGTGTGTTCGGACATCTGACTCAATCAAGTAGTTTTGCCTCTCTAAATAAATTATTGCCCCATCTTTTGAATTGATATCGCATCAATCGTTTATAAATAATAAATGTTGCATCATTACAATACAATAAATTTAGCAGATTATTTAACATACTTCAATTCGTATTGCTTCAAGAAGGTCTGCTGCTATCATACATATAGATATGGCCTGCTTTTCTGATATATGAGTAGGCTCGTATACTAATATACAGCCTCCCCCTACTGGACCATAGACAGTAAAAGAAATGGACACAGCGACCCTACTGGATTCAACTGAGACAAGTGAAGTCAATGAGAAGCACGCACTTCCTGGGGCTCGAGCGTACTGCGCAGACTCAAACTGAGCTTGATGACATAGATGTCACATGAGCAACCTGTCTGACAATTGTAAGTCTTCTAATCACTGTGCCAAGAGAAATCTGAATCACCCACCGAATCTTGCAGACGTTGTTGAATAATTCTGTCCCGTTGCTTTCATGGGCTCTATATGGGCTTCTTCCTTGACTTTATGCATCCACGTCCCCCCGATAGCCTCATAGACCGTAAAAGACTGCCTGCGAGCTTCTCCTCCTGTACATATGGTAATTTCTCTACTGTGCGGCATAGGGCTGGGTGATTAATCGAAAAGTAATCAAAACTGAAATTCAGAACATCTAACCGACAGAGAGTCGCAGGTTATGATTCAATCGTTGGCCTATTTTTTCAAAAACTGCTTCTAAGGGGGCCTTAACGTAAAATACAAGGTAATGGGGCTTTTTATACATTTTCATGTTTCTTTAGAAATAATTAATGGACAAATAGTCTTTAAATGTCTCAGATGTAAAGTTATTCGCTGTCAAAGTGACGCCAAAATGAATGGGAGTCAATATAATGCTAACAGCAGGTTGGGGTTCCCTAATCAATTGCTGGTGTTGCCCCCTCTGGATTGGGGGCGAATTGCTTGTATTCGTTGTAAGGTCTAATGCAGAGATGCCCGTACCATCATGGTTCGGTATGAATACATGTATTAGACACAGTATTTTAAATAAAATTGTATTTAATTTATTTATTTTTTGCTGCAGTATGAATGGCCAGCTGGACCTGAGTGGGAAGCTGATCATTAAAGCTCAGCTGGGTGATGATATCCGCCGTATCCCCATCCACAATGAAGACATCACCTACGACGAGCTCCTGCTGATGATGCAGCGGGTCTTCCGTGGGCAGCTACAGAGCAGTGATGAAGTCACCATCAAATACAAGGATGAAGGTCAGTTTTACAACTTAAAGAAGGTTATAGTAACTGGACAGCATGCATATGTTTAACCATTTTTTTTAATCAGTCATGTAGTATAAAACTATAAGATCTGTACACCTATAGATGTTATTAATAAAATCTCTTCGTAGGTTTGTAGCATGAGGCTTTGCTATAGATTAAACCCGCAAAAAAAATTTGGCTAATCATATTTCTTTTCTGCCTTCTTCCAGATGATGACCTTATCACCATCTTTGACAGTTCTGATTTGTCCTTTGCGATCCAGTGCAGTAGGATATTGAAGCTCACTCTTTTTGGTAAGAAACCAGCTTTGCTTAAGGGTTTTTGCTCATCCTGATGTTAAGGAATCTGCACAAAGATATCAGAAAGGAGTATGAAAGTAATATGATGTTACTCCTTGCAAAGCTTTTAAGTTAATCAGTGTAATAAGCAGTCCCGCCTTAAAAGTGTATTGTAGAATATCGTAGTTTGCTATAATGCGCTATAAAAATTTAAATGTAAAGCACAGCCCTCTTGCCTTTTAGGCTTCAATTGTAAAATGATTACTGTTGGTCGTCACCAGGTTTATATAATAAACCAGATGTTTTCTGTTATAATGACAGAAGGCCATAGATACAGGCACAACAACACTGTTCTTGTCAGTCCTAGAGTTAAGGTCAGTGAGCATGTGTAGGTTTATCTTACCTGCAAGATGATCATATTCCAGTGCTCATAGTGTCCCTTTACAGAATACCAGAAATGTGCACAGGACTATAAGAACCAAGCAGCTCATGTGAACTGCATACATTTTTATTGTTAAAGCTCTAAAATATTTTATGGGGTAGAATGTAGTCGAGGCTTATAGCTGTTTCATGCTCTTTGACTGGTGTATTACATACTAAAATAAAAGAGGCATATCATGTTAAAGCTGCTTGATTCCTCTGTCTCTTTGTGACCCAGAAAACTGTTGTACTGTAACCTTTGGGTCAAAAAGGACTCGAAATACATAATTCCACATTGCATGGGTTGTGTAATACTGCGGAGTTGAGCTCTTTTAATCTTTAAAAGGCTGAACTTGAAAATATTTTATCCATCCAGGAGATGTCGTGTTGTTGTTTTTTTCTCGTGCGATAACACCGCTGCAGATTTTAATGTCCAGCAGAGGGCACAAAAGAACAAGATTTGAACTGGTAATGAGTCAGTGTGTCTGGCTTTGTAAGGTTATGAGCAGGGTTACAATAGGTTTTTGGAGCCAGTGGAACATTCATTTCTGGTGGTGAATCTTTTAAGTGTGACTTGGGTGTCCAAGTATTTGTTGGGCCACTAATATGGATTAATAGAACATAAGGATTTTAAACGTTACAGACGATAACCGATATAATGTAATACTCTACAATGAAAGGACATTACTTATGTTCTCTAAGAACATAAATCATGACCAGTGGCCTTGGATATTTGAAAAAGGTTTAAATAAAGCCATCTTATATATGATAGTGATGCATATAATTACACAGTAAAGATTAAATAACACTGATGTAAGAATAACTGTAAAATAAATTATTCATCCCCCAAAAAACTTTTCTTTGAAGAAAACCTAGATTTATAAGAAAGCCTATTTTTAAAGTGTGGTTTCTAGACCTAGAAATTTAATAAATTAATAAAGATTATGTGTGTGTGTATATATATATAATGTTATATATAACATTTAACATGTATTTGAATATATAAATACAGATAAATATATTTAAACCACTTAAATTAATGATTGCTATTGGGATGTGAAGAGATTTTTCAACCAGTATAAAAAAAAATGTTTCTGAAGACAATCACCTATTGCACCTTTAACATCAGTGGGATCCAATGTTGTTTTGACCGGAAAATTCTTAAAGTCATACCGGTTTGGAACAACCTGAGGGTGAGTAAATAATCATAGCGTCTTCATTTCTGGGTGAAGCATTCCTTTGAGATAGATTAGGTCATCTTACAGACTTTAAGTCTGCTCTAAATCATGTGAGCAGTGCTGAAAAGCCACTCTCTTTAACTGGTACATGGCAAAAACAAATATTCTCAAAAGAGGAAAATTGGACCCGTTTACTTGGCCAATAGCGTCATGCTCTGTTCTAGAGATGTTTGGCTTATACAGGTTCATCTGCACTGTGGTGTCAGTGCTAGTTTTTAAATGTTTCTTAAATCTTAAATCTTAAATGCTGAAGAGGCTGCAGTTTTTGGCTGCGTTATTCATACTCTATTTTACACCATGATTTATTTGACAAGTCTAGCCAAAATCAAAAGTTTCAGTCTGTGGGTTTAACAAAACCCAGTATTTATGCATATATTCAAGACACTATGATCTGAAAGAACTGATTTAAGTAGCAACTCAAAATACTAGTTTCTCTTCCTCATGATAAAAAAAATAATGATAAAGTTTGGTGAAGTCTGCACTGTCCAAAGCCCCCGTGCTCCAGCCAGATGATGTCATGTCTTGACCTCGTGTTAGCAAATGTAGCCCTGCCCTTTGTTGGATGGTTTAACTAGTCAAAGATAATTTTGGGAAGATTTAATGAGTTCAAATGCTGGTTCGGAGTTGTATAATATCACGTGCATGTATGCATCCCAAACGTGTGACTGGCGCCCAGGGGCTGGGCTGGACACTTGCTGGAGCTCATGTGATCTCTGAAGAGTCTGGAATGGTTCAAGCGGCAGCCGGTTTAAAACATATGGACTTAGGAAAGAACATTCCAGACTCACACAGAATGCCAAAACTCTGGATTAACTCATCATATGGACATAGTCTGGCTATCTAAATGATCTGATTTTGTTGTTCTCTTGTTGACTTTGACATCCTAATCAGGCGAACTGGGACATGTTTTCAACACGGAGTAATTTATATGATCTCACTTGAAGTGAAAAACTGCATGAAATGAAAAATTCACAGCAAATCAAAACATGTTTAGTATGTTATGATAGGGTTTTGGATAAAAGAAAATGTGACGAAAATAGAAAAAAAGTGGTCAATGAAATGTCTGGCAGCTGATTTGGACAAAAACTAACATGGACAGATGCATTTTGACAACTTTGGACAAAGTGTTACATAGTGCTGTGAAAACGAATGTTTATGTTTTTGCAGTGAATGGGCAGCCACGGCCACTGGAATCATCTCAGGTGAAGCACCTGCGTAGAGAACTGATCCATTTGAGGAATAAAGTCAACAGCCTGCTGTACAGCCTGGAGCCCCCCTCCGAGTGTGTCCCAGAGAGCACCAACCCAGAAACCGGTACTTGAACTCTCCCTGAGTGATTGTCATGTTCTTCAAACCCAGTACTGTAATCCAAAGCATTTAAAACACATAGCAAACCTCATTTTATTATTTTGATAATAAAAGGTGGGGAACATATAGGGTTAGTTCAATGAAAATATTGTCATTTACACATCCTTTCATTTACACATCACATTCATTCTAAAGCCATAACACGTATTTCTACTCTGGAACACCAAGAGAGATCTTTTGATAAATGTCCATGCTGTTCTTTAACATACAATCAAATGTATAAAGGTACCAGGGGATGCCAAACTCCAAAAAGCAGCTCCAAAATAGGCAATTTGTCAGTAAGGCAAATTACATCTTTATTTAATGAAAAGGCTGATATTTAATGAAAAGTGCTAATTTGGCATCAAAATTGCTTTGACATTTGAATGAATGCATCCAGATTTATTGCATGGGTTGGGAACAGAATTGATGATGATGACAGAATTTTCATGTCTTTACAATGAACTTCGTAAATGTGACTTGAGAGGTGAAGACAGGCTTGACTAAAGCTGTCTTGTTCTGATGTCTCTGTGTGACAGAATGTGTGAATGAGGCAGTAGATTCAGCAGTGAAGCATGCCCCTCCGGTCAGTGCTGCTAGCATGTCTGCTTTTGACCCCCTGAAGAACCAGGAAGAGGTCAACAAGAATGTCATTTCTGCATTCGGCCTGTCTGAGGAACATGCCCAAGGTACTATATACATGTAAATATTTCATAGTGCTTAGCTGTGGCTTTTTAATAGAAATTGTATCTTTTTTTTCCCCCAACCATATCTTTGATTATTGTGATAAAATCTTGATTAAAGACACAGATCGTATGTTTTAATGGTTTATAGCCTTGTTCTGCATTTTGATGTGCTGTCACAGAAGTGTTTCTCTGCAATTTGATGTCTTCTAGTGCGTCTCATCCAGCCAGATTTAAGATCTGGAGCCAACTGATTTTTCCTTTCCTCTTCCCTCTGTCCCAGTTCCAGCTGTAGCCTCCACCGCTGCTGCAGAGGAGCGCTCTGCTACTCCAGACAGTATTGCCTCTTCATCCTCTGCAGCGCACCCTTCCGCCGTGGCTCCCCAGGCTCCCCCAGCTTACTCAGGGGTCCAACAAACTCCCTCTGCTACTACTATGGATGGTAAATCTACCACTTCTAAAACTTGTATCAAAAGTCTGAAACAAGACTTTTATCAGATGTAGAATGTGATCAATGGCGTGGCTTACAAGCTGTTTTTTTTAACAGTAAAGTGTGTCTTATGTAAAGCGCACTAACAAGAGATGTCTTATGAGTTTTGGGTGACCCTGTCTAATTATGCTACTTGAAATCAGTCTACAAAACTTCCTTAAGACTGGCCAGGCAATTTAGAGAAAAGCAGTTTTGCACATCCTTACTGCAGATGTTTTCTTTTGGTGCTTACAAGAAACTGTCCAGCGAAAGACAGATGAACAAGGAATCGTGTGGCTCCAAAGTCTTTGTAGTGGATTCAGAGCATGATGTTATTCTCTACTTGGCCACTGAAATATCAGTCCAGTGGACTTGATAAATGCAGGACGATTCTTAATTTGGCAGGAAGGTCACACACCTGTACTTAAACATGTTCTCTCACACTCAAACCCAAACAAAACTAATTTGTTTGTAGCATAAAATCAGCTTGCAGATGTTGTCTTGGGAAGTTGTCCAGCGGAATGGCCTTCAAGTCAAGAGCATAATGTTATCCTCTGCCTGTCCATTGGATTTGTTGCCCCTCCCCCTGACTCTTTCCAAAGAAGTTCTTTCACATAGACGCCTCGTACATGAGAAACTGTGCAGAGCTATTCTAGATTTGGCAGATTGTGTGGACTTTCGTCATGGTTGCATGGAGTTATGGAGCTGTGATGCTTTTCTCTGCTTATTGTTGCCATCATATGCTGCAAAGGGACACAGATACACAGCCTTTTCTCATTAGTTTCCTGGTGCGATACACACTAACATTTACGAACTTTGGATAATCTGTTTGTGTGCTTTGCGTCAGCTGTACAATGCAAGCTTTCTGGTCTTTAAAAATATTTGGATCTTTTTAAGTCTATTTAATTTGGATTACAAATAAAGCATTTAAAATGAGTTGGTCAGACGTCGCTTCTTATCTTTAATCCGGAGCTGTGCTCTATGCAGATGGTCAGGCTGTCACCGTCTGCCAGCGTTTGGACGATCTATTATCTGCTCAATTTTATGTGGCTATCCTATTTGTATGTTTTCAATCAGCCTCTCTGTATTGGCTCCTTATTTGTTGATATTCCAGAGTAACATGCCAGATATCCCACAATAAAATATATTCCGATAGAGTGAGAGAGATCAGTTCTTAATATTTATAGCCCTCTGGTATACCAAATATTCCTCAAACGTTTGATGATGAAACCAAGTAACAGTGGAATACCCTCCCTAGGATCCACAAGCTGCTTTGTGATGTCCTAGACTTTTACAGGAATTCCCTCCCATAACAGTGTGGATCTTAATCCTGGACAATAACATGCATTTATGTTGTTTTAAAACAATAAACATGTTTTCTGTGATTTAAACAGGTCAGATGTATCAGCAGTATCAGGCTCCAGGAGGATATCCTCCACAAGCTGTACCCCAGCACCATTATGGGGGGCAGTACCCTGGTAATTCTTTAAAACACCTACTAATGATTCCTTCATAAATTAGAGCTCAGCTTTAAGCTCTGTTCCTAACAAATGTGATAGTCATTGTCAAACAACTATTTAAATAAGTCTGATGCTAGATTTTCTCTGAAAAGTTTGTACAACATTAGTTATTGATATATGCATTTGTTATTAATTAAAAGTTGTGGGGCAGAGTTGACAAGTTTCAGTGAAGCGACTCAACGTTCCTTCATTACTTGTACTGAAGTGACGTTTTCAAATTATTAGCGGAGGCTTTGAGGATTTGTTAGTAGACTAGTAGTTGCGCACGAGTTTTTTTTAAGACACTTGTTTATGTATTTACTAATTCATGCAGTCGAACTGTTTTATAAATGCAGTTTAATATGAGTAGCCATGCGATACGGATGTTTTTACCTACGGCCGATCTTTGCCGTGCGAATATACAGCCATATTGCATGGCCGACTGCATGCACGAGTAAAGACATAAGAAACAAGTGTCTTTAAAAACACTCTTTTGTGCACAACTACTAGTCTACTAACAACTACATATATATTATTATAAATATATTATTATTGTTATTTTTCTCTCCCAACAATAAAATTATCTATTTTTTGAAGTGTGGTTTTTGTACATTTGACAAATAAATATGGTTTGTAAAGGTTTTTTTTTTTTAAACCTTTTTTTTTTCAGCTGGTTATACTCAGTCTGGTGTTCCTCAGGCTCCGCCTCAGCAGCAGTTTCAGAATTACCCTACTGCCCCTACCTCTCAGGCTGCCACTGCTCCCGGCTCCGCCCCAGGGTTTTCCGGCCAATCACAGCCTCCTGCTCCTCAAGGACCCACCCAGTACCCACCTGGAGCATTTCCGCCTCAAAACTACACATCCCAGGCCTCTCAGCAACCAGCTAACTACAGCCTTCCTCCAACCTCCCAGGCCACAGGGGGTTATCAGCCCCGTCCTGCATACACCCCTCCACCTGGTGCCACCCCTCCCTCTGGGGGTGCCAACCCCTATGCCCGAAACCGCCCCCCTTTTGGCCAGGGCTACAGCCAGCCAGGGCCTGGGTATCGGTAAAAGGCCTTTAATGTCCCCACAACACATACCTACACGTATTCTCTGTCTCCAACATATCATCCCCAAAATCTGTGTTTGACATTCTAATATTGTGTTTGTTTGTGCTTTGGATGATTGTATGAACGCTTGTGAGAATGAACTTGTGAGGTTGTAAGTGTGTTTGCACACATAGGAGACCAAATGGTGTGGGAGTGGACAGCTGTGTGTGTATGTGGGTGGGTGTTGTGTGTGCATTTTATTGCATCACTGGTCTCCTCATTGGTGTTATTTTGTCATAAACCTGGAGTCCGTGTTAACACTAGAAAATTATCATAATCAAAGTTAGTGATGTTTGTTAGTTTTATTTACTGGTATTCTTTACTTTTTCCAAATGCCCTGGTTTTTACTAACCCCTGACTGGCCCTCTGCAGTGAAGCCTGTCATTTCTGTATAAACTGTAACATTGTTTTCAGGAGGTGAATAAAGACTTTGAGTCTTGAGGTAATGCAAGTGTTGCTCGTTTGTTCATGGAATTAACATATTTATCCTTAATTTCAGCCTGTCTTTAACTGATGTTTCTGTATTTCTGAGAGAAGATTGCATAAAAAATAACCTGAAAACAATATTTTTACTTGGTAAAGCAGATTCACTGTAAACCTTATAAAATATATCAAAGTTTCAATGTAAAAACATGTTACATAAATTCTGTCATTTAAAAGCTTTCTCTGGAAATCATGAGTCACTAAACTTATGTAAAAACAATTGACTTCCTTGTTAAAGAGTTGCTGCATTTCTGACATTCATAGTATAATTACTACAATTACTTGAAAAGCTGCATGTCTTGAACCATTGTTTGTATGAACTAGTGTTTAAATTCCTTGTTTAACAGTGATTGAGCCGTTTCAGGTTTAGTTGACTTGCGTTGTTATCAGCACCTGTGACATACTGACGATAACAGAAAAGTCTGCTTTGTGAAAAAGTGTCAAAACAAAGCCCTTACAATGAAAGTCTATGTGGCAAAGCATTGCACCTGGATACACATTAAAATACACAGTATTTCATGAAGTCAATATTTAATTAGGACATTCAAATGAGACTCGTGTAATAACTGGACAGAGGTACTGTACATTAAAATTTTCAACTGCCATGTCCATATAAAACCAGTAAACCTGGTAATTTTTGCACAATACTTGCAAGGTCCAAAAAAGGACTGTTGACAAAAATCCACCTTTATAAATTACGTTGGCAATGTATAATATGTTCATCATCCCAAACTGAATGGATGACAATCTTAAAGCTATATATATATATATATATATATATATATATATATATATATATATATATAAAACATTAATATATATATATATATATAATTCTATTTCTAAATATAATTTTCTATATTCAGCTTATAAATAATTCTGTATGTGACTGATACCTGAAAATACAGATACATACTCCTATGAAATCATTTTCTGTACACAGACGTGCCGTAAAAAGGCTGTTCTCCCTTGGCAACAGCTGTTTCTTATCTGCCACGTCTTCCATCTGCTCCTCAGGGTCCTACCACTTCCCAGGAATGGGTATCCCACACTCGTACCAGGCCACGTAGTTGATCATGGAATTACCTCCGATCTCCCCAAACCTGACAGGCTCCTGGCGCATGGCCCGGTAAAACCCTTGATAAGACAGGAGAGATCATCATATCTCATGCACTAGTGTTAGATTACCGTGTTTTGTTTTTTATTTATTAGAAACCTTTTCTGGGTGGTAACTGATCTGGTGAAAGAGGACCACCAGTTCGTCCGTCCAAAAACGAGTCAACAAACTGGCAATGATCCTCCCCATACCCTGCTTGGTCTCCGATGCTGTAGAACTTCCCTGGAGAAAGAAAGAATTGAAAAGTAACCAAGTGACTTAAAAATGCTAAATAGCAGAAATTGCTGGTGAGTCTGTAATTGGTTGATACGGACCTTTAAGAGAGTCGCTCAGGTAGATCTTGTATCTAAGAGAGTTACACAACTGGATACCCACAAACTTGCGGTACCAGGTCCGCTTTATGAACTGCTGCCCATTGCACTCTGAGTACGAGTCAGCCTTGAATGGAAATGATGACCAGATGGCATTTTTACCTATGAGAGACAAAATAAATTAGACACAAATCAAGAGTTTGTATATTTTGTCTTTCTGTTTTTAATATCATGAGTTTGAGGTGACTGGAGCTCTTACCAGTTTGGATCTGACTCACACGAGGATCAGCTGCAGTACAGAAGAAACATGATGATGTCATTGCAACTTAATGCACTGTTGATGTGACATTTTGGGGTCAGCAAGATTTTGTTACTGTTTTTGAAAGAAGGTTCATCAAGGCTGCAGCAAAAACAGCAACATTGTGAAATATAATTGAAAATAACTATTTTAATATATTGTAAAATGCTATTTATTCCTGTGATGGCAAAACCTTTAAGCAGCCAGTCTTCAGTGACACTTCAGAGAATCATTTTGAAGTGCTCAAGAAGCATTTCTTATTAGTATCAATGTTGAAAATAGTTGATAGAAACTGTGATATACTTTATATTTTTCTGGTTTCTTTGAAAAACAAAGAAAAGATTAAATTTGAACAATTTAATGCATCCTTGATGAATAAAAGTATAACAATCTTACTGAAAACATTTGAACAGTGAATATGCAAATGTTCATCTAAAAGTTACTAAACTAAACGTTACATAACTGTGAAAGGTCAGAATCCTTTCCATAAATATAAGCCAGACAATATGCCATTCAGGTAACTGTTACTACACTCAATGCCTGAAAATAATGAAACGGCATGTTATGGACTTTAAGTTTCTAACAATCCAAAGCCCCAGAAATTCCACTGAGCTGTCCTCAGTGTGCTCATCATGAATTGCAATTTTCCAGAGCTTGTGTCAGATATCCTCATGCTTATTATTATTTTCTGGCAGTCTCTAAGGGCCCCTTTACCTACATTAAAGAAGTGCAATGGACCCAGAAGAGTGAACACGTTGGAACTATTAGTTAAACATAAGGCACATTACTCTCACAGCTGACGGTAATGCTTATGCTAATTCTACATATACAGTATTGTTCAAAATAATAGCAGTACAATGTGACTAACCAGAATAATCAAGGTTTTTCGTATATTTTTTTATTGCTACGTGGCAAACAAGTTACCAGTAGGTTCAGTAGATTCTCAGAAAACAAATGAGACCCAGCATTCATGATATGCACGCTCTTAAGGCTGTGCAATTGGGCAATTAGTTGAATTAGTTGAAAGGGATGTGTTCAAAAAAATAGCAGTGTGGCATTCAGTCACTGAGGTCATCAATTTTGTGAAGAAACAGGTATGAATCAGGTGGCCCCTATTTAAGGATGAAGCCAACACTTGTTGAACATGCATTTGAAAGCTGAGGAAAATGGGTCGTTCAAGACATTGTTCAGAAGAACAGCGTACTTTGATTAAAAAGTTGATTAGAGAGGGGAAAACCTATAAAGAGGTGCAAAAAATGATAGGCTGTTCAGCTAAAATGATCTCCAGTGCCTTAAAATGGAGAGCAAAACCAGAGAGACGTGGAAGAAAACGGTAGACAACCATCAAAATGGATAGAAGAATAACCAGAATGGCAAAGGCTCAGCCAATGATCACCTCCAGGATGATCAAAGACAGTCTGGAGTTACCTGTAAGTACTGTGACAGTTAGAAGACGTCTGTGTGAAGCTAATCTATTTTCAAGAATCCCCCGCAAAGTCCCTCTGTTAAAAAAAAGGCATGTGCAGAAGAGGTTACAATTTGCCAAAGAACACATCAACTGGCCTAAAGAGAAATGGAGGAACATTTTGTGGACTGATGAGAGTAAAATTGTTCTTTTTGGGTCCAAGGGCCACAGGCAGTTTGTGAGACGACCCCCAAACTCTGAATTCAAGCCACAGTACACAGTGAAGACAGTGAAGCATGGAGGTGCAAGCATCATGATATGGGCATGTTTCTCCTACTATGGTGTTGGGCCTATTTATCGCATACCAGGGATCATGGATCAGTTTGCATATGTTAAAATACTTGAAGAGGTCATGTTGCCCTATGCTGAAAAGGACATGCCCTTGAAATGGTTGTTTCAACAAGACAATGACCCAAAACACACTAGTAAACGGGCAAAGTCTTGGTTCCAAACCAACAAAATTAATGTTATGGAGTGGCCAGCCCAATCTCCAGACCTTAATCCAATTGAGAACTTGTGGGGTGATATCAAAAATGCTGTTTCTGAAGCAAAACCAAGAAATGTGAATGAATTGTGGAATGTTGTTAAAGAATCATGGAGTGGAATAACAGCTGAGAGGTGCCACAAGTTGGTTGACTCCATGCCACACAGATGTCAAGCAGTTTTAAAAAACTGTGGTCATACAACTAAATATTAGTTTAGTGATTCACAGGATTGCTAAATCCCAGAAAAAAAAAAAATGTTTGTACAAAATAGTTTTGAGTTTGTACAGTCAAAGGTAGACACTGCTATTTTTTTGAACACACCCCTTTCAACTAATTGCCCAATTGCACAGCCTTAAGAGCGTGCATATCATGAATGCTGGGTCTTGTTTGTTTTCTGACAATCTACTGAACCTACTGGTAACTTGTTTGCCACGTAGCAATAAAAAATATACTAAAAACCTTGATTATTCTGGTTAGTCACATTGTACTGCTATTATTTTGAACAATACTGTACATTAAAACAAAGTAAAAGTTCATTGCCAATTACACACACCTGTAAGCCTGATGTCTCATTCAAGTTACCTTGGCCAGCATGACTCTATTATCATATAAGTGCCAGTTTCTCTAAATTGTTCAGTCTTCAGTTTTCACACAACACGTGACTGATTGCAAACCTTTTGAATGTTTTGAAGCGTGACTGAGATTAAAGTGAATAATGATTTATAATTAGGTTGGTTTTTCCACACAAGGCTCTTGTTTGGCTTGAGATTACTTTAAATGTAGTGCAAAAAAAAACCCATAACTCTACAGGTAAGAACCATTGAAGCTTCTCTTGTTGATACAATTGGCCCAGTGTCACTTCTGCAACACACAGAGCTCAGATTCACCGGATGAGCCAAATGATTTCACAGTGACCTCAGACCAGATTGTGGTTTCAGCTCTGGAGCTTTTAGTTGAGACTCTTACACATATTCTGAACACACAAAGTAATTTAACATTCTTCTCCACTGACCTGACTCAGTACTGAAGGTGACCGGTGCACTGGCTGGGCCTGAACCCAGCTCATTTTTGGGTGTAACTCTGAATTCATAACTACTGTATAAGAGAAACTGAACAATTAACTGAACCAATATTATGTTGATCAGACAACCGAACATTACTAAGCAGGTGTATTTTATTGTAACAAACATTCAGTGCAAGAACAGCTTCATAACAGGACTAAATGATATATTATTTTAAATAAGTTTAAAGGTGTCTGTAAGGGTAGGACTATGGGTTAGTGTGCAGCAATTACACTAAGCTTAATTTAAGAACTAGTGAAGTCCATGACACAGAACTTGACGTCTTTGTGTGTGTGTCTTCATACCTTTCGCCTGGTGGCATGTTTTCCACAACTGCATGTGTTTGATTTGTTGTCTGGATGGACACCTTCTCTCCGTGCGGACCCTTGGTGGAGGAAATGACCTCATATTCTTTTGATACAACAGAAACATAATTTGTTGTTTTACATTTTTAAACCGAACAATAAAGGAGATGTTTCCTATAATCTTTGAGCTGCTTTATTCTATTAAGTGGACTACATTAGTGTTCAAAGTTTTTATTTTATTTTTTATTTATTATCAAAGAATATCCAATTGTGAAAAGAGTTTCAATTTTCACAAATTTCACAATAATTTCACAATTTTAATAGTTATAATTTATTTATGTAGCCTTAGTGAGAATAAGATTCTTCTAAAAACATTAAAACATGGAATGAAGTAAAATAGGTTTGGAATGACAATTTTAGAATGAGGAAATAATGACAGAATTTTATTTTTGTATCCCATATATCTTGTTAATTCCAACTACAGTAAGTTTAACCAAAGTCCCATCAAGGCAAGTCAGTTCGCTTGGTGATCATCTTGGCATCTATTTTCTATGCAGGTAATGGGCATAAAGTATTATTTCTCTTTGCTGGAATGGAGAAAGACTAAAAATCTTCAAAGCTTTTTCAAAAAGAACTTTTCAAAGCCATATTTCAATAAAGTCTGACAACAATGGTATCATAAATTTAGCTTCCTAAACTCAAACCAATTCTAAAAACCAGTATTTTTCAGGCTTGCCCAGCTAATGCACATACCAGAGGTAAAAAAAAAAAAAAAAAAAAAAAAACACTGACTTTGCATCCATCAAAAAGAGCTGGCTCTTTTAACTTTTATATTCCAACACTTTCCGTACTGGGCATTGTTACTTTTCCCATTCATTTCTCAAGCTATTTATCACCTCGTTCAATAATGCCTCTGGTTTAATCCAGTAAAGACAGTAATCAAATCTTCTGTCTACCTGTGGTCTCATTGTCTGTTTTGTCCCAGTCAAGGATGATGAAGGAGGGGCATCCTTCCACTGCGACCACAGTAAGGTTGGATGGAGGGGTCTTGGGTGGGCCAGTGACATTCAAGGATCCCACCTCCTCATCAGGAAAGAAGCTGAGAGACTGAGTGACAGAGCAGGGCTCCTCTGGACGTTTGTCGGTTTTATAGATCACGTGAGGTGCTGCAAATATGGGACAGCAAATCAGAGGTCCGACACTCATGTAAAAGACTGTGAATCATAAATCAGACACAATTCTTTGTGACAGTGCTGTAGGTCCAGGCCCATATTCTTACCTATGAAACGTTTCTTCCCTGTGGCATCCACCTCAGATAGAGGATGAGAACTGAACACAGAGGAGTTGTCCCCGGTATCAAAACGACTCCCTATGATTCGAAGGCATATATGAAACACCACAAGCTCATGACTCCAACTCCATTAGATACACTAATTCTCTCATTATCAATAGACTATCTTGCATGTTTCCAGTACTTTAGTAGAAACTGGCACAGAAACTAATCTAATTTCAGCATCCAATGTTTTCTCTTCACCATAGTCTTCTATTAAAGAATCAAACAAATGACAATTCGCATTAGAGCAGCATACCCTCAAAAACAGATCGTGGTGTTGTTGTCAATGAAGGCTGTTGTTTGGCTGGTCTTTCAGCAGTGGGCGGAGCTAGAGGTTTCATGTCTGGTACTGGGTCCACCTGCTTCAGATCAGTAACCTTCTCTAAAAGTTAAAGAGTGAAATACATCTGCATTAAGTCCAGCAAGACAGTTGCCATATTGATTTTGATATCTTTATCTATTAGTGTCCTCACCCTTTTCTTTAGTCTTTGAGACCTGGTTCAGTTCTGTCTTCACTTTAGAAGAAGGCGGCATATTAGTAAGAGCTACAGGGTGATAGTTTGAGTCAGTGAAAAGTCTGACCACAACAACAACAACAAAAGCATTTAAACCCAAACAAAATTATGCTGTAGCTGAGATTAATCTGGAAAAAAAGACAGCTTGAGATACTATGGCATTTGTGTCGGTCATTTTAATTTTGTTTTCACTTAAAAAAAAAAAAATAATCACATCAGCATAAAGAAACAGCTATTTCACATTATTATAAATCTCCAAGTCCAAAAAACTGCACACTAGCTATCATTCAGAAGTGAAGGTAAAGTGTGTAATGCATAACATTCACATGGTTGGAATAAAAAAAATTAAAATAATGCATGACATCAAGCTAATGTCCGCACAGTCAGAGTACTGAGTGAGCCAAAAGGGATCTTTTAATGCTGTCCAGATTCTCAGGACTGCGGCTTCTCCAAGAACAGCTCTGAGGGACCAGTGCTTTGATTGAGTGCAGACACACAAGGCTATAATGCTGGATATTCACTCAGAATAGAAGTGCAGGATAATACTGACCAAAGCCTGTCAATGAATCAATTTCAAAACGTAATTATTTCCAACAGACATTTCTCTGATGGTCTATTATTCCAATATGTGACTCCCAAAACACTCCAGATCATTTTCAGGAATCTAATTTAGTATGAATAGAGGGTTTTAAGAAAAGTTGGATGAAGAACAGTTTCACATTTTTCTCAAGTAATCATACACCAGCCAAATGTTATTAAGTGGACTCTCTGATATGGGTTGGATTGGATGGTAACTGGGTAAGGACAGTGATTTGATTCTCTATTATTCAGTGTCAATGTTGTCTTTGGTTGGGAGAGGGTGATGGAGAAAGTGAGAGAGGGTCTTGGGTTCTCATCAGTGGCTGGCTAAGTTTACCAATGGCTGATCTGTCATGCTTTTCCATAGAAACATAAGCTCTGATCATGACATGAACAGCACATTCATATTTTCTTTGGACCAAGTGGTCATGAAATCCAGCTGCAAGGGAATGGTTCTTTAGACAGGAGATGTTTTCATAAACAGGGACATGTATCTCCGACATCATGTTAAAACTATATCCAAACTAACTAATTTTCTGGGACAGGGACTACAAAATTACTCAATAAACTAAAGAACACAACACCAGGCTTTGCAACTACAGTAACATCACATGGATTGTAATGGAAATATGATATTGCAACCCCCTTATGAGATAAAACTAAGACAACCTCTAAAAATATGCATTCAAAATCCCCCCAAAGTCCTTGATGGTGCTCTGTCATGAAAAAGAAGAAAATAACTGTTTTAATCAAAGGCGCTTAGAAATCAAAAAGGAATCCAAGCCACATAATTAAATTGAAAAATTAAAGGGACATGACATAAATAGAAAAGTGTCAGGTGTCACAGGAGTAATCGGCTGTTTAATTAAATGACAGTGTGAAGAGGATAGGATTGGAGACAGATTTTTGGCAGAAAGAGAGAATGTGTGTGTGCCTTTTCATTGCAGATAACACATGGATCTTGTCAACAGGTGCTAAGAATCCCTTATATATATATATATATATATATATATATATATATATATATATATATATATATATATATATATATATAGAGAGAGAGAGAGAGAGAGAGAGAGAGAGAGAGAGAGAGAGAGAGAGAGAGAGAGAGAGTTCAGTCATAAAACTCTTGATGGCACATGCTCCACTTGAGATTCCTGCAGTGTGCTTTCAGTGTTTCTCTGAAATCCTCCACCTTCCCCAGCTCCACCTGTATAGATCTGCTATGGGTTATTTTATATACTATTTGTGCAGCAGGCACCATATCACCATATGTATTGGCAGTAGCAAGTTCTTGTACTTGCATGCAGCAGCACCAATAATCTACAACTACAGCAATAACCAACAGCAGCAGCAATTTCAGCAGCAGTAGCATATCAGATCTGATACACCAAGACCAAATACATTAAAACTGTCATTTCAATCTCCATGCTAAAATCTTCTGAGACATTATTAAAATACATTTAAAACCCAACAGAGAAATCATGTGCAAAGAAGAATGTCCATATACAGTAAATACATAGGCCCCTATCTTTTTGCCATGTCTAACAATGCCAGGTGAACTGAGAATGTTAAATAAAACAATGAAAGAATAGACTATATAGAATCTATAGAAAACATGATCATTTTGATTCACTCAGACTGATTATATCCGATTCCTCAAAAAAAGTTAATGTGTAAATGTTTTATTTACTTTTTCTCGTCAAAGAATTATATTGGACCCCAATTAAAAATGAGAATAAGGCTTGTCCATATATATCTATCCATATATATTGTTGGCCATATTTAATGGCTACAGAATTCACACAGTGCATATAGTATTTGTTTGCAATATATTGATTTATGAAGCAAAAATAATAAAATAATTAATAGATTTAAATGGATATAAAATAAATATAGCTTAATTACAGTGCTATAACCTAAAAATCTGTTTCATCTTTTCTCTTTAGAAATGTTACAGCTCCACTTAACATCCCTTCTGCATGTGGATGTGGTGTGTAACAGCCCTAGTGCTACAGATTTATGAATCTGCAAAATGAAAGTAAAGATGGCTGAATGCATTATTACAAGCACAAAAGGAAAGCTGAACAGTTAAAGGTCCTACTTAAAATAAAAAAAATGTTCGTGTCGGTGCAAAATCTCAAAGATATTATACCCCTTTTCTTGTTGACAGTTGAGTTACGATACCCATAGGGTGGCCTGAAAAACCTTTTAGGGGGGACTGGAGGGACACGACCATGAGGCCTCAGTCTACTTGTAGCATTTCGTGCCAAGGGGTGGAACACAGAAGAAGGGTTGGGGAAGATACCTCTCCCTAGATAAACACAAACACAATCAGCAATGGGAAGGAGACAATGATTAAAAATTATGGCAACAGATCTGTTGACTGACTGAGTGAGTCTGGGAAGCTCAGAAATGAGCACCAGCTATCCAGAAACAGAAGCCAACAGTTCTAGAAGAGAAGATGGTGGAAAAGGTATGCGTAGCATTATGACAGTGTAAGTGTTGGACATTAAGAGTGAATGAAGTAGTCAGACACTTGAGGTGAAGGAATGGCATAGTAATGTGAGAGCCAGTGCTGCTGGTGATGGTTTGAAGGTGATTTAGGGGCAGTGGTGGGACTATTTCAGTGCTAGTCAGGTGGTAATGGCAATGCCCAGCAGGATGACATTTGGAAGTGGTGGTGATGTTTGGTGGTGACAATCACAATGCTACTGTGTACAATGAAGATTTATGCGGTTAATATGGACAGGTGACAAACAGCACAATTAGGAGGAAAAAAAAACTGGAGCAGATATCATTACCCTCATTCCTATTGGCCACCTCATTTGTAAGTGTTGGCTGTGACAGTAACTGTTCATCCTTTGGTTGGGGACTAGCTGACATACAGAGGCAGACTTACATAAGTCTTATACAAAGTAGAATATATAATAATGATAATATATTCAGAAAATCTAAGCCCAATAGCGTTTAGCCTATCTAGATTATCCATGACTGTTAAAGGAATATCTGCCACCAGTTATTTAATATTTAATGAAAAACATCAAAGAACTTCTTAAAACAGGGTTGTCCAATCCTGCTTCTAGAAGGCCAATGTCTTGCAAAAATTACTCCAACCTGTCTCCACACACCTGAATGGAAATTTCTACCAGTCCTGATTAGATGATTCAGGTGTGCTCAATTAGGATTGGAGCTAGACTCTGAAGGACAGTGGCTCTCCAGGAATAGGACTTGACACTCCTGTCTTAAGTGATACATTTTACAATTGCCGGATTGCTTCAAATTACTAAAACTAGCTTGTTTCTACATCATATGTCTGGAGAAGTTACCCGCTGGTCGATTTGGATGACTTGTCCCCACTGTTACCTTCTCAGCCACGGGTGAGTTTTTAACTGCATCAGATTTGGTGAAAGCTGTTTGAGGTGTGAGTTTTGATAGGTTTTTGGGGGTAACTGGCAATGATTCTTCAGGAGTAGGTTGTCGATTTTCAACCTGGGAATCCATTTTTAGGTTGTATTTAGCAGTGCTAGCTTGCTGTTTAATGGTGCTGGAATGTTTTGTTGCGGTGCTGGGTCTAGACTGGTACCAAAAGGTTATGGGTAGATATAAAGGATGTGGAGTCAGTTCCTGTATGTTTTCAGTAAGAGGTGGATATTCAGTTGTGGGAATATGGGATGTAGAGTATTCTTTGGAGATGGATGGATTAGTGCTAAATACTGGATGTTTGCTAACCTTGGTTTTCAGCTTTGATACTAAGACATCTGTATGTTTGTCTGTTACTAAGACAATATTTGCTAAAGTAGTGGGTGAAGTCAATGCTGTGTTTGTAAGAGAATGGCTGTTTGTGGACCAGTTCTGTGTTGGTGGTGGTGGTTTGGTGTTTGGTTGTTCAGAATGTGCAATTGTGCTGGACTGGTAGTGAGAAGTGGTTTTTGGAAAGTAAGTGTGAGTGCTTTGGTGTTTGGACATGCCTCGTGAACGCTGGGTTGTGCTCAATCGATGCAGCTTGGTACTGGGCTGAATTTTTCTTGTATGGAGACTGCCCTGAGTTATGGTGTCTTGTTTCTTAGATGGATGGGGATGTTCCTTGATAGTGCTTTTGGAGAGTTGTAGAGTTTGGGGAATTAGTGGTTTGGTTGTAGGTGGATTATGGGAAGATGTTTCACTAAAGTGGTGTTGGGCTGTATTCAGTAGCTGTTTGGCTGTATATGGTAGAGCTTTGACTGAGATCTGCGTTTTGATGGTATATTGTTGGATTGTAGTGGGTGGTGGTAGGGTTGTGCTGGATTTTTGTTGGGTTCTGGAAGGTTGTGGCTGAGATGTTGTAGGTTGTTTTGGGGTAATGCTAGTATGTTGCTCTGTGATCAGATCTGTTTGGGTTGTACTGGTATGACTGATGAGGTTTCGAGGTCGAACTGTGCTTGTGGTCTTTGGCATGGGCAGAATGATAGATGTGTGAGAGGATGGAAGGGCCTTGGTTGAGGCACGTAGATGGTTAGGAACCATTGTGGAATTTTCCGCCCCTGTTGATGAAATTGTAGAAAACCAATTTGTATGACAGACATTCAAAGGAAATGGCACACACAGGACAATAACATAAATAAAAAGCCATTGATTTCAAATGGTTGATAATGAGATATGTAGATATTCTTTTTCCAGAGGATAATGGGACATTTTTTAGGTTTTAATAAAATAATTTAGCAGTAATTAATTTGTAAAGAAAAGTGGTTAAAATCATCAGATGAATTTCAAATATTTCATAAATTCATGTTTCCTCCAGCTTGTGCATCTTTCAGAAAATTCACATTGGACACGTGGAATTACGATACACATGAAAGACATTTATTTGGAATTTATATTGAAACTATACTGTGACGGGACCACTACATGTGTAGTATGTGCGGTTCAATTTAAAACCCAAATTAAATGTTTAGTCTGTTTTACATGGAAGTATAATTAATATGAGTAAAAGCAGGTGTGCTTGATTTGGTTCATGTTTATAGATGTCTAAACATTTAAAGCTGGAATCTTAGCAAAAAAAATTTTTGTCATTTTAATTGTAATGTTGATTCAGGCTCTCCGTTTTACGAAGAAAACCAGGTGTGTGGTCATAAAGTCATACTATTTTTGTATAGAGCACCTAACACATCATATAGCATATTTATATGGTGGGTATCTTCATTTGCCAATTTTAGTGAGAGTGCAAAATAATCACATTTCTTTGAGGTGATGACTGAAGGTCAGCGTATATTAAGGGTTGTATGTCACTAATACGGCAACAAGGCAGCATACAACTTTTTCAAATGTTGCATTGTTTCACATAAATAAAAACAGTATGCACTAAATACTTTTCAGTATGCAATGTGCATTATGCTTGGATTCCATTCTGCTAATGTAATATTTTGCTTGACTTCAAAGGTGGAAAAAAGGTCATTTACCTGAAGTTTTCCTTGGTTTTGGAAGTCTAGTGTGTATGAGAAGAGGGGCTGCTCTGGTCTGGTTAATGTTGTTTAAGACTAGAACATGGCAGGAAAAGTCATTACATATTTCATATTCATTACTACTATCACTGTCTGTGTAAAGGAAGAAAAAATATGTCTTTTACCTGGCACTGGAGGCAAGAATGATCGCTGCCTTGCTAAAATAGGCTTCTGTTTAGAGAGAAATATCCAATGAAAAAAAGAGAGATAAAGCGAGAGAACAAAAGTATTATCCTTAAAGCTTAGTTTTGTAGTTACCTTAGACTTTGCCTGGTTCAGTTCCTTGAATGGCTCTATTATTTGATCTGAGGGGGAAATTTATAAAGTTTCTTAGTTAAGTTCCTTAGTTCTTAGTCATTTTGTCATTTTTGTGTCAGATATTCATCCTGAACATCCACTGGAGAAAAAAAAAACACAAGACAATTGTTTACACAATAAAAGTCCATAACTATAGTCTGAAGACTTCATGTTAATCTATGACTCATTGGAAAATGGATGATGTGTAGTGGGACACACCAGCTGTGTTATGGATGACGGCTGGACTCCACACTCCACAGTTTGTGACGGTGTCTGCACGGACCGCAAACTCATACAGAGCATCTGGTTTGAGGTTGTCAATGACTGTGCTGGTGGATGGACAGGTCTGGTAGTTCCAGGTGTTGCTAAGCTCCTTCTCTCTGTAGCGGACTGTGAACTGTCTGAGAGACGACACAACAGTAAACATGACTCTATAACTAGATGTTAAATGATTTAAATAATTTACTCAGACAGTATTATCTCAGTAGGATTTGGCAATAATGGGCTAAACTCAGAAATTGTGTAGGTTTATAGATGCCCTATGCTTACCCTTTTTTTTCAAGATCTCTCTCTCTTTCTGGCATTTGTAAGGTTTTTATGGGTCAGAGGGATCAAATTAGTCATTTTGTTGAGGGCTGAGGTCAAGCTTTTCACTAACTTGTCCAAGGACCATGTGTATGGGTCATATTGTGTCTACATTGTGGGGACATGGGCAGTAAAAAAGAAAAACAATGATAGAAAAATAAGTGTGTAATTTGTCTGTGATTTTCCCCCCCATCCAAACATCTGTTAATTGTATTACTGGTTTAATGTTTCACTTTTCTTTTCTTTTTTTTCTGACACTGTTTAGTTTATAAAAGTATGTTGTTTTTCCCACTCGTGTGTGTGTGTGATCAGAGTGTCTGGTTGTTTCTGGAACACATGGGCATCTGCACACAATCCTGTACCTGCTCTGTGTCTTCTGTCAGTGTAATAATTGCACATCTTGAGACAAGGTCAAAAACAAACTGATCACATCCATAACACCCATATGGTACAGATATATGCACTCATACAAGCTCAAGGACACATACCCTTCATCAAAACAGTCATCCAGAATGGTATCCATGAAGGGGCTGGTCATTAGTGTCCCCCAGGACAGCAACACTGACGACTGTGTTACTGAGCTGATCACAATGTTCAATGGTTTCTCTAGATCCACTTTCCCTGGAGGTCACATGTCACTAATCAGCTAAGATTCATTACACAATTTTCACTCCGACATTGCTAGTAAATTTCACAAATTACAAAGAAATGGCAAGTAACACATTTAACTGAATGTGAAATTTTGAGGTAGAAGGACTTGCAATAGTACATAATCTTCAGGATAAATTCCAATCAACAATTTTTGTCATTTATTGTAAGTGTGGGGTCCCCTGTATGTACAGAAGGTGTTTGTTTCTTGTTCTCCGATTTAATTTGTGACACTGTGTTGCTTACCTGCACATATTTTCTTAGGTTCCTCTAGATTCTTTGACTGTAACGCAATAAGATATTTGGGCTCAGCAACTAGAACATAGAGAAGATACTGTTAAAGAAACAACCAATTCAATAAAAGAAGTCTTAAGAGAAATACAGTACCTATCTCAGTTTCATAGGGTTGTCCATCTTCAGGTAGCTGGATGAATTGTTTGGAGAACATGCTTCTGCCATACCCCAGGATGTATCCCTCCAGTCTGGTGTCCACATGGGGCCGGATGAACTTGAAAACAATGGTGTCTCCAACAGCGCTGATACGCACCCTCATGTTTTGTCTCTGCACTGGGATTCAAATACACAGGAAAAATCATCTCATAAGATTCACTAAAATCCCTTAAATTTACATTATGATTTCAGCTAGGTATATCAGAAGTCATGTGACTGTATCTACAATGTTCTTGCCAAGAAATTTGGAATAACAATCAGTCCAGTGTCAATTTTTTCCTTTCTGAAAGCTACACATGTACGGTCTAAACGAAAGTGTTTTGGTCATGGACTTGCCAGCAACGATGATTCCCTCACAAACATCACGTGCTGCTGTTATAATTACTCAGTTTTGTGAACTATGACAACAAAACACAAACACGTAAAAGAACCCCAGTACAAGACCCCTGTGGTTTGTTTCTCATAAATGCGCGTGTTTGCCGTTTCTGAAGAATAAATGATGAAACCGTGCATGTCCTATGCCAGAGAAAGTTATTAACACTTAGAAAGGAAACCCCTGACATTGAGCACAGAGTTCCAGATCACACAAACAGCCCATTTATTACATCAGAGCTGGTTTCTGTTTGAGCTCAGAGGAGGACAAAGTTCAAGCCCATGTTCAGTTTCAAGTTAGTTTGAGAAAGGCAATAATATCCCAAAACAATGCCAAATTAAATGGCTTTCTTGTAGTCAGCCGAATCATTTCCAAGGTGGCAAATTTTTATATATTTTGTTAAAAATTTGAAAAGAGAAACAAATTTTCCTTTAACGAAACATGCACTGATTAATCATACATTATGAGATCAGGAATGTGTATTAAACTTGAATTTAATTCATTAAAATGTATATGAGAAGTGCGTTAAGTCTTCTGAGCAATGACAGAGCAAAAAAAAAAAAAAAATCTGGGAAAGTGTGTGCAACGCATGATGATGAGGAATCGGTAAACAAGGGTTTCCATGGCAACTAGGGATTTAGAGAACTTCACTGACCTAACAGATGGGTGGCCTGTGGTAAATTATTTAAGGCTGAGGTGTGTTACAGTAAGACACCATCATAGGATGTAGAGGTCAGTGCTTTAGTAGCAGCAGAGCTGATGATCTTTCAGTATGCTTCATCAGTTTGCACAATTTGCAGAAGTCAAGGGTCTGCTCTTACATGCACCTTACACATGACAAAGGACAAGGAGAGTCCAGGCACAGGCACACTGAGTACAGACTCTGCGTTTGAAGTAATTTTTGATTTTGCACATCAAAGCAAACTAAAATAACCAAAATTAATCTACATTCAACCAACACCATGCACTCAGCTTTCATGCACTGAACAATCTCACTTCGCAGATTCAAACTTTAACAGGAAACAGATAATAAATGCACGCAAACAGAGCTGCCTCCTGATGTGACCTTCTATTTGCTGCCAATACAGTCATCAACACACACAATATTTGATGAATTTAAACAGAATCCATTACTGACATCCAATAAAAATCCATTCTAATGACCCGCAAATAGAAATGTGCATTTTTGATATAATACAAATTAATTACTGTGTAATAATAAACATCAATTAATTATTTTAAGGTACTCTTCAAAATGTTCACAATAACAGAAAAATCATTGCACTATCCCAACTCCAAAAAGGAAACTGATATATTATGTATATCTGTATATACAGACTGACAACATCCTTTAACCAGCACCATGCATCCACAGCATACCAGACTAATGAGTTCAGTAATATTGCATTACAATATGCATACTGCATACAGGATTTCCTTCTGAAAGCAATTCATTTCACAAGTTGCATGCATATGGATTTAGAACTTATAACCAAAAAAACTAAAAAAAACTAAAACTAAAACCGTAAAGGCAAATTTGCTTGTAAAATGCAAAAATTATATGTATGATCCTAGAATTTGACTAGAATCTAAAGTTGAATGGCTTTGTTTTGGTACCTTTCAGTGTGGTTGCAGAGGTCAGTTTCAGCAGCAAGATCTCACTGAGGAAGAGGAGGAGGAAGGCTTGCATGTTGTCCCTTTCTCCTAGAAAACAAAACAGAGCTCATACGGTCCACTCAAACCGCTTCTCTCCAAACTTCTACCGTTGTTCTATTTTTGTCCTTGTCCTGTGAAGTGACCTCAGATTAAGTGCCAGTGCACACTCTGTGTAAAAGAAACTGTGTGGTATGTTTTGTGTTTGGAAATGGGTGTATGTGATGGCATGACCATCTATACTGGATTATTAATAAGAGGGAGGGACCCTATGATGTCAGAGTGTAGTTGTTAAACCTTTAGCTTATCTCTCTGTTTCTCTCTACACCATTTCAGCACACTTTTTCTTCTTAGCTGAATCTTTTTCTTTGACTCAATTCAGTGTTTGGGATCAACTTTATATGAAAATCATTAAGTAGTCACTGTAATAATATCACAAAGCAGGATTTGGGTACCCTCATTAACGAAGGACCCTTGTTAGAAAAAAAGAAAAACATATTTTGGGGTGGTGTTGGCGCAGTGGATAGGGCACATGCCTTTGGTGTGAGAGACTCGGGTTCGAATCCACTGTGAGACACCAATGTGTCCCTGAGCAAGACACTGAATCCCTGCTCCAGAGGTGTGCGACCTCTGACATATATAAGCAACTGTAAGTCGCTAAATTAATAAATGTAAATGTAAATATTTAACAAGGATAGCCTCACTAAGATTCAAAATCTCTTTCACAGTGTCCCGGCCAAAATGGGCAGCAATACAATCAGTTTCATCACAAATGAACAAAACAAAAACAAACTAAGAACACTTACAATTACACATAATTGAATTATATTCCAACTTCAGAATAACCATTAAAACATTTCCCATTTCTATACATTTGTGGACAAATATTTCTGTGTAGTGTATATTCTTGAAATATGAAATCTATAAAAACATGAAATAAATGTGATTCTTAAAAATAAAACTGTATTTTGATCACTTTGAATGTAATCCTAGGATAACAAAATGTACTGGTTTTGTTAATAAAATTAATCGGGATGTAAGAATTCAACCAAGATACTAAACGTACAGAACAACAATACAGGATTACACTGACCGACTTGACTTTAACTTTATTAATCCCCAAAGGGAAATTTAGATGTCACAGCAGCACAACCATACAATGAGTAAATTAAAACAACTTTAAAACAACATTCACAAACAACATAACAACTTGTTCTCCAGTATCAAGTTGCAAAGCATTGTAATTATATACAAAAACATAAACCCTAAAAAGTATGTCATCTTAAATAACACTGATTATACAACCTAATTGCCGTTGGGAAAAAATACTTCCTATAACGCTCCCTGTAACAGCATGGATGTATCAGATGGTATATACTTGACTATTTTCTCAATAGTCACAAATACAAAAAAAATTTAATTACTTATAAAAACACGGTATAATTCATATTAGAAATAAGAAACCTTAGAATGCAATATCAATTTGCTGAATTGACAAGAATGGCTAAACAAAGTACTGTTTAGTCATTGAAGTTTATTGTTGTTGAGAGAAAACTCATGCATCGTTTTCTTGATTTTAATTTATTTTTATCCTTTGATTCTTTCCCAGCGATTCCACAGTGTGGCTGTTTAAAATATAATGTAATACCATATGTTACCCATTTCTCAGACTTAGTCTATTTAACCACAGCTAAAGGAGAAAAACATGAAGAAGTGTTTGAGGACCGATTGGAATCCATTCATTAATAAAATGAACATGTTCAAAATGTACCAAAGCATGTTAAGCATCTATATCAGTGTTCCAGGTTTCTTACTAAGCAAGATTGTTTCCAGTTGATTTTCCAAAATTTTTTTGTTTGTACTTGCACTCAATTGTCTAGAAGGCCTTTTGAACATGTCATTGTGTCTCATGACTCTCCTGTCCCCTATTAGCCCTGTAATAATAAATTATGGGTCAAATGTACTTCAAATCATCTTTAAAAAGATACTGTACATGTGTTGATGACATCATTGTGACCAAACAAATGATTATGAAATGCCGCAGTTTGTTAAAAACTACGGTGGTCTTTGCAGTCACTTTGGAAAAGCTGAGGATGTTGATACCAGGGTATAAATTCAAGGTCATTAATTTATCAAATGTAATAATTAAATAATTGTCCATTGAAAACCCCATACTTGCAATCCTCACTCTTGGAGGCGTTTCGGGATAAATATTTGAAAATAAAGCACAGACACACAAAACCCCAGCCTTCAGCAACAGAGCACCATATGAATATGAATGATATATTCATGAATTTTACTCTGTAAATATACAGTAAAAGTGGGCCAGGGACCTTTCAGTTGCTAAATCATATGTATGACAGCAAGACTGATATAAATGGATCTTTCCTCATTGTTTTCAGGACTGGTGTGATTCTGCTGTCGGCAGTAGACACATAAGAGTCATGTTTTTGGATGTCAGGGAAACTGGAATCACCGCTCTTTACTCTCTGTCTGTTTTCTATCTGCTCTCTGTCGTTGTTTGTTTGATGTTCCAGTGTCTAAGGCAGATGTACAGCACTGCATCTTTCAGAGTCTAATCAAGAGGAAGTTGCATCTGCTCTGGGCTCAAAGGATCCTTGTCATGGGCTCCCTGGCAGCGGGACAAAACCCTCTGCTAATGAAATCATGGTGCTGATGGCAGTTTTTCCATGGGCACAGTGATAATGCCAATGTGCCAAGAGGTGTCAAATGGATGGATTAAGATTAGTCATCTATAAAATTCCAAGGTTGGATCTCTGTGCATGCCAAACTGCACTGCCAGAATCTGAGCTCCAGCAGGTCAGGTATTACATTCCCACATTACATATAGATTTGGCTAGGGATTCCCAACCTGGAAATACTTTGAAACCAGTCTTTGTAACCAGTCCTAGTTTGTCATTCAGATTACTACAAATTATAGTGTATTCTCTCTTTGATGATATACTTTTGCTTTTCTGTCCTCTTCCAGTGTCAGCTGCTTCCAGTTTTTGTAGCCGTATAAGTGTAGTTAGGCTATGTGACATTGCAAACTGGTATTCAGTACCATATTTATTAGTTAACATGAAAGGGTCATATTAAACTATGTGGCAATGGGAAAATCAGTCAGTTGCTCAATGACAGATGCTAGGGAGAGGGGGAGAGCAGGGACGATGTGTTCTTTGTTGACCAAAACTAAAATATAAATGTCAATGAAATCTATCTGTGCAGTAAAAGTAGTAAAAGTACTTTTCTGCCTCACCTATATTTATTTTTTACATAACAAAAGCATAGATTTATTGTCTTAGTCTCTCAGTGGCTTTACTTTGAGAAAAAGTATCCAGTATATATTATTATCATAATCATAAACACACTTGTTGCACAAATAGTTTTACCACGCACTGCACTTTATTCTTGTTTTCCCCAAAGCATCTAGGCTAGTTAATTCTCGCATATTCACAAATAGCTTGTTACTTTGCTGAAAAATATGGCAGATACTTATATTACAAAAATTGTCTATAAAATTTGGTCATTGGTGGCTCTTGGCATCAGCGATGAGTGGTGTTAAATATTGTGAGAAATTGTATGTGTTTGTGTTTCTTCCGAGGAAGAAAAAGTGACTAAATGCAGCTGTTGGCAGCATATGTGTGCGGGGGGACTGATGAATTCTACTCAGGAGGGTGATTCATTATCAACGTTGCCATAATAGTTGAAGTACACAGAATCATTATGACTGTAACTCTGACAAATATTGTACAAGCGTGCCCTGCAGCAGGACATTTCTCAGATTCATCACTAGATGCACACAAATAACAGGAACAATCTTTTTCTGTGTCTGTCTCTAACACTTATCTCAAATTTACAGTAAGCAAAACAAGTCTCAGATCTAGCATGCAATACTTTAACATTCTGTCATGGGTTTCATTTGTTCTGATTATGTTGCTGTTATTTTAAACAAATCCATAAGATATAGCCCCATGGCATAATGTTTCGGTGTAACAAAAATAAACATGTGGAATGTGTAGAGATGATTAACAGGTGTTCCACGCCAATACAATGCCTGTTTCTCCTGCTACTGTACTGTACAAGAAGTTGTACGTCAGAAATGAACAGTATGAATGGAAAGCAACATTACCTGAATGAACTACTTCCACACTGAAGAAAGACACTTTACTATTCCACAAGACCTCGGTCGTCGTCGTTAACAGCGAATAGCTGATGCTGTAGATCAAATGACTATTTTGACGTACCATCGTTGTCCATTAAATTTTGGATTTGGGATGTAACAAGCAGATGGAAATCGATTCAAATATGTGACGATTCAAATCGGTTGAGAAGCGATACAATTGGATTAGGTGTTTTGTCAAATGTCGACAAAATCATTGGACCATCAGTTCTTTCACTACTGACATTGTAAAGAGAAAAACAACCCTTTCTTTGTGGATCAGGCCTGGTTCTGATTATAGTCTTTTCTCATGCTCTCTACTTAAAACACTAGCAAACAAATAATGGATTTGTTGATTCATAATGATTTCTCAACAAAATGAAGAATGTGACTCTAGAGATCTTTTTTCTTTATCAATTAATGGTCAATTATACACCCAAACCTGAAGCTATCACTAATCTCATGTCATTCCAAACCCACATGACATAGTTTTGTACATATTGAGTCTGTCTTAGACTTTTGGATCTCGCTATGTAGTATAACATATTAAAGCCATTTACATTTTCATGCTATAAACTGAAAAACACAGTCATATCTCACACTTTCAGTACAGGCTGCAGGTAAGCATCTGTAATCTCTTCTTTGACTATTTGTAGTGGGCTCTCTATTCTCCTAAATTAGCTCTGATATGTAGAAGACCATCAGCCCAAAGCACATTGTATCGCTCTGCAGGCAAACACACACCGGCAAACATGTAATACAAACTCAAAAAGGTATAAATAAAAGTCTCCAGGATAAGAAAGTTTTATTTTATTCTCACAAAATATCAAAGGTATCAATCACATAAATATGACAATTCTGCCAAATCATTTACTCTCTTCAGTAATTATGCAAGCAAATGATGACTATTAGTTTTACTGTTGATGAACTATCCCTTTAACTGATACCATTTTAAATACAGTAAATAATGTACAAAAATAAATAAATAATAATACATACAAATGTCCATTATTACAAGGAGGTGACGCTGCACTCACTTTAAACCTGTTAACTGTCACTCACGTTTTTGAAGATAGACTTGAATGTGCATGATACAAACCTAAATTTTTATAATTCATGACTGAAAACATTTTGTAACATGATTTTGATGTGCCATTTACATGGTAATGCAATGTCTGATTTTAAAATGGGTTTTAAAAGATGAATTTTTAATTTTTATGTTTTCTAGTGATATATAACTTCTGATGATTTCTAAAATGTGACAGAGAAAAAGGCAACGAGGAAGTCTTATTTTTAAACAAAGGTCAAAACTCCTTTTGTAATGTAGATTTCTGAGGGTGCACTCTTGTCATAAATTGATCTATTACTTTTCCTACATCATTTTTTACAAAAAATACTGGTTTAATATATATTCGAGAGTCTTAGACCTTTCCAACGATATATAGTTTGTCAAGATTAGATTAAACTTGATTGTAATATAGTATAGTCAACGTAGGTGTCCCGTATACGGGACGGGGTGACATTTAACAGGTTAAAGAAATAAATAGAAGGAGATGCAAAACTCAAAATGGCAACTGTAGGAATGGAAGTCTGTATTTCAGTTAAAGAGCCAATCACCTTTTTTGTAGAGGTATTGTTTTCCCCCTGTGATTTGAGCATATAAAGCAGATCTATAAAACCACTGCTGTCCGATTTTACTACTGATTTAAGTAGGTTTTGGTCAATCTTCAAGTATATAGGAGCTGTAGGCCTACTTGTATAAATGTTAATACCTACATAGAAAATAGCTGCCCGGATGCATCCAAGATGGCCACAAGTTAACTTCTTAAATGTCTTAAAAATAATTAAAATAAGCAGCCTGATTTGACTTTAATACACAATAGCTTGAAATCTCTGACAAGCAGTGAAGCAGTGAAGGTACAGTAATGTACTAAAAGGGTAATACAAGATTAATGGTCTATGATTCAAGTAACTTTCAGGATTAATGCATCGAGGATCTTTTTTGTTTAACACCAAAGATTGATTGTCTGAGAGATGGGCCACAGCTTTAAGATTAGAAGGCACTTACAAAGCATTTCAATGAATGACAAGGATATTTTTTTGTGACCAAGATCCTGTTCTGTGACAGAAAATACCTTGAATCTTATTTTAAGAAGTATCCATAGGTAGCCATTTTATTTTGTGATGGTGAAATCTCAGAGAGGCTGAAGAGAAATTGCTCTGGAATCACTAAGGTGCCATTTCCCAAAAGACAACGCGAGTTTCTAGAAGAGGAACACAAGACAGAAATCAATACAAACACTGTATTTTAAATAATAATAATAATAATAAAAAAAGTCTGAAAAACCCTAAATATTCACTGATGTTTACATTAGATGAAACACTGAAGACACAAAACATATTGTTGCACTATAACATGTTGTTCTCATAACACTGTTTACTAACCTTCATTGTTTTGCACTCAGCAGGCTATTGGACACTGGACAGTTATTTACTATTGGAGAAACTTTCCCTTTGATTATCCATCGCTCTGATAAAATACAAATAAAATGACAATATGAGTAGAAAATAAGCAAAGCTATAGGTTAAGGCATCTTTAAAAAAATAAATTATTAAAATACTTGCATTTGATGCTGCTTCAAAAAATCTGCAAACTGACGATCTCTTGTGTAGAGTTCAAGAATCCGGATACGATCTTGAATATCCTATGGAACAGAAAGGAAGAGAAATTCCTAAAAACATGTATTACACACTTCCTTACATATTTAGCAGAAAATCTCACTTGCTTATCTAAAGTGCTGTATACAAAGTATACACAGACCCGTACCTCCTTGGTGAGTTCACTGTTCTCATAAACATGCCGTATCTCTTCGCTGCTGAACTCTGTGGATGCCTCGGCACTGGGGCTGCTGTGGACTAGGGGCCTGGGGTACTGCTGGTAGTAATGGCTGTAACCTGTAGTGAATTCACTCTCGAACATGGGGTTATACTTAGTGGCTCTGTCTAGAAATGGTGGGCTGTCCTCTCCCCTGCATACAAACATGTATACACACACAAAAGAGGTCAAATATCATGAATAATGGAATTACTGGAGATGTAGGCTTCTTCCTAGGTGCTGCACATGTAGTAATTAAAGAGATTTAAGTAAGAAAAGCAATGAAAATGTAACTTACTCATTCATAAGTGACAGCTCTTACAAATATTTGTTCTAACAATTATTTACATGCCAAAACTACTCAGGCAAAATATTTATATATACTGTAATAATTCAATAGTTTGTTGTTTGATGGGTAATCTTAACCTTAGTTTTATTTTTGAAACTTGATTTTCACTTAACAATTTGCATGTACTCATTTAATCACTGTTGATTTAATTGTTAAATTTTTCTTTTATTAGAATATAATGGTTTCATTCTAATTTTTATAGGTTTTGGTTATATAGCACTTTTTCAGAAGCTCAAGCATGCTTTACTCAAGGTCAAACTCTAAAGCGTTTGTGATCAGCTCTGCAGGCTCTGAAGGAACTGGAGTTCCCTTGCGTAAGACAAAGTCTGTATTAGAAAGAACATTATAATACACAGTAAAAGAATGTGAGTTGGGATGAAGCAGTTATTTATCAGATTGACTCTTACCGTACTGGGTCCTCCGTTTCATCCTTCTCATACTGGTGTCTCAGAGTTCTTACTAGGAAGATGATTACTCCTGACGCCACCAGAAGGAACCCGACAACAGATGCTATGGCAATGCCAACCACGAGTGGCTCAGAAACATACTCTTCACAATGTTCTCCTCGGTACCACCAGTTTTCCCCAACACGGCACCTATACAGCAGACAAGCATACAAACAAACTTAAAATCCTTAAGTTAACTTGCAGCTACATGAATGAAAATGCTGTTCTCCAGGTAGTACAGACAGACAGGCATTTTTTCAAATGTACACATTTGCATTCAAAATTTCTTGAGTAACACATAATATACAAACCTGCAGATGGCTCCTTGGCCTGGAATGACATCACATTTCCCATGATTCAAGCAGAAGTCTTGTTGAAGGTCACAGATGCTCTGGCAGGGTAGTCCGTCCACGCTGAAGTAACCAGCATTACACACACATTCAGCTTCACCTGACCATTGGTTCACTGTGCATTCAGCAAACTCATTACATGCCTGAAACCTGCACGGGTCTGCCTGTTGCCCTAAAACAAACAGACCCACATAGATTAGCCACAGCATTAAAGGGGGGTACAATGATGTTTCATGGATTCAGAGCTGTTACACTGTTAAAGCATTGGATCCTCATGCTAAGCATCGACAAAGTAAAAAAAAAAAAAAAACATTTTGGAATATTCCTGCGCCAAAAATCATACTTCCAGGTTCGTACAAGTTTCTGAGAATTTTTTCCGATCGTGGATCTTCATGACGTAGATGAGGGTGGAACTCCAATAGAAGTGTGTTTTTGTTTGTAACTTAAGGGAAATATAACTTTGTTAAACTTCCTAAAGAACCCAGCATTATGTAAACCGTGGATACAGTTTGTTTTTCCAGGGCAGCAACGGAGATTCACAAGTGTGTTGTTGATGAATGTTTTATAAACAAGGCCCGGATTTGCACATTGTTTGATACTGAAGATGGAGCGGTCCCAGCTATAAAAGATCCCAGTCATGATTCAGAACTACAGACGGTAAGTAAATGACATCAAATGTCTGTTTTGTTGGCATTCAGCGCTCAAGTGCTCGTCACTCTATAGCTCCATTCATGGCGTGCCTCCAGAAGCTCAGCTCTATCTTTGTTTTATAAATACTTTTTGAAGATATGAATGATGCAGTTCTACTCTATAGGTACTCAAGATTAACATGATATTGGGTGAAATTGTGTATGTTATACCCCCTTTAAGATGGCATGCGATGAGATACATAATATGCAGGCTTTAGGACCAAAGTGATAAAGGTTTTCTGATCTTGTCTTACCTGATTCAACATCCAATGAATATTTGTCAATGGCGAGGTTCATGGTCTGGTAAGCGGTGTTGCAGAAGTCCTCTAGAATGATGTAAACAGCAGTAATGACTTCACGAGGAATAGGCTTCCCAAACTTCATTCGGCTGTTCACCACAATACTTCCATTTCTGAAGTTCAAGATCTCCAGGTTCTCAAAGTGACTGAGGTTTGATTGCAAATATGGTACCAGCTGAGGGACATAAAATCCCAATAATGAGTCCATAAACTTACATAAGTGGTATATAATAAAACTCTTCAATTTCAGTCCTGGAGGTTCAGTACCCTGCATAATATAGAAACAATACCAATCTTACCTACCTGACTATAACTTGCAAGCAATTCTGGACACCTTAATAATCTTGTTTGGGTGAGTTCTGGCCAATAGGACTGGAGTTAAAGAGCCCTGGTATTTAAAAGTGGTTCCCAAACTTGGACCTGGAATACCACCCAACATTTTTGATGTCACTCTTACTGTATATGACGCACCAATTCCAGGTCTTGGAGTCTCTACTTATTAACCGATGCATGATTTTAGGGTAAGTTTGATTATGGAATGATACAAAATGTGCAGAGTTGGGAATACTCCATGACCAGCGTTGGGAACCAATGGCATATACTGTAATGTGAATTATTATAGGGGTTCTCAACTCTTGCCCTCAAGGTCCACTTTCCAGTTTGATTAAGGCTGGAGCTAAACACTGCAGGAAAGTGGACCTTGAGGGACAGAGTTAGTGAACCCCTGAATTAGTGAATTATTTCATCTGGATCATGCATGTCCATTTCTGCTTTTGGAGGGTCACCTTCCAGCAGAGTTTAGCTTCAACACATCTGCCTGTAAATTTATAGTAATCGTGAAGACCTTGATTAGCTAGTTCAGGTGTGTTTGTTGTGGCTTGAGTTAAACTATGGTGGAAGGTGGCCCTCAAGGAGCAGGACACTTCTGATTTGGATTGATGTGTGGAGTTTTGACAAGAAATGTGGTTGAAGAGAAATAACAGCAGAGGTCTTCAACTCTGCTCCTGGGGACCCATTGCCCCTAATCAAATACACCTGAACCAGCTAATTAAGCTTTTCATGATCACTTAAAAAAAGCAAAAGCAGATGTGCTGAAGCAGGTTGGAAATAAACTCTGCAGTACAGTGGGTCCCCAGGAGCAGGGTCGAAGACCTCTAGGATAGGGAAAAGGAAAAACAATAGGAGCAAACATAGAGGAGGTACACTACCAGTTCAAGGAACTGTTGCTCCAAGGCTTTGTACTCTGCAGAGCTCTTATTGAACAGATCCTCAGAGAATATCATGTTGGTTACACGAAGACTGAAAAACACCATCAAAGACCGCCCAGGGTTAGTTGGCAAGACAACGCTGGAAACCTCACCGCCCTGGATTACACCAGGGATGCCACTACCCTCTACCTCTTTGTAATGGATCACATCTAGAAATGTAGTCATGACTTCTGAATTTAAGGTATGCACCAACTCAACCTCCGCTGGGGTTATCATGGGGTTGAGGGAGAAGGGTGGTTCTTTCTCAGGTGAAATACGTGTTGGGTAGACTGGGCTTTCTGGTTCAATGGTGACCAATAGGATCTCATCCTCTGTTAGAACTTCCTCTGAAAACTGTATAGCTGAACCATCTGTTAGTACGAAATCATTCTGATGTGCCATTGTGGTACTGTCAACAGATTCTTCCAATTCCTCTACTTCAACCCCTTCTGATTCATCCTTTGTGATCAATGCAACTTCAGTTTCCCCATCCTTCTGCTTTTCTGTTAAAACAGTTCCCTCCTTGTCTTCGGGTAGTATGAGGTCTTCTTCGGGTTTTAGGGTAGATTCTGCCTCATCCACTTTGACTGGTGGCATTGTGGGCACATTGCTACCAACCTGTAGGTTTCCATCTTCTCCAGCTTTAACAGTTATCAGTTCAGGAGTTTCCTCAGGCAAGATCTGGTCCTCTTCAACCACTGTTGCAATTGTGTAGAATTCATAGTCCTCTATCTGTGGTTTGTCTACATCACTTAAAACCTCTTCCTTACCCTCTGTCTCTCCATCCGGCTCTTGAGCCCTAGTAAGAACAGTTACCCAATCGTCTTCTGCACCAGATCCAGAAGCGAGATCAAAGTCATCCATTTTCAAGTCAAAGTCTAGCTTGGTGTCAATAAAGGGAGCTACAGCTTCACCTTCCACAGCAAGAGTTTGGTTAGGAGGAAACTGTGACACCAAGTCCTTGTCTTGAAGGTCTGAAAATAGGAATAAAAAAGCATCTTGAATTAATTCTTTCACCACTATGTTGGTGTAAATGAGTATTGTCCAGTCCTGCTCCTGGAGGGCCATTGCTTTGCAGAATTTAGAAAAAATCCAGTGGGTTGGAAGCCTAGAGCAAAATTCTGCAGGATGCTGGCCCTCCAGGAGCAGGATTGTACAGCCCTGATGTAAATCATTGTACATGTACATTTTGATTCTTATCCTCTGAGAAACTACTGCTAGAAGATCTAAAAGGGGTAGATAGCTGTCATCATACCTTCCTCTTCAGACATTGTAGAGTCCAAAAGGTCACCAACTGTAAAGACCTCCTGCACCACCTCTCCTGGCAGCTTGGATGGTTTTTCTACTGCTAAAATATCATCCTAGAAAATATACAAAATAAAACAGCTGATTTCCAGACTTTGTTGAAGTTATTGGTATACTGTGACTTCACTGCAAATGTGAATGTGAAATGTGATTCACCTTGTGGTCAGGGTCTATAGATTCTTCTGCAGGATGGGTTTCCTCTGGAGAGATTTCCACTGACAAGAGGACATTACACCATTACAGACTGCTGAAATGTACTGCAGAGGACTAATAGCTACAAGCAGATGATAGAGCAGTACCATGCAGAGCCTCAGTGATGTCAGGGTGGAGGTCAATAATGGTGTACTGAACAGTGGGCCTCTCTAAGTAACTAAAGGTGCCCTCTACCATGTTGGATTGAAGATGAATGAAGTCTAGTGTCTCACTGCTGATCTTTTCACTGCTGGACTGGAGGGACACAACATATTCCACCAATACTGCTTTATCACCACTGCAAAAAGAAAACAACAACTACACTTGCAATAAATGTTTACGGGTTTGGATTGGATATAACTTTGCACAGATAAAGTTAGCAAGTGACAATTAAAGGTGTTTATATCAGAATGTCTTGACCCATCGATTTCCATTGTAATTGCACGGCTATAAACTTAATTATTGCTTGCTCAGTCTTGCTCAAAGAAAGACTGCAACAAATACATTCTATCACTCACTGACCAACACAATCAATTATAATTTACCTTAAGGGATCCAGCTGTGGCCTACAGGAAAGATAAAGTTCAAATTTTTAGCATTTTTTTTTTTTTTTTTTGCTGTATGCATGATCTGTCATGTTTAAAATGCTACTTTAAGTGTAAATTAAGTTTCTGAATACTCTTTGGAGCCATTGTTTACCAACTATCCCTGACAAAATTAAACATGCATTAACAAACCTGATGTTCAGTACTGATACACTCTTGAATTCTTTTAATTCCTCCAAAGCATCTGAAATCTGTAAGAAATGACAACCATGACAACACAAAACCAAAACAATGTAATAACTTAAATGGCTGGAACAAAACCTGAAGTGTTATATAAAAAATTAGTGTAAAAATTATAGCAAGTGTGTGTGTGTGTATGTTGTACCTTCTCTGTGATCCTCTGAGTGAGTCTGCCATGTTTACTGCTGGTGGAGTTGAACAGCTCTTCACTCCATGGTTCTCCAGTCAATAACATAGCCAACTCCACCCTCTGCTCAACCAGAGGACCTGAAGGCAAAGCAGCTGCTTCCTGCTCAATCTCATTAGTGATCTACCATAGACAATACACACAAACTTTGTTTAGCAGGTGTTCAGTATTTATAATTCAGGTATACATATATATTTTTTTAGTATGTATTATGAGATCAGATCAGATTTGAACCAGACTTGACTTTATATCAGTATGAATGGTATGTTTCACCCTGTCAAACACCTACCTCAGTATCCATCTCCATTATCATGACAGCAGATGTGGCTTCTGCAGTAACTTCTTTCATGCTCTCTGAGATAACCTCATCTGGAACTGCTGTGGTCACCATCACAGTGGTCGCTGCTGGAAGCTCATCACCTACCAAGTCTTGAAGATGATTATTTGTCTCTTAAGAGTGCAGGCAAATGTTATAAGATACATTTAGGTTTATTTCTTGCCATTTCTGATTACAACATTTAAATCTGAATTGCACACATTTGCAAATAAGTTTGCATCAAAATAACAGTGTAGAACCTGACAGCAAATGTATAAGCATTAATGGTTTCAGGCCACAATCTCAGTCTAGTTATCATCAGTTGTATTTTTTCCCCCAGAAATATTCAAGTTCAGATTCAGTGGTTCAATTCAGTGGTTTGAAATGAAATGCAAATCAAGCTCTACAAGCCACGTATCTTATCCTTTTTATAAAATTAAATAATAATTTATATTTTGCCACAATAAATGTGTGTTGGCAACGTTTTACAGCAGCTAGTTGCTGAACAAATTTTAAAAAAATATTATTTTAATAAATAGTTTAACATTGAATAATACAGCATTAATTAATACAATATTAATGGTTGTGTAAATTAACGCTTAATGCAAAATAAAACTGAATGGTCTTAATATATAATATATATATATATATATATATATATATATATATATATATATATATATATATATATATATATATATATTGGAAGCTTCATTACCAAAATAAATAAATAAATAATAAAAATGAATTGGCCATTAACCTTTCCTGATTATTATTCTGAAAATCTAAATATCAAATATGATGCAGACATGCATCTTCACAGTTTTCATGAGATTAGGCCAAGAGGATTTTCTAAGGATTATATACATTTTATATAAAAAACTGTCAATAACAACAATCATAAAAAAACAGACCTGTTGGCGCACGGTCTTGCTCTTGAGAAGACTCCTCAGTACTGCTTAAAAAAAAATAAAAAATAAACACAATATTATGCAAATATCTTCAAAATTAAGAGTTAACTATTCAACCACACACACGGTTTTTAATGACCAGTACATTTAATGAAAAAATTAAGAAAAGATATAAAGGGTGTATACCTGCATAAAGAGTATGTAGGTGTCTTACTGAGAAGAAAGAGGAAAACAAAAGGTGAGGAGAAAAACAGACTCAGTAACTTATCTATTATAATACATGGCTGGGGAGAAGGGGGCATTTTTAAAAGGATGAATTGAAGATGAAAACAGGTTTTTAAAATATTATTGCACCTTTTCAGTCTCGTCTGCGCAAGTCTCTGCAATGGACCATAAAGACCAAAAGACAGAAGTCAGACAATCTGACATGCACATGAACCAGTCACCCATAATACTCTATCCACACCAAAAGTATCAGCTAACATAATTAGTACAATGTTAATGATACAGCTCTTATGCTATACGTACTCTGTGGATAAGTGCTAAGTGTTCTTCTGATTGGCTAAAGGCAGCGCCAATCTCCTGTATGGAGACTCTTTCTGTCTGACACTGGCTCATCCAGCTCTTGTATTCTTCTTGATTGGGGAGGCGGTCCAAGAAGATTTTGAAAGCCCCCCACACGATTTCCTGACACACTTATGTAAAAACAACAACAACCTTGTATTAATGCAAAACACAAGCAGAACAGTAAGTAATACAATCAGCAGTTTTTTTTTGTGTGTGTGTGTAACAGAAATGCTCTTGTCTGAATAAAAGAACATGTCTTTCATCTGAAAAGTTAAAGTTCAGCTACCAGTGTTACAGTTGAAACCAGACCAGAAGAGGTTTAAATCTGAGTCAAGACCAGACTAGGACCCTTCCTCTGGTCTTGGTCTTGACAGGACAGGATTTCACCAGGTCGTCTGATATATCACAGTCATTTGGACATATGGGTGCATTTTCTTGACAGACACAGCAATTATCTTTCCAGATGACATCGTTTTGCAATCCCAAACTCTACTTTTACAATTAGTGTCTCAATGGTGCACAAGATTTCTCACACCCTCAATCTCAGTCATGGATATTAAAGCTTTGACCTTATTGGCCCCATTCCAATGTGTTAGCTGACTTTTAACCCCACCATACTGCCTTTTAATTTGTTAAGGGAGTAATCACACATGAACTGTGAAAGACCATCTTGAGGTCTTTTTTTTAACACTAACCTGAGACCTCTGAATGGATCTGACCACCAAACGCTAATGAGATCTCATGGTTACATACTCAGATGTCAGCTGTACAGAACAGCTTGCACTAGTTGATTAATACATGAATATAATATATAATAATGGAAACCTTTGTGGATTCTTTATGTTGAGGGCTTAACATAAATGTAGTTTTGATTCGTGTTACCTGGGTCAAGATTTGGTCTGGGTTTTGGGTTATGGTCTCTAATGTTGTCTTTTTACAATGTGCTAATAATGATGATTATTTGAACAAGAAGATAATCTGCAAGAACTTAATGATTCTCCATGGTATTTAATATATCTAGCAATATAAGGTATAACTTTCTGCCAACTTGCTCTTACCCATTATTAAAATCCTAAACCTCCTTGTTGAGACACTAGTTATTTCTTGGCCGGTTTACAGTAGTGAGCCTGGTCTCATTCCTTCTAGCAGACAGAACAGTTTTTCAGCCAGTACTTTATTAGTTACGAGTAAAAATTCACTCCTTGGCTTTAAGTATTTGGGCCTTAACTTTCATGCAGTATCTTCTGAGTTCTGTAACTGTTAGAAATAAACACGCTTTGTTGTAACATACCCTTTTATGAATGACTATAAAAGGGTATATAAGACTCTTAGAAAAATGATCTGGTTGAGCTCAGGCATTTCAACTTGATCAATTATAGCTTGACACAAAAGTTGTTTTCCAACTAAAATTATATAATTCCTTGTAGAATGATGTTATTACGTGTATATATTCTGTGAGTTAAAGGGTTATTACCAAAAAGACTAACAGGATGTAAAAATGGATTCAAACCAGAGTAGTGAAAATATTTCACATTTACCCGTGTCCACATAATTGTGATTTTGTGACAAAACTGTGCGATCTTCATATCTTTAATTATGTAATTTTTAATTATATATTTATGTTCAATGTTCAAAAAGGGAAGCTGCAGATACAAATCTACTTTGAGTTCACTGAAACAGAATTATATATATATATATATATATATATATATATATATATATATATATATATATATATATATATATATATATATATATATATATATATATATATATATTATTATTATTAATACATGTGCAAGTAATAATTTACTTTGCTACAACTAATAATGCTTTATTTTACATAAACTAGCAATAGTAATAGTGTCTCACCTCTGAGCTGGTAGTATTTGAGGTGGTCAGTGATGGCTTGCTGCACTGTTTCTCGACTGCAGTGGCGTACTCCACTGGACAGATAAACATTACGCTTATGCCTTGGCAATAGTCCATGGTCTCCAGGCTTTTCGACAAACATTTGAAACAATCTTTGTGAATGCTTATCTGGATTTCCAAGCATGGGAATCCAGTCAACCTCCCCTGAAAAAGAAATACACAAACAAATTACTTTGTGGTAGCCATCATCCATAACAATCCCAACTAATACATCCACAAATATACATACCTGCAGAAATATCCAGCTGGCCTACTGCAAAAATACAGCCTAAACAACACAGGACGCTGGTCCATGTGAGCTTCCACATAGTGACTTCCTCTGACTTGAAAATTAAGCTTTTGTAAAATAGTCGCTGCTTCACTCCGGACGATGTAACCAAACCTTCCCACACCTGTGCATACCTGTTACACCGTATCCACTGATAGTTACCACAGTATATTGTTGTTATGAAGTGCTATCCAGATTGCCAAAGATGAGCGCAGGTGTAAAACTGTGGCAATCCTCTGGCAGGTAGGCAGATGGAAGGGATTTTCCTTTTTTCCCTTCTTCTAATCTTGTTTAGTAATCCTGTAAAGCAGCTAATTAAGAAGTAACTGGAGTTAACCAAGTGTGCTAACCAAAAAGACACGTGCAGGGAATGAGGAGAGAAGGAGAAAATGCAGAAAAGGTGATTTGCCAGATTTCCATGCACCAAAATAACCTGAACCCAATATAAAAGTTCTCAGTGGAGGCATATTAATTTAATGCTTTTGTAATCACGTCTCACCCAAACACGTGACCACCTGTCAGGTTACAAGGTAATAAACAAGTAAACTACATGACCTTATTGTCATTCCAGTACTCTGAAACCTTTGCCAGACAGAACAAATGATACCAAGTGCCTACACTTGTATTTACAATACAGATTTACATCTGTGAACGGTAGCTAACAACCGTAGCCACTGAAATAGACCTGCAAACATGCACCTTGTTTCCAAAACCCTGCCCTCTAAAGACTTGACTCACAGAGAAAGGTGTGATTTATCAGATTCAATTCAAGGGCATTTTTAGAAATAATTAATTCTAAACAAGATTTTGTTTTAGCTGTGGTCGTATGTGACTTGCACGGCTAAGACTAAGACAGGATTTTGTATCCCCTGTGCTCACACACTGGTTTAACTGACGCAATACAATTACTGTAGAGGTGGCTTAGTGTCTGTCCTTAAAAATGAACCACCACAGGTACAGTAAAGTAGAAGGGTTTGTAAAACTACAGCCTAATGAACTGTTAATATGAAGGGATTTGCGCTTGTGATTTTTCACAGGGTTTTAGTGTTTGTTTTTGTTGTTTTTTAATTACACTGAAATATGTTGTGTTGTGTTTGAGGATTGGAAGGTATGTCCATAAACTTAACGGAAAATGCACCATTAATTTTCTGTCAGGACATTATCCTTTTTTTATTTTTTTTACAGCGTAGCTTATTTCCATACTATTTTTATATATTACTGCTACTAGTTCTGTAGTATATATACTGTGCACTTTCCATTTTGTATAAAACATCTCTATACCTTTGTCAGTCTGATCAAATAATCAGTCAACAACCAGACTGTATTGACAAAAACGGTTCAATACCTGGTATTTCCAAATCATTCATCACATTGGAAACGGAAGACAAATATAGCAGAAATAGTAACAGTATGGTAGAATGTTTTCGAAAAATGGCTCAAACTTTGTTAGGAAATGCTAAAATATAGCTTTCACCAGGTATTAAGAATCAACATTTGCAAGCTATATACTAGATTTAATTGGTGTTTTTTTTTTTGTTTTTTTTTTTTTAGAGTAATGATTTGTAAGCAAATAAACGGAGACAAAAACTGTGGATAGACTGAAATGCTGGGATTACTGGAAGAAGGTGGGTGGTCTGTAAATCAGTCTTATCTCTAACTGTCTGATTAGTGTTAAACCTAAACTATCCCTGCACGCACCTGGCCTTTTGATGCTCTACTTGACCACTACTAATGAATTAGAAAGAACACGGACTCGTGCCACACTGACTGCTTATCCAGTCATGTGTTTTCCAGGCTGGCTTCTCCAACATTCATTCATCACAACCAAAGCCACTGTTAAGACAGAGCATAAACATAGTACAAATGTTCATTTTTAAAATGGTCTTCCAATTTGGTTGTTTGAAAGATCAAGGAAATTTACTTTTTTTTTTTTCATATGATCCCTTTAAAAAAAAATTGCTACTACAACAAAAAGACATACAGAGAAAATTGAGATTAAAAAGAACAAAATAATTTCATCATTTTATCTGCTTTTATTTCTTTTTAAAGTTTTTCCAGCAATGTATAAAAAGGCCTACTATTTATATAAAAGGTTTTGAAACAGTTAAAATATAAATATATTATAGCATTAAATAATCATGTGAATCTAAAAGCTTCACTGAATGACATTTCCATAATCTGTCCTATCTTCTAGAGCTTCATTTCCCAGAGAGCCTTGCTGAAATCTGTACAGGTGTAGGATCAGGTCTCGAATCTCCTCCCGTTTACCTCGCACCTTTTGCTGTGAAAACCAGTTATCCAATCTCAATGGCAAGTCAAAGTGTAAAACAGGGTCCTGAAAGATATACACATAGCATTGCTATGAAATTTGACTCTTATACAGATTTTTGTATTTGAAAATCTTGAATAAAGAATGGGTGTAATTCTACCTGCAAAAAGCTTTCTGCATACTGTAGCAGGTAAAGGCCGCAGTCACTGCTGTTGTCCTGTAGGGGGACTCTAGAGTGGGAACCTATCATGTTTTCAACACTAAATTCCCGGTAACCACCTCTTTTTGTCATCCACTCCACCTGAAGGTATCTAAAAAAAAAAAAAACAACTCAAAATTAATCATGTAATGTAAAGAAATTTCATTTTACACATTATATTATATTAATGTGTTAATTATCATTTATATATATATATATATATATATATATATATATATATATATATATATATATATATATATATATATATATATATATATATAAAGTTCAAAGACTGAAAATACAGGCAAAAATATCTTATTACACTAGTATAATTTACATAATACTAGTAAACAAATAATAATAATAAAAATAGCAACAACAGCAACACTTAACATAAATGTTAGATTAAGTTGGACTGTAGTAAGATGTGCGAACACTCACTCGCGCAAGAGTTTGAAGATACGTTCGTGAACAGACAACTTCAGAGAATCCATGATGAGAATACATGGTCTGAAAAATAAAAGGGGGAAACCTAATTCTTAAAATACTGGGTTAAAAAATGTTAACTGTCAGACTGTTCTGAACATTAAAAGGCCCATATAAAATACAAAGTTTATTTTTTTATTGGGAAACCTAAATTATTAACTTTTCCCACACTAAATTATGACACACTTTATGACAAAAAATACATTTGGGTTTATTAAAAAATACACACATACCTTTTACACACAATTTGTCTCCTGCAGGTATTTTCCGTACAGTCCTACAGAGGGAGAAATATGATCTGTCAGCAAATTATCTGTCCACATCACATTATATCAAATCAAAAGCTATTCAACAATTGCATTTTTCAAATGAAAGATTTCTGACTAGCAAGACCTGACCGTTATTAACATTTATTTTGACTTACAGGAAGATGAAGAGATTTGCTTGTCTTTATATGACTGTCATCTAGATTAAGAACAAAAGTTTGTCTTAAATCATCAAATGATACTTAAAAGTAGTAAGCTTTAGCAAATTAGTAGTAAAGCATTCAAATTCAAATTGTACAAAACTGACACATCTTACCTTTGTCCTCATCACTGCTGGATCTATTCTCTCCATGGATCTCACCCTCAGACTCACCCGAACCTTCACCTCCATCGCCCCGTACAAAGACACTGCCATCCCTCTTCACATACTGTGGCTCTTCTAATCCGGGGAAACAGATCACCACGAGGTACCAGTGAGCTCTGAAACAAACACCAGACATGATATAAGACACTTATAAGCACGATATGATTTACACTGGTACATTCAAGGTACATAAAAGCTCAAATGTCAATAAAGAGCACAAATTAGCAAATGAAAATACAAGAAAACTAAAAAGAACTAAACTAAAAAGAACTAAAAAGCAAACACAGCTCTAAAAACACTGGATCTCAAAAGTAAGTAGGGCTTAAGTGTCCAAAAACTGTATTTATATCACTCACTCTTGATTGACAGGCACAAACAGGAAGTCTTTGTCGAAGATGTCTACATGGCGCGTCCATGTCCTCACAAGCTGATGTCTTCTGACCTGAGCTCTGATGGACAACCAAAGTTGTAAAAGCAAAGACTATTTGTAACAGTACCCATTATAAAAGGAAAGTGTATATCAGTATTGCACAAGCTCTATATGAGAATATATGTGTGCGTTCTAACAAAAACTCACTGTGTGCTTGTATTGTCCTCATTAGCATTGTCTCTGCGTGTCAGCTGCTTATAGAAAAAACTGCTGAAAACATGAGATCTGTCTACAGATGCTTGCGGGGCCCTTTGCACCAAAAGATACCTGAAAAATATGCATACAAAATGCAACATCAATGTTTTTGAAAAACACTTCTTATGAACACCAAGGCTGCATTAAGCCTATCGGTTCAAAAATAAAAACAGCAATATTGCAATATATTATAAAATATTGCAAAGCTGAATTTTCAGCAGCCATTACTTTAGTCTACAGTGTGACCTAATCCTATAGAAATCATTCCAATATGTAATCTTTAAAATAAGCCTTTTTGACCCCAAAGATTTGAATAGTAATGTAATAAATTAAAATAGAAACTGGATCAAACTTCATGCATCCCACTTCTTCTCAAATAGCTGTGAAGGACTGGATCTAATTCCACTCCTCCCACTGATACGTCCTTGTTTGTCTTACTTGAGGTAGAAGTCGATAATGACATCATTGAGAAACTCGCCACTGTCTAAACACTCCAGGTCCTCTGTCGTCACGGTGATGGCTCCTTTGGAGGGTGGAGGAGGGAACTGAATCAATCTAAACGGAGTTAAATTAAAGTAAATTAGGACTGAGGTTCAGACAATATGTGTAAAAACAGGGTTATGTAAACCCTCTGAGGACAAGTAGAGTTTAAACTACCATTTAAAATTAACACATATTCAGTAAGGACAGATTAAATTAATCAAAAGGGAAAGTAAAGACATTTATATTGTTACAAACTATTTCTGGTTAAAATAAAGGTTTATTTAAACTTGCTGTTTATTTAAAAGATCCTGAAAAAAAAATGCATCACGGTTTCCACAAGAATATAATGCAGTTTACAACATGGCAATAATAAATAAGGAATGTTTCTTGAGCACCAAATCAGGCTCTTTTAATGATTTCTGAAAGATCTTGAGATGCTAAGAAGTATCTAGAGTAATGATGCTGAAAATTTGGCTTTGATATTACAGAATAAATTATATTTTAAAATAGTTTAATAATAAATAAAGTTTATGCATTTAGCAGACGCTTTTATCCAAATCGACTAACATGTTTTACCTAACATGTGTTCCCTGGGAATCGAACCCACAACCTTGCACTGCTATTGCAATGCTCTACCACTGAGCAACAGGAACAAAAGTTGCAAGTTTTTTAAATTGTACAAATATTTTCCAATATTACTGTTTTTACTGTATTCAATTCAGCTTTGATGAGCATTAGAGCTTTCTGTCAGAAAGATTAAAAAAGATTTTACCTGCGTGCTGAACCACAGTGTTGGTACGGTGTCCATTCTGCCCCGAGTGTAGGTGCCAATGTGACACTGTATGAACCTTGAGCTCTTCTGTTGCACAGCGTGTAAACTGGCTTCAACTGAACTTCAGAATCCTGAGATGGCAAACACATTCAATCCATAAAATGGCCAAATTGTTTTGTAGCCTAATTTTTTGTAACTAAATTCTAACATTAAAAAAGTTAACTACAGGAAAGAAATTTACTTGCAAACAAGAAAAAAAAGCAAGCACACAAGATACACCATGCAATATTTTGTCTGAACCTTCACAGCAGATCTAGCTGCATGTGCATCAGTACTGGCTTGAGGATCAGCTTCTGGAGTCAGCAGTTGGAGAAGGTGTGTTTCCTGGGAGCTCTGGAGCAGTTTCAGGATTTCTGGCTGTGTGAGGGGGGAGTGGAGTTCAGAGCTGATCTGCTTCAAACCCACTATGTCCATTAAAGAGGCCAAGACAGCACTTTCAAACCCAGTTACAGGTTTATCCAAACACAGCAACACACACATACTGCTTTCAGCTGTAGACACACAGCAAACCGTAAATATAAAAGGAGAAAGAATATAAAAAGTATTGTCATTGCTTTCAAAAATATTAACAATTGTAGTAAACTATATAAAACTATTTTACAGTTTCAAAAATAAAGTAACCAAGAAAATAGACAAGTGGTGACCTGGACATGTGCCTGGCAGGATGACGGACAGATCATTGTGTAATTGGTGTGCCTGGGCTTCAGACAGCCAAAGGAAGACTAGGCAAGGGGGTGGGACCTCGTTGTCCTTAACCAGGCCACACCCCTTCAGTACAGGCTCCTCCCATACACTGTATTTACACACACTAGCCGTCAATATAGAAATGTTCACTGATGAATCTGAACAAAAAAAGAAAAAAAGTTTTAAACATGCATAATATATCGTTTAGACATAGATACAATCTTTTTTATAGCTAATATAAATCAGAATAAACAAATGTATGGAGTAATAAATGTTAGTTATTTTGCTGTTAAATAATCTACAAAAGAAAAAAACAACAAATGCTTAATGTACACTTCACCAGATTATTTCTAATAATGATATTTGTGTTTAAAACGTGTTTACCTTTAAATGAAAAGGTGATCTTGTCTGTAGTGATCTGAAAAATTGTATATTAAAAATCAAATAGAGAGATTCATATGCATTCTTCATACACCTGTCACTATTTTCATGTAAATCATTGGTTGAATCAGGATTGGAATGATTCAGACATATTTGATCACCCCAACACATCTCACTCTCACCTTCATACTCTCACAAGCTGCACTAACTCCACCCATGTGCAGGGAAGACAGCTGCAGCTCCATCTCAGCAGAACTCTATCAATACACACATTCACACATCAGTGCCAGTGCCACACTGCAACAGCCCCCTGTTAAGCTTGATGTTTTTAACATCAAGATAAGCTAATATGAGACACCATAAAATCAGCTGTATACTATACTATTTGGTAATTATTAAGTAAATAAAATTAATTATTTTAGTCCAGTAGGTGGATCATCATACCCACCTAAGTGTGTTTTTTGCTTCTTGTAAACTCTTACCAATTTATCAACTATATTCATGTCTTTTGCTCCCTCCAGTGGCTGGATATTTTGGGCAGAGGCTTCCAACTCTTTTCTTTCCTCTCCTTCCTCTTCCTCTTCCTCTTCACTGGACAGAACAACTAAGCAAGGCAACAATATAATAATTTGCTTCAGATAACAATCATACACACACACACACACACACACATTTTATTTCGAAAATCATAGAGAAGATAGTTCTTCAACAATTACGGAGTCATTCGAACAAAAATAACGTCATTTAAATATTTCTGTCAGGTTTTATGAAATATCATAGCACAAAGTCTGCTTTGCTGAAAGTTTTAAATTACATTATATCAACTGTGAACTCAGGTGATCATGCTATTCTTGTGTTACTAGATTTGAGTGCAGCATTTGACACTGTTGACCATAATATCCTCATTTCCCTTCTAGAACATTATGACGGGATTAAATTATATGCTGTTAAACAGAAGTTTTTTAGTTAATCTTGGATAATTTTCTTCTGCTACAGCCCCCCTCAAGTTTGGTGTCCCTCACGGGTCTATTTTAGGTACTGTACTATTTTCTCTTTACATGCTTTCACTAGGTTCTGTTTTTAGGAAACATGGTGTTTCTTTTCATTGTTTTGCAGATGAAAATGCATATTATACAGTATATGTCATTGAAAGTCAAAGATTCTAAAGCCCTAAAACCTCTACTGGATTGCTTAAACGATCTAAAACTTTTTGAATTTAAATGAATTCAAAACAGAGATTGTAGTATTCGGTCCTTCCTAAAGATTATTATTAATCTTTAAAACAGTGCTGCTTAAAATTTTTGTGGAAACTGTGAACAATTTTTTTCAAGTTTGTTTATAATGAATACAAAGTTTTTGTCTGTTCTTTAGTTTTTTGTTTAATTCAGTAATAGTCTTTACTGTCACTTCTGATCAATTAAATGTGCCCTCGCTGGATAAAAAATGATAAATTTCTTTAAGAAAGAAAAAAAATCTTACTGACCTAAACTTTCAAACAGTAACATATAAGGACAGATGGCAAGTTATATGGTTTAAAATGTTGCTAAAAACTGTTATTACTATGTACTGTTATGTCAGTGCATATTAATAAATGCTGAATACGGAGCACTGATCACTTACTAGACTCTATGATGAAGCTCCGCCCCTCTGTTATCCCAGAAGCGGGGTCTGAGTTGGGAACATGTTCATCTGAAAGGCTGTCCATACGACATCTTTTGACCGGGATCTCCCCGTCAGCCCCGACTGAGAGACATAACACACTTCTTCTTCCATCCACTTCCTGCACAACCTCTCCATCTTCTGAAGCATATTTTGGGCACTCTTGTGTTTCTCTCCTTTCTTTCTTATTGGGTAGATGCTGCAGAATCAAAGATGATTATCTACAATAAATATTAGTAATGTTTGAATCCTAAACAGATGTACTCAAGCAGGTTCCAGGTCATACTTTATAGATTGGTTTGAAAAACCTATAAAATGTATTTAAATTAATTAAATTCATTTATTTTTTAATATAATTTAATCTTGTGATGGCAAAGCTGAATTTTCAGGAATCATTACTCCAATCTTCAGTGTCATATAATCTTCCAGAAATAATTCTTATCATTCTTATTATTGTCAATTTTGAAAACAGTTTTTGCCGCCCAATATTTTTATGGAATTTTATTTTTGCCAAGGTGTAAAGTTCTTACCTCGCAAGCTGATTTTTCCTCTTTCAGACTACCACTCGTTGCTAACGGTGGTATAGATTCACATATAGAGGAAAATGCTTCCTCACACTGTGGAGATCCTTGAAGTAATACTTCATTTTCTTCAAAAGTAGATGGTTTGGTATGTTTAGGCAGTTGTTCACTTTCTCTGGGTGAACAAGAGTTACCTGATACTTCAGATGCCTCTAATAGTTTCAGTGATGAGTTCAGTCGTTTGGATACTGGATTCTGGATTTCTTTGTGTAGACATGATTCATTTTCAGCAGATGATTCAGTCTGATCATGGGATGGTGAAGTGCCTTTTGGTCGAGCAGAGTCTATTTCTTCTCTTTTTGTTTGACTGGTTCTCCTCTTGTCTTTGAGCGCAGCTGTTGAGGTGTGATCATTCTGCTTTTTGCTCTTTAAATGGTTCATCTTTAGGCAGCTCTGCCCACCACATTTTAGCAATCTCTGCCCAATCTCTGTCTGAAGGACATCTTCTAAGACCACCATGACCTGACGGCTGTAGAAAATAAGAAAATCAAATTAATATTGCTCAAACATGCACACATAAAAAATAAAGACTGTCACATAAAATCAACTTAACTAATGTAAAGAATAACAAATGCTGTAGCTCCTCGAACATACTTACTTTAATTGTGGATCCATAACTACTAGGCAGACAGTTTAAAGACATTCAGTACTTTCTTCACCGCTGTTTGTTGACTTATCTTGTTAACTAGTGGCACAGCAACCATTTTTAAGTACTAGCAGTGTGGACATGGAATGAAACGGGTCAACATGCACAGATGGTTCATGAATGATAAGCAAAAGTGTTTATTGGGGGAGTGTAGACGAGTGCCATATCATGCAAAACAGGATTTCCCTCTGCAAGAGTCTGATATACACTTAATAAATATAACTGTATAAATATATATTCTAACACTTAGAAGGCAAAACACCCTCCCCAGTTCACCCAAATTGTTAAATGAAACTAAGCAGCAAAAATGGCCAACAGTTATAAGCTTAACACATCAACACCTATTCATTATTCAGCAACTTTAGGACTTTACCTGGCAAATCTCTTTTAAGGATCAGAAAGCGTGAAAAATTACTAAAACTGACTTGAATTAAGCTATGAGTGGACATAATACAAAATACAAAAACTGCCTAAAGGAGCCTGTTTTCATATGAATTTGTTAAATCCAGATAAGAGAAACCACTTCAGTTCTGGCAGTACTGTCATATGGTAACCTATTTATTAATTTATTTTAATGATTTTTTTTAACACCATGTCAGCACAAGCTATCACTGATCTATAATAGGGAACTGGACTTCTTGACGTCATAAAAACGAAGCCTCAGCTATATTGGTATTCCCCAATATCCCCATAAATTCTATTAAATTAATAGGAAATTGTATGAATTTAATGAGAAAACATTAAAACAAGTCGCTATTTTATACTTATAAGTATTGCTGTACATTTTTTCAGTACAAATGTCCTAAGAATGTAAGCTTTAATTTGTTTAATGTTAGGAATTTCCCCTGCATAATAAAAGTTGTTGAAATACACACATTACAGCAGCGAATATCAGATGAACACGATGGAAATCTGAATGAAGATTTATGCTTTGTATACACATATACCTAAATTCACCTTGTACAGTTGTTTCACTGTTAATGTAACTTTGTTACAGTGTTTTTATTAATTTTACTATTTGACTGCAAATGTTTCTAAAATGGTTTGATTAACAGCATTCATTTTGAAGCAGGTAATAATTTAAACGTTGGTTCAATTAATGCTTAATTCGGTATATACTGCTAGTAAAAAAAATCTTGGGAGATTCTGAAATAGATGTAGCTCAGTCGGGACATTAAAAATATACACATTTTTTATTTAAAGAAATAACACTAACTACATACGGTATGAACTTACACCAGATATATATTCATGTTTAATATTTTCTGCTTAATTACGTACATGAATATGTTTTGTGTTGGTTCAGTTTCCTGTGTCTGCAAGTGTGCAGCAGACACACCCACCTATATGATTTAAATATATCGCTTGTCAGTCCTAAAACAACCATAAACATTGCAGATAACATCTGAAGTAACAATTAATTTGCATACACATATCATAAAAACTAATCCTATGTGATGGATATGCTTCAAATTGGGGGATATTAAATCAAGAGTTTTGCTGTCAGTTAATGATGCTCTCTGCCAGTCTCTGGAAATAGTAAGATGGCGGCTCAAACCCTTCTGGCGGCTTCACAGATGAATGGCAGTTTAGAACGCATTGAGCGATCCAGACATTATATATATCAGAGGAAACTATATTTCAGACTAATACTTGACAAAAATTTTTTTTTAAATACATTCAGGTGATACTTTTTTAAATACATCAGTTAAACACATCTCTGAATAAAATAATTTATGTTAGAAATTCCAATTAAAAAAATTCCATTACAATAAAATAAATTATTAACACTCATTGTAGTTTCTGTATGGCATCCTAAAAACAACTCGCTTGAAACACTGCAGTCATGTTGATGTATTCAAAATATGCTCGAGACATCACTTCCTCTGTCAGGAAACAGGTGGTAGATAATCAGGTATGTAAAAAGAACTCAGTTACACACCTACATTTTATTTTCCCAAATACATGCAATGTTGAGAGTCTTCACATAACATATCACATAAGCAATTTACAGTAAGTCATCTGGCTAATATCGGCATAATTCAAGGCTACATATTTCATTTTATGCAAGGTAAACAATACCATGTTCATACAACTACAAAACCTAACATTTACAACAAGTTCAAGTTCTTGAATCTGAACTTTAAAACAAGTGATGAAGAACAGGCTTTGCCTTCAAATTACTACAGATCATGTGGTTAGCTTGTTACCTGTAGATTTCCTGCCATTGATCAATGTTTTTTTTGTGATTTTGGATCTGACTGTGAGGATGTACCGTTTGAGGCCAGTTGTGTCCAGTGGATCTAACAGTACAAAAGTAAACAAAGCCAATCAGAAACTACCAAAACATTAAGAAAGCTCAGGTCCAGTTGTTGACAGAGGTCAAATAGTTCACTAAATCAGTAAAAAAAAAATAATAATAATAAAAAAAAAAAAAAAAATTCTAAAAGCTGTTAAACACATTCTATATTAACGTGCCAAATTAATTCAGTGCCTGGTGACTACATAGTTAGGCTAATAAATTATAACATGGTTAAAGAATTGTTTATTCTGATAACTATTAATAAGCATAGCTTTTCATTGAACACTGGTGTATTTTTTTCATATTGCTATATGCTATATGTTTTATAAATGCACTAAGGTAGAAAAGAACAATAATTATAGATGTTCACTGGCGAAATAATGCTTTTGTGGTTCAAATATATTTCTTTACTAAAACTTAAAAATAATTTGTCAACAAATGCACAAACAGCTTGTTCACATCATCCATCACTTCCTGTCCGTCTCATAGTCACCTTGGAGTGGCTCTTTTTCCGATCTTTTGACATCTCTTTATCCACACACTCATCCTCAGCCGTGGAAACTCTCCTGGGGATCTTAAGAGGACTTTCAGTCTGGAACACATTAATATATATATATATATATATATATATATATATATATATATATATATATATATATATATATATATATATATATATATATATATATATATTATATATATATATATATATATATATATATATATAGATATATATATATATATATATATATATATATATATATATATATATACACTATATATAAACTCTTTTGGATTAAAATAAAACACTGTATGTAATTTCATGCATTGACATTGACCTGACAGCTGTCCCATTTGAGCTCAGGTGAGAGGGTCAGAGCTCTCCTCCGGTCCAGGGCAAAGTTACAGGAGTCAGATAGAAAGCCATTATGGGTTTTTTTCATCTGGAATTCTGCAAACAGATGTTTGAGATCCCAGATATGACAAATCAAGCAAAGACTGGACAGGATCAGAACCTAAATATACTATTTGTAACCAGTCCTAGAAGAGCTGAATCAGATGCATTATATCATTAGATGATTTTAACTAATAGCCTGAATCAAAATCTGTTTCATTATCTGCTAAATATAACTGTCCCCATCTGTCAATGCAGTAAACAATTAACATGAACAGAAATGCACATTAAAAGTGTTCCTAGCTGATCTGTAACTAAATATAATGTCCTATTACCTTCATCTGGTTTCATTTTTTGTATACTAAGACAAGAGCGTTCATAAGCCCATGCAAGGGTGCACTGAGCACATGCAGGAATATCAGAGAAAACACTGGGTAAACTGCATTACGAAGTCTGTAGAAATACACGTACAGATCAGACACACACACACACACACACACACACTCACTCACTCACTCGCTCACTCACTCACTCACTCACTCACTCACTCACTCACTCACTCACTCACTCACTCACTCACTCACAAATGCATCCACAAGTATGAGGCATGTGAGCCATAAAATATTTTAAAAGTTTTCCCGCATTCAATATGTCAGAAAAACAAATAAATAACAATAATTATATAATAATAATAATAATAATATTGTATAAAATTATGAAAATTTAACCAATAAAGAAATGCATTTTTATAATTGCAGTAATGGTTCCTTACAGTAAAAAAAACCAAATATTTAATAATAATAATAATAATAATAATAATTTATTTGAAAGAACAACAAAAATTACAATACTAATACTGATAATTGTCTTAATTGATTTCTAGTGTTAAATGACAAAACATTCATTTAGGTGTAAAACTGCTGAGAATCCTTGAAGCGCCTCTTTTGTTGACTGATTTATAAACAGTTCTCCAATACAAATTCAGACTTCAGGTCTAACTACGTGGAAATCTGTATGTATGTACAATATGTTGGTGGGAAAATGCACAGTTACCGATTAATGAGGGGGAAGATAGAGACGAGCAGATAAACAGAGGGATACCAGTGGTCTGATCTCTTCAGCTAGAGAGATCTGCAGGAAGAACTAATACGTTACTGATGTATGATCCAGTAGATGGCAGCATTGTTACATCTGCATGTGCATGCACACACACCTTCCGCCTCTCTCTTCTGGATAAGAGGTGCCTAACCAGGACTGCATCTGAAATAAATATATATTTTAGACATGCATTTGTACTCCTTATGCATGGATCATTATGTTTTGTACGGCTCATGAGCACTGCTCCTGCACAAATTCCATCATCTTGTTAGTAATATTTTAATGTACACTGCTGAGTGTACCTCTGTAGAGTACATAGTTGTGTGCACGTCTGAGCATGTATGGGCTGATTTACTGCGTCAGTGTGTGTCAGAAAATGCCGGATGTGCAAATTGTTCTTAGAATGTGGAATGTCACTCTCAACCACACTGTGGTAAATCAGCATTAACAAAGAATAGGGAGGAGATAAAGCTTTTTGTTCAAAATGAATATGAATAACACACCTAGGTTAGACAGCAAGTTGCCATGAAATACAATTTAGGAAGTAGTGAGACAATTTTTAAGCCGATGTTTGTGAATTACATTCACTCACTCTCTGGTTGGCCACACAGATGATTCGAGCATAACAGCAGATCATGAGGATAATCACGCTAAACAGAGAAATGTACCATCTGCAAATAAACAATATTTTACACTTCAAACAAGACAATACACAAACAGAGACCTCAAAAAGTATTTGTACACTTGATAATGTTGTTAACTTATACTATCCTTCTCTAAAAGAGATGCCTAGGGATGCACCTATATTACAACTATGGCTGAGGACAATAATTATTTTCATTTTATGGTTACAAACTTATAAAAGGTCAATACTCTAATATATAATATAATTTATTAATTATATAACTATTCTATTTGTAATGGGTCATAATTATAAATTAATAATTATTATTGAGAATGAAAAATGTATTCATTTAACTGTGTTAATGTAAAGATTACTTTTAAAGAGTTAATTCACCAAAAAAATGAAAATTAAGCCATAAATTGCACACCCTGAGGTTATACTAGATGTACATGACTTTCTTCTTTCAGACAAATCCAGGTGATGTAATTTGAAAAATTGTCTTTGATCTTTCAAACTGTTTGATGCCACTCAGCGGGTGTTGCACTGCATCAGTCCTTGAGAAGTATAATAAAAAAGTGACAAAGTGACGTGGCATACATCCAAGTATGGTGACCCATACTCAGAATTCGTGCTCTGCATTTAACGCATCCAAAGTGCACACACACAGCAGTGAAAACACACACTGTGAACACACACCCAGAGCAGTGGGCAGCCATTAATGCTGCGGCGCCCGGGGAGCAGTTAGGGGTTTCGGTGCCTTGCCCAAAGGCACATCAGTCGTGGTATAATGTTGGTTTTCACGAGACTAACCAGCGCTTGCACAACGCTGACCTCATACGTCATCCTCCCGGAACAGCTTACATTTTACAACAGTGAGCACAAGCTAGATTAAAGTGATTATTACATTTGGCAGTGATTATTACGATTATTAAGTATTACGTTAAAGTAATTATTCGCTACAGGAGGCCTTAGTTCATCCCCCGGATGTGAGACACTTTTTTTAATGGATGCGCTTTTTTTATTAAACTTCTCTGTCAGATTGATGCAGTGCAACACCCGCTGAGTGGCATCAAACAGCTTGAACGATCCAAGACCATTTTTTAAAATAACTAATAGACTGGATTCGTATGAAAGAAGAAAGTCTTATACACCTAGCATGACTTCAAGGTGAGTAATTTATGGCCTAATTTTCATTTTGGGTGAATTAACCCTTTAAGTGGTTGTTGGATGATAGCAAAAGTAATCTGTAAAAATATGGTAAATGAGCACAAACAATTAAATATTAATTATCGACCAATACTGATAAATTAAATATTGCCAAATAACTGATACAGTACAGGCATCTTGTGCATTCATATAAATATTATTTTATCTGATATTTTGTTATGTAGCCTAATGCAACAACATTCATGCATTTAAGGTATCCAAATACACTTGTTGCCAGAGTGAACATTCTTTAACCCACCAATAACCATAATTGGACATACTTAGAGAGAAAAATGTTCTGAAGAATGAACAACATGAACAACAACCTGCAGAGTGGGAATGTAAATTCCTGAGATTTAAACAGCATGAGCTACGTGAGCCACGAAAAAAAAAAAGATGCAACTTGCAACATAGTTTCATTTGTCCAACAAAGATTCATTCCTAGACACAGCATGCATTTCCGCAAAAACTCACACGCATACTGAACATTACAAACTTGCATGCCAAACCACTCAACATGATTAACTGCAGGAAAAGAAAGAGACAGAAAGGTCTGATGATCACTATTAGTGATCCGATTGCAACTAAGAATATATAAAAAGTCAAAAGTCCTTCACTACCCCGTACACCGCCACATGGTATGGTCTGGGAAGCACATCCAGATTTGAGGAGCACTCTGTCTGTATGTATACAAAACTAAACATGTTTATCCATGTGTGTGTCTAGTGACTCCTCTCGCCGCAGAGGAGAAGAATGCAAAAGGTGCGATGAAATAAAGTTCCCTTTCTTCAACATACATTAGCTTGGATAATTACTCTCTAAACATTTCTCTGTCACACACACATAAATGAATCAGTGCAACTCACCATACCATATGCAACACTGTCAAAAAATGCAGCTACAGTCAGACTAAATATAATTTTCTGAAAAACAAATGAAAAAAAATACATGCACTAAAATACAAATAAAACAAGGATTCAATATTCCTCCAAATAATTCATAATAATCAACAGCATGATTGTATATCATTTTTTTGATTAGAATTACAGATATTGAACTATTGGTGTGGGGTCTATAATATTTTTGCACACACTGCCTTTATTTTATTAAAATGACATACGAACAGTAATGTTGTGAAATATTATTAGAATTTAAATTAAGGGTTTTCTGATTGAATATATGTTAAATTGTAATTTACTCATAATTCAGCAGCCATTATGCCACTTTTCACTGTCACATGAGAATTCAGAATCATTCTAATATGCTGATTTAAAAACATTTCTCATTATTGTCAGTGTTGAGTTTTGCTGCCTAATATTATTTTTAATTATATTAATTAATATATTAATTATATTAATATTAATTTGGTTTTGTGTTACTGTGATAAAATTGTTATTGTCACTTTTAATCCATTAAAGACTAAAGCATTAATTTCTTTTTAAAAAAAAAGAAGAAAAAAAAAAACAAACCTTTGAACCATAACTCACATATTACCTGAGCCAAAGGGTAATATCAGCAGAGTAACCATATCACAAACAGCGTGAAAAAGCTACACAGGGGATTTTTTTTTTTTAATTAAGAATGCTCAAACGTGAGATATTAGGAGATGCTATTATACTTTAAATCAGATTTTACTGTTTTTATGTGTTTATTTATTTATTTTTTAAATGTAGTGTTATGTGCAGCTTAAGTTTTCATAGTATGGCAAGAAGGGCAAGAAACATGAAGGCGAGGTGATTTATCATCCAAGGAACATTGTGTGACAGTTCACACCATTGTCAAAATGTTTGTTTAACAAACAAACCTATCTTTGAACAATAAGGCAATGTGCAATAATAACGAATGAATTATTGCTGTACACCCAAATTGCTGTTCAACCATATCAGGGATGTCTCCTCAAACACCTCCAGAGTAAATTTCATCTACTGTAGGAGCAGCGTCATCATGGACGGCGATAGTGTTCTCACCACACACCAGCTGCAGGTGGAGAGGAGAGAAAGATAGAGCCAATTCAGTGGATTGGTGGATTAATGTCCGTTGTTGACAAAGATATAGATGTAGCTGCAAGTAACACTTAAGGCCTTCAGGCACATGCGTAAAAAAAGATAGGGTTTATTTGTCAAGCATGTAACCATTTAAATCATAGCTGGACAAGAAAATAAACAGACAATACACAGAATAATTATTTTTTTCTTCATCTTTTAATTGTTATAGCACCACCTATGGACTCATTTCCATTAAAGTTTGAATGCTTGTTTAGAAACGTTGCACGTTAACCTATTTTTGTTCAGAGTTTTCTTTTTAGAAATAAAGGCTTTTGCCTTTAGTTTCTTTATTATTATTGCTCTAGAGAGTCCAGATAATTATACTGTACAGATTTTATTGATTTTGATTTAAAAACCTAGGAGTAGTTCATAAAAGTGTGTTTTTCGAAAAATTCCAAAACACCAGAAAATGTGATGAGCCAAGGCTTTGAACAACATAAGGCACTTGAGCCTGCGACTAATGGTTTAGGAGTTTGAGTGATTTCATACTTTTGATTGCTTTAGCATCCCCCTTCAGGCTGACTGGGGCAGGCCTTGGTGATGTTGTAGACCCGGCGTCTCCAGACTCAATTCTGAAGGGCAGGTATCTTGCAGAGTTTAGCTGTAACTTGCCTCAACACACCTACCTGGAAGTTTCTAATATGCAGAATAAGACCTTAATTAGCTGATTCAGTTGTGTATGGTTAGGGTTGGAGCTAAACTCTGGTTTCAAGTCTCTATGACTTTATGTGGAGATTACTGACCCTTGGCCAATCTATATGCATTGCATGCATTCTAGTATGTGCATGCTAAATAGGAACTGATGGAATGGATAAATGTTAATTGAATGGGAGTCTCTGAATTGTAAAAAAGGCACAGGGTGTATGTATGCATTGATGAGAATGATTATAATAAACAACCACATATTAGATGTTTTCAAAATACAAAATTTTATTTTGTAGTAAAAAACAATTCAGTACAAAATACAGGAAATGTTTTTAAACAATCATACTGGCATAACACAATCATAACACAGAATCTCATGGAGCTCGTCATGACTCATAAAGTGATTTTCAGAGCTATCCACATCATTGATTCACAGGATGATTCACAGATAGATTCAAGTCATTAGCAGGGAACATTCCAAGAATTTTCTACAGGGTTTCTGCTTCATCTATAGGAGTTCTCGCTATACAAGATATCATACACAGGTCTTAAAAGTCATCAGTCCTCCGAAACACACAGCAACATCACAGGACATGAACCTTTCTCTCAAAAAAAAAAAAAAGAATTTAAAAAAGTAAAGCTTTCAATTATACATAACAAATAAATAGTTTTAAATACCAAGATAAGGCATGGCAACCAGCCATTTGAACGGAGATTTTGTTTTTAAAAAAGGGGAAACTCAGTGCAAATAAAAATGCCATAAGACATGAACCAGCCCTTATAATACGTCAGTGATCAACACCAAAACCAATACTACAACAAACCCATTTCCCCCTCTTGGTTCGCCTTGCATTTTAACTTTTGACAGTTTAATTTCTGTTTGGGGAATCCCTTTAGTAGGCTCTTCCAGTAGATCTTATTAGATCAGAATAGTTCATCATATCCCAATAGATCATGATACAGTTCACTGTCCCCAGCCAGCAATGCCAATCTCCTGCTTGTATCGGTTGGTCAGGTTGTTGGCTTGGCTCGTCAGTTTGGACAGCACCCCATGCAAGCCCTTCAGGTGGTACTGCAGGAGCTGCTCCAGATCGATGTCGCTCTCCGGCTCTGTGCGCACTGGCTCCGGCGCTGTCGTGTCTTTCTTGCGCCTCTGCTCCTCTGCGCGCATGACGCCCCACTCGATGTTGTTCCGGATGGACTTGAGCTGGCTATAATAGCTGTACATGTCGCCCTCAGCATCCCGCAGATAGCTACCCGTGTCGTTGGTTAGCTTCTGTTCCTCTTTCTCTTGGTCCAGCGGCACATCTCTCAGCAGACTCGGCACCATGACCGTCTGATCCATGTTGTTGACGGCGCCGATGAAGCGGTTCATTGCCGTGAACAGAGAGTTCTTCTTGCCGAGGGGTTCTGACATCTGCATTGTGGTGGTTTAATGAGGATTAATTCGAGAGTAGTATGTTTCTGTATGTCTCTCGTGCGCTTAGTTTCCTTCTGTTGGTCTGCATTCCTACGTTTAATTTATACCTGACTTATTTGCTCCTGGGCGTGACCGAAACCTGTCGGTCCGGTCTGGGATGTCAGGTCGGCAACAACCAGATTCCAAATGCAAGACACAAACTTCTGCAAAGCCCATAGAAACGCAGGGAGCGGCACGAAAGTGCAATAATCGATTGGTTGCCATAATAATTTACATTACACGGAAACTTAATCCAGAAAATAAAAATTGTAGTGCTTATAGGTCTAGATGTGTTATGGCTATGCATCATAAATGTAGTGTAGGTCATAGGCTAATGTTATTGATAAAGGTTAAAAGTGTAAATTATTTTGACTTGAATAAATAACATTTGTCTCTTGTTTGCAAAATCTAATCTTTTTAAATTATTTTCTGATTAGTAAAATTGAGGCCAAAAGTTGCATGCTTAAGTTATGAACAGGCCTATCAATGTTTAAAGTTATTATCATGCCACATAAGCAAAACATGAATGAACCCATCACGGAGGACTCTCAGGGAAGACTTCATCACAAATGAGATATGAGATGATATCTCAGTTGTTTCTTCCAGGTAGCCTAACAATGAGATCATATACAGAGAAAAAAATGACTTTTGTTTAACTCTCCAACTTGTTACAGTTTTCTCCTGATGAAGACTCTCCTGTTTTACAGGAGAATAACATTTCAAGCTTTCCTCAGATTTTTTAAGATACTAAATCTGAAGTCTCAACATTAAAAGGTTTCAAAATGAACTTTTCGAACATTTCATTTTCAAACATGAAATGATGCGAGCTGTGTCATGATCCACATACATTTTTATATTTTTGATATTCTTACTCTGTCAGCAACGGTGTTTGAGGAAAGTTACTTTTAAAAGTAATGCCTTCTAGTATTGCGTTACTTCCTAAAAAGTAACTAATTACGTTACTTAGTTACTTTTTATTGAAAGTAAAGCATTAAGTAACTTTTGCATTACTTTTTAAATCTGAAATGTAAAAGCTCTTTCACACCAAAGCCTTGCTGAAGCTTAAGGAAATATAAATTCACGTCTGTACAATAGAACACAGAAGAAGTTCAATACTCTTCAGCAATAAAAAATAAGTAAAAATTTTAGTTTGTCTTGTGTAGTTTTTGCTTATTAGTATAGCTGAGTATACTTAAAGGAATTGTAAAAGGAAATTAAATGCAATATCCTTTAAGTCTCCTAAAAGAAAGGCCATTTTTGGTTGGAAAAATCCAACCTGTGTATATATTTTGATAAACTCTGATTGAGCGCCAAACTTGATATAGTTGAAAAGTTGAAAAGATGTCTATTTATTCCTTAAAATGGGTTTTAGGGGCATGCTTCTGTCCTCTCATTTATGGACTTAAATCTTTTACTCAAATATTTGAAGTGCTTATTTAAAATGCTCTGAAACTGTCCCTTCTGGCTTGTTGAATTAATCTAAATGCCCAGAGGGGATTTGTTTTGTTGTCCAATTCAACCCATTAACACAAGAGGACGCAAATAAGTTTTCAGATGCAAATTTCGAACAATTAGGACCCCGATTATCTACTACTAACGTTATGATAGATAAAAATGTACAATGTTTTATTTCTTATGTCTATCTATCTTGCAATCACATCTGAAACCCAATTCATGTACAAAAATGAAAACAAACAGGCCTAATAAGGTCATAACTGAAGAGGGTCAAACAATGTTTAGATGAGATAAGATCACAACAAGGTTTCAGTTTAAATCATTTTACATACCAGGTCATAAAAAGGGAAGCCGAAACACCTTCGCAATGACGAGAATGTCTCGGATGGTTTAGAAACCTGTTCTTCTACTTTGCTTTTAATCTCCACCCTTGTTCTAGGTTCTTCTCTGCCTCACCCTGAGAATGACTATTATGCTTTGCAAAAGTGATTTCTTTGTATAATAACATTGTGTTTTTTTCTTGCAGTGTACCTTCACCTAATTCAATTGTTGATAGTTTCACTCACAGTCTAATAGCTTCCCAGCCTAGACATCCTTTGACTGTTATGAACATATACATACATATTCGCCTATTCACTCTAAATCACTTTGCACTGCTGGACTGTATTGTTGCCCTGCAGAATTAGACATGCAAGAGATGACTTAAAGAGTTATCTGTTATGTAAAATGTTTATAAGTGATTTCAGGTGACAAAAATGCCAAATTCCATGTTATACATAGAAACCATAAAAGACACAGTGACCGTTATAGAAAAACAGAAAATAATTGTATTGTTTTTTCTGAGTGCATTTTGCACGCCATTTCTGTAGTGACAACTTAAATGCTGCGTCCATTCAACCCTTTGTAATTTTGTATAGTAGGGGTGGCGAACGTTTGTACTGGAGAGCTGCACCCCTGCAGAGTTTTACTTCAACCCTAATCAAACACACCTGAACAAGCTAATCAAGGTCTGAAGGGTTACTAGAAAGCTACATGCAGGTGAGTTTTAATTAGGCTTGTAGCTGAACTCAGCAGAACTGCTGCTCTCCAGGACTGGAGTTCACCACCCTTGCCATATAGTATTTCTCACAATGCCACAGCACCCTCTATAGGTCTTAAAGATATGTACATCACTGAAATATTTAAATAATTTAATGTTGTAAAAAGTATTTTTCACACATTAAATCAAAGGATTCATGAATGAAATACAATAATTTATTTCTGTATTTCTTATTTCTTTCTTAACCCCCCCCCCCCAATTGGCCAAGAGTTCTAAATATGATAAATTATAATGTTATCTTGCAAAAGCAGATAGATGACAGCCTTCTTTTGTCAGTGTTTTTCCACCACGTTTGTTTAAAATTTGAGTTTGGGAATTCGTGGCTTATAGTCTGTCAGGATACACACCATTAAACCCTGGAAAACATACAGAAACGTATTACTTTACAAACATAAATGCATTTATGATACGTTTACACATACACTTTACCATAATGGTCCACTTGCGGTTTTCAGCCTCTGTGAACACAAGGGAACGTGGTGAGTAGAAAACTTCATCATCTACTTCCTCTGCTTTACGTGGGAGACAGTGCAGAAATGTCCAGTCTGGTGCAGCCACACTTCCTGTCTGTCAACCAGTCAACAGAAACATTCAAATTATCTAAATGGAATTAAAATTCTGCATTTTATAAAAATTTAGACTGGATAAGACCAGAAAAAGTTGATGGACATTTCTCTACCTGCATGGTGATCTGGTAACCATGGAAATCTTTTAGTCTCCTCTTCTTCTCCTCCTCTTGGCCCATGCTCACCCAAGTGTCAGTAACCAGCACACTACTGTCCCGTGCTGCCTCCATGGGATCCGTCAGGAATTGCAACTTGGTACCAAACTACAGCATGGATATAATAAGTAAACACTGTATACTGTAAACTATTGATCATAAAAATAAAATAAAATAAAATGATGTCAAGATTTTTTGCAAGTGTTGTTAAAGACAATTATTAAAGAAGAGTCATTTCACATACACAGTCAAACATATAATGCAAATGCATGGTAGTAAAAGCAAACAAAATGCTTAATTATTTATATGTAGATCTTATGAGTAAGGCTGATCATGACTTCTATACCTTCTATACATGAGTCTATACCTGCTTCGACAGAAGCTGGGCCTCTTGAGTGACATTAGCATCTGGCTCATAACCCTAAAGACAAAAGGTTAAATTTAAGTAAAATCTTGAACAACATTTTGGAGTGGTGCAAAGTTAAATAAATAAATATTATGTTATGTTATATTATATATGCTACCATTCAAAATGTTGGTAGTTTTTTTTGTTGTTGTTGTTGAGAAATGTCTTATGCTCACCAAGACGGCATTTATTAAATAAATAAAAAATGCAGGGGAACAGTAATATTGTGAAATATTATTAAAATGTAAATAAACTTTAATATATTTTAAAATGTAATTTAGTCTTGTAATGTCAAAGCTGAATTTGCAGCAGCCATTACTCCAGTTATCAATATTACATTATCCTTCAGAAATCATTCTATTCTATTCTTATTATTATCGATTATGAAAATAGTTGTGCTGCTTGATATTTTCGTGGAAACGGTGATGACATTTTTTTTCCATGATTCTTTGATTAAAAGAAATGCTCACTGGAACAGCATTTTTAAAAATAGAAGTCTTTTGGAACATAAATAGCATTCACTTTCAGTAAAATTAATGTTTCCTTGGAAGAGTTGTGTATGCAAATATAAAACAGCTCTGCAAGAGGCAAACCTTGGGTGTGGCCACTTTTAGATTGACACCTAGTTTAGCCAGTGACATCATAAAGGAGTGAAGAACGTTGTTTCCATCACCTATCCAAGCTAAAGTGAGGCCTTTTAATGAGCCATAGTGCTCCTGTAAGAGTGAAAAAGAACACATGAGTGCATGTACCTGGGTTTATGTGTATGCATGTGTGAGTATGTGAGTACCTGTAGTGTCAGTAGGTCAGCCAGAATCTGTATAGGGTGGTAGAGGTCAGACAGGCCATTGATGATTGGTATAGAAGCATCTTTGTCCAGGTGCTCCAGAGATGAGTGACTATACACCCGCGCTAACACGATATCTGCCAAACCAGAGAGCACCCTGCCATACAAACACACCCACATATCAGACCATGTCAAGGGATCAGTGAATTGAGTCCACACAGTGTTTGCAATATGTGTGAATTTAAACCTGGCCGTGTCTGTGGTGCTCTCATTGACTCCTAGATGAATATCCTGGTGTGTGAGAAAACATGGATGGCCACCCAACAGAGAAAACCCTAAAAGGGAGAGAGAGAGAAACTGTCTATGTGTCAAATCTTTTGTTCTGTACCTACCCTATTCATTCATTTTGTTCAGAGACCGCACTGATAAATTTAAGCCCTTCACAGGCTCAGACTTTGAATGGCACCTGTCTCAGTGGACATGCGGGTCCTAGTGCTCCGCTTCTCAAATATCATGGCAATAGATTTGCCTTGAAGTAATGGGACATACTGTAAATAAAAGAGGAATATACAGTATGAACATTGTTTATTATATCAGTCCTGAAAATGGGAAGATTATTGATCGGTAACTTAGTTGAAGTATATTTCGCAGTACCTCGCCCCTGTGCTTTATTCGATTCTTAAGGTCAGCAGAAACCCACAGGATATGTTTAATTTCCTCTGCATTAAAATCCTTCAGTGTTAGAAAGCTGCGGCCCTTCAGGTTAACACGGTCCAGAGCTGCTTTTCCCATGCTGTGGACATGAAATTTACATGATACAGATTGCTTGAGCTAAATAAATAAATAAATGTAAAAACTCAAATACACTTTATAAAAGTCAATTTTCAAAAAACTTTTTTTTTATTCTTCCAAAGAGCAGATTTTATGACTTTATAAATTGAAAGAATTTAGTTTATATTAAAATATTTTCCGAGCACAAATATTATTTTAAATGGTTAAAAACTTTTAAAAAAATAAGAGTTCACTAATTACAAAATAGATATTGAACAAAAAATTAAAATGTCAATGTCATTAGCTAACTATTCTTTTATGATAGTATTAATTGAAAGTCCAATTTTTTATGCTTAACTGATCATCTTTAAAACTTCCATTACATTCAGGAATATGCAATTAATTAATTCTCTGTTAAGCATTATGCAATGTAATAATTAATACTGGTAATGAAAGTTATAACACAATGTCACTCAAAATTTTATGGAACTTTCCGACTCACCTAAAATTCTTGCTTTGCCAACATTGTGCAAACTTCAGACTATAACATATTCTGTTTTTGAAAGCAAACATTCTACTGATGTATACAGAGCGCAAAGCGGTACAACCAACTCAAATCATTGCCACGCGCTAGCTAGCTGTCATGCAGCATTGAGGGCGTGACTAACGGGATGAAGAGGGGGCGGGGCAAGTAACTGTGCGTGGTGATTGACAACTCCTGTGCACGTGCTCTGTCATCCCACCGCGTCTACAGACCCTGGCAATCGTATGATAACTCCCCTCTCTCTCTCCCTTTACTCTCTACACCTTAGTTAAAATATTCCATTAATATAATACGTTTCTTAAATAATTAGCTGTGACGTTACAACAAAATGCTCATCAGGGTACAGCTGACAGTTTAGGAATAATGGTGTTGGAGGTGATGACAGATGAAACAGACTCAGAAATACCAGGTAAGCTGGTATCTATCTATCTATCTATCTATCTATATGACTCAGTCTGTGTCTGTCTGACTGACTCAACATATGCTGACAATTATGCTGAGAATATCTATCTGTGTGTAGGTATGTGTATTTTACAAGCAAGGCTCACAGTGTGTGACACTATAATCATGTTTTTGAGCTCCTAGCATTACCCACAAACAGGCTATTCTGGGAAAGGAAATGGACCATGTTGCTGAGCTTGTGTGAAAGTTTGTTGCTCTTTGCTCCATGTGAACTACTGTGACTGAGGGCAATGCTTCCTTACTGCAGAAACAAGTGCTGTATTCCCCTTTGGAAAAAGTAAAATAGCAAACAATATACTTGACAGGTTATGGCTAAAGAATGATATACCTGTGCACATCTCATGTGGATGGTCACACTCAGCTTTTGTAACAAGTTGTAATCTCTCTATATTCACCCTGTAATTTTGTAACTGTAGCTATATTTTGTAATGAACGTCTCTTTAATTATCTCTTTCCAGAGCAGGGCCATATGCTTGCTTTTGGAAATAATAACAGAGGTCAGCTTGGCATATAAACCAAAGGACCGGTTAAAAAATGATCTGTGTTAAAGGTAAGATGCATGTTGTTTTATAAAGATAATTCTCGGTTTTCTTATTTACCTTCTTATTCGTCCATATAGCTCTTAAAGGGGAGAGAGCTCAGTTTGCCTGTGGGACTGATCATACACTCGTCTGAACTTGTAAGTAAAGCTTTTTATTCAGAGGCAAACTTTCACACTGGTGTAAAAACTACCAACATTTTGGGGTTGGTAAGATATTTTAATGTGTTTAAATACATCTTATTTCTTATTAAACCCATGTTAGACACAGTTGTGCTGCTTTATATTTTTGTGGAAACCATGATAATTTTTTTTTTTCAGAATGATTTGATTAATTGTTCAAAAGCACTTGGAGTACAAAACCGTTGTAAGGTTATAAATGTCTTTACTGTCACTTTTGATCAATTAAATTAGTCATTGCTGAATAAAAAATTATTAAATTCTTTAAAGACAGTTTTTGGACCTTTTGAACAAAAGTAGTTTTTCACAGAAATGAAAGTGGGTAAGTGAAAATATCTGTGGGGTATTTCTCCAGCAAAAGGGGAAACTTTTGCAGCTGGAGGAAACAGTGATGGTCAGTTGGGACTGAGCCACTGTAAAGACAGCCTTTCTTTCCAGCGGCTCCACCCTCAGCGAGTACAATCTCTGCACGGGGTTTTGCAGGTGGCATGTGGTGGCTAGCCCTTACAGATGCTTGAAATATACATGACATTGTCCTTAAAACATCTGGACACTTCAACTGCAAGAATGTCAATCAATTAAATAAATGTTAATATCCATTAGATAACAAAATATCAAAACAAGTGGCATTTAAAACGGAAATCAAACTTTGATATAATGTTATCTACTGCAGTAAAAATTAAAATGTGTGTGTGTGTTTGTGTGTGTGTGTTTCAGGAGAGCTCATCTGTACAGTTTGGCCCAGAATTTTGCAGTCTTCCTCCTCCTACAACTGCTTTACTGCACTAGCCCTGACAGGCAACATCTACAACCCAGATCTCCGACAGACACTCCTAAATGCTTGAAAAAAAATATGTGTCTGTGGAATCTGTTTTTACCTCAATCACACTGCCAGCCAGGACATCTCCATGTAAATATTTTCATATTGTTTTATTTTTTATGTTCTCCCAAGACCTCCCTCTCCATCGATCTATTATCTGTCTATCTATGATTCAAATATCTCTTACTGCAATTACTGTATGTAGTATAGTGAAATAGTATATCACTAAATAAAGTCATTTTAAATGACTCAAAAACACAAGCAAAAAAACAAACACTAGATTGTCAGTGTTGACCAGCTGTCTTTCTTGTGAATACGGTTCTGTTTCTTATTCATCAGTGACAGAATTTCCACCACTGTTTCTTTTTAGTAATCTAAAACGCAAGAATCCCAGGTCCGGAGATCCAAAGAATTTTTATCGTGGTGGAGGAACATTCTTCTGCTACAGCCTCATGAAGCTAAATGCATTCCAAAACATATAAAAAAACCTATCCAGAGTACAAATAATAGCTCTAAAAGTCAACGAGAGGTCAGATTATCTTCAGATTGAATGTCAGCTAAGGAAAAAGAGGGAAGCAGTGAAACATGCAGTACTAATATTGATCCAAGGGACAAGATTTCAATAGCAGACAAATTTAGTAAAGTTCAATATGCAGATTCCAGGGGTCAAGAGGTCACTGCTCTTGTTTAGATGGAGCAGGAGACCACGTCAAGTCCAATCGACATTCAAAAGACTTTCTCCAGAAGTTATACAGTTCAGGAAGTTGAACAAGTTAAAACAACGCCCACAAAAGTTCAAGAGGCCAAATCTCCCAAAATCAAAGAGTGGGGTTTACATAAAGGGTCAAGTCACCAGTCAAGGTTCAAGATGTGCCCTCCGGTGCCATAGATGTTAGCAGAGTTGAATCAACACCTCAGGCAGATGCTCAAAGAGACATCAAGACATCCCTTGGAAATGCTCAAGAGGTCAGATCAACACTGATTGACACACAAGAACAGCGAAACTCAACACCAGTAAAAATTCCAGCTAAAATGCAAAGCACCCAAAAAAAAAAGGTAAAGAAAAGAGTGATGTTGACACAGAAGAAAGCCCAAGTGGACTTAAAATAAAAAAAAAATAAAAAATAAGAGATCAGATGTGGAAAGAGCCCCTATGTCAGAAACATTACCCAAAACACTCAACCATCTATCAGTTTCCATACCCACACAAATTTCTGGAGCAAAAAAAAAAAAAAAAGGAAATCCTGTGGAGTCTGAGAACATACTTCTAACTTAAACCAGCAGTTCTAGCACAATAACAACAAAAGTCAAAAGGGAAAATGATTGAAAAATACCTGGAGGATCAGGAGGAACTGAAAAAAGCCAGTCTGCTTCCAACTTGCAGTTGGTCATAAAAAACAGTCAGTTGCCCACTGATAAAGTGCTTACTGAACACAAACATGAATTTCCATCTATTAAAAGCTTAGCTCCAGAAAGAGGCCACTAATTGTCCAGTTTATGGTCCAATAACCAATCAGCAACCAATAAATCTTCTGCCACAAAATAAACTAAATCAGTTTCTGGTAAATTAAGTCCATCAAGTTCATCAGCACAACACAAGCAGTAACCACTAAAAGAGAATAAATCAGCAAGAAAAACAGTTTAACCTGGAAAGCCAGACAGGAAGCCTCAGGCTCAGCAGAGCATTATGGGTAGTGTAGTTTCAGCACTACCTGCCCAGGCTACATCAAGTGCTGCAACTCTACTGATAAAAGCAGCTGAAGTTCTTTCTCAAACCCTACCAGAATCAAGTAGCGAGATGTTCTCACATGTATCAGTGTCTAAGGAAACAACAGGAAGCATTATCTTACTAGAACCGTCAGTGGACCAGGAAAACACAGTTGAGGACATATCAGCAATCAAGGAAACAGATAATCAAACAGCAGAGTGCACAAGATGTATAAAACAAGCATTCAAATAAAAGCAGTGAGTGGTTGAGTGGTGATGGAAAAATAGAGGAAAGTGAACATGTGAAGGATAGTGAGAAATAAAGAAAGGAAGAGGGAGGTGAAGAACACAGTCTTGCTGAGGAAGAAGATGAAAGTAAGGGGGTTGGGCAGGAACAGGAGAACAGTGCTGTTGAAGATGAAGAAGAAAGAGAGAGGGAGAATTATTAAGATAGAGGAGAGAGTGCTCAACAGGGAGAGGACGACAGTGAAGAAGAGGAGGCAGAAGAAGAGGAAAGTGAGGCAAAGGAAGAGGATGACAGCAATAGCAGACAGATCAGCAAAAGTAAGGGAGCGATGAGTAAAGGAGAAGAAAGTGGAGATGAGACTGAAAGAGAAAAGGCTGAAGATGAGGATAAAATGTAAGAGACAAATGGAGATGAACAAAAAAAAGAATGGATAGAACAGATTGAGCTAGAAGATGGAGAAAAAGAAGGGAAAATGGATAGAGGTTAAATTAAGTTTGGAGAAGAAGAGAATCTTGACGTTTCAGAGACAGAAAAAAGACAGAGATGATGAAGGAGACAAACTGAATGAAAAGAAGGAAGAAAATGAAGAAGAAAGTGGAAGAGAGAAAGAAGCTGAAGAGAAATAAATATACAAGAGGGAAGAGAATACAATAACAATTCAGAGAATTCAGAGGAAACAGAGAGAAACTAATGAGGAAGAAGAGGAGGAAGGTGAAGAAGAAGAGGAGGAGGAAGAAACAGAGCAGAAAGAAAATTATATTTAAACAACAGAGAAAAACAGCAGGATGTTCTAAAAAACAACAAGGTTCTAATACGAAATACACACTAACCCAATAAAGCCAACTTTGACTTTTGAGGACCTCTTTATTCCCCAGTCTAAAATCCTAAAGGGATCCAATTGGAATTTCTATCATAATCTGAACTAATTCTAAGAATCATAAATGGAATGACAGGGGAGCTTAATACACATACAGTTCTGAATAATATAGGCTACATGTAGGCAAAATTTCAATGCAGAACAAAATTTGAACCAAAATCTAACCTACAAAAAAGATTCTGAATTGAACTCTAATGATAAATGATAAATAATAAAAATATTCACAATTATTTTTTTGTGTCACTGATCCAAACTTATAACAGTGCCATTGTTTATACACGTATAGCATAGAGTCCACGCGCTGCTCTGTGCGCGCGCTCGCGCTCGCTCTGGACGAAGAGCTCTAGTAATTTTCTGGAGAGTAGGCGGGTTCGGGCTGGTGCTCTGATTCTCGACTAGGAATGCACCAGAGGTCTCTCAGCAGCTCATGGACTTCCTAAAGATGGACACCTGGACGTGTGTGTATATGATAGTGGCATTTCAACTGTCCGGGAGTTTCGCGTATGACGGTAAGAGACCCATCCAAACTGTTCCCGTTGAGTCTCGCGCTGTGAGATCTGATCACTCAAAATGTGTTGAGCAAGACTCATTAAACTAATGCAAAGTAAAGCAAACATCAGAAGAAACTAAGTCTTTGTGGATCTATGGGTTTTCCCATGCAGTTTCTGCTAGTTTTCCTGTATTAGACACAGTGTACAACAGGGCTCAAGAGTGTTTACGTGGACGCTTTGGGGTTTGTTTGCGTGGGAAGAAGGGGGTAAGTTCACTAAATCCAGGGGAAAGACACTGAACTCTTTCATATGAAAAGGCACTTATGACTTGTCACCAGTAGGACATTGCGCTCCCGGTCTATCTGCTCAATACTGATGTTTCTGATATATCTTTTGAGTGCGTCGTCTTTAAAGAATCTTTAAATAATTAGTGTCTGTGTCTGTAAATAATGTAATGTCTTCTGGAAGTGGGTCAGCAGAATCAACAAAGCTTTACTGGGATGACTATCAGCAATGCATTTGCAATATTTCCAAAGGCGCAGACATGTTCACTGGTCTGAGTCATCCTTTTTGGATATAAATAATTTCCTCCATATAGTAATAGATTATATTTTTATATTATAATATAGATATTTTGAATCTTTAATTGCATGCACATGCATAAAACGAAAAGTTTATTATCCTCTCATTTAGATCATTTCAGTGTTTGATACCATACACTTTCCATACATGAGCAGTTTGTTCATTATCCTCTGCCGGAAACAAAGGGACTGTACAAATAATAATAGGGTAATAATTATAAAATAAGCAACTTTTAATTGTTAGGCACCTACTGAAGGATAATATTTCTTCTTGCAGGTCTGAAGATAATGAGTCTGAAGATAATGTGTTACTGAGTCATTTGGATGCCAAGTCAAATCTTGTGTATCAAATAAATTGCTTTAAAGGTGTCAAGTCAAAAGAATAAAATAGTAATCATAGAATATGATATAATGACCATGAATTAACATTGCAGAAATTCTACATGTAAAACATGGATCAACTAGTAATAAATCTTTATTGATATGCTGATGTTGTGCTACTCCCCTTCCCTCAGGCTTTGACACACTGCTACATTGCTGTGTTTACCTGATCTGTTAGCATGTGGTCTGGATCAGATATCGCAAATGTGACCCTGATGTTTTGGTATTTTTCACATTTTAGAAAAAAAAAAGTTTTTTTATTTTTTTTTTGTGTTCACAGTTGGAAGCTCTGTCCACATTTCCATTGCCAGATTATAGTTGATTTCTGATGTAACTGATGTAGCTTCATGTCACATATCTACAATCTACTTTGTGTTTTGGGTCATGTTTCTATCAGTCTGGTTGACTGGTAAAGGGGGGCTTTTTTGGAGTATTTTGTGTATATTAGTAAGAACAAAAAGTACGCTTTTGCTTAAAACATTGTTTATATTCCAGCAGAAGTCCAAGATTTTTTGTTTAGAGAATAAATTGAAAAAGCAAAGAGACTCGCTTGGACTCGCTTAGACATGTGAATTTCCTGTGCTGCTGGAAACACAATACAAGAAGCTGAAGAGATGCATATGTTGTGGTGGTAGTAGAACTTATTGCGTTAAATTACCAATTCATCTTCATTTTGAGGACCATTAAGAGTTAAATCACAAATGCAAATGTAATTTTGTAAAATGGTGACCGTTTGAGGTTGAGGCTCATGTCATTGGGTTTTAGGTTGTGATCCAGACTCCAATTTGTAAATGTACCGGAGGTCCAACCTTGTTGCATATGAGAGAAAAGAAGATCATAAATTGAGAATTTGACCCTGTTGTGGTTGCTTCATTTAAATGTTGATCTAGTTTAAAAATAGAAAAGGAAAGTTCATTAAGACAAATTTGTGTGGAACTTTGCAAAGTTGATCTGGATGTTTGCTAAGGTGCTGATATTGTGCAAAGGGGTTCTGGATGATTCATAGGTCATTTTGCAGTGGCTTATAGTTGGATATGAACATAATTAGTCTGTACTTGACTTTCAGACTGTAGTGTAGAATGAGGTTAACTAACTTTCACACAAATAAGAGTGGTGATCTGAGTCTGGAGCTCTATCAGAAACTGAACATGGGGAGCCTGAGGGATCTTACTTTCCGTTAATGACTGCAGAACATCCATCCAAGAGTGAACGGTTTTTAAACTAAACATTGTAGAAGTTGTGAAATCTTTTGTGATCCTCAGGACTGTGGTTAAACAGAAAGTGCAGCAGAAGCTAAATGGTTTAGTTAAAATAAAGATTTCTTAAGTGGAAACGCCCTCCATTTTTAGTATTTAAATATTTTAGTATTTATATGTCTGTGTGTGTGTGTGAGAGAGAGAAAGAGAGAAACTGAGCCGGTAAGTCGGTAAGTATTCTGGGATATAGAGCATTCTGCTGAGCTTAACAGAATGGAACAGGAAAACTCATCTGCCAAATGGAGCGAAAACACACACACACCTACACACATGATCCCTGTGGAGTGTTTTCCATGATAGAAGTTGGAAAACTGTGGACCTGTCATGATTCGCTTTTAGCTCTGCATTAACATAGTGTATATGTGTGTGTTTCGAGTTCTTGTTACTGCATCAGAGGGAGCTTTGATCTAACTTGCTGTGTGATCTGCCATCCACACACTTACACACTCACAAAAGACAAATGAACAGAACTAGAAGGAATAAAAAAGCGAATCAGCATCAATTTATATGCACTGAATGCAGGCTTTGTTTTTTGTGTTTGATCCCAGTCTAAGAGGGTGATCTGTGGGTAGGCCTAATGGAGTTTTCCATTAGGTTTGATTTTTATTTTTATTTTTTGTAACACTAGCCTTGTTTTACGTTTTTGGATCACTTGCTTTCAGACTATAGTAAGTACAAATCACAGAATTAGATGGAATAGAACTCTGAAAAAAAAATGTTTTGTTGGAGAACATGAAAATTTTTTTTCTGCCGTGTTGTTGACTGTTGTAAAAGCTTCTGCCATGAAAGTAAATAAGTAATGTAAAAATTTGCAGCTACAAGTCTGACCTTTGATTGAAGCCATGCCAAAATCTATTCCATCTAGTCCTTCCATGCAAAGCATGTTATCCTAATATAGTGTTACATGTGATTTTATGTGGCTGCCATTTTCACTGCATCGCCCTGTTACACACTGTAATTCGCATCTTTACCTGCAGAGGTCATTGTTGCACTTCATGCCATGTCCATAAATGCAACAAGCCCAGATTTCAGATGTTAGCTGTGTAAGCCTCAGAGTAAAACAATTTAAAACCAAATCAAAAAAATATAAATATATATATTTGCAAGGAAGTTTGGAAAATGAAATAAAGTTGCATTTATAAATTGAAATAATGTCACACTTCTAAAGATAAAGATTAAGAGGGGAAGAGTGATATAAAGTTACAAAATGATGAATAAATCCTAAAAAGTGTCTGTGGTTGGGGGGTATACATTAAATACATACACTGCATACAGTAAAATAGAGAAAACAAAGTTGAATTTTCAGCAGCCATTGCTCCAGTCTTTAGTGTTACATTATCCTTCAGAAATCATTCTAATATGCTGATTTGGTGCTCAAGGAACATTCTGTATTATTATCAATATTGAAAACAGTTTAATAACTTAATATCTTTGTGGAAAATGTGATTTTTTTTTCTTTTTTTTTAAAACTATTTGACGAATGAAAAGAACAGAACAGCATTTTGAAACTGAAACATTTTGTACCAATATAAAAATTGCTACTGCCGCTTTTCACTTTAACGCATCCTTGCTCTTTCTTGCTTTTGCTGTCCTAAACTGTTTTGCAGGCTCTGGATACTGGCCGTACACTGATGATGAAGATGTGCGATACACAGGTGAACACACACAAGGACATAAATAAAATGCACATACTGATCCCAAAACCCATTACACCGAACTTAAACCCATCTTCTGTCAGTAAAACTCTCTTAACACATGATAACACATGAGCACTGCTGTCAGAACACATACATTCACCACACAGAGGACACTACATCTCTGACTGCCTTCTTAAAGCCTCAGGCCACGGATTGCTTCCTCTCTCTGCTTCTGTGGCTGTGCTACTTAATCTTTGTTCACATTTCTCCATGCATATCTGAATGATGGCAGTTGTCAAGGTAGGTTTGTAAGGCCGTGTTTTATACTGTATGTGTTTTGGTATGACTCAGTGTCTTTCTTCAGTGTATTTGCATCGAGTGTGTTAACATATGTCTCTTTCTAGGTGCTCCATGGTGTGCCCCAGTGAAAGTTAAGCATGGTCATGTCAGCTGCCAGACACCACGCGGAGAACGTAATAAGAATGTTCTGGGAACTCGGTGCAAGATCCGCTGTAAGACGGGCTACGAGATGCACGGCAGCAGTGAGATCCTCTGTATGGCCAGCAAACAGTGGTCAGGAAACTACGCTTGCAGAGGTCTGACGTCAACATCCATACATCTCAGCTCTAAAATCATATCGCTTATGACTAACTTAAATAGCATAATCAGTTCTATATTTTATTGCATTAAACATTACATAATCACAAATTATTTGTTCTTTTTATATCTTTTATTTTTACTTTTTTTTTTTTTTTTCATTTACACTAAACATTTGGGGATGGTTAAAGGGACACTAAGTAGGAATTACTCCCATCTAGTGGTGGAATTGTATTTTGCATTCAAACTAATTTTGCTCTCCAGCGCCTCGCTTTTTCAAATGCGCGTTGCATCTACGGTAGGCGATATGTACCAAAAAGCTTTGACGGGATGTCTTCTAATAGCACTTCGCCGAGTTTTCCTTCAGGTGAACAGGTGTGTTATTTCAAACAAACTGCAACATGACCATAAACAAACGAATGTTACAGTATGAATTACTGACTGTGGAAAACATGAAATATTGTAATTAGTAGTTATGTCTTCTTTATTCGTTATATTTTCTGAATAATGTGCATTGTTAGATATAAAAAAAATATTGTAATATAGATTGTAACACTGACTTACCTGTCGAGAAGAAAACTGGCCACTTCAGCGTCTCTTTTGAAATCTTTATCCAGCATTAGCTCTTTCCACCTAGAAAAAGCTTCCCCGACATTAACTCTTGTTTTCCGTAATCTACGGTCACGTTTCCTTTTACGTTCTATTTTTGACTGTTTTGGCGATGATGTTTTCTTCTCCTGTGGCGCAGCATATGTATGGTCCATAATAAGAATGCAATCCAGACTTTTAAACTTGCCGGTGCAGTTTCAAGCGCCTCTCACTGCTCTGCACCTGCGTTTCTGGCTCTGACCGAAAACACGTTGTGGAAACGCGTTGGCTTAGTACTTTTTGTCCCTCTCTGCTATTATAGTTTTGCAAGATGGCGGAACTACATGGAAGCCTCCGTCGACCTACCCGTCCCATGTATATAAAGATAATAAATTCTTCATTTACGAGGATTAGTTTAAACATTGGCATAGGTATTTGTACACCATTGAGGGCATATTTATGAATAAAAATATTGATTTTAGATAATAAAATACCTAAAAAGTTACTTATTGTCCCTTTAAATATTTATAGTAAAATAAAAAAAAAAATAGTCTCTAATGCTCACCAAGGCTAAAAAAAAAACTGTAAAAACAGTTATATTATGAAACATCGTTACAGTTTAAAATATATTTTCAAATGTAATTTATCCTTTTGATGGAAAAACCAAATTTGCAACAGCTGTTACTCCAGACTTCAGTGTCACACGATTCTTCCGAAATCATTCAGATATGCTGATTTGAAGTTCAAGAAACATTTCATACTATTATCAAATGCTGTGTAATATTTTTGTCAGGATTCGTTGATGAATAGAAAGTTCAACTGAACAGCATTCATTTGAAATTTCTTCACTCTCACTTTTGATCAATTAGTGCATCCTTTTTAAATAAAAGTATTATTAAATTCAAAAACTAAAAATACTTCAATAGACCCTGAACTTTTAAACAGATGTGTACTGTATTTTGTATTATGCTTTCTATATTAATAATTGGTAAACTTAAAATGAATTATGTTTACAGAAGTCCGCTGTCCTAAACTGGCCATGCCATCTAACGGAGGTTATAAGTGTTCAGACGGATCATACTTCAACTCCCGCTGCCAGTTTTTCTGCTCGCCGGGATACACACTTCGAGGAGACCTCAGTGCCACCTGCCAAAGCAGCAGAACTTGGAGTGGTGGCAACAGTGTGTGTGTGGGTGGGTTAAATACTCATTGAGCACTCTTTAATACTAATTTACAGATATGGATCCAATATATAGTATTTAGGACAAGAGGCATGTAAAGGTGTTCTCTGTCCCAGATGTGGATCCCCCAGTTATTAAGTGTCCTAATATAAAGGATAAGACCGCTGAACCAGGGAAACTCACCGCCAAAGTGACGTGGGACACCCCAGAGGGCAAAGACACAGCAGATGGCATCCTAACAGAGTCAGTCTAACACTTGTATCCTCACCATATAGGAAAGTTACCATGTCAACGGGCAAATTCATGTCTAAATGCAAAAATATGTGACCGGTAAATGCCACAATTGAGAATCAAGTAATTTCAAGTTGAATTCAGATTTAAATCTAATAATTCTAATAAATCTATTCCAGATTCTTGTTGTTAGAAAGAGACTGTTTGTTTGTGTTGTAGTGTTATACTGAAAGGAAAGGCGTCGGGCTCGCACTTCCCAGAAGGGAATCATAAATTATCATACACTGTGTTTGACCGTGCTGAGAACAAGGCGACCTGCAGGTTCAATGTCCGAGTGAGAGGTGAGTTCTTCTGAAACTTTGCTTTCTAAGCTACTAGTTACTCATGTTTAAAGTAATCAAAATACAGTCAAACTATTCTTTAAAAATTATGAGCATCTAAGAAATGTTAGCTATAAATCCTCTATGTAAATATACACACTACGATTCAAAAATGTGTGGTTGGTAAGATTTGTTAATGTTTTTGAAAGAAGTGTATTGATCCAGTTGAACAGTATTGTTGTGAAATATTATTACACTTTAAAATAACTGTTTCTATTTTAATGTATTTTAAAATGTCATTTATTCTTGTGATGGCAGAGTTCAAATTTTCAGCAGTCATTCCCCCAGCCTTGTGTGTCACATGATTTTTCTTATTATTTTGATATGCTGATTTGCTGCTCAAGAAACAATCGGTGTTGAAAACAGTTGTGTTGGTTTTAATATTTTTGTGGAAACTGTGAGAAATGAATTTCAGGATTCTTTGAAGTATAGAGCAGCATTTATTTGAAATGGAAATTTTTTGTAACGTTATAAATGTATTCACTGTAATTTCATTGTGTCAAGTTTATATATCCTTGCTAAATGTAGTTTTTTTTTTTTTTTTTTTTTTTTTTTTTAATCTTATTGAGCCCAGACTTTTGAGCAATAGTGTAGTTATCAGATCATATAATGTAAGTGACTACTGATTTTCAAAAAAAAATTTTTTACTCAAAAGCTAAATTGTTTTGAGAACTGGTAAACTACTCTCACATTACTGAAAAAATGTCATTGGTTGATTTAGTTGCTGAGAATGTGCTGGCATTGATGTGTGTGTAATGTGCATGTTGCAGTGCGTCGCTGTACTCCTCTCTCTGTCCCTGACAATGGCTGGATGAAATGTGACAGCGCGGGTGATAATTACGGGGCCACGTGTGAGTTCCGCTGTCTGGGCGGCTATGAGCTGAGGGGCAGTGCCGCCAGAGTCTGCCAGTTTAACATGGAGTGGTCAGGCCTGGAGACGTCCTGTGCACGTAGGGAAAAACACATTAACACCTCACAAACAGCTTAGCAAAAGAAATTCCTTGCATTATACATCATGTTTAAGATTACATTGCATTCCTGAACGAAGCTGCTTATTCAGATAAAATATTTAAATTGAATTATATTGTAAGGTAGATTGTTAAAATAAATGATGGCAGAATTTTTATCACAAGAATTATTCTTTTTATTCTTATGAGATTAAACCTCACAAATCATGTAAAATGCATGATCTTGCTCTTCCTGTCCTGCCCTCTGGTGAATAACATCATAATCATTTGTTTTATTAAAAGCCATGAATATTAATGTTGGTGTGCGGTCTGCTGCTGCATTACTGGACCAGTTCTATGAGAAACGGCGCATTCTGATAATCTCCGCCCCTTCAGCTGCCAATCACTACTACAGATTCCAAATGACTAATTTACAGGTATAACATCAATATCTGCCTTTTTATTCCATGTTAACTTGCACACTAAGGGCTGAGAGTCAGTGTGAGATCTTTATTTATTTTTTGTAAAAAAAAAAAATTATTTGTGTGTGTATAGATAGATAGATTGTCAAATTAATCTGTCTGAGAGATGGAGATGAATTTTACAGTACTGTGTAAGACTACAAGCAACTAAACTGGAATGATTTGTATTGTGTGTGTGTGTGTGTGTGTGGTTCAGCCAGCCCAGTGTGGTCTGGACTTGAGACATGTGACAGTGATTGAGTTGGTGGGGGTTTTTCCAGCTCAGATCGGCCGCATCAGACACAGACTCATCCCTCCAGCACTAGCTCTACAGCTCAGGTACTTCATTACTGTATTTCAGTCACTTGATTCATGTTTCTTTAAATGCTGTTTTGTATATAATTTCAAGAACTTAATTTCTTAGTCAGTTTAGTGAATTGATTCCAACATTAACCACATCCCAATGAACATCTGCACTAAATGTGTGTTTTGTTTGTGTGGGGCAGGTTGCTGCTGCAGCTGTCTCAGAACTCATTTAACATGGTGCTGCTGGACAAACAGGGAGTGGATAAGCAGCGCTACACTTTCCCCATCACCGCAGCAGAGATCTTTACCACCATTGACACGTTTCCGCTCCGCGCTGAGGAGGTCACACTACAGACAGAGGCTGGACAGAGCTGCTAGATATATATATACACAGTACACACCTTTACACATCTGATCCTGCTGGGTATAAAGCTACCAAACTACACGAGAGAGAGTCTGGTTCGAGCTGCTACATCCTGATCACATATTGAAAACATACACACATCTCTAAACATGAGTCTCTGTATTTAGTCTTTTTTTATGACGCTCTGCTCTGTTTTATTTGCCCGGTGTCTCTATTTATGGCAGAGTGGACAGTTTACTTTTTTATTTTTTTTATTAAAGCAATATTATTGCAATATTTGATGCACAAATGTTTGATGATTGACGTTTGAGAGCATGGGACCCGGCTTTCTTAAAATGCCAGTCATGTTTATCTTGGTTCTCTGGTTTGTCAAATAAATATACTCAAATTGATTGAGTACAACGGAAGTATGATAAATGTGTTTTCAATTTATTATATATGGAATAATTTATTAAATGTCACAGTGGTGAAAAAGGGAGAAGGCTAACATTATTGGAAGTACTTTGGCATAGTCAGTTTCTTACAAGAAATACAACAATTTGAGATTAAATAAAAGACTAATAAACACCAGATCATCCACATTTTTAATTAGATTAAAACAGAAAAGTTATTTTAAATTGAAATCATATTTGTACTGAATTTTTGATCAAATAAATACAGCTATTACGAGCATAAGACTTCTTTCAAATAATACACAGTATATATAAATGTGTATATTTTTGTGTGTCTGCATGTATGTAGAAAGAGAGAGAAATATAGAACACTGCAAATAATGATTAATACGTGGATGAAAAGAGTAATGAAACAGCACCAGTTGTTTAATTATAGTTTATTCTCTTTCTGAAGATGATAAATTACAGTACAGAACAGTCCTAAACACTGTCTTTCTGACAAGAGTGTGGAAACCGCACACATACACTGAACATGCTGTGAATCAAACAGCTTCAGACAATGTTAGACACTGTAACACTTGGATGTCAAACAGTGAGCCTTATACATGCCACAAAATCTAATTTGTTTATACAGTAAGTTGTCTATAAGGTCTATTCACCTGACTGATGCCAACAAAAGTATTCTAGATATTAAGGACACATTCATGGAGACCTCACAGCGACATGATGGCTCAATAGCATCGACTGGGGAATTATCTATTAAACTCGGCTCAAAACTCAATATAGGGGCTCTAAGCATTGTGCTTATGCAGTATGTGTGCATATGTATGTGTGTTTGTTTTGTGATCCTTTTCTGTATTAAAATCAAATTTTTTTCTATTTCTACCAACCTTTATGCTATAAATTCAAATCAAATCAAACATTTTTTTGTCTTAGTTTTTCTTTGAATTATTGGTTTCGATTATATTATATTATAATATATAGTCCATTTTTTTTTTTACTTCAGAGTGGGGGGATCTACCTGATTTAAATGATGTCATTGTAATATTTGCATGCTGAATTGACTAGTCTCTATGAAACATGATGTGGAAACATTTAATGGCGTACAAATGTAATTAGCCTACTTTATCTACTCTACATTTGTGTTTACAACAATCATTTTACCAAAAACATTGGAATTTCTCGAAGGAATTGTAAATCTAGTTCAATATAATGAATTACATTGGCCCCAGTTATAGTTTTTTTTTTACATTAAAACTGTGGTAAAACTAGCTATGAAATTTAACAGTCAGCATCAGACTCTCTTTAGCCAAATTAACGTGTATGTGACAGATCTGACATGATTATCATAAGATCTTTTGTGCATGGCTACATAAATGTGCTCACAGAAATGATTGCTCACATCCAGTACATTGTTCTCATTTATGCAAGACTTGTATGCAGGTGGTATCTGTGCAAATTGATTTATTTTTTTTATCGTGTGTGTGTGTGTGTGTGTGTGCTTGGAGGAAGTGCTTTGTGCTTTGTTCTTTCAGGACAAATGTTTCTTTGATTGCTGATATGTTCACTGTGCTCTTTTGAAATAGTCTTCATGTGCCGTTCAGAGTTATGACCAAAGAGCTTTTCCCATTTACACCTGGTATGAGATTCGTCTCGGCTGTTCAATCACTAGCGTGCAGTGCTACATGAAGACAGGTCAGTGAAGGACAACGTACACCTGCCCATCATTCACTGCGACAGAAAAGCACAACTCCGCTCGTAACATGTAGCTTTAAAATCAACTGTCCAATTAAAACATTTTTTTTAAGAAGCCTGCTATCAACATAATTCGAAGCACACACTTTTGAAGGGTGTTTAATACGGGAACTAAATTCTTTTTTTTTTATATGCAGATTGAAAATGTGTGGAAATTGAAAATTTTAATATATTTGGAAGATAATTTTTTTCTCTCTCTTCCCATTTCTTTTTACATCAGCATGCAATACTGCACTGACATAAATGATTTATGTAGTCATAAAAATCTTGGTAATTTGATCCCATGTGGTCACAAGAGACATATTTGAGAAACATGTTAACATCAGGTGCAAATGCCAGTCTGTCTCAGCCAAGAAGGATCTTAATGCCAGGTGTAAATAGGACCTTAGAAGTGCATATGTGAGTATATATATATACATATACATGTACATATATATATATATGTGTGTGTGTGTATGTTTTGAGAATTTAGAGTTCATATGAATGTTGGAATGAGAATCTGGGAGAATCTAGTGCGAGTACTGCCAATGAACATGAAGAGCACTTTAAAGTGTCTAGAGGTGATAAGATGTGATGAGTATTGCCAGGGACACTATGTTTTCCTCTTAGCCATGCTGGATCGCAGCATCAGTGTGCACTCCTGCGGGACCTCAGGGTTGTCAATCATGCGTTGCCACAGTCGCTGCTCCTCCCCGTAGGCATCGTTCCAGTCTACTTCTTTCCCATAACTCAGACCTGCAGATCACAAACAGGTCAAGTCAACTGCTCTTTATGCAAGAAGAAAATCTAGCTGTACTGCTTGAAAGTCAGACACACTCGTGGGGGGAAAATGTTTAAAATGTCGTTTAAAGAAGTTAAATATACTTATTTTACCAAGCTTATGTTTTTGGCTGTTTGACTGTAATTCACACCAAAGAGCCCATTTGGTGTACAATGGAGAAATATTCAAAATGAAAATGGCAACAATGGACTGTACTTAAGCTATTTTTAAATATTTTTACAGAACAAACTATATTTTAAAAAGCAAAATATGCATAAACAATGGCTTTTACAACTAATGGCTTCCTAAAACATTTGAGGAGATAGATTACTTGCAAAAATTGGATGGATTGATGAATGAATTAATTAATAATTAAAAGAATGAATGAATAGATACACTAAATGCTCACCAAGGCTACATTTATTTAATTAGAAATGCAGTAAAACAGTAATTATTGTGAAATATTTTGTGAATTTGTGAGTATAAAATATTTTAAAATATATTTGAATTATATTATATTTTAAAATGTGATGGCAAAGCATTTACTCCTGTCTTCAGTGTCACATAGTTTAGAAATCATTCCTGTATGCTTATAAAAAAAAAAAAAAAAAAGTATATCAATGTTGCTAACAGTTGTGCTGTTTAATATCTTTATGGAAGCCGTGATATATCTTTTTCAGGATCATCTGTTGAACAGAAAGAAAAAAAACTGGATTTTTTTATGAATTAGAACTACTGAAATATTTAAAATATTAAAATAAGTCTAATTACTATATATATTTACAACACAAAGCCACCTCCCCAATCCATTTATGAAAGCTAAGCTGCAAATACAGCTCACTCAGAACATTTTATGGTTATGTCTTAACTATCAGCACATAAACATACCACTGTCTACGTTCACAATCACATATCAGTGACTTACTATCAGTTTAGCGGAGGTGCTGTTAGTCATTTCACAAAAGGTTAATCAATCCTAATATGGGCCATTTTAATAGAAGATTAAAAGTTACTGTTGCAAAAAACAGACAGTTTCATTAAAATGGCCAGAAAGGGTGGACATTTGTCTTGTAAACTGATTTTAATGCAAGAAACCTTGAGTAACACTGCTAATTATAAATGCAGCAAAAGTGTAGAATTTGGCAGCTTTAATACATAATCATCAATGAGAAAACAATTGATCTGATCATGAGTAAGTGAATAAAACATTTGTAACAGTAAATTAGTTTAGCATGAATACAAAATGTGTTGCACAAAGTAGCACTTCATGCATCATTGATGACTTATTAAGGAGATGTTTGGAAAGAACATTACAGCGGAAACTGTATTCAAGAACATTTGGGACTAAATGATTATCTTAATCTGAGTCAGATCATTCCACAGTAATAATATAATATTTCAAATTATTGACCTGATACAAAATGAAGGACTGTAGTGAAATAGGCTGTGCTGATGAAAGACTCACCAGTTCCTGCCCCGAGCCGCACCCCCCCCAGGAAGACGTTGCTGGCGAACGGCTCTCTGTCCCACACTGTCAGCTCCAGACACACGCTGTCCAGATCACTGTGCTGCAGGCCACAGTATGTGAAGGTGTGATTCCAGCGTGGGTTTACAGTGCGCTTCACCACGGCCGTCTTGTGCTTTGTGCTTTTCTTGTCATCAGGCAGCAGGTATCTGATACACAAGATGAAACGAGTGTGAGTTTGCGAAGTGCACTGTATATGAGGGAGAAACTGGAAATCAACTCACCCTTTGACAAATGGATCAGAGGACCCTCCTTTGACGGCTGTCAGGCTTTTTGCCTCTTTAACCAGCAGCTCCACCATTCCTCCTTTAGGAAGAGTGATGGTCTTCTTCTTTCCTTTTAGAAATCCCTTTTTTACTGAGAAACACAAGATAGCTGGATTAAATACTAATAATATACAGAGAGCTTCTAGGAGCTCAAATAGAAAATTCAAAAGAAAAAAATTCTTTTTGCTGTGAAAATTATTACATATTATAGATAAAATCATATCAGATTCTAAATCATACCTTGAACTTGGTCCAGAGGCAGGGAGAGATTTCTCTCTGCAGGAATGTACTTCAAAACCACCGTCAGTTCCCCTTTATAGTGGATCACTGACTCCACGTAAGATTCATTCTGACACAAACACACACATTTCAGTATCGAACTTATGTCAGCACACTCCTCTTCATCTCTAGCTCTGTTTGTCTGTGTGTGTGTGTGTGTGTGTGTGTGTGTGTGTGTGCTCAGCTCACCCTGGGCTGCAGAGAGAACCACTCCTCTATTTGCGTGTCAAACTCCCAGGAGTCAAAGGTCAGCTCGGTCTCCCCCAGGAAGCTGTTGTGTCCAAAACGATCATGATGCCACACAGAAACCTGCAGTGTGCGTGTCTCCAGCTGAGAGTGACTGACCACGTACTATACAGAGGGACAAAGACAGATAAGAGCCTTTAAATCAATATCTCATTTGCACCTTTCTCATCAATCTCAGTACAAAACCTTGTGAGGCAGGCATGAACGACTCTTACCCTCAGGTTTTCATTGAACACTGGGTTAGTGGTGTTGCTTTTGATGCTGGTTTTCCTCTTGCTTTGACGGGACTTGTCTGGCAGGAGATATGTTTTAACATAGCTGCAAACACACACATAATACCGAAATCATAATACCACAATATCAGCCTCTGACACCTTGGGAGTGATATTAAATTGATACAAGAGGCAACAAATAAGCAACTTCAGACAATTTCAATAATTTGTGATTAATCTCAGTCATTGGGTTAAATCATTTGTTTAGTTTTAAAGGGGTCATACAATCCCAGACAGCAAAAATCATGTGGCCTGGGCTGGGACAACTGGAAGTTCTGGTCCAGATCCGCACAATGGACTCGGGTTGGTGTCTTTTGGCAAATACCGGCACCGGGCAAGCTCTGGACCAGATGCGGACGCCTTTATAAAGATTTGGCCTAAATGTGGGCCGGATCTGTTACCAGTACCATGCCGGATCTGGTCCAGTACCATGCCGCATCTGGGCCAGCTCATTTTGTGTGTGTGTATATATATATATATATATATACACACACACATACACACACACACACACACACACACACACACACACACAAATAAGTTGTATACATATCTAGAGTTAAATTACAATTAGTTTATTTGTATTGTACATATTTCAGTACAGCTTTACATAAAATGCATGTTTCTTTGTTTCAAATAAAAAAGTAATATCCATATGCCACAGTATTTGTACATTTCCCGGATAATACAAATCATATAAGTAGATTATGACTGTATCTTAGCAGGAATGATTCATACTATTAAAGAAATCATTACAAGCATCTTACATAATAGATAATTAAATATTTTACTGTCTTATGACACTGATATTTATTTTTTTGTTCAACAATAATTTTACGAAGATATGAGAATACTTTCTGTACGCAAAGAAAACAAGAATAACAACTTTATTCAACAATTTGTCTCCTTGATTTCACCCTGGTGCCATTTTGGAGAATATCCATGCACTGAACGTAAACAGTGCATGCTATTCTGAATTCTTACAATGACATGAGGGTGTGTAATTAATGACAGAATATTCATTTATGGGTGCACTAACCCTTTAAACCAATGCTACACAATGAGAATGAGAATAATCTGAATAATTACCAAAGGGAAATGTTCATATCACAGGGAAAGTTCTTATAAATGTGTGTCACCATTGTGTGCTTGAGTAGGTTCTAGTAGTAATAGAGTCATCTGCAATGCTGTTTTGAGGTAAATGTGAGGCCTCCATCTGACTCCACAGCTTAAAGCTTAAAGTTCCCTCCTTTTCACTGTCTCTAAAAAAAACAAAAAAACAAAAGTGGAAAAAAACGTTATTGCCATACATACACATGCATGCATACTGCACATACTGCACATACACACATACTGTATATACACATACAAGGTCAAAAGTTTACATACACCTTGCAGAATCTACAAAATGTTACAAGTTTGAACAAAAGAGGGATCATACAAAATGCATCTTAATTTAAATCTACACATTTTCATTCTGTTCAAAAGTTTTCACCCCCTTAATGCATTGTGTTTCCTTCTGGAGCAATAGTGAGCGTTTTTCACTTCCAGTTCATATCGATTATATCATTATAAGATATATGATTATAAACAAAATTAATAGTGATTGATGTGGTTTGGAATTGGTAAAAGTGCTTAGAAATATCATCAGAATGTTGACTCGCCTAATAATTATACAAGCACTGTATATGTATTTCAACATCATAAATGTTATGCATGGTAAGCATTTTTGATTTTCTTGTCTTCTAGTAATATTGTCCTGCTTTGTGTTTAACGAAGATAATGTTCATTCTCCTTACTGCCCATAGATGTGAAGTATAATAACTGATATAACAGAGAAGAAAGCATGAGTAAAGGTGACACCTGTTTTGTATAATAAAAAATACACAACTAATTGTATATTACACAGATATGTTATGAATGCATTTGTTTAATTTAGTATTAGAAAGCAAGGAAGGCAATGTTTAAGCCTTACACATAAGAGTCTCAGTTTATTAACATGCTCTACTGTGAAAATTGCACATGACATCAGTGTCACACACACACTTCCTTTAATCACCAACTTGAGATGAAAAATAGTTTGTGTCAAAATGACACACAGACTTATTATAGCATTGCTATAGAACTATGACTCATAACATGTATATTGTTAAGGATGCTGAGTGTAAAGTTATCTGAAAGAGCATTTCCTCAGAAAGCTGCAAACCAGAATCGGCCCTAAGAAACAGTGTTTTGAACAGCAGTAGTTGTAACATTATCAAGCACTCAATATTTTCAATACTCAATTATACATTGAGGCATTCAAATAGAGCTTGAATAACTCAACCTCCACTGAAAAAAAAGAAAAAAAGGACTCACCTTACTATTTGACAGTCCTGGCTCACAGGTGGAACTTGAAATTGAAACAGATTGTTATATGGTGTTGCTGGAAAATTTCTCAATGAATTTACTCAATTAACATGGAGCATACCATTAACAGAAATAAAAGTGTATTTTGGCAAAGATTTCATATATATATATATATATATATATATATATATATATATATATATATATATATATATATTAGGGGTGTAACGATACGCGTATTCGTATTGAACCGTTCGGTACGACGCTTTCGGTTCGGTACGCGGTACGCATTATGTATACCGAACGGTTCGTTGGAGTAATTAATTATATTTGAAAAAAAAAAAAAGAGAGAGAGAGAAATATAATGATATGCGTTCAACAAGGTAGCCCAATAACCCAAACAACGTAACAGGCAACGCCCCTGACACTCCCGAAGAAGAAAAAAACACCATCTTATATGTTTATGTTAGGCTACTCAGCAGGCGCTCGCTCACTCAGTACGCGCTGAAGGCTCGTTGCAAAATAGCCAATGCGTTTAACAGACTAGAAATGAGAAGATCCTCCAATAACCAACAGGTCTGGTGTTTGGGTGCACTTTGGATTCCCTTTAAGCTATAATGGTGATGGCAAGAGAGCGCTCGGGCAGAAGCGCTCGGGCTCGCTCCTGAGGCGTCTGTCTTTGCTAAGCAACAATGACGTGCTCTCTCCATGAGACGCGGAAATTTCAGCGAAGGATAAATGGATTTCCTGCTCTAAAAATCGCTTGCAGTAGCTCTGCTACTAAATTTATTTCAAAATTGCAATCCATATACAACTATGATCAGCTGTTCCTTCATCTTGGCTGAGCTCTCAACCTTGTTACGGGAAAGGATGAAGCTGATTGGTTGGTTCTTGTCACATGACCCGCGGTGCGCTTGCGGCATTCTGAAAAGTTGAGATGTTTTTACATTTTGCTGTATCTAAAACGTATCGAACCGAACCGAACCGAACCGTGACATCAGTGTATCGTATCGAACCGAACCGTGAATTTTGTGAACCGTTACACCCCTAATATATATATATATATATATATATATATATATATATATGAAATCTTTGCCATTATATATATATATATATATATAAACCATACCAAACAATATATTGTAATACATGTCTCTCTCTTCAGTGCAACTCTCTGTTTCTATCATTCAGGATGCACCTGAGAACATTCTGCCTGCTTAATAATAGGACTGGGCTGGTCGAAAGTTTGGACACATTACTATTTTTAATATTTTTGAAATATGTCTCTTGCTTATGAAGCCAGCATTTATTTGATCAACTGTAATATTGTTGAAGAATTAAAATAATGGTTTTCTATTTTAACATACTTCAAATTATTATTTATTGCTTTGATCAAAGCTCGATGTTGGAAACAGTTGTGCTGCTTTTTATTATTCTTATTATTTTTTTTTTTTTTTTTTAGGATTTATTGATGAATAAAAAGTTATTATTCAGCTTTTGCAATTTCCACCCACAATTCCGTCCGGCCCAAGACTAGAACTCACAACCCTTCAATTGGGAGTCCAACCCTCTAACCATTAGGCCACGACTTCCCTGGTAATAAGCAGTATTAAGAACCATTATTCATAACTGAGCACTAAAAAAATCCAGCACTAAATCAGCATGTTAATTTCTGAAGGATCATGAACTGAAGTAATGATGCTGATAATAAACTACATCTTAAAATATATTCAAACAGAAAATAGTCATTAACATTGTAGTAATATTTCACAATATTCCTTTTAACTTTATATTTGATCAAATTGATGCATGCAGTCTTAAAGGATTAGTTCACTTCTAAATTAATTTCCTCATAATTCCCTCACCTTTATTTATTGTCTCTCTTTCTTCATTCGAAAAGAAATTAAGGTTTTTGAGGAAAACGTCCCAGTTTTTTTCTCAATATAGTAAAATTCAGTGGTGTTCACTGGGTAGAAGGTCCAAATAACATTGGCCGAAGGTCCCACTTAAACGTTAACATTGCTAGTGCATCACTACAATTACCACACAGCAATCTTAAACAAACATTAAAACGACTAAAGTTTAAATTAAATAATTAAGTAAAAAATGTGTTAATTACGTAAAATTACAGACCTCTGGACATTTTCTTCATGTTAGCAAGTCCTCTGAAAACATAGGCCTTATTCTTCGCCTGATCTGAGGAACAATAAAAACACCAAACCTTTAAGCCATCGAGTACACAGCATAATAAGAAATGAATTTATTAGTAGAACAGTTTGATCGCACGGTGTGACATACCTTGGTGAGGTTTGTAATCTATATTTGCGTCATCCGTCTTGCTGTCTCCAGAAAAAAAAGTGCCTGCTGGTTCCCTTTCCAACATTCACTCTCGTTATGTATGGATGGTAAATGGACTGCATATATATAGCGCTTTCAACAGACCCAATGGCCATCCAAAGCGTTTTACAACTTGCATCATATTCACCCATTCACACCATTCATTCATACACCAACTGTGGTGTCAGCCATTCAAGGCTCCATCCAGCTCATCGGGAGAAGCAGGGGTTAGGTGTCTTGCTCAAGGACACCTCGACACTTGGTCAGGTGGAGCCAGGGATTGAACCGCCAATCTTCCGGTTTGTAGACAACCTACATGAACAACTGAGCCACTGCCACCCACAAGGGAAAACTCTTTCTTTTCCCATTCTTCTGAAGCCTGATTTGTTCTTGCCAGCCATCCATGACAGGCTTACCAAGATGTGGCGCGCCCCCTATTCAGCATGGGTAAACCCCTCGACTACAGCAGCTCTCACGAAAGAGGGTACGCCAAACTTACACCCTGGAGGAAACGATCAACGCACATCTATGCCCACCATTTGCTCTCTGCTTAAAGGGCTATGCAAGAAAATGGCCTTCCTTGATTTGCCAAAATGGCTATTTGGCTCCACTGTAAATGGGTTCACTGTGTGGTTTTCGGAGACTCAGAACATGTCGCAGGCGCTGAGCCATTTCCTCCATAAATGCCCCGACACCATGGCTGCGGGCCGCCAGAAGAGTTGCCTCCCTAACGATTGAAAGATTTTACTAAATATTTCTTAATTAATAATGTTTTCAACTCAAAAGTAAATATGCATATAATTTAGTTATTTTAATATATTTTACTGTTATTTCTTGTAAGTAAATTAATAAATAAAATCAGACTCACTAATAGTCTTTCCCAATCTTATTTGTGTAAGAAGTTGGCGCGTGACGAATCTGCATTTTGGCGGATAATAGCCAATGCTTGCTTGTTGTATCACATGAATGGATTTTTATATTAGGTTAAATATTATTATAATATTATTATATTCTATATGGCTTTGCCCCAACCTAAAAAATCTTTCCGCGACCCAGTCTTTGCAATGGAGGGATAACAGAAGATGCATCTCAAGTGCCAATAGACGTTTTTACACACTGTTTCTGTGGGACATGGAATACTTTAACCTGCAGTTACAAATGAATAAAAATGTTTTGATATTTAAAACATAAAACATTGAAAATTGATGTGAAATGTGAAATTAAAAAATGTGTTAATAAGTGAGTCATTGCGATTGTACTGAATAACTTCTTAAACTATTGTGAATTCATATTATATTATATTCTATATTATAAAATAAATAAATATATTTATATTGTGAATTTATATCCTGCATTTAAATTAATAGTGCAAATCATCCTAGGGGTGGCCACAGGGGGCGCACCCCATCCACATTCAAAGTATAAGTGGAAGCCATCACGGCGAATCATTCTCTCGAGGTCAGCCATTCAATATGCAGAAACGACTTGGTCGTTAAATTTCTGAAGGGCATGAGGAACTCCTCGAATCCTCCTCGCCCTCAGACTGTGCCATGTTGGGACTTATCATGGTCCTAGGGGCCCTAAAAAGGTCCTCATTTGAGCCATTAAGTTCTGCTGACTTGCAGCCCTTATCACTTAAAATGACCCTTCTCCTTGAACTGGCATCAGTTAGTGTGGGTGACTTATAAGCACTGTCAGTCAGTGCCTCATGTCTTGAGTTTGGGCTCAATGACTGCAAGGTCATTTTGAAACCGAGACACGGCTATGTTTCTAAAGTGCTCTTTACTCCCTTTAGAGCACAAGTAATATCCCTATTGGCTCTCAACGCTGCAGACGGTGAGCAGGGACTGAACACTCTCTGCCCTGTTAGGGCTCTGAGAGTCTATGTGGAACATTCTAAACTGTTTAGGCAGTCTGAACAACAGTTTATTTGCTTTGGAGACCGCCAGAAGGGTCTGCCGGTTGCCAAACAAAGACTGTCTCGTTGAATTATTGATGCAATAGCTCTGGCTTACCCATCGGAAGGACTGGAATACCCTATTGGTGTGAGAGCCCACTCCACAAGGGTAATGGCCTCCTCATGGGCGTGGTCCAGCAGCATATCTATCAGTGAGATCTGTACGGCTGCTGACTGCTGACTACAGGCGCGGATTCTATCTGTCTAACTTCCCATGTGGGGCAAGATAATGCCTAAGTCCCTTAGGGCCCTTATTAGTGCTCTTACACTAGGCTCACAGAGCAGCATGTGATTGTTGCTTGTAGTGCAGCGTGATTGGATTCTTTCCTATACATAACGAGCGTGAACGTTCAAAAGCAGATGCTTTCAGTTACTTAATGTAACCTCTGTTCCCTGAGATAAGGGAAAGAGCGTTATGTCACTTACCGCACTACAAGCTGCACAAATCAATGATTGTTGCTTCAATCGAATGATCTGATGAATGGCGCTACAGGCCAACTTTTATAGCGGTCAGCCCCGCCCCTTCTGGCAGGCTGAAGCACCATTGGTTTGTGCAGTTACACAAACGTGAAAAAATCAGGCTTCAAAAAAAGGAGATTTCCCATACATAATTCTCGTTCCCTTATCTCATCTTATACCGAGGTTAAGTAACCAAAAGTGCTTACACAAACTGTAGTTCCCGCCCACTGAAACCAAGCCCAGGCAGAATCCGTGTGCACTGCAATGGATGTGACTGTGAAGCGGATTTGCCGGTTTGAAAATCACTCCGGCGCGGAGTCATATGATGTCTGTGATGCTTTTTTAACGATCATTATTTTGTGTATTTGGTGTAAAAGAATATGTTTACATGCTTTAATGTTAAATTAATACATTATTTTTCAAATACTGTACATTTTGCCTCTCTCAAACGTGTCGTTTTCTACAAAGTCCCTCCTTCTGACAAGCGCAGTCTGTTCTGATTGGCCAACTGATCCAGTGCATTGTGAATGGCCAATCACCACAAGCACTCGATGGAAATATAACATCCCTTTTCCATAATCGCGAGCTTCTTCTTTCAAAATAAATGTAAAGACAGTTAATAATGTCCTTAGTTTTACCATCAATTAAAGCCCGAAAGAGGGACAGAGTGGCCTGACAGGCACAGTGATGATGCTCTTAGAAGCTCTAGATTGTTGTAGCAAAATCATAATTACCTCATCTACAAGGTTTACGAAACGGTCGTCTATAAAATGGATGGCTGTTCTGTTGAAAGCAATTTTAAAGATTCCTAAATGCATCTACTTTTGGAAGGTCAAATAATGTGCTTTTGCCTAGATACACACAGCATCTCCCTGACATGGCTGCTTCAACACCAACTGTGGTTACTGAAACCACGCCTTCTTTCTTTGCGTGAACATTTGGGTGGCATTACACAAATATTTCCACATAGTGACGTAAATATGTGGGGCGTGTTTAAACAAGGCATTTTAGGGGGGCATGGCAGAGTCTTGACTTTGATAAAGAATATCTCTATGGATTTGAGACTTTAGTCTTTGCAACTTCACAGATCTTCATTATGCACCAAGAGTTTGTAACACTCCAAAGATATATATATTTTTTTTATCGCATCATATGACCCCTTTAAATTAAAGAAAACAAAAAGTGTTTGGTTTGGAAAATTATTTAGATAGGAATATATTTGGATACTGAAATTATAAAAATGCAAGTTTAAAATATTAAATCAAAACAATAAATACTGGTGAGTAAATAATGACAGAATGTTAATAAACTAATAAAATAATTAATAGAGATAAATCTAATGTTAATACATTGACATTCCAAATACGTGCAGAGCAGAGATGCTCTACTAGGGCTAAAAGTGTATAGTCTGTGTGTGTGTGTGTGGACTTACGCATCCGTGCGCTGTCTTCTCTCATCCCCGGTTGCTAGGCAGCGGCACTCACGGACGAGCACGTTGAGTGCCCCTGTTTTATAGCTGTAAGAGATGTTGAGCAGGATCTCCCCGGAAACTCGCACGTTGCCATAGTCCCCTGTCTCACTGTACACACTCATCATACTGTTGATGCTGGTCTGGAGAGCACATATAAGGAGAATCTTTGGGTGTGCATCTTTCACAAGCTTGTGTTTGAGTGTATGAATGTCTCTTCCGTGACACAGAACAGAAAGAGAGAGAAACTGAAGCAAATAGAGCAACAGACAGACACACATCTGCACGCAAACACACACTGAACACTCACAGTGTCAGCATCTGAGTCAGGTACATTTAGGAAACCCCACTTTCTCTCCGAGGCAGGTGTGGAAGACTAGAACAAGACAGAGAGAGAAAGAGAGAAGAGAAGATCGATAGAAGTAAAAAAAGAGATCAGAGAAGTAGAATAAGAAAAACATAGATAATATGACAGAAGACAGATTGCTGGAGTCAAGAAGGAGTTTTTTCATATTTTATTATGACTGTCATGTTTACTCACCCTTGTCATTTTCTTCCATAAAGGTAGTGTTTTTTTATTTTCACATTTAATTACCCAAACATTATCTTCAGTTTAGTTTTTCAGCTAAATTAAGGCTTTCATTTCTGTTTCAGTGTTTTGTAACCATTACTCCTTTCCATACAATAAAATTGAATGGGAACTGGAGCTGATTGTCTCCAAAAATGACAACAAGGTAGTCCATAGGTCTTTTGAAGCCATACAATAGATGTAAATTCTGGCACAATACACCTTGACAAGGCATATTTGAATTTACATGATGATTTATAAGATTTGAGAGCTATGGCACAAAGCAATTTTTTCAACAAGTAATAGATATTGCATAATTTGTGTCTGTTCATTGAAATATATATTTGGGATATAGCACAACAGTTTGGATCACTTTAATGATACATTTAAGGTGCTTTTTGTCATAATCTGGAGTTTGGCCACTCAAGTGCCCATTCACTTTCACTGTATGTAAAAGAGCAGCATTAACATTCTTCAAAACATCTTCTTTTGTGTTGTTCAAAAGAACATCATTCAGGTTTAGAATGACACGAGGGTGAATAAAAAGAACCTTTTTTCCTGTGAAAATATGACTATATATGAATAGATTTTTGCTTTTCTCTTGTGTTCCCTCTTTATTCTGCATCTGACTCATCTAGCTATTAGAGACTGTGTGTGAGCTACGAGCTATGTCAGCTTTTTTGAAAGAGGCCACTTGTCTTCTTGTTTGCCTGAATTATCTTTCTTTGTTGAATCTTAATGCATCACCTGCATCTGTATGTGTGGCTGGAAAACTGAGAAATGATGCACTCAGTAGTTACTGTGTGTTTTATCTATGCTAAAATGTGTGTATATGAGATTGGGTGATTAAAAAATGCAAGCTTGGTTCTGCCAGGTGAGTCAAAGAATTTGGTGATCTCATGTAAATGGATATTTTGCCAGAAGGAGGAAATGCTAATATCCATAAGGCACAAGCTGGAACAAGTTTTAGAGCGTATGTGGTTCATTAATATTAGAAAAAGGAGGTAAAGAGTTGGGTTTCTGGCTCCCCTGCCATCAGGCAAACAAATAAAAGTCTAAACAGAGTACACAAAAGCAAAATACAGAAAGAGGAACAAATACATATTTTGTTTTAGTCAGACATCTGCACAAAGCCAGCAAACACAATTGTAGCAAAGCTGTGATTATGGTGTTTGTGTGTGTGTGTATTTCTGTGTACATCATTATACCATTGATTGCGCACTGCAGACGCTCCGGTTGGTTTTATAGTGTGCTGATAACACCGCATCAACATCCTCATCTGAGTCCTAGAGCACAAACACTGCCTTCAGCCAATATTATATTGAAAACAGCACCAGTTTCCTTCATGCAATCACTTCACTCAGTGATACGATATCAGAAATATCACATTACAGAAGGCAGCCTCTTATCATTTCAACTCCCTGCCAGGAAATCATATCCTGCATACAGGAAGAAAAAAAAAATAGATTGCAAGTGAGAAGTGGTTTAAGAAACTGTGTCTGAGATCTACCGCATCGTTCAGGCCTGGAACAGAGCGGCATCGACTAATCAGAGGGTCTTCACTGGAAACCTCGACAGGATCACTGAGGTCCACCTCAGAGCGACTGCGATCTGTGAAGAGAGCTGTTTTTAAACAAAGTTCTGGCCATTTTATATTTTATAATACTTCTACATAAATACAGTGAGGTCCAAGTATAAGTAAAAGTATAAGTAAAAGTATAATTCTTAATTCAACTCCTTTTTTCTTCTTTGAAAGAACAGTGTAATCACTGTCTTGAAAAACATGGATATATGAAGCAGCATAATTAGTGTGAAAAAAAGTGTTATTTCTAGACCTGTAGAAGTCATGTAAATGAATAAAATCTTATAACTCCATATAATTTTTTTCATACATTTAATAACTTATTTATTTAAAAATTGCATACATTTATCTAGTTAGTCCAAACTCTAAAATACTTTATCTGGTAGAAATTGTGAGTTTTGCTTATTTTATCAGTGACCAAGAGTGCCAGATCTTAATAGAGCAAAACTGCAGAATCTTAAATATTTCTACATGTTTCTTTTCTTATTTTTTTATATGCATTTTTAAGACATATTTGCAAAAACAGTAAAACAAGGGGCACACATACTGTTTTTAGAGTAAGTACAGGTTTACAAATTCACAGACATTAATTATTGTTTAGATTAAGATTGTTACATTTTGTCTACATCTATTTCTATCTTACATAATGAAACTGTTTATTCCCATGTTTAAATTAAATTCTGAAATAGGCATTTTCAATGTGGTCTCAGATTGTTTTTTAAGTTTTTAATATTACATAACGAACAGTTTTGAAGGCAAATTTTATTACTGGTGTTAACAGCAGTAATAGTATGTGTCGAGTTGTTGCCATGGTGATACCTGATGAGAGGGATGCTCTGGATATGGCGATAGAGGGTGTGCTAGAATCTGTTTGTCTCCGCCCATCCGCCATCTTTTCAGGAACACTGTCACTGCTTTGTATACTAGACGCACTCTCTGCCCCATCCGGCTGAATAAACACATTCACGCACACAGACAGTAAACACTGCTTTCTTGTCATGCACGCAAATCAGTATACAAGATTGCAACTATGCTATCATGTTTTACCCTGTTTCTAGCCTCGGTGTGGGTTGCTGTTTTGACCATTTGTGCTCTCATGTTATTGGGTACTGTTGGTAACCCCGATGATTCCACTGCAACCGCTCTCTTCCTAAAACACAGACACTTAATGAGTCTTAATGAACAGACACATGGTGGCACAGAATGAAATACACTGCCCACTATTTTTCCAAATTAATATGTGAAACAGTATGCACTCTGCAACAGGATTCATTTCAAAATGTGAGATGCTACATTGTTGTCATACTCAGTGTACTGCATGTTCAAAATCATGGTTGCTATTACTCCTGGCTCATTTGTCACATTGTAAATGGCTGAGTGCATTGCATTATGAGATACAATGTTTACAGTGTTACATTTAATCAGTTCCAGGCATATAGAGGAAAGCATAAAAAGTGCAAGAACTATTAACAGCAGGAATTGTATCACAGTAAGTGATTTCAAACATCGACAGCTCACTGGACTGTAAATGATGCCCCTCACCCTTTCCTGTTCTTCCCTGTGCTTTTCTGGGAATGGGGCGTAGCTGATCTCTCAGGCTGTGGTGTGGACGATCTCTTCATCTCTGATGATCTGTGAGCAGAGCCTTCATCTCCATAAAAAAAATATAATCATTAAAAAAAAAAAGAATAAAAAAGTAAGCTAAAAATGCATGGTCTTTTGACCATGTCAGAAAATGTGAGAAAAAAAAATGATGAAAACAATATTATGGATAGAGGACTCTATCTATTTAAGCCTGAAGCAATAGATTTATAAAATGTCTTGATGGATTTATTTATTAAAAACACTTTAAAACTTTAACTTCACAAGACATTAATTACGAGTCGTGTGTATTAGCATCTGTTTGGACTCTCACTCATCGGTGAGAATGAAATATAATGCTTAATGTATAAAAATATGTTCCCATGGAGAAATAAACGCAACAAAGAAAGCTCTTTGATAGCCTGAGAGTAAGTAAATCACAACATTGGAGAAGCGTTAATTAAATGTCACTGTTTTGGTCAATGATTTTGTCTGTCTAAAATATTTTCTCTGAAATTAAAATGTTTTGCTGTTTCGTCCCTATATTTCCAGTTCCCAGAATTCACTATATATTTTTTTGTATATACTGAAACATATAACTATTCTAGTTCAAAACATTTAAAAAAAGCCTTGGAGTGGAAAAAGAAAATGTTCCATTATGTAAGGGCTGTCAGTGTGTATGTATGGCAACATTTCCAGGAACTGTTGATGGATGTCTGCGTTGACACAAACTCTGATTTGGTCTCACCTGGAGGACTGCTGAGGATTGACTGTTTGACTACATCACTGCTGGTAATGCTGGCATGTTGAAACCTCTTGGATCTCTTTTCCAAAAACCATTCTCCTGTAACCACCTTCAGCTCCCTAAATCAGCCAGTCACACGCAGACAACACCGTGTAAGCACCAGTCATAGAAGTGACAATTACAGCCTAATCAGTTCACCTATTAAAGAGCCTATGAACTGTTGACATTTCCTACTGAAAGAAAACGCTGTTTGAGAAAACCCAATTTCTTGGTGTCTTATATCTATCCACCATTATAGACCGCAGTGTGTATGGATGTTGTGTGTGACTCACGCAGTCTTCACACACACGGTGCATTTGCAGTTGCTGCCTGGAGGCGTAGCAGTGCAGAAGTTGCAGATGCGCCGATGACAGATGGTACACACATTACCCCTCTGCAGGATGAGACCCAGAGCACGCAGACATATAGCACACTCACGCTGATCTGCTGAACTACGCCGTCCGGCTCGCTTCAGTTCCAGAAGTTCATTTTTCAACTTCCTGTAGAGGCACACCTGCCATCACTGTTCGGGAGTAACTTAATCGTCTCATTGGAATTATAAAGTTCTATATGCCATTTTTGTCAAAATTGAGTTATTCACATATTATTATTCAGTAACAACTTATTTACATTATGTGGTGTTTTTTTATGTGTGTATGTGTTTGTGTGGGCACTGTCTACATTTTGGGACTGATGTATGAAAGAGGCTTTTTCCCCATATCCCATATCACTATATGGAATGCAAAAACTTTGAAGCTCAATATCTACAAGACAGACAGAACCTTACATACCAAGGTGACAATCCTAAAAATGAACAACAGTAAGTCCGCTGCTTTGAACACAGTTCATCTATTCCAAAATGAAGCTACATTTTCAACGCCACATGGACATTTTTATCTTGCTTTCATTGACATAAAATTCACTGACATATAGTATGTAGTGCTGGAAAGGCTTCATTCCAGTGAATTGATTCATTTGGAATTCTGTGTAATTTCACAGGATCTAAAAAGGATTCACAGATTCAAGTCACTACATTTTAAGTGTTTTTATCTGATCATTTAGTGCATCATGTGATCAAATAAGTTATATAAATGAGTTTTTTGAGTATTCAGGTTTTTTTGTTGTTGAATTAACTATAATTTATTAAACATTTCGAGGCACCTTAAATTGATTTTTTCAATCACTCAAAACCCATTTTTGTGTGTGTGTTAGAAAACTATAGCTGCAACTAAAATATTTTTCAATGTAGTTAGTTACTTTTCTAAGTTTACACAGTAGCTAAATATTCTTGCAAAAGTGTATATATATATATATACACACATACACACACACACACACACATATAAAATGTCTTCTTGTGATGAAATGATGTGTGGAAGACGCTACCTGATGCGTTTCTCCTCTCGTTTGCGGAGTTTCTCGTCTTTCTGGAGAACACCCAAAATCATCTGCCTTTCGTGCTCCAGGAGGAAGGACAAATTAAGCGACTCGGTTGTTTTTGCCATGACCATTTAAAGAACGGCTCACAGAGCTCCAGGAAAACTTAGCCAGTCAAACTGGCAACAAACCAATTACAATTATGCTTCATGAAAGCAGCTGGAATCCTCAGTCAGTATGAAGGATTGCTTTAGTTCATCTACACATCCCAAAAAGGTCATCTGCCTGGTCCTTCAGACGATGACATTCATCTCTTGACAATTGTGGCAGGTCTTGCGATGCTACTGGTCAGTGCATTGTTAACCTTTCCACCTGCTGAATGCCTGAAAGCATAACATCCATATAAAAACAAACAGTTATCTATCAGGGTATTTTAGGTCTAATAAATATTGTAAAGCTACAAGTGAATCATGATTCACCTTCTAACTTAGCTGAAGTCAAAAGAGTTTAATATAATATATATATAACATACAACAATGTTCAGAAATAAAAAGATACTCCAAGTAGGAAAAAAACACTGAAATCAAGCTGCATTTCTATCAGTACTTGTGAGAGTCAGAGAGAAAGAGATTATTACTCTTTAACTGAAAAATAAATATATAAAATCTTCAAAGAGGGACATATTTTTTAAAGTATGACATGGCTCCTTAAAAAAAACATAATGATTTTGCATCTCATATCAGACATTAAACACAAAAGAGTAACTAAATTCAGAATTCATGAAAGACTATATTATGGATTATGTCTTTATTATCTGCTTTATGAATAGACTGACAGTCCGGATGTCCGTATGAAAGCCCAGCCAAACCGATGTGGCTACAGCTACCATTTAGGTTTTTATCTAAAGTGACAGTACACTAATTGCAGTGGCAGTCTGCCAGTGGCAATCTGGGGTGAAGTGGCCTGCTCGAGAGCACAAGAGTAATAGAACGGGACAGTAATCACTGTACATCATGCATACTTGGGACTGAACCTATAACCTCTGCATTAATAGCTAACACTTTCCATAAATAGGGTAGGTAATAGTGCTTGAAGTCAATTAAATAATGAAGCTGTATGTTCTAACAAAATAAAAATACACCAGAATGGGTATTCTATATGTAAATTTAAAAAAATGTATTCTTACAATACGTTCAGTAATAAGCATTAAATGATTCAGCATATCAAATTCATTCAACACATGTGGTTTTATTAACAAAGTTCGGGAGGAGCACGATCAGATAATCATCCAATTTGGCACAGGTGCATCTCGTTTAGCTAATCATCTTAACTAGCGGTCTAGCTTCTAGCACACAAGCGTGTTTATATATCCAGTCTTCCTACCTCCTGTCCCACAACAGTTTTTCGGCATCCCTCCTCCACCCCAACTCCTCACTTCTAATCTATTTATCTATTTATTTATTGAGTTATCTGGGTTCGGGCTATGCTCCGGGCCCGGACCCCTCCCCCAGGACAGCACGCCAAAATATGCCTACTATTCGCCTTCAGATTAGATGTAAGGGTGAACTCCTGAATATAATATGTGTAAAAAATGAAGAAAAGAAAAAAACGGAATAAGAATGTTTACTTCTCTCCCTGCCATGCTGAAAGAAAATGGTACCAATAATGAGTTTTATGGTTTTTCTGATGAAATACACCACGGGGAACATCATGCTATAAAATGATTGCCAGAAAATCGTGCATGTAAAAATTATGTTTTTATTCTATTTATATGATTTTACAAACCATTTCAAATGTTATTAACTTATTTTAACTTTGAACTATTGAATGTCAGTGACGACATACATACGATTATATTATTAGAATATTATTGTTAATCGTTTTTATTATTAAAATAAAATGAGCTTATGTCATTATTTTGATATTCCCATTATTAAAAAGGTTGGATACAGTCAAGACAATCAAAACCATTGACTTGATTAAAATGATTCCATCCATTTTATGTTACATTTAACAGTTTGTTATTGTTATTGTTTAAAAAAAAACATCATGGGACACTGATTTGTATTTTTAGAAAGTGCCAGCTCTGATCTATAACTATTTCAATCACGTTCAGTTGTCTTTGCTGGAAGCCCCGTCGAGACTGAAGCAATGTACTGGCTTGGATCCATGGAGGACGTTATTTTCCTGTTTGAAGTACTGATTTATGGGTCATATCCAACACCCAGCCCTGTCTAGTATGTGCATGATCTGGGTTAATATATAACAGTAACTACAAGTGTGTATGCCATCTCATCTTCGTTCCAGGTTTGTTTGTAATCAATATAGAGCAACAAATGGGGAGGACAGAAAATATGTGTTCCTGTGTGTGTGTGTGTGTGTGTGTGTGTGTGTGTGTGTGTGTGCGTGTGTGTGTGTGTTTGTGGACACAACACACTTTCCTGTATTCTGTTGTCTGTCTGACAGGATCTGATACACCATGTCTGACAGGCCAGCCTGAATAATCAGAACCTTCAAAAGCTGTTTTTCCCACCATCATTTACACTTAGAAAAGTGTCTGCCATCGGTGACACAACCACACACATACGTGGATGTGTCACACACAGGTGACAAATTATTTGCAATGTCGCAGCACAAAACTGCTTTAAGCTGAATTGCATGTGCGTAAGTTTGTGCCTTTGTGTGTAACTGAGGTTCTTGTTCCATTAAGTGTCTGACTCACCAGGAAGACGTGGAGCTAAATTAATTCAAATTTCTCATGCGAGAACTGTTTAAAGGGACACACACACACACGCACACACACACAGTGAGATCATTGAAAGTGTAACTTCAATATCTCCACTTAGGAAAATGACACAGCGTGAGCCAGCAATGTCTAGCAGCACTAATTTAAAAAAAATCTCTTCTCCCCCTTTCTGACATCAATGTCAGATAGTTTTTATTATGTGTTTGAATGTCTCTGAATGTTAGTGTGTTTATTATAGTCTCCTGTGCAAGGTTTATACTGCTGAGCTGCTTTAATAAAAAATGTACATGGTTACAAAAGGTGTGGTAGCTCTCTGGATCCCACCCTCAGCATACACATTGGTATACACAAAGCCTTGTATAAACATACATCATCACACAGCTCTCTTATGTTATCAAACAATGTACAGTACAGTTCAAATATCTCCATATTCAGTAAGATTTTTTAAATGTTTTTGAAGATGATTTTTTTAAAATACAGTAAAACGGCAATATTGTGAAATATTCTTACAATTTATAAAACTGTTGTCTATTTGAATACATTTTAAAATGTAATTTATTTCTGTGATGCAAAGCTGAATTTTCAGCAGCCATTACTCAGTCTTCAGTGTCACATGATTCCTCAGAAATCATTTTAATATGCTGATTTGGTGCTCAAGGAACTTGTTGATTTTGCTGCTTAATAGTTTTGTGGAAATCAGTTCTTCACAATTCTTAAATTCTGAAGTATTTATTTATAAATAGTAAATAAATAAATACATATTTATAAATAGATTTTAAAATAGATTATAGACTAAAGTAATTACTGTCACCTTTTATCAATTTAATGCGTCTTTGCTGAATAAAGTTATTTATGTCTTAAAAAAAAAAATTCTTACTGACCCCAAACCTTTGAATGGTAACATACTTAAAGGAATAATTTAACAAACAAAAGGGGGGAAAAGATGGAGATGTTTAGATGAACATTTGTAATGCTCTTTTTCAATGAAAGCAATAAACTCAAATGCATCATCAATGAAAACGATAAACTCAAAAGCAGCACGTTGTTCAAATTTTCAAATTTGTTTATTTTCATGTGTAAACTAAATCCTTACATAGCAGTAAAATCCCACACTGCCATTTACATGGAGTGGACTAATTTATAGGACATAACAACAACACTTTCAACAAAACCCACAAGGACTGTTATTTCAATGTTACCGAGGCAGGCTATAGTGATTATTTTAGGACACCAGGCAGGATAATGCTCCTTTCAAGTCCTTCAGGGAAATTCCTTTTTATCAGCTTGAAATCAACTTTACAATGTGATATGAGTTCAAATTATTTTGGTAGGGAAAAAAGGATAGGATTTCATTTTTGTTTATCTCTTTTTACAGACAAAAGACAGGACTTTTCAGCCCTACTGCAACCTAATGAAGAGCCCTGGATGCACATGTGGTTTATAATTGGTTCTTTATCTGTGCATTTTTTCCTTTCTCATGCTGAAATGTATTTGCATAAGTCACTTCATAAATTGCTAAATGTGTAGCATTTTCTGACAAGCTTTATTTGTATTATCCGTCATGCTATCCACATGCAAAAAAAGTAAAATTTCTACGTTTTATTGTGACATGCCTCAAAATTCAGATTTTAAGATATTAAGACACTGACACTGTTCATGTGTAAATACAATAATCCTGACATGACCTGAAAACAACATTGAAGATGACAAGCGTGTTGCAAGAACCATGGGAAATGTAGTTCAGTGCATAAATCTCAAGAGAGCTCTCAGCTCAGTAATTACTCCTCTAATGATGGAGACACGTTCACCAACAACACCTGGTTTAATGGAGATTAGACTCATACATGTTTTATGCCATTCAGAGTTGATGCATTAGCATAAAAAAGGGATTCAAAGCTATGAAATGAAGATTAGCAAGACAGAACTGTCTTACAGGGTAGTAAGTATTATAGCAATGGCTGACCAATATAAGATTTTGAGTATTCAAATTTAAAATATCAAAATCTAGACAACAGGGTGGAAAATGCCCAATATAATGCCAATATACATGTTTATAATATTTAGTGACAGAAATGACATTATATTACACAATAAAGATTTCAAAAGATCATAGTGTAAAGAGCTGACACATACATGAAGAACATTCACACATTTAACATGCATGTAAAGGGGCAGATAAATAAAATGATGGTATCAGACCAAGTATGAAGTATACCATGGACTAGTGGACTAACGACTAGCAATGTAATTGCCCTTCTCTCCAGCTGTGCCTCTTTGAATCATTAATGCATGCACCTTATTTGAACACAAATACATACAAATCAATAGAAAATGCCACTTATGTAGAGTAAGAATGTGAGAGTTATAAAGGACATCAGTAGAGCAATCTGTGTAGTTAATCATAGGTAGAGCACTTTATATTGTCCATTTATCTGTGATGCTGATTAAACTTTTCAACCAATATTCTCTTTTTTCAGGACCAGTACACACTGAAATTACAAAAAGGCTTTAACATTTTGATAGGTTTGCTTTCAGTCTTTTAAATGAAATTTATTTAGTTTTATGGTCCTGCTGCCTGCTACCAATGTTTCATGTCTGTACAATTAATAGTGAATAGTTATCTTTTCTATATAGGGAAGATATGTATTAGTCACTCTATTTCAAATATAATGGAAAATCTCAACAACGTCAAAAAAAAAAAATCTAGGATTTGCCAAGATACGCTATAAAGAAAAAAATGTCAATATACATATATATATATATATATATATATATATATATATATATATATATATATATATATATAATGATAATAATAAATAAATATATATAAATGTTTTTTTATTTTATTTATAGCCTAGCACTGTACTCATACTGTATGTTAACAATTGTCACATCAGGGACTGCTTTTACTTCTTCTGAGAAGGTTTAGAAGGAACATCTAATACTTAAATGAAACATAAATAAGTGTCATGAGCTATAAAAGAGTATGAACATCTAAGCAATACAATGTTCCCTGGTCAGTCAGATTGATGTGCTGTTCTTTAGCTGTCTCTTATTTTGATCATGTCTCACTTGGGTATAAACAGTCAATGCTTCGGAAAACAGTGATTTGCTGTATGTTGTTTCTCATAGTACACAAAAGATTGCACATCACATCCTAAACAGTTATCAGCAGCATGTGACAAAAGGCTACACAAGTGGGGCACATAAGACATTTTGTCCCCAATACTTTAAAGCATTCACACAGAAACTGACTTTCGGAATAAACCCTCTTAATATTCACTGGAGTAAAAAGTGGGACAACTAGCCTCATATAATATATTAAATAAACACCACCAATTGAACCGTCGTGACACTTCTGAACTTTAACAAAAATTACCTATACAAAAATAAAAAAACGACTTCAGGCTTCCTCGATAAATAGAAAAACGCTCTGCTGCATTGCACCTGTTCAAACACCTGGTGAGACGACATTACGCGTAATGCTTAAAACAGGAGGGAATATCCTCTGACACTGACTTTTGTGGGGTTTAGACTGTTTTAAGATGATGTAACTGATGTATAATGAAGATACAGAGAGTTGAAAATGAGACCGAATGGGAACACTGAAGTTCCTTCGTCCATCTCACCGTAAAGCAGCGTTTATTCCGCCAACCCGCGCTCACACATGAAACACACCAGGATATAAACTGATGTCCTACCTGCCGCATCGCTCGCTCGTGAAGATCCCGTGAACTGCACTCCTGTTACATGATCAAGAGCAGATTTGTGGTGGTGTGTTCACTGCAGCCCGAGCTCCGAGCGCGAGGTAACCCCCCCAAGCACCGCACTCGCCGCTGGAGATGTTCATGGCGGGGGCGGAGTTTGCGCTCCCACGGATTCCCCGTGACCGTGACACACGCACACACACACACACACACAGGAGAGAGACGAGTCTTTCGTCTGCATTATACGAGTGCCAGAATCTCTCTCAAACGCTGAGCAACGGATAATGGAGAGGGAATATCCTCAGCATAATTATTGAGTCAGTCAGACACACAGACTGAGTCATGGATAGATAGATAGATAGATAGATAGATAGATAGATAGATAGATAGATAGATAGATAGACAGACAGACAGACAGACAGACAGACAGACAGACAGATAGATAGATAGATAGATAGATAGATAGTCTAGCACACAAAACACGTATAAACTAAAAATTAGATATAATTTTAAATTCATTTATAGAGTCTTAAGTGCAAAAATAAGTGAAGATTTCTTTTCTCACTTTTGTTAGAAAGCTGCCACCTGCTGGTAATGCTCGTCTTTTGAGTTGATAGACATTTAAAAAATGCATCATTTGTATGCAAATATTACTGTTTGTCATAAATTTAGTCAGGTTTCCCCTCTCTGTTTGATTTAGTATGCTCAGTGAGTGTTCATTTGCCCATGTAGGCAGTGTCTTAATAGCAGAAAACAAAAATGTGTGAGGGGTATGTGTAGGGGTAGGGGTTATGGTAAGGGGAATAGAAAATACAGTTTGTACAGTGTAAAAATCATTAGCCTACATCAATGGAATATCACTATAAAACTTGGAAACCCAACATGAATGTGTGTGTGTGTGTGTGTGTGTGTGTGTGTGTGTGTGTGTGTGTGCATTCATTTCAACAAATTAATAAGTCTTCGAATCATATATAAAAAATATTTATTACAAAATAAAAAAAAGCTTCACTTTAGCAAAAAGGGTTATTTACAGATAAAAATGTTTACAAAATGTTATTAAAAAAGAACAAGATTACTATGTGAATCGTGTTTGGACACTAGACAGGGAATGTTTATGTTTGTTTCAATGATAGAGAAGATAACTGTGCAGGGTATGTGGTAAGCAAAGCATCTTGGTTTTGTTCAGTCCTTTTTGTCCCAGGGAACGTCGAATACACCATCTGCACAGCTCTGACAGGGAACATGGACCTGCAGTACCAAACCAGAATCAATATCGTGGCATACAGAGGCACATTGGGGGTTTACATCTTATGTGTTTATATTTACCTGTAGCATGCAAAAGCTGTTTGATGCTCTGATCTGTTGTCAACTCCAAAGGTTTCTTTCCCTCAGAGTTCCTTGAGGTCCGATCAGCCCCGTGCTTTAACAGTAGCTCCACCTCCTTTACTCCGCCCACCCTGGTTGCAGCATGTAAAGGTGTGTCTAGGCCCCGCCCACATTGCACATCAGCGCCTTGATAGAAACAAGAAGCAATGTTAAAATTTCCCCCTTTTTTTCTGTATTAAAGAAAAAAAATCGTATTCTCATTAACCGTATTCTCGTATTGGTATTATTAAATAAAACCCTGAGAACCTCTATTTTACTGCTACAAATGAGTACTGATGCTATTTAATAATCTGTGAAATAATGTAACCTATTATATGCATACTTATACATTCATATACATAGAGCACTGTATATATTATACATGTATATGTCTATGTAGTTTGGGTGTATTGCCTGTTCAGAATTTCATTGTACTTACCCTGTACATATGACGATTAAAAATAAGAATAAATTGAATTATTGAATGATAAACTTTGACTTTTAAAACTAAAACTATTGAAAATCATTTTAGGTATGAAAATGAAGCTGAAAATATTTTTATAGAAAATTATATAGACATAAAATGAAAACTTAAAAAATAAAATCACAAATACACAATCTGTCAAACAAAATCAAAATATACACTGTATTGTTGTAAAATGCATTATCAAAACAAAAAGTATATTCATGTAATGATCCTAATTGCACTAAAAAATGTGTTTATTAATTCATTAAGAGTGGTGTGTCTGACCTGAGATTAGCAAGCTCTGCACACATTCTGTTGCCTTGGATTGACATGCACAGTACAGCGGTGTTCCTGTGCTGGGAACCTCCATGTCCACATTCACACCATGAGACAGTAACACTTCAACGCATGCTGTGTGACCTAAAACAGATACACATAGACATCCGGTTTACTGATTACCCAGTGTTTGCAGTGCATTACAAATTCACACATATCATCACACATACCTCTCTTTGCTGCTTCATGAAGAGGTGAGCTCTGCAGATGAGCTGGATGGTGGACAGAGCTGTACATCAGAATGAGGCTGACGAGGGCAGGGTTTCCACTACAGCATGCACTGAAGAGAGGAGTGGCTCCATCAAAAGAGACAGCATTGGCCTGAATGCATATATATGTTAGCCATTGATGCATGTTTATGCAGAGACAATGAGCAAAATAAAGGCATATACTCTAAATAAAGAGAAAGGTGTATACATACATCAGCACCATGCTCCAGGAGAAGTTTAGCACAGGTAAAATGGCCTCCAACACATGCTTCATGCAGAGGTGTGATTCCATCTAATGTAGCCATTCCCACGTTGTACCCCTTTACACATGTAAACATGGACAGTTCATTTTCTTCATTCATAAAAGGAAGCTTTTGGTTCATTCAAAGTTTGTTCTTATAACAGTTACCTACAAAAAAACACTTTGATTGAGTTTTATATTAATGCAAAGAGACATGTAAGTGTGGTTTAAGCATTTAAATAATTTATTTGTTTAGCTATTCAGTTTGAAAAAAAGTTATGTCAGTGTTTCTTCCATCAGTATACCTGTGAAAGTAGTCTTCGCAATGGCAGCAATCTTCCCTGCAATGCAGCATCGTGCAGAGGTGTTCTGTCATCCCAGGAGCCTAATAAAGCAGAGACACAGACATTTACACAGATATTTAAATGAGGACGTGCCATATATACTTTTGCTGTTTTTAAGATAATAATAATGTTTATATAAAGACAAAGCCAATCCCACTCCTTAAAATACACTTTTTGCATTTTAAAAGAATAGTTCATTCAAAAAATGTTTTATTTTCCATTATATTGTTTCAATCCAAACTGTTGATGGTAGCCATTACCTTGAAAACCAATGGATCGTTTATGTTTTGTAGATGTACATAACCCACCGAGTCACAGCTCTGACCTCAATGAGAGGTCAAATTAGCAAACATCCATGGAAAATTTCATCTCCAAGGTATAGCCAAGTAAACCAAGTAAATTTATTCTGAAAGCAATCCCTATCTTTTAGAACAAATGTATCAATTTAAAGCACTTTAAACTAAACCCGCTGAAAATTCAAACAGGCGTATCTAGATCATCATTCCAAGCCAAATTCAGTTTCCTTTTTCTGTTTTCAGTTTATGATTGTATAAATGAATTGTATGGAATACTGACTTGATCCTTCTTTCCTGGTGAATGTTTCATACTCTAGTGATGACAATTTAGTGGATATCACAACAATGAAATATTATAGTGTAAAAAAAAATGTAATGCAGTGTAAATAGTAGAGCTTGGTCCTTGTGGTAAACATAGTATGTTTCACTACTGAAAACATTTAAGAAGAGAGAGAACACCAGACGTAGAGGAGGAAAACTCACCTGCCATGAGTGTATTACACACTTGTCCTCCGTACAGGTTAAACCTGTGATCCCATGGCTTACTCCAGACGCTCTCTTCAGCATGAACCACAGCCATCTTTAAACTTCACAAGAAGAGACCTTGCAGGAAAAGAACAATTGAGATAATGGAGCACAGAGAAACTTTTCAGAGTTGTTTATATGGCCTTCAGAGAAACAAGAACCCCCCTTGGCAAGAATGCACCTCCCACTGTTATCAGTGATATGTGTTTGCACCCCCATCTCCTCAAACTCAAGAGGTGAGCATCCCTCGCATAAACACACCCCCTCAAAATGAGTCCAAGGGACAGAGGAGCTAAAGCGATGTTAAAAACATACATACACAAAAACCCTTTTAAGCAGTTTCAGAGAACAAATAATTGAAATAATAGCACTCTCAATAGTACAAACTTCGATCTACAACCACAAAAATAGATATGATTATGCAAATACAGCAAGTGAAATGTAACTGCATATGTAAGTGGTAAAATGGTATCTGCCTCTCCAGCAAAACAGGATTTACATGCAGTGTTATGCATGAACGGGACGGTTCTAGCTGGATAGGGTGGCTATTGAATGTGCATGTGTGTGAAAGCAGACAGAATGGGCGATAAGTATGTGTTGACGGCTCCTGGTTTTAGCCTTGAATGAATGAGGGTGTGTATTATCTGCCCTGTTTTGGTGTTAGCATAAGATTCCTGATCCAGAGAGACCCTGACTGTTATCTACAACAAAACAACTACTTTATCATTAGATACTACACTTACACTCAACAGTTGCATATTTAGTGTAAAATTGTACATACACTTTATGTTTTTGTCTAGACAGAATCCTAAAAGCACCCACAAATGCATTCATATCAAAGTAAAAAAATAAAATAAAAGAATGTATACTTATGACGTGTTAATAAAGTTTATTGTGTCAACAAAAATAATTCCAATACATATTACCTCAGGTAGTGGGAACCTTTGTGCTTTTTAATCACAGAGAAGGTCAATATGAAACACCAAGAAAGCAAAGTATAGTGCCCTAAAACAAGTTTGCTGCATGTGAAATAAATACATTCACACCATTATCCAAAGTCAATAAAAATCAGCAATGGAAAAAAGGACAGGCTTAAAGAGAAACAAGCACTGTCAGATCAAAGAAATAAACAGAGAAGATGCATCTTACATTTCATAGCTCCACCAGAGCTCAAAAACTGGTATTAAAACTTTCAGTCCATTTATGTCAGTCTGAATCACATCTAAACCATACAGATATGCTGTAAGAGGAAAACAAATGTAAAGGGGATACAGGAAAAGCTGCCACTGTTAGTCATTTATCTCAAATCTAGACATTTAAAGATATTTGTGCAACAATTGCAACAAGTTTAGACCATTTTCTGATGGGGGTTTACATAAAGGCAGGTTTTCAATGTGTAAGTGCAAGCGCTGGACTATAGGAGTGGCTGAGGATAGCTTTTAAAGGCTTTCTCTTCACCTGAGTTCACAGTTTTATACATCATATGTTTTGATCTACCATAGTGCACTATGATATACCAATACTACAGTTTTAGTTCAGTTCATTCCCCTTCTAAATAAAGTTCATTATGAGCCTACTGAGAGGCCATGTTAGATCATTAGTCAGGACACAGCCGGGTTTGGTGCTTTACTTTTCTTCTTACTAAGATGCTGCCCCATGCGGCTCTGGGGGCCTGATGAGTCTATAGCAACATCAATCAGATGATCTGGGCGGAGCCACTGCAGGAAAAGCAGGAAGATGAAGTTGATAACAGCAACAAAGGAGAAAATGGAGCCTGCCACGGCACCACAGTGAGAGCGCAGTCTATGCAACCGCGCAGACAACGGCAAAACGGGCTCCCTGCACACCCGATTATACACCTGAAACACACACACACATACAGAGAGTGGGAATGATATACAATAATAATAATGAATAATAAAATATACTACCATTCAGAAGTTTGGGCTCAGTAAGATTAAGTTCTTATATATATATATATATATATATATATATATATATATATATATATATATATATATATATATATATATATATATATATATGTCACAATTTCCAGTTACAGCCTTGGTGAGCATAAAAGACATCAAAAACTGAAAAACCCTACCAATCATTTTTTGAATGTTAGTGTGTACATCCAACAAATATTTCAAGCATGCTATTAAAACTCACCTTTTCTGTGCGCTCAGCAACGTTTCTCCAAGTGTACAGTGTTCGGACCTTGCGGTGGATGTTGGCAGGAGATGCCACGTTTCCTGTGCGTATTCTTGCAATAACCGTTTCCAAGCCATCACAAATTGAATGAACTGATGGTTCACACAGAGTTACCAACTCATCAGGCAGGACTTCAGGTATACCCCCGACACGGGTGCTCACCACCTGTACACACGCAGACACACAGAGCAGTGCTTATTTAGATTTGATCACTGATGAACCTCCAGAAATCAGGGCTCAACTATAAGGATGGCATGTTGGCCAGGGTTTCTTTTCTTTTTGTTAAAAAAATCATTCAACAAAACAATATCTTAACATATTTGAAGTAAGAATTAAAGAAACAAAAATAACCAATAAAAAAGTATTATTTTGTGGGGGGAAGTAAAGCAAAAAAAAATCTTAACTACTAGTCTGACAGCGCCAAAATCCTTGCTGTTGACCCCGTCATAAATAAATTACATGTATTATATTTTCATCCAAAGAAACTTACAACATGGAAACCAGTTAATTTTACCTTTAAAACATGTATCAATCTAGCATGTGTTGTGCATAACGTCACACAATATCATTTTGTACAACTTAGTCAACATGATATGTCATTTGTAACCCATTTTCTTCCATAATATGATTTCAATAATACATATTCATAGAAAAAAAAAGAAGAAAAAAACATACCTGCAGCCCACAGCTGGCCCCTTCCACTATGGCCATACAGAAGGCCTCAGTGAGAGAAGTGTTGAGAAAGATATGACCCTGAACAAGAACATCCCTCACATCTTTATGATCCAGAGCTCCCAGCAGACGAACCCTATAAAAATAACAGAGTAAAGAAATTCTACCCAAACACACAGCTAGAGTTCTTTGCTCATGCACAGTGGATTTCTTACCTGTCATGAAGCTGATATTTCTCTCGAACCTCTTCCAGGATGATTCTTTTGGGTCCCTCTCCACCAATCAGAAAGCAGAGATCTGGATGCTTGGCACATAATTCAGGAATGATTCCACTCAGTAAATCAATCCCTGCAAAACAACCAGCCGACAAATAAGACGAGGCAATTTTCCCCCAGATCCATTCTTTTCTTTACCTAAGAATTTTTTTAAAATGCAATTCATACACAGAATGCACCTCTTTAATCATAAGCACCTTTTTATTTCTGAAATTAATTCATAATTAGATTCATTAAAATATATATTTGTATAGTTTTTGGAGGTAAAACACAATTTAGGGTGATAAAAATGAAAGGAAATCTTATTTAGTACCTTGACATAAGCTTTTATTATTATTCTTTAAAAAATAAAAAATAACTAATGACATAGTTAAAAACTTTTACCTTTTTGATGATTTTCTTTGATGATTTTTTATTTTATTTTTTTACTTTGATTTACCCTAACATGTATTTAAGGTGCAAAGAAAATGGTTTTAATTTACATGACATTTGTAGAACAATAAAAAATAAACTTTTATTGAAATTGATATAAATGTTTTTCAAAGACACAACCACACAACCTGCATATATCAATACATTATTCTGTAATGCATCTAAAAACACTATCCTCTACCTACCTTTCCTGTAAACCAGTCGACTGATGACCACAATGGTGATCTTGTTGTTGTCACGGCGACAGGGGTCAGGGGTGAAGTCAGTGGGGTCAACAGCATTAGGGATGACAGAGACAATTTCAGGGTCCAGGGCGGCCCGCAATACAGTGTTCTCTTTACTAGTGTACGACACACACACAATGTGATTGGTGTCACACAGAGAGACAGTCAGCAGCTTATTGGTCAGTACAGAACTCAGGTCTGCAAATCCAAAGAGAGAGTGATCTGTGAATACGGTGTTGAGTCCCATAGTCTTGGCGTGGAACAGAGCATCATGGGCCATCGCGGAGAAGGAGCTGTGAGCGTGCACGATTGAGATGCGTTCACGCACGAACACACACCGGAGTAACGGCAAACTGTGGAAGCAGGTGGTCGCGGTGGACTGATTATACATGACCTGAAATGAAAAGACATGAGGATGTGAGTGGTACGGTTGATATGTACAGTATACTAACAAATATAATACACTGTAAAAACACACCTGCAGTGGTAGGTAATACACCTTCAGTCCGTTGATCAGGTAGCGGATCCCACGACGGTCTCCATACGCGTGTGTTGCGATCACAACCTTGTGGCCTTTCTCTATGAGGCACTGTGAGAGCTGGTAGATGTGACTCTCCACGCCTCCCATGTTCGGGTAGAAGAAGTCTGACACCATACAGATCCTGTGTTTCAGGCCCTGCTCATGATCAGAGAGCCGGAGACTGTTGGAGGAGTGTGTGTCCAAGGATGGGGGCGGTTTAGGTGCATGAGTGTGACCTCTCTTTCTGTGGCCCATGGTGATGTGAACTCCTCAGTGCTCGCCCATACAAAACATACAGATCAACCTGTAAATAAGATAGTCACGCACTTTAATATAGTTTGTAGTATATTGTGGTTATATACGTAACTACAGGACTGCATTGTTGTTGAGCATGCACTTAAAATGTCATCCACCGTTACGGCTGATGGTGAAAAATAGTGATTTGATAGACGGTGACTTAAGACAGACAGACACGCAGATAACACGGATTTAACACTCCTTACGTACATTAATATTACGTTGCATTTACATAAATGTAAATAAATGAAAACGATAGTGAAAGCACTCACTCGGTCAATCCCGGGCAAATAGAAAATCTGACTGAATTCTACACAACTAACGTTAAACAAAGAATGATGAATGATTTAAGATGTGTGCTTGATCTAGGTAACGTTACATATCTAGCACACTTTAAATCAATCGTTGATTTATAATGAATCGACATCATAGAAACGAAAGGATTTCTATTGTACTTCTCTGGAATATAATATAAGCGAAACCCCCGTACTTCCGTGATGTTTGGATTTTTTTCTTCATGCTGTAAAATAATATCATGTGTCGGTCGGTGCTGCCCTCTAGAGGACTAAAAAAATTATTTAATTTTGCCTTAAACACTGCATTTACTTCGCACATCTATTTTGACAAATTATATTTTGCCTGTTCATAGTTATCACTATGTTAAAATGTAATGTACTTACACATTTATTTTTTTAAATATATTTTTTAACAATTACTAAAGGAGAACATAAACACTCAAAACCCTCAGTGACCCCCAAGGAGGAGAATAAAACAGAGAAGTTCATTAAAAAACACACATTAGCACCCACATGAAATATATATATTAATTTCAATAATTTATTAATTTAATTTCACTCACTCTCCTTGCCTCACTGATAGCTCACAGACGGTTTTTATTGCACAAAAAATGTAACAACAATAACACTTCATTATATTTGTTTACAAGTGTTCTTGTTGTTGAATTTTTAGCACAATAAAATCCGTCTGTGAGCTATCAGTGAGCCAAGGAGAGTGAGTTCCGATTATGGCTAATACGTGTTCAAGAAATCAACAGATTTTTTTCAACAGTCTTTGTTGTTATTTGTCATTTCTTGTTGGCTTTTGTCTTTGTCTCAGTCAGTCATGTCCCGTGTTTGATGTTCCCTTTAGTGAGCGTCTGGAAGCCGCTCCTTAAGGGAGGGGTTCTGTCATGATTCTGCCTTCATGTCCTGACTTTTCTCTAGTCTTGAGGCAGGATCATGACAGACCTGTGTTTTGTGTACAAGCACATGGACTTGTCTTTGGGCCATGTGCTTGTGTTGTCTCGTCCCCTTGCCCTGCCCCCTTGTTATCCTAGTCTTGTCGTGATTGCCTTATCTGTGCCACCTGTTGTGTCTTAATTGGTTCGCCTATTTAGATCCCCTAGTGTGCTCTGTCTTTTGTCGGTTCATTGTGATTGTTCCTCATATGTGTTTCTACATGCCAGCCTCGTGAGATATTGTATCCTTGTAACCCCTTTAAGAAGTCCTTGTATAACCGTGAGTGTTTATTTGTAGTTAGTGTTCTTGTGTGTTTAGTCTTTGTTTATCTTGTCAACTCAGTCCTGTTAAGTTATTTTGTATCTGCCCTAGTCCTAGTGGTGGGCAGAGCGAGGCTTCATGAAACACTGAAACAGTTGAAGCAAAGTGCCGTATTTGTTTCGAGGCTTCGAAACTTTACCGACACCCGTCTCCACGGTGACACCTAGTGGCCAATTGCCCATGTTATCTGAAACAACTTTGACAACAAGCCATTTAAAAATAAATAAAAATATTTTGTTTTCGTTAATGTGGTGATATTTTAAAATCCTATAATAATATCCTATATAATCCTATATCATAATAATAACTAGGTTATTTTGGTCATGAAAAATGAATAAAACAAATAAATCCACAATGGTCTAATTTTTTTTTTTTTTTTTTTAAGATTTTTATTCAAAAATATTAATTGCTCTGCTGTGGAAGGGCTTAGCCTACTTCTTTTTTTACTGATAATTTCTCCAGCCTTAGAAAAAAATCCTCTAACAAGGGACACTTGTTGCTGGCATGCATAGATATTTTTTAGCAAGGACATACAAATGAGGAAAAATCACAGCTCTCTCTTTCCAGTAACTTAGTGGATCATGGGTTCTTGGCAAAAATGCATCTTTTAGGTACTTTTTAACTTCTACTGTGGCATCTGCTGTGGCACTGTGTATCGCCTGTGTGGTTTGTTCCCGCCCCTGTCAATCAAACGCAGACTCGGCAAGCGTGCCACCTGTCGGTCGAGACACTTATGAAACGCGCAGAAGCTTCGTTTAGCCATAGTCACGTGACATGGGTGTTTTGAATCACAGTTCGGAGCAGTGTTTCGAAACATCTACGCTTCGGGATCTCGACACTGTGTCGAAACGTTAGTTTCGCGTCAGCCATCCCTACCTAGTCCTTGTTTTCCCCCTCGTGGGTTTTGTTTTCCCCTTTTTTTCGTGTAAATAAATCTTGTGTTGTACTTCCCGTCTGCTACTGAGTTCATCCCTACCCCTCCTCATAACAGAATGTTTTATTTTACAAGTTAGTCTTTAGTCATTATTTATTTAGCTCTTCTTCATTAAATTAGTTGAGTCAGTCAACTAATCAACTAATAAAACTATGATAAAAATATTCACTAAAGATGAAAAAATCATGCCTCAGGTCAACAATGAACCAAGAGAGGCTTTTTAAATTGATGTTTTTATGTTTCCATGACTTATTAACAGGCCTTCGTGAACATTCTGTGCAGGTTTTATTAATTTGTTCCCACGTTTGATCTATTATTAGGTTGTACTTTTTCACAGAAGTAAGCTTTATATATATATATATATATATATACAGTAATGTTACCACCCACGCCTCGCTTCCTGTAAGTCAAGGGATAGCTAAAGGAATACAAAGTTTCTTTATAAATGGCTGTTATGTTCTCAACTCAAGAGTTGGTCAGTCTGGAATACGATTATATGAACTATGGGGATTTGATCAAAGTTTATTAATTTTTTATTTATTTTTTGTTAGGTTTTTTTTTTTTTTGTTTATTTAATCTATTTGTACAGTGACAACACCCAACAACAGTGTTGTGCCAAAGTTAGCTGTAAAGATAATTTGCATCTGCAGTCCCTGGGCAGGACGTTATTACAAAATTACATTATTAAGTCACAAAGAATACAATATACACAACACATAAAATATCACATCATACTACATTAAATTACAAAGCCAAGTCAATGAACACATATTTGATTTTCCTGAAGCCATACTTTAATCATTTTGCATAAGCAGTTTAAATTAGTCTAAATTCATTCTGCTTTGTGTGTAAGGACAGTTATACATTTGTTTGTTTTTGTATCCATCCAGAATCAAAGAGTCACCTTCAATTTTAATAGGCCTACCGAGACAGTTGGATAGAGTCACAACAAAGGCAGATTACATGTGATTTCTGTAGATAAGCTTCATATATAAAATCATCTTTGTCCTGACATGCCTAAATTATGAGCAAGTGAGGGATCATCTCCATTCTCAATCTTCTTGCCGAGACACTGAATGATTAACTCTTCCTGCTATTTTATATTTCAGGTTTCTGGACAGTCCCAAGCCTTTAATGTGGCTGATGACATGAGTTTATGAGAATGTAACGTGTTCAGAGGTATTTTGAGGGCAAAATGCAGGAACAACATAGGCAAGGTAATAGTAATAGTGACTCAAGAGCTAAAGTAAAAAAAAAAAAAAATTGTTTGAGGTAAATGATTCCTGCATAAAAGGTCAAAACGATAGGATTCTGTTTTGAAACTGAGGCTTCAACATAGATCTGCACCAATGGAAACAGGTCGGAGGTTTTTTTTGTGTGTGTGTGTGTCATGCATGTAGCTTTGTTGTTGTGAACACAGGAAGTTGCGGTTATGAGAAAAGTGAAAGAGAAATTCTTCCTTACATTAGTGTGATCAAACTCACCGTGACAGCTTTCAGGACAGCAGAGAAAACAAGTCATTCAATTGCCAGGATTAGAAATACTGGAGACATTTACCAAAAGACTCAAAACACCAGTGTGGCACTTTGTGCATCAAGGTCACAGAAGTGTTGCGTTGTCACTGCAGTTCAACAGCTCTACACCCACAGTAATGCTGAATTTAGGCATCAGTGAGAAGTCCTCCTGATTTTAAAAGTGCTAGTTCAGCAAATTAGATTGGTTTAAGTCGAAAAGATAAAAGAAAAATATTTGATTACATGACTTTTAGTTTTATGTCTTTTTTTGTCTTTCCAGATTGGCCTAGTTGTTTAATTTTTGTTTTGTTTTGGGGATTGTAGTTGTCTGTTTCAGGGTGTATGTGATTTTCCAATGGAAGTTTAACTGAATAAACTTTTAAAATTAAAACAAAAAATTGAATTTAATGAAATTTACTTGAAATTAAAAGAAATTAAAAAAACCTTAGTAAAATCAAATGGCCACTAGAGGTCATAAAAGATTAATTTCAGTCCAGTGTTACTCTGTGAAGTGTGAAGTGAATTATATTTTTTAAACCATTTTATGTCAGATAGAGGTTTGTTAATATAAAACTCTAGGTTAAACGCTTTATCCTGCATAACAGACAAACACAAGGTTATTTTGGGTTCAGTCATTGTGTTACCTTTATTTGGGGACCTCAACTTGACACATAAACCAGTAAAAGATCGTAATGGAGAGGTACTACACACAGCATAATATTATTGTTATACGTTGTTTTTTTATGATACGGTCCTATATATTAAAGCCTAACTAAGTTATAGAAGAATACCAATTTCCAATTACAATATTCCGTCATTTTAAAAACCTCCCTTTAATAGACTTGAAAAGCATTGGCAGTAGCGATTCAGATGAAAGTATATATAAATAAAGGATGTGGATGTTAGACACAAATTGGTAGAAAATTTATAAACAGTAACACAATTATTTCTATGGTCCAGGATCAATAAATTGCAAATGTATATAGTAAAATAACCATTAAACAGGGTAGACAAATAAAGCATAAATTTAGAATGTGAAACCGTCCCTGTCTTGCAAGAGATTTATAATAAATAGTGTGAATAAAGAACCTATTTAAAATCAAGACAATTTTTTGTGTTTTGTAGACAATAATAATAATAATTAAAATAATATATGTTTAAAACACTTTTTACAAATTGGCTACTTTTTACAAAATTTCAGGATATTTACCCTTATTTTGTTTTTGTTCTGTGTTACTTTTGCTTTTCTTTCAAGATCTAGAACAAACATGGAACCCGAGACACCTAGGGCACCTCAAAGGTGTATTGGGGGTCCATGAAAGTTTAAAAAAAAAAAATTCTCAAGCAGTATAAATGGGATTTCAAGCATGCAAACATATAGCTGCCTTTATACTTCAGTAAGGGAGCCCCTCGCATGGGGAGCATCATTTGGCATCAAGATTTGAAAATCCTGTTTGAGAAAACATGCTTGTAAGCTGGTTTGGGAAATTTGGCATCAAAGAATTGACACTATGACCTCCGGTGAAGTTTCTGTTTGTTGGTCAGTCATATAGTTAGATCATCTGACCTGGCTCTGCTGCTTCCTTTGCTGAGACGACTTAACGATCTTGTTTCCTGTGTCATCTCTAGTTCCAGAGCTACAAGTGGAACATCCATCATCTCCTCTATGGCCTCCAAGGCTTTTGATTTTTCAGAACACTCCTCCTTCTCATGGCCTCCAGTTTCCCCAGAATCCTCTTCTTTCCCTGACCTATCCCTCTCAGAGTCTTGGACCTCCTTTGGATCCTCCTTTCCCAAAGTTTCCACCTGTTCAGTGTCACCAGCAAACCCTACAGTTTTATCTGGAGCCTCCTCACCTTCATTGACAGCAATCTCAAAAGGTTCATCTTCATTTAGATTTTCTAAAGCTTGATCCTTACCTGTATGTAATGCATCTTCTAAAGCACAACTTCTTCCTGCATCTAATAGACCCTTCAGAGATTCACCCTTCCCTATATCTAGTACTTCCTCTAAAGCTCTACCCACGTCTGAATCTACCACATCCCATTGAACTCCATCCCCTTTCACATCTTCTGCATCCCCCTTAGCTTTGTCCTTTCCTAAATCCACTTCATCCCCAATGGGCACTATATCAGATAAAATTGACCCTGCAACGTCCCCTAAAGACTCAGACTCTCGCTCCCTCTCAAATATTTTAGACACATCCAGATCTCTAGTAATCTTACCATCATCTAAAGTTTTCTCCTTTTCCAAAATGTCTTCATTTACAAAAGACTCCATTTCACCAAGTTCCCTCTCAGACTCCTCAGCTGCTGTCTCTTCCTCAACCACATCTGGCAAATTCCCTTCTTCCCTCAACTCTTTGACCATAAAGGTGTTATGCTCCTTTTCCACAATTTTCTGTGAGGTCTCCTTTTCTTTTCCAGTTCCTGAAAGTTTTTCCTCTTGTGTTGGCTCAGCATCTATTAAGCTACTCTCTTTCATTGACTTTTCCTCAATCATCTCTCTACAGGTCAGTTCTCCTGGATTTATATCCAAACTCTCCTCAAGTGATATTAAATACGTTTCCTCCACACTTTCCCCTGCTGATCGCTCCTCCAGTACTTCTGGTAAAGCTGTCGGACTCTTTAAGTTGTCTACCTCATCACCTTCCCGAAGTGGTTCCTCTGGGGGAAGCTCTGGTAGTGTCTCTGTGACCTGAATGAAGGAAGGTTGAGTCTCATTACATAAGATTGTCTCCTCTACAGGTGGCGCTGTTGGCTTAACCGACTCTTGACTCCTTTTCTGCTCCTTCTCCAGCTGAGGTGAGAAGATCTGGCCCTCTTCCATACCAACCTCAGCTAGTGGATATATGTGTGCCACCTTGTCTTTCTTGTCCTCTTCAAGACGCCTATAACCTTTAGCTTTTTGGACAGGGGTGGTCAGGAGAAATGGTAAGCTCCTCTCAGGTGGTCCAAGAGGCTCCAGCTGTGCCGGAGCTGGTCGGTGGAACACAAAGCGAATCTTCTTCAAGGCGAGGTGGCTGATCTCCACAAAGTTGAGGAACAGTGAAACGCAAGCAACTGCGAGCATAAAAATAATAAAGATGGTCTTTTCGGTGGGCCGGGAGACGAAACAGTCCACTGTGTTGGGGCACGGCCAGTGACTGCACTTGTACAGTGGCAGGATGCGGAACCCGTAGAGGAAGTACTGTCCAATTACGAAGCCTACTTCAAAAAGAGCTTTGAAAATGATATGGCATATGTATGTGAAAAGCAGGGTGCCCTCGAGTCTGAACTTTTTGCTTCCCTTTGTGCTGGTCTCCTTGGCGGTCGCTGGTGGAAGACCCATTTCTTGTTGGTGGCTAACCTCGGCTTCTTCACGCTCCTTTCGCTTTTCTTCCATGTGGATGTAATGGACAGCATGCCCAACGTATACAAGAGAAGGTGTCGATACAAAAATGATTTGTAACACCCATAGACGAATATGGGAGATTGGGAAGGCCTCGTCATAACACACGTTCTCACATCCTGGCTGCTGAGTGTTACAAACGTAATCTGACTGCTCATCTCCCCAGACAAACTCTGCTGCTGTGCCCAGAATTAAAATGCGAAAAATGAACAGAACTGTGAGCCAAACGCGGCCAATCACAGTGGAGTGTTCGTTTACTTCCTCCAAAATATTACCCAGGAAGCTCCAGTCTCCCATGGTTGTGTATTAGCTGTGTACAAGAAAGACAAATTGGAATTAGGGAGAAATAAGATGGTTCCAAAAGTATTTTACATTCATAATAAACCATTACATTCATAATTGCTGTTGCGTAAATTTTTTTTGACTTGTGTATTAAATAAATGCAATGCACACAGACTGAGGTAGTTTAAGTCTTTGGTTCTTTTCATTGTTATGATTTAGGCTCACATTTAACAAAAACCCACCAAATCACAATCTCAACATATTAGAATACTGCATAAGACCAATGATAATAATAATAATAATAAAAATAGTGAATAGTTGGCCTTCTGGAAAGTATGTTCATTTACTGTACATGTACTCAATACTTGGTAGGGGCTCCTTTTGCTTTAATTACTGCCTCAATTCAGCGTGGTATGGAGGTGATCAGTTTGTGGCACTGCTGAGGTGGTATGGAAGCCCAGGTTTCTTTGACAGCGGCCTTCAGCTCATCTGCATTTTTTTGGTCTCTTGCTTCTCATTTTCTTCTTGACAATAGCCCATAGATTCTCTATTTTGCTTTTGGCAGTGTGGGCAGGTGCCAAATCCTGCTGGAAAATAAAATCAGCATCTTCAAAAAGCTGTTCAGCAGAAGTAAGCATGAAGTGCTCCAAAATATCTTGATAAATCAGTGCAGTGACTTTGGTTTACAAAAAAAAAATGCAATGTTATTGCACCCCAAATCATCACAGACTCTATGAGCTTATCCACCCTTCCTCCAGACTCTAGGACCTTGATTTCCAAATGAAATACAAAACTTGCTCTGATTTGAAAAGAGTACTTTGAACCATAGGGCAATAGTCCAGTTCTTCTTCTCCTTAGCCCAGGTAAGACGTCTTTGACATTGTCTGTGGTTTAGGAGTGGCTTAACAAGAGGAATATGACAACTGCAGCCAGATACCTTGACATGTCTGTGTGTGGTGACTCTTGATGCCTTGACCCCAGCCTCAGTCCATTCTTTGTGAAGTCCACTGTAATTCTTGAATTGATTTTGCTTGACAATCATCATAATGCTGTGGTTCTCTCTGTTGGTTGTGCATCTTTTTCTTCCACACTTTTTCCTTCCACTCAACTTTCTGTTAACATGCTTGGATACAGCACTCTGTGAACAGCCAGCTTCTTTGGCAATGAATGTCTGTGGCTTACCCTCCTTGTGAAGGGTGTCAATGATTGTCTTCTGGACAACTGTCAGATCAGCAGTCTTCCCCATGATTGTGTAACCTAGAGAACCAAACTGAGAGACCGTTCTGAAGGCTCAGGAAACATTTGCAGGTGTTTTGAGTTGATTAGCTGATTGGCATGTCACCATATTCTAATTCTAATTTGTTGAATTGGTGAGTTTTTGTTAAATGTGAGCCAAATCGTCACAATGAAAAGAACCAAAGACTTAAATTACTTCAGCCTGTGTGCATTGAATTTATTTAATTCCCGAGTTTCACAATTTGAGTTGAATTACTGAAACAAAATTAACTTTTTCACAGCATACTAATTCATTTAGGAGCACCTGTATATATTTCAAAATATAGTTACTGATAAAATATTATGACAAATATTTTTCAAATGCACCTTCTTACTAAGTAAATCTACTTGATAAACGAAACTAGACTGAACTGACCATTTGCGAACAGGACCAGGAAGCAACTGTAAGACTCAGATATGCCTTTACCAAAACACATCACCAGTGGGATAACATTCAACAATGTAAGTCATCTGCACATCTTAGACAAAAAAGAAAACTAGACAAAAAAAGCTTTTGCATTAAAAGGACACAAAGTGAACTGAGCCTAAATGGTCACCTTTGCACAGTGGCGGGTCCAGTTCAGTCCGTTGCTCCTGGGGACTGCGGGGTAAATTGAAATCCTGTCCCCCAGTCACCCAGACTCAGTCCTCGTCCTTGTCGCACCACTGAGCAAATGTGAGCGAATGAGCTATGATGGCTGCTTTTCATGTCTGCCATAGAGTTTAAGCTGCTAACCAGATGCCCTTTATGCACCAGACCACGAGTGTTGATGCAGAAGACAATAGGATCAACAGACCCGCAGTCAGAGGGGCCAGATGGACAGGACACCGTCTACAGGCCCAAAGCAAAAGTTGACTTTAAAAAATGTAATTAAATCGGGGCATAAGGTCCACAGCAATTGGTTACTACATTATGACATGCTTCAAGGATGAATCAGATGATGTCTTGTCTTTCCAAAAAGTTTGAAACCCAGAATACATCCAAGAATTGTTTTTATTACATTTTTTGATCAAAGGACAGTAGCATTGGCGAGAATAAGACATTTCTTACAAAATCTTACTGTCCCCAACCTTTTGCATAGCAGTTATATATAATTCATATAGTAAAATTAATGTTGTCCAAAACAGACAGTACTGTTTTATATGATTAATGTGTTGTACATGAATGTGAAATGGGAAACTGACATAGACTTCATGACGTGGCTTCTCATGTTAAGTGGAGCAGCATTCTGGTATTACAGTGTTTGCGTTTCAGTGTATAAGTGGGATACACACAGTAAATTATCCACCAACAAATCTTCAACAAAAAGTTGTTGGTGTAGTCTGAGCCAAAAGACCTTATGACAGCAGTGATATTTCACACGAGAGACAGCCTTAGGAAATGGTGATAATAACACATTTGTGCAATCACATACATGCAGGAAAGCTGGGTGTTGGAGGTATACGGTTTAATGGTTTTGCGATAACAGTGCAACAGTGCAGCCCAATGGCATATATGGTATTGCCCAGAAAGCTCAAACACACATACAAATATGGACAAATATCAACTACCCTGTTAAAAACACTTCCTGCACAGCTGAATCTTTGGCCAGATACATTCTTATCAGTGCTGGATTTTAAACATCACAAAAAACCCAAAAGTTAAAGGTCAGGAAAGGTGTGTTGTCTAAGATAATATATATATTTTTGGGGTCAAATCACTGTATTCCTTATTGTGGCAGTCTTGACTAAGAGTGTACATGCAATGGTTGGCAAAACCCCTTACAGACTTGGGAATGGTTTATTTAAAGTTCGGGATTGTTTAGCACCTATCTAAACTGTTGAATTATTGTTGTCAAGGAAAACAGTTTGTGCTCCAGTTTCGGAAGGAAAACAACATGATTGACAGCCAATGGGCAATGTTTTATGCCACATTTATGGAGTGTTTATTCCAAGTTACACAATTCATTTCCCCATTCTGCACAATATCTCTCATAAACATTTGACTGGTTGCTGTGTACATTAGGACCAAACATCAAGATAAAGAGAAGAGTGCTATTAACTAAACGTTTAATAGAACTGTGTCACATAGGCTGTCCTTCTATATGTGTGTGCGAAAGGCTTTATAAAAATACACTTTTTAGTGGACAAATTCTTTAATTGAGTAATCATTTAATGAAATTATGATGCCAAATGTTTCATCAGAATTGTAACTTTTTAACAAGTTTAAACCTTAACCATAACCTGCCATTGACAATATTGCACATCAAAATTTGTCTATGTGTCTTCAAGTTAAACCAGGCCGCAGACTTGCATGGCTATGAGTTTGATATTATGTTTATGCAACAGTTCAATGGCACAACAACGGAGTGTGTTTAAAAACTCTCCTTATGCGGAAATACCTCCTTCTGCCATAGTTTCAAATCAGTTTGACAGTTTAACAGCTGAGCCCAAGCCTCTGTTACCATTTCAAAATGTCACTTTAAAACTAGTAAAAAAGCAACGCTGAGTGCCCTGGAGCTCACATATCCAAAAACGCTGAAGCAAATTTTAATTCCTTTTTTTTTCTTTATTAACACACTGCATATTTGAAGTCTAAACAATTAGACCTAAAAGAAACTCTTAAAACTACATTCTGTGACACAAAAACAGTATTATGTATAAAAATTGTAGTGGATTTGGCCATCTGCTATGACACTCGCTGTGAGAAATACTGGAAGCAGAGTGTTGCAAATGGTAAAATGGATCTTTTATCACTGGAAAATCACACTGCTGGAAAAGGCTCTCAGATTTTGCCAGTCAGATTCATGGACCAGAATAAACTGTTGTATAAAACTAAATATATTGTCAGTATAATTTATTATTTCAGTATGACATAGCGGCACAAGAAAGAAAACAATGACTAATTGTGGGGGCTTTTATTCAGAAAGCATTTGCAAACAGCATGAGCACTATTACACATTAACTTACTGATCCCCACATACCCCAAAATAAGGGCATGTTTCTCTTTCATAAAGATGTGGATATAGCACAATAGAATAGAATGTCATGAATACAATATTATTAATAATAGTGTGTAAAAAAATAAAATATGTTAGAGAGTAAATTATATTCTCATTTTACATACATTAGCCCTTTTTATTCATTAAAGAAAAAGAAAAAAAAAAATGTTTATATCAGACTGAAAAAACTGATATATTATTTAATTGACTTCATGGTATACCTTGCATTTCAGGCCCTGGTAATTGTGCCCTAGAGGAGTTTGTGTGTTGATATAGTGGACACTAGCAGGATAAGCCACATGAATAGTGATAGGATGACACAGAAAGACATGATGTCATTCCAGAGCATTGAGCCTATGGAGGATGAGCAGTCAGGCGTGAGCTCACATTGTGCCAATGCAGCAGACACTCATGAAGCTACAACACAACTATCAAATACTAATCTGCCACAACACATTTCCTGTTCTCCTTTAAAAGAACAAATGTACCATTAGATGTAATAAATATATAGATATTTTTTGTCATTTATATATAAAATATTTATAGTGTTATAAGCTCTTTCAAAACTTCATAAGTCTTTGCTGTCAGGCATCATTGATTGCAAATGCCACGTTGTTGGTTGTTTTATCTAATGTAATTAATTACATTCATATATTTTTGATAAGTAAGACTTAAGAGTTTCAAATGCTTTTTGGGGCACTGTAAAGTTGAAGTATGCATTTGAAACCAATGCACTTCAGGTATTACAGTAATACATACACAGTCCAGAAATTAAAAATGCTTGAAGATTTCTATATCAAGTCTGAAAATTATATTTCCCTACCAACATTCATATGTGTCATACAGAGAAACAACCATTTGAATTTATGTCAAAGCAATGTTTTCACTCTGTCTAACATGGCAAATCTCCTACAGCTGAATGAATGCAGACCTCAGCAGTTCCTCACTGCTAAAAAGAGGATGAAGAATCTAAGGGATGGATGGATTTAAATTATATTTAAATTATATTCCAGTGTCTTTTTACTAGGGCACGAGCCCCAGTGAAATACTGATGTGCCTCTGTGAATTATTACTGATACATTTTAAACAAATCCAGTATTTAACAATTATGCTGAGTGTTCTCTATCAGCTTTTCAGAATGTCACAATCACAAATTAATCATTCTGATGTAATTAGCCAAACGGGTTTGCAAAAAGACTTTGTAGAAAACTACTCATTTGAGATAGGCGGAGCATAGAGAACCTACAATTATGGACAGTATTTAAAAAAGAATGTCTTTTTTTAACATTAAAGCATGTCAACATACTCTATTACACCAAATGCACAAAATAATGATCTTTAAAAAAACATCATATGACCCCTTTAAATTTTGAGTAAATGAGTTGAAATAAAATAAGTGAAACTAGCGATTCTATTTACATTATATGTAAAAGTATACATATATAAAAAATGCTATTAGGATAAAATAAACTGCAGGGCCTGGTTGTTTGACATTTACATTTATGCATTTGCCATTTGATTTATCCAAAGAGATTTACAGTGCATCCAGAGTATATTTTGGGCCCTATCTTGCACCCAGCGCAATTGACTTTGTACACCGACGCATGTGTCATTCCTATTTTGCACCTGCGCAAAGCGCGCTTTTCCCTCCACAGAAGCACGTCGCTAAACTAGTGAATGAACTTGCGCTCCCTGGGCGGTTCAGCGCAAAAAAGGAGGCGTGTTCCGGCGCAAACAATCCCTGGTGCTATTTTGCTGTTCCATTAAACAATTGCGCCACTGACCAGAAAAAAACTAGTCTAAAGTCAGTGGCGCGTTGCGCGTTGTTCATTATGCTATTTTAAGGGCGCAAGCTTGACCATAATGTATATAGCGTGCACAACGCGCATACACTTGCTCATGTAATCTACACAGATGCAACAGTTATTTTTGCAAATCATAAATTGTTACACTAAAAAAATATTAACACATGAGATGACGGAAATCATTGTGGTGTGCCACGAAGATGTGAAAAAATAGGCATAAATCTAGCTTACAAATTATTCAGGCTAATTGTAGTAATTAAGGATCAGACCTGTTTGAGGTCATATATGTATATAAGGACATCTGACAAATTGGTTTGTCCGTCAAGAACCAGGAAAAAAAAATCGATGAAACAATTGTGGCTATTTCCTCCCACGCCTGTTTAACCGACGCTATTTTGGGTGGGTTTCTCCCATCGCCATACAACACAACTTCTCTGTCTTTCACTGCTCTTACAAGAACATCAGGCTCCTCGGCTGTGAACCGCTCCTGGCGTGCGCCTGGTAAATACGCCATAATAATAGCAATCCATAATGGAACTTGCGCACCTGCTTTTAAAGGGAATGTTGGATGACGCTCTGATTGGTTTATTTCACGTTACGCCCAAACCACACCTATGAATAATGAAGCTACTTCAGACCAACCCATTTTAGATTTGCGCCGGGCGCAAGAGCCATTTATCCCGCCGGGAAAATAGCAACAGCGCCGAGACCCGCCCACAAAGTTACTTGCGCTTCGCGCTTTGACACTTGCGTTTCAGATCGTTAAAATAGGGCCCTTTGTGTCTGTTTGGTTGTTCGTTAGGAATCGAACCCATGACCTTGGCCTTGCTTGTGCCATTCTTTAATAGTTGTTGAGTACCCTCTGATGAAATTAGCTGAAGTGACATTGAAATTAGCTTCCTCCTTTCTCTTAGAATAACGTCTGTCAGTCTCCTTCTTTCCTGGGCTAGTTTCTGTAGGGGTGGAGTGTCCCTTTAAAAAGGCTTTGCACATCTCTCCTGCTTTGCCTTAGCTGTGTCAGCATATCATATAATCGGCATATTCAGAATAGTAAAGGGTGATAGAAACTGACAAAAAGAGATTGTCGTGGCTTCACGGTGATAAATATGGGTAGGAGATCTGAGAAATGCTGTGGAAATTGTTCTAATTATGTGATCCATGACTTGATTTGATTAGAAAATGCTATTTGTTTGTGAAATTCTGTAGTTGTACAATTTATTAGTTATTTGAAACAAATAGAATACACATAAAATATTGACATCTTATGTTTAACATTGTGTTTAATATTATATTATGCTTTATATTACTTGTTACTTAAATAAATAAAAAATAAATATAAAAAATAAAAAAATAAATAATTTACCCAAAAAATTAAAACTTGTTTCAAAATTACCTCCTTCTTTGTTGTTACAAGAATATTAGGAACCAAAAAAACATTTTTCAGGATTTTAATGAATAGAAAGTTAAACAGAACAGCATTCGTTTAAAAAAGAAATCTTTTATAAATGTTTTATGTCTTTACTGTAAAAAAAAAAGGTATTCATTTAAAAAAAACAAAAACAAAAAAATTATACAAAATTTACTGACCAAAAACCTTCGAACAGAAGCCTAGAGTAAGTTAGAAGTAAAAAAAAAAAAAAAAAAAAAACTGTATCTATTTTTATGATTACAGATATTTTACTAGGCAATGTCTTTCTCTGATTTCCAGTTTATACTTCAGTATTGGAAATACTGTTTTATTCTGAAATAACTATTTTATTTCATAAAAATTAATTGCTGCCTTACAATTTTAAACAAACATTACACATGCAGAGACAGAATAATGAAGAAAAGAGAGCGCCAAGGATGCCTTCAATGCCCCATGTTTAAATCCAGAGCCACCTGTCATCTCTTGACATTCAACATTTTTCCCAAACTACAAAAATGTATCCTGGTTATATATGTGTGAAGAAATGGGGAAACAGACAAAGAAGAAGAAGAAGAAGAAAAAAAATAAACACTTAAACATACTCAGATTCACTGAGGTGATGTGTGGTGCTAGATGTGTGGTGCACAAATAATCAATGATTCAATAGTAAAACAGATGGCTGATGGGAATTTTCATCCACTTTCCATTCCATTTTCCATTTTAATGGAAAATGAATACAAGGGTATTAAATAAAATAAGTGGATCTTAAAATATGGGCCAAAGATTAGAGGTTTAGGAAGTTTTCCATTTACTTGTTTTTCCTTACTTTCCATTTCTCTATGGCTCTGAATGAGTGAGTGAACTTGTTATGACACAAAGTCATCAACAGCCCTCTGGTGTCCCTTACACCATATTAGCATCATTGTGCACATCATGCTATATATATATATATATATATACACAGACATACACAAACACACATGGACCCAGCAGCAAGGAGTACTCAAATATAAAGGATTCCCACCACACACACACACGCACACTGACACGTACACACAAAGACACACACAGACCCTGGAGCAAGGAGGAATGAAATCTAAGAGATTGTCATTATATAAAGCTGACATACATCTTTTGGCTCTCAGCCAATGAGCAGCATAAGCAATGAAGAGAGAGACAGAGAGATTATAGCTCAGGCTTCTGTTTAAATAAATCTCTGTGAAGTTGGTTGAATTTCATACAGTTGCTTCCTCACTGGGATACGGTAGCCTAACAATACTGTGGGAAGGAGAGAGAGAAGGACACCTGGATGAAGAAGAGAAAGAGATCATCTAATCAGGTACAAGATTTTAATATCCTATTACTACTGATACAACCATTGCTGCTATAATTCTTATGTGTCATATTGTTCAGCTGATGAAAAAAAAATGTGAGTGGGAAAATGTGAGTGGGGTTTGACTGTGCTGAACTCACAAGCATGATGTTAGGATGTTGTGGGTGGTTGCCAGGGTGTTGCTATGTAACTCATTGACCATTTTGTGTGTTAAGTGTCAAGAAGTAACTTAAGCTCTAACTTTCATAATTATTGGCCAACCATGTCTCATTGAAAAAAAAATTAAATATATTTTTTTTAGCAAACTCCAAAAATAACATATCATTCACTGCATTTTTAGAGCTTAAATGTTAACTAGTGGCAGGAAAACCTGTAATAATTTTTACACATATGATTATGGAGCAGATTATAAATTAATAAATACTTTTTATTTGCCCAATGCTATGACCTTTTACAAATCACACACTGTGGTAAATCAATCTTTTGGAAATGTACATCTCATACCCAACTCTGTATGAGTTTTATAACTTGTCCAGTGTACTTGCTCAGTAGCTCAGTGGAGCGCTTGGGAATGAGTCCATCAAACCCTCCCCTAAACCACTGCTTGGTTTAGGGGAGGGTTTGATGTAGGTGGTATGTTGTTGTTCTAACCTTTTTTTTTTTTTTTTGGAAACATTAACCTTTTTTGTGCCACTCACTGAATGTTAAATACCTGAACTGCCACAATACTTACAACAACCAACACAATAAAACATCCCCAGGCTCACAGTCATCTGTTTCAGATAAAACTGAACACACTTTTATTGCCACTTCATTTTTAAAGTCTTGTGACACATGATAGAAATAACATAATATTATTTTGCTGTAATGTCACCCCTGGCACGTTTTTCCAATTGACAACTTGCACAGTTATTTTGATTTAAAAAAGTATTTGTATTTACAACCCTGTGACTGTACTCACCCATTCATGTGGTTATTTGCAAATTAGTGTAAATATAATGTCCAATCACCCACCATAAAACCAATTTTATTTTCTCTTTAATATGAAATGTTAATTTAATGCTAATTTTAAACAGTGATCAATGGCTATCTGGTTGTTAATATTTTTCTTATTTCTTAAAAAACAGTTTTAGTTAAATTACATCAGCATTTGAACCAGTGTGCCCTTGCATTCTAAACAAAAACTGCACAACAAGGCTATTTCATCATACAATTATAAATATATACACAGAAAGAGAGAATTACTTGTTGAAATGGAGGTCAAAGTTTACATGGGGAAGTGCATGGTGAAGATAAAAGTTGTGTAAAACTTCAAACTTCAACAAACACACAGTGATATGAGCACAACGCATCAAATCACCAACAACCAGCCTGAGAAGAACAGCCATTGTGTTCTATTACAATCTCATTTCCTCTCGTTACACGCTGGTATTCTTCTTACCAGAATAGAGTGCCACCAAGGCATTCTGGTGTGTGTGGGGGGGCGGGGGCGGGGGGTGTTGTAGATAGGGATGGGGTGGGGGGGGCAACTAGAGAGAGAGAAGGAGAGGGGGAAGGAAAGAGGAAGAGAGGGGGAGGAGGAAGAGTAGAGGGGGGTTTGAATTGCTCCCTGAGATAGCATTTCTCAGAGTGCTCTATTCCCACAGTGGGATGGGCACGAGGGGGTCTGCGTTATTTATGAACTCCAGTATTTGCATACTACAGTTTTGCATAGAGATACACTGCCATTTTTCTTCATTGCTTAGTATATATCCCCACTGTCATACAGACACCAGAGCTGGGCTACATCTACAGGACCCCCGGGCCACAGAATAACACCCCACTCATTCATCTGAAGAGGACAAGACCACAGAAGACTCAACCAAAGACAGTCTCAGAAGTCAGAAGTCAGGCAGGTAATGAACTTTTATGCATCACTTTAATAGTTCAATAGTATTATTTTTTTTTACTTCTTTAATTTATTTCCATAATTTTGAGGTATAGTGTACTTTTTTGTTACATTGTCACAAATAATCATTTAGAATCCAGTATAATTACATTTAAACATTATGACATCACTTTTGACATTATAAAGGATTATGATTTTATGGTACTTTGGCCAAAGATTATTTCCGTATCTGACTGACTGTCTAGACTATTTTAAGTAGGAATATGAATTAAATCACCTGTGCTGTGATTGGTGTGTCCAGATCAGATCAGTTTTGCGTGTATAATTATGTACAGTGGCCCCACTTAATCTACACTTACAAATGTATTAATGTAATTAAATTAAATGTCAAACCAAGTTGCAACTGCAAACAAATGACGGTATATTTTTTCTTTCAGACCTTACTCCATTTTTCTCAGCCATGTTTTTATTTAAAACCTGGCAATTTTTTTGCTTTAAAAGTGAAAATTATATTGGTCCTATTGGTTTGCTGTTTTGTTATTTAATGCAGTGACATTCATACATTTGTAAGTGTGACTTAAGCGTCCAAATACATTTTAAGGGTCATTGTATGTTAAATATATCTTTCATATCACACTTGCAAAGTGCAGAAGCCCTGTATGTGATGACAAGTAGTGCCTGTCTTGATTAACAAGACCTTGTCTGATCAGTGCAGTTTCTCTGACAGTGAAAAGAGAAACAGAACCACCATGTAAGGAAACACATCACCCTGTTAGCAGCCTGACAAGCAGAGAAACGATTGCCTTCATGGCTCATATGAGGGATCCCACTGGATGGCAGGCGATGATATGTGCTGGTGTTTTTGTATAATGGGGTTCTGCACTTGGCCGAGTCAGGAGAAGATTATTCTCACTTCAAATGGCAAAAGCTTGAGTCCTGGAATGCCTGGCTTAAACAGTTGTTCTGTCCTTTGTCTTTAAAGCATGCATTTAGCTTGAACTTGGTACGCAAGTTCAAGTCCAGGTAACACAAATGAATACACAGGATTAGACTTCCACTAAAAAATTATAATAGTTTGCTTTGTCCAGTTATTGTGACAATTGTCTACATGAATCATGATTATTTAAAGAGGAAAACACAAAAGCAGGTTGTATGTATATATTACCATGCTAAAAACCAGCAACAGATGTTTACATCATTTACCAAATATTCTATTTATTTAATTAACATTCTATCCTATAAGGTAAAAAGACTACATTCATTAATGCTTAAAGAAGAAATACAGTATATTAAGAGCCAGGGGTAAATATATACATGCTACTTTGTTTAAATTTACTTATCGCTTTGTCATGTGGAATATATGTTAAACTATAAAAAAATTTGGAGTTAGAAAGTTTTTTTAATGCTTTTGCATGCAATTAATCAAAAATACAGTAAAACAGTAATATTGTGAAATATTATTACAATTTAATAATATTTTAAAATGTAATTTTTTTCAGTGATAGAAAGCTGAGTTTTAAGCAGCCATTACTCCACTATTCAATGTGCACATGATACTTCTGAAATCATAATTTCGAATTCGTGTTTCATTAAACTGATTTTTTGGCTTTTTGTTCTTATTAATGTTGAAAACAGCTTTTCAAATTTTAATGAATAGAAAGTTAAAAAGAACAGTATTTCTTTAGAATAGAAATCTCTTGTAACCTTTTAAATGATTTTACTGTCCCTTTTAAGCAGTATCATGTGTCCTTGCTGAATGAAAATATATTCATTTTTCAAAAACAACAACAAAAATGTTGTTGACCCTAAACTTTTAAACTGAAAGTTAAACTTTTAAACTGTACATTTAGGTGACAATAGCTTTATCATTCATTAATTAATTTATGCAATTTTTATCATCCTTCGTACTTGAAAAAAAAAAAGATAAACATCATGCAGATTCTGCAAGGAATAAACTTATAAGCAGAACTATATAAACCACAGTGTTTGTCTTTGTCTCTAGTTTACTCTTCTGGTTATAATGGGACAAAGATGTGACTACAGTCTGTGGTGTCATGCTGATTCTGGTAGTCCCTGCCATCAGGTTGAGGGGAAGGGGCTTAAATAAATATTTATTCAGAGTTAAGGAATCAGTCTCATGCGTGGCCATTGCAGTGCCTCTTATGGTGTGAGTACCAGTGTGATCACTGTGAGAAAAACCAGCATGCCTTCGCTTGCCAACAGTGCCTGGCACCTTTGTGAAGTGCTACTAGAATGTTTCAAAGGTGTTGTGCCAATGTTCCCAGCTTGTTAAACTGATGCAAATGGGAATGTGAGGCTGCATGTTCTTCTAAGTTTATTTTTGTTACTGAATGTTTGACAGTGGCTAGAGTCATAAAGAACAGATGAAGAGTCCTTAAGGGCTAAGGGAAGCTCCGATGATTCCTAACAAACAATATAAAAGAAGTTCAGGGATAGTTTGGGAAAGTTTGTTTTAGATTCTGATCCATAAGCACCTTTCCACTGGAACCAGATTAAGTTATTAAAGGGCTATTTACATTCACTATAAAACAAATCCATCCATCTATATTATTTATTAATTATTAAATTATGAATCTACATTCAAGTAAATGTGTGAGTATATACATTAAAAGCCATTTATGGTCATAACCAATGTCAACTCTTTTCTTTTACAAACAGAAAATCATATGAGAACAGGTGAAAGTTCTTCTTCCCTGTCATTCATCTCACAAACCCGTGTATGTGCATTAAAGTCCCATTGCTGTCTTCATGAAATACTTTGACCTCTAACCGTTTTCAGGTTTTATGATTTTGTGCATTAACCAGATACAAAATAATCAGCACAAATGAACTCTTATCTTGAGTTGTTCTTTTGCTCTCTTTGGGAAAGAAAACACCCTAAGAGACTCGTTTCCTTTAAAAGTAGCAAGAAAATCATATTGTTTGAAATTGCTTCCTAAGAGAAGAAGAAAATGAAGATGGAAAAAAGGAAAATGGAGAGACAGAATGAGAAAGAGAGAGAGAGCACATTGGCGACAGAGATTGCCCAGTCAGTGTGAATCAGATGGATATTTCCGTCCTCCTTCTGTGTTTTGTTTTTTTAATGAACATCTAAGATTCCGTTCCCACCAATGCCATTCTGACCAGCCTTTGCCAACACAACATATGCACTCGTGTTTACTGAGTTCCCATCTCTGAATTACAGTAATCTCTAAAGCATCTGATATCAGCAAGCAATTTTTTGTTTAAAAGACGTCTATTAGCCATCTAAATACAGCCCAGACGTCCAGGCTAAAACAAGGCTAAATTTGGGCTGTCAGTGAAAATTTAATAGACGTCTAACCATAGCCCAAGAATAGACTAGTCATCAAATAGACAGCTAATGAATGCCGACATATACACAACTAATAGACAACAAAATGGCAATCCATCCAAACAAATGAAATATACAGCTTTTAAGCAAAATAACATTTTTACCAACTCGGACAACTTAAGAAAATACAAAATGATTATAAAATACAAAAGAAAATAATGACAAAATAAAATTTTATAAATACAATACATTTAAATATAAATATTAATAAAGAAAATCTGGAATTTTTAACAACTTTAGATTTTATCTCACTTAACATTATGGATAAATGACAAAAAACAAAGACTAACCCTTTTGTTGGTTTACTTACAGTACAGACCAAAAGTTTGGACACACCTTCTCATTCTAAGAGTTTTCTTTATTTTCATGACTATGAAAATTGTAGAGTCACACTGAAGGCATCAAGGGCTATTTGACCAAGAAGGAGAGTGATGGGATGCTGCGCCAGATGACCTGGCCTCCACAGTCACCGGACCTGAACCCAATCGAGATGGTTTAGGGGTGAGCTGGACCGCAGACTGAAGGCAAAAGGGCCAACAAGTGCTACGCATCTCTCAGGGAACTCCTTCAAGACTGTTGGAAGACCATTTCAGGTGACTACCTCTTGAAGCACATCAAGAGAATGCCGAGAGTGTGCAAAGCAGTAATCAAAGCAAAAGGTGGCTACTTTGAAGAACCTACAATATGACATATTTTCAGTTGTTTCACACTTTTTTGTTTTGTATATAATTCCACATGTGTTAATTCATAGTTTTGATGCCTTCAGGGTGAATCTACAATTTTCATAGGCATGAAAATAAAGAAAACTCTTTGAATGAGAAGGTGTGTCCAAATTTTTGGTCTGTACTGTATTTTAACAAAACAAACAGCCAACAGTGAACTTAAAGGAAATTATTGGTTTTATTTGTTTAAAATGCTTCCCAACTGCATTCCTCAAGTCCAGCTCTGTTGCTGCTGGGAAGTTGGTTATCACAGCATCTGCCAAAGAAGAAAAAAAGAAAACAAAAAGGAAAAAAAAGCTTTTTGACAAAACTTTTTACTAATTGTGACAGGGAGTCATTATCTTTTGCTTGGATGCCTATTAAAAACAAAAACAAGATATATATATATATAGCATATCACCATTCAGTGTGTGTTAAAAGGGTCTGATTACGCTCCTTTACAATGTCTTGAATTTGTTTTGGGATGTACTTGAACGTGCTCACATGCTTGGTGGTTCAAAAAACGCATAATTTTTTACATAATTTACATTACTACAATACCTTTGTCCCCATTCTGGCACATACGCCTCAATTAGGTCTGAGTTTAATGAAGGCCCAATCAGATGTGAGCAAAGTGTCACATGTCTGACACAAAGTCACTCCAGTTTATCTTGCTCTGAATAATGCTGAAAAAAAAAAAAAATGTGTACAGTCACACCTGTGTTTCATAGTACTCCCCTCCCATGCCCTACTTTAAATATACAATATACAGTATCATGACACACAGCATGTGAAATTATATAATTTATAAGCAGGTGGTGTCATGGCATGGGTAATGCGCATGCCAAATGCAAAGGTGTCAGCCAATCACAACAGTTTACTCTGAATCTCACAGCAGAAACGCCCCTTCAAACAGAGCATTCAAGCCAGAGGACTAAAATCAGGTTACAAAAATGCCTTTTATTTTTTAATTCTAAATGTAAAAATCATACTATCAATATAAGTACACCTCAGGAAAGATAAAAAAAAAAAAAACATTAAAAAAAAAGAAAATAATCCACATCATGGGACCTTTAAAGGTAGTAAAAAGTACAAAATGCATTTAAGTGAATAAAATAAAATTGACTTTTTTATATAATTATAGATATATTAGTATTACATTATTAGTATTAGTATTAAATTATAGAATTTACATACTTTTTTGTCATCTCTGGATTAACTCTCACTATACTAACTGTAGATCATAACTGTAAATATTTGACTATTTTACATCTGCTGAAAAGGTAGATGGGCCTCTATGCAAAATTTGCAAACTGTCAGTCCATATTTGTACAGAAAAAAACAGTGTTTGGTACAAGATGGGTGTGAGAGCACAGGCAGGCACAGAACCACATCACTTTCAAGATAACTCTCTACTGTGTGGCTGCAGTTAGTGCTTCATAAAACCTTTGAGATTGAATGGGTATTTGTCTGACAACCTCCTGTAAATAACATTAAATTGAAAGCCCTTTCCAAGTACCCTTAACTGGTGCTGAAGAAAACAATTTAAAACAGGCACGTAGAGACCCTAAAACAAGATTGTGTGTGTCAGAGCACACTGATTTTACAACTAAAGCTGATAGATCAATAGTATCAACTTCATTTAGAATTAACTACTTATTTTAGAGATAAACAAGATGCTTTATAAAATGACTGGAATTTAGAGTGATTTATTGAAGGGGAGACTGAAGTGTCTGGACTGGCATTTACGGAAATGAGAAAGTGATCATTATGTTATTTTGGGAAGCAACACTGGACAGTGTTAATGTTAATGTCGAAGATTAATACACCTGAGGTCACGTTTGACACATTTTGGAGAAACAGAAGGGAAACTTTTGAAGGAGTTTGTTCTTAGTATTTACTTCTTTAAATAATATAGAATATACAGTACTATAAAATCATCTCTTTAGGAAAGAATTTGTGTTTTGTTTTTTGCTCATAAAATATATTAAAAAAAAAATACTATCTATATTCAAATTAATGGTGTGACATAGCTTAATAAATTAAATGCTAAAGAAGTTGTTTTGATTTCAACAAACTTTCAGCCATTTTTATCCCAAAATTGTTATTCTGGTTACTACCATATATATATGGTATTTATATATATATATTTAAGCAGTGCCCTCCATAAGTACATTGGAACAGGAAAGGCAAAAATGCTTTCTCTGCTGTGAAGTCAAGACATTTGCAAGTATGATTAAAATATGAAAATATATAATATAATTATTATTAGGTCTTTCGACACATACCTGTTTTACCAAATAAAAAGGACAGCACTTTTAGACTTCATCCCACTGTTTGATGTGAGCATAAGTATTGGAACAGTTGAATTTAAGGCAGATGTAAAAGATTAAAAGCTGATATTTAGTTGCCTTGCATGCAATCAGAGCAGCCACACATGCCCATGTCATGACACCACCTCCACCAAGCTTAGAATCATTTGCAGTTACCTTTTTTCTCCACAATTTTCCTTTCCAATCACTTAGATAGAGGTTAATCTTTACCTCATCTGTCCATCATCTCAGTTCCAAAACTCTACTGGGTCACATTTGTGAATAATCTAGCCTTTTTATTTTTTGTGCTGATCAGAGTTTGCATCTTGCTGTGTAGCTTCTGTAATTTTGTGTCAAATTTTCCTGCAGACTGTAGATTGACAGAGCATCACCCAAGCTTTCTGGAGGTTGTTGATGACTTTACAGACATGATTTTAGGGTTCATTTTCACAGCTTTTATGATTTGTCTGTCATCAACTACTGTTGTTTTTCTCAGTCGATCAGGTCGTCATTTCTCCATGCCCTTTTTTCCCCCCTATAGTTCTAATAGACTTCCTCTTTTCTTTTAGCATCCAAATTGCTTGATTTTGCTTTCAGAGTCTGCTTCCTCATCTTCATCCTGGTTTGTGTGTGTCATCATGGAATGCAAGACTTAGAATGCAGAAGCAATGGATATAACTGATAAGACACATTCCTTGGTTTTAATATCTAAAGAATTAATGCAGCAGAACACAGCTGAACATAAGAAAGACCTGTGAGGCAACTGTTCCAATACTTATGCTCACATCAGATAGGGAGATGAAACTCTAAAAGTGCTGATCTTCTTTGGGTTGAATCACCCAATAATAATATGTGACATTCTGTAGTTTTGTCTCATATTCATCGTTAATCATATTTACAGATTTCTTGACTCCACAGCAAACAGAACAATTTTGTCTTCACTGTTCCAATACTTATGGAGGGCACTGTATATATATATCTATTTTAAATATAAAAAATAAATTTTATATATATAATCCTGGTTTGGTCTGGTCTGGTTTCTCAGCCTACAATATTTGTCTGAACTTGGAACACTGACCCAGCAATTTATTTTAATTTGACTCTATGTTGAGAAATTCAGTTAGTCCATGCAGCATCCTAATAGCTTCATCACTCACGCAGGGACAAAACCAGAAGCACAAAGGCTGGTACACGTGATGTAGTTGGGAGACAGCTGTATGTGGTAAAATGATCACCCTATCTAGTCCTGGACAGGGTCATTCAGACAGGCGGTTCTCAGGGCCCTTGGCATCACATTGCCCTGATCTACCCTGCCAAGACCACTGTTCCCATCCTACCCCGAAAAATAGGGCAGGCCAGACTAAAATTAGTACAGTCCTGTCTGTGTTTAAGTTCATAGTGCTCCCCTCTTAGGCCTTATACTGTAAATATACAATATACAGTATCATGACACACAGCACGTGATCTTTTCAGATGCAGTGTCTTCATATTTGACAGCACATTTTTCACAGAAAATACGTTTTTAAATTTGTTTCAAATGATAAAACAATAAACATCAATATCATGCACAAATTAAATCCCTTTGATATTTATATATATATATATATAAAAAAAAAAATCTTGATTGCCATATTGCAGGGGTGTCCAAACTCGGTCCTGGAGGGCCGTGTCCCGCAGAGTTTAACTCCAACTTGCCTCAACACACCTGGCTGGAAGTTTTTTATGCCTGAACAGACCTTGATTAGCTGGTTCAGGTGTGTTTAATTAGTGTTGGAGCTAAACTCTGAAGGGGACAGTGGTCCTCCAGGACACCCCTGCCGTATTATAATCTCTCCAGTCAACTACATAAACCAACAGAGCAGCGCCATCTTCAGACTAAATTATTACAGTGATTGGTTATGTAGAGAGAGAGAGACTTTTTTTTAATCTGTTAAATAACACATATATGAACAATATAACCATATATAACCCCCCTTTTTTTCTTTTCTTTTTTTTTTTACAAAGAAAAATATTTTAAAAAAAAATCCTAGAGGGAACAAACAGTTTTGCACAAAACTTTTTTCATTTGTATTTGCATTGCTATTTTTCAGTAGTATGCATTTCATTGGTATTGAAAAATTATCTCAATGCCAATCTCCTCTTTTTTTTTTCTTCTTTTTTTCTCTCTCTGCATCAATAGTGTTGGTGTGGAGTGATGGGGGACTGGAGTCTCTTGGGTAATTTTCTGGAGGAGGTGCAGGAGCACTCCACAATAGTGGGGAAGGTGTGGTTGACCGTGCTGTTCATCTTCCGTATCCTGGTGCTGGGCACGGCAGCGGAGTCATCGTGGGGCGACGAGCAGTCCGACTTCATGTGTGACACACTGCAACCCGGTTGCACCAACGTCTGTTATGACCGAGCTTTCCCCATTGCCCATATCCGCTACTGGGTGCTGCAGATCGTCTTCGTATCAACACCATCCCTCATCTACATGGGCCATGCCATGCACACTGTCCGCATGGAGGAGAAGCGGAAACGGAAGGAGCATGAGGAGAAGGGTGAAGAGAACAAAGGAGAGAAGGAGTATTTGGAACAGAAAGAGGAATTCAAAGTTCCAAAGACAAATATCCACCTAAAGGGGGCGCTGCTGCAGACGTACATCCTGAGTATTGTGATCCGCTTGGTCATGGAAGTGACCTTCATTGTTATCCAGTACATGATGTATGGGATCTTCCTGAATGCTCTGTATCCTTGTAACATGTCGCCTTGTCCCAACCGTGTGAATTGTTACATGTCCCGTCCAACTGAGAAAAACGTCTTCATTGTGTTTATGCTGGCAGTGGCAGGTGTTTCACTGCTCCTCAGTGTGCTAGAACTGTACCACCTTGGATGGAAAAAGTGCAAGCAATGCCTTCGAAAATATGCCGAAAAAAATGCCAGTGATGTCAAAAGCATTAATGTTGTTTCTGTAGCCAAACTTGGCAAGACAAGTATTCCAATGGAACTGAGTGAAACAGCTCAGCAACATCCCTCCCAAACGTGCACCCCACCCCCAGATTTCAACCAGTGCCTAGCGTCAAGCCAAGGTCCGAGATCACCACCGCATCTGCATCACCATCACCTTCATCACATCCACCAATCCTGCCAGCCCTTCACCAACCGCCTGGCCCACCAGCAGAACTCTGTCAACATGGCCACTGAGCGGCATCACCACAGCCACGATGATCTGGAGCCGGCTGTGGACTTCCTGCAGATGAGTTACGAGAGTCCTGAGACTCGAGTTCTGGGTGATATGACACCAAGTGCCCCCTCCACGCCGTCCCCCCAACCAGGCTACTTCAGAGACAAGCGCCGGCTTAGCAAGACCAGCGGTACTAGTAGTAACCGAGACAGACCAGGTGATCTGGCCGTGTAGGTTGGATTAAAGGACCACCCCGGAGGTAATACGAGATGGGATAATTCATTTCTTCTAGATAAGAAAGGCTTGAATAATACCATGAATCAGAGGATAATGGGAGTGTGTAAGACAGAGAGAATCTGTATCATTCTGGTTTCATTGAAACTGTTGTTGAAAGTGCATGTACATTTTAATAGTGTGGGTCAGATAATCCTGAATAAAAGAGTGTTAATATATAGATGAATGGATGGTTGAATGGAAGATAAAAGGACTACTGAAATAACTTTGTGGGATTTACAAGATAGTACTTGATAGTTTTGCACACTGATAATGTTCATATTTTAGGAAAAGTAGTTTTGATGTAGGTTCTTGTGTTCTGTAATTTAAAACCCGCCAATCAAACACTGAGCAAAAAAAGCAATAAAGCGCTTAAACACATCTTAATAAAAATCATTGCAAAATAAATAAATGAAATAAGTGTAAATAAATAAAGAAAAAGAAAGAAAAAAAATACCATGCCTTATTGTGTGATGATTTTACTAAGATTTATGAAATTTATTAGCAATAAATAACTACAGAAAAGTTTATGTGAAATAAATAGCATTAAATTGGTGAATCAAGATATTCTTAATATTATGATAAACTTACCAGGAATGCAAATATGTGTGCATTATTAAGACACAAGAATTATTGGTTAAAGAAGTGAGGCTATATTAAATGAGATATCAAAACAGAGGAACTCTCAAATCATTTTTGGCATTAAGGCAATAAATAAATAAATAGGCCTATTGAACGAAAACAAAACATATGTATGCCTGTAGAAAGTGCCTTGAAAGAGTAGATCAAAAAGATAAGAGGGCAAGAACAAACAGCTTGTTCATTAAAATGTAAATGAAATTATCTGTCAGAGTGTACCAGTATTCAGGAAAATGATTTACTGTCACTGTGTTACCTTTCAAAACGTTGTTTAGTCTTTTGATGTAGTCATCTCTATTCCTTCATATGTTATATTTAATGTTGGATTAGTGTATGGAGTTCTTAGAATTAAAAACAATATGACCAGATTAGAGTTAGTCTAGGTACTGTAATCTTTCTTTCACAGTTAATGACATCTGATCTTTATTTCACTTCATTCTGCGGTCACATGGTGTCTCATTTCTTCTGATCTGTTAACAGTACACAATAAAAACATCCCAGCAGTAATAAAAACATGCGTGATGGAGTTCTTTTGTTGTTTTTTCTGCATATTATAAAATTACAAGCCAGTACTATGACACATTCATTCACATTCTTTTATCCTAGTGCACATTAAAAATAAATAACAGTGAAAGTTGTAATTTGGCCTATACCTCAGTGCCAGCTTCATAGTTAATATGTTATATTAATGCAATGATAAAGTGATATTATATTAATGCAACAGCCCATAAATTAGATATTACATGGTTAACCTATTTATTACTATATTATTATTATTATAACTAAGAATATACAAAACCAGTTCCAAAGTAAGTACAACTGAAAATTCTATTACAGGTTACAAAATCAAGGAAATATCATAAAAATGACACAAGTGAGACAGTTTTAAGGGCTTTGGAGTGTACAGGCAGGATTTAAGTCCCTTATTAATTTATTTATTTTTATTTTTTTAAATAAAATAAAAAAGGCTTCAGCACCCTGATATATACATTTGTATGCATTAAATATACCTAAAGAAATATTGGTCCTTAACTTTGTCAAAATTGTGATGAACAAATAAAACACTTTTGAATAATAAAGATAAACTGAAAATGCACCTGCAAAGAGAACTTCTTCCCCATCAAAAGACCCCCAGCTCCTGTGGAGGACAGCTATACAGCCAAAATACTGACAGTCAGTTTGTGTTTATAGATTTGTGCCAAATTCTTGAACAATGTAGAGTTTTTACACACACAGTGTTAGAAAGGGTTCAGCTGTTATATTGAAAAGGAAATTTGGTTTAAAATGGACCGTAACCAATCTAATTAGCAGGTTTATCATTACTGTCCACACAAATAGTAAAGAAATAGTTCACCCAAAAATGTACATTTGCTGAAAATGTACTCATCCTCAGGCCATTCAAGAGATGTAGATGAGTTTGTTTCTTCATCGGAGCAGAGTTGGAGAAATGTAGTGAATTTGACTCACTAATGGATCCTCTGCCGTCAGAATAATTATTGTCATGTTTTTATCAGCTGTTTGAATTCTGACAGCACCCTTTCACTGCTGAGGATCCTTTGGTGAGCAAGTGTTATTCTCCAAATTCTCAGGTGAAGAAACAAACTAATTTACTTCCTGGATGGCCTGAGGGTGAATACATTTTCATTCCTTTAATGTTACTCCAAACATTAAATTCTGGAGATTTGTGTGATTTCCACTAAATGGGAACAGTTTGGCAATGCTTGCATGTGCACAAAGTGAGGTAAAAAAGAAAAAGGTATATTAAGTCTGGTAGAGAAGATTTTGATAGACCTGCAACAAAGCTCAGCTCTGAACCCCATTGTGCCTAAAATCCCATTACTCAGTGTTGGGTCTGAATGGTAGCAAATCCCTGCAACCATATTCTAACAAATAATGAACATCTTTCTGTGAAAATGCTCAACAAATATACACTGTATGGCTTGTGTTTGGGTGTCCACGTAGGCTTGGCCGTATAGTGTCATTTTCAGGCATGTTTGTGTAGCGTTTAAGTGCATGTTTGGAATAGAGTGGATTGATGGCACATTGCCGTTTCATACCAGACGTTATGTAAAGATACTTAAATGTGTTTAAATAAAAATGTGCCAAGCTGTCATATTAAGAAAAAGAATGTCTTCTGCTTCCATAGGGTGGAATTTATCCAGGTCAGCTGACCACACTGGGCATGCAACAGCTGTACGATCTTGGAGTGAGGTTACGAAAGAAATACATACAGGAAGAATCCTTCCCTCACAACTTCTTTCAATCCTAAAGAAGTTTAGTGGGTGCCGTTGACGATTCTTTATTTAAATATATTGTTCTGCACCATTTGTGCTACAGACAAGAATGCAACCCTAAACTGTCTTATTGAGGAGAAAAATCTTTACAATAAGGTTCCATTTATTAACATTAGTTATCTGCTACATTAATATGAACTAGTAGCAATAAAAATAAAACGAGAACGTGTTATAATGTTTGCCTTTCTATTATTAATATAAAAGTTAAAATTTAATTTGCAAAACCTGAGAGATGCTGCCCCACAGTGGCCAGACTCAGAGATGATGTGTGTAAAAGTCCAATTGAAAACAAGACATTTAGAGTTGCTGTTTGTGTTTGATATAGAAAGTTGTTCCTTTACTCGGTGCATGACACCACACTGATACAATGTCTCATGGCTTTGGGGTTTTTTGACATGAAATGGCCACCATATGCATGCTGACATCACACTAACCAGCAATATGTTAAAGTGTCCTACATTGGCCAGGTCACAAACATACAGGAATCAGGGGGAGAAATGCTAAAATTGTGTTGAGCTTTTTAAATGTTTTTAGAAGAATTCTCCTTTTGTTAACCAAGGCTGCATTGATCAGAAATACAGAGATGCAGTAATATTGTGAAATATTATTGTAATTTAAAGTTTTCTATTTTATTTTTTTATTTTATTTTAAAATGTAATCCATTCTGGTGATGAAGCTGAATTTTCAGCAGCCATTACTCAAGTCTTCAGTGTCACATGATCCTTCAGAAATTATTCTAATTAGCTGATTTGGTGCATATTTCTTATTATTGTCAGTGTTGAAATAAGAAAGTTACTTAATGAAAATGATTTAACTTAAACGGAAATCTTTTGTAACTATTCAAACATGACAGTAAAGATATTTACAATCCAATGCCTTCTTGATGCATATTAACACTTATTGAAAAAAATAAAAGGTAACATTATTGTAACTAAATAGAATGTTTATATTATGTCACTGAACATTAGCAATAACTTCTTGCTTTTCATCAAGTGCCCTTAATTTCTTTAATCTTTCTCTGACATCGGCCCACATTTGAAGCTGATATTATTTAAACCTACAGGACCAAAGCATCCCAGGCTGCAGTGATGTCTGCACAAGTTTGAGGCATTGGCTGTTCACACTCTACCTGATGAATGTTACCATACCATCTGTGTCAGTACTGGTGACTATCCCAAACTCTGACCTCTTACTAACTCTCAACTCAACATTGCCCCAGAAAACGCACAGATGTTTTGCACCAACCTGGTCTCTAGAAACCTGTGGAGCTTATGTCTCTCCTACATGGTTTCAAGTGTTCATATGAACAAAAGAGCAATATCAGAAGTCTCAAGTTTAAATTTTCAGGTCCTTTCCTATCTTTTAAGGAAACTGCTTAATGACTTAATAAAGTAGTCAAATGGGAGTTAGTGTGGAATATCTTTATTAGATGCCTTCATTTCAGAGTATCAGTCATCTGAAACTGCTACAGATTTTGCTGAAACATTTTAACAATATATAATGTTTTAACATCAAATTAAGTGCTGTTAAAATGTAATATCAAAGCAGAAGTGGTGAACATTTTCTTACACATTTGCTACTGCTATGCATGTTAAATTATGATACAATAAAAAACCTGATACAATAAAAAGTGTCTTAAATGTGTTCGATATTTAATGCTTTATTTTTTTACTTTGAGCATGTGCACTCACTAGTGTAACAAGACAAAATACCAAAGTACACAGACATGAAGTGTAAATTTTTTTAATTCAAAATTGATATGGCTATTTAGTCATTCTACATTTTAAACTTGTGTTTTCAGACAAAACACCTCAACATTTAAAACTTCTTCATATAAGTCCATTGCATTTTATGCTAAAGAAGGATATGCATAAAAAGTCAGACAAGGAATTATGAAAGAAAGAAAAAAAAATCACATTAGACATTTTGGGATTCCCTTATTTAAAAGACACATTCAAATGTTTTCAGAAAATGGTGCATACCAAAATAATGGTATTTAACCAACACAGGTTAACCATCTTGTGATTTTTTGAATAATCTAACCCAGTTAACAAACTTTAGTTTTAAAATTCTTGACTAATTCTGTAATGGCTTTCTTAAACACTGCCAGACAACCACACATTTAGGGCAGTCCACTGGCTCCACTTCAACCATCATTCAAGTACATCCCAGTCCATTGCATCTTTCTTAGGTTTCCAAAACAAAGCGAACATTAAGTGCACTCAAGACTATGCCATTTATAAAAAATAATAACAATAGTTATAACAACTGTAGTAATTAAATTAGTAGTAACAAATTTAAAGCATTCTTCACAATCTCATTATACATATATCACCTTGACCACCAGGCTCCGCCCCCCTGAGAAATACACCATGAGTTCAAGTTCTGGTTCAACACATCTGTATCAATTGCAAAGCAACTTCTTAACAGCTTAGTTACTTAAATAACAACAATAATTATTGTGAAGAAAAAGACAATTTAAACCATCATAGTATTATTTACATAAACCTCATTGTCATACATCACAGATCATTGGTATTTACAGCATTAATAATTAAAGAAACAAAGCTTTGCTCCTCTTCTTTTAAGCCTGTGGCTTTTTACCTAAAATTAAAGACAAAACATTTAAATTCTCATGGAAATGCAAAAACCTACGAAAATATTGAGACAATGTCTGGATCACAGACTGACCTCACTGAGCAGCAATGCACTGGCGGCATTTGTAGATCTTGGGATTGTGTGTCCTTATGTGATTCCTCACATTTCTCTGTCTGAAGAAAGTTTTGCTGCACAGCTGCAAGAGAGAGAATTAAATATTAAAGCCAGATATAGAAGTCGGTGTGGGAAATGAGAACTTACTGTAGTGCTTTTTTTGGACCTTTTGTTACTTTTATAAATCAGAGAGAGTAGACTGAAGTGATGGAGTGAGCAAAGAGAGATGGGTTTAAGAAATTCTGCGAGGCAGATTCAAACCTACTCTGATCTATCAATATGCTCGACATGCGCAGACTGCTAGGTGGCAGCTCTGGTCGCAGTTGCTCTGCTACTTTTTCTTTTTTTCTTTTTTGCAATAATAACGATAAGCAGGGGTGCACATAAGTTTATCGGTCTGGTTCTCATGAGAGCACCTGGAGATTTGATTGGTATTCGCATGACATGTGACTCTTTAAGTGACTATAATAAAACAAATATTAATAGTGATCATTTTATTGCATTTATTTATTTTGTATTTAATTACATATTTACACATTACATTTTTTATTTAAGTCGCACATGTGCACCTGCGTACCACTTATGTGCACCCCTGACAATAAACTTTATTCAGCAGACAGGTACATTGTTGGGAAGGGAAGGGAGCACCTCCAGGACCTCAGGAGACATGATGCATACCGGGCAGGGCCAGTGTTTGCCTTCAATGTGCCTGATCCGGTGCATAATAAGGGCATCACAGTCCCTGTAGGAGGCTTTGCACTGCAGGCAGACATGTGCTCCACTGGAGGCCTGACTGTGAGGACCCTTCTGCTGTTTCAGACGTGCCTGTCGGATGGTTTCCAGTAGGACGGAGCGGCGACTGCTCAGAGGAAGCAGCTTATTTACATTCTACAAAAGACAAAAAACAGAAAGTATTTTATCTTTTTAAGTGACATTTTGTGCTTATTAATAGTTTAAAAGTAATATCATTATTTTCTATGATTGCCGTTTGAGTACTACTTCCCTAAACCAGAGTGCATTATAGTTTACAAAACGGTTACATAACATGCTTTTGTCATAAGAATAAACATCAACTACTAGCACGAGGAAAAAACTAAAATAAATAACATTTCACCTGTGTCTTTGTAGGTTCCTTCTTGATTTTACAACTCCTCTTGCTGACCTGGGAGTGTCTGGGGACTCTGCTAACCTGTGACCCTTGGGACACTCTTGTTTCATCCCTCTCGGTCTTTACTCGAATAGCAGTCCTTTGGGAAAAGGGTGAGTGCCTGTTGCCAAGTCCGGCCCAGTGAGGCCCATTTAGACCCGTCCGGTCTGGCAGAATCCTGGCCCTAACCCGATCTCTTCTCACCATGCCAGGTGATGAATCGCAATTGGAACTACTTCCATGAGAGACTGACCGAGTCAGGTAGATGTCCACACTCTCCTCCTCCCGTTTAATGGCACTTGGTGGCCGACAGAAGCCAAAAAGGAATCCTTGATCCAACAGTTTGACAGGTGGTTTGCTCTGACGCTTGCCCAGGTCCAAGGAGTCACTGGTTGGGAATGGCTGGGTTAGGGGCAAGGGCTCAGCTGGTTCTTCCTTTATCATTTTGTAAAGGGGATGGCTGTGAAGCTGCTGATGGTTGGAAGTATCCCAGTTCACAATGGCATACTGAACTTCAGGACTGTCTTTTATATTCCTGCATTCCTTAATCTTTCTGTTCTCCTTCACCTGTGTTCCTCTTTCAGTTCTGCTGTGCTTTGCTTGTGGCATCCCTTTAGCATGGTTGCATTTTGTCGTGCTTTCTATTTGTTTTGAGCTCTTAGGTTTGTCTAATGGGGGGCGCCCAGGTTTGTGTCGCTTTGTGTGCTGTAAATTTGTTGTGGCTACCCTTACTGTGCGATCTGCTGGTGGGCGACCCCTACGTCCTGGTGCTTTAGGAGAAGTTCCCTGGGGGTTGTAGGCAGTATTGCGACGGTGAATGGGTTGCAGGATGGCACTGTCTGAAGATTCCTGCTTTATCCTGAGCATAGTGCTTTTTAAAGCGGAAGAGGTATTGTGTGCTGGTACTCTTCCTCTTCGTGCAGGTTGGGAAGGTGCTTTATCTTGATTTCTGTGGTGGCGTCTGAGTAGTCGATCGGTTGCACTGGAGTCTGTCTGCAGCAATGACCTGCTACGTGTAGCTCTTGCAATTGGCTGCACAGTTTGCCCTGCAGGATCATGTCTTTTCCTTTTGGACCTTTCTTGGTTCCAAGGTTCCACTTTCACTGGTCTGTTCAGCAAGTCCATTCTGCTCATATCACAGAGGGATAGAGTGGGATTAACGGCAGCAAGCACTCCTAAACTAGTTCCGAAACTCAATGGGACGCCTTGTGCACGAGGTTTACGTCGTGCTGTGAGTGAATAATCGCTGACTTTTAACTTCCTAAGCCGTTTTTTCTGCCCCCAGCCAGACAGTTCCTCTTGACCAGGCACTAATGATTTCCTCTGCAAGCCAAGGAAGCTAAGAAGACGGTATTTCTCCTGAGTACGAGGGCTGTGCACCTCATCCTGAAGGACTGTGTTGCATACCTCCTCCTCCACATCCTCCTTCTTTACATTTACTGAGGTACCATGGGTCGAAGAAGTTGCCTGAGATTGGGATGGAGTCACGGAGAAGTCACACTGGGGCTTGTATGACCGGTAGGAAGAGGACTTCCTCTTTCTTTTGGTAGAAAGGTTGATTTTGGGCAGGAGTCTGCGCAAAGCAAGTGCAGCGCCAGGTGAGGACCGAAGCAGACGGCGTGATGGAGAGGAAGAACGAGTAGAGGTGCAAGGAGAAGTTGAGATGATTGAAGATACGGGGCGCGAGGATGATTTTTTCTTGCAGGATGGAGATTTGAAGTCCATAAGCTTCATTCTGCGATTTGGGCTGCACGGAAAGCCATTTTCCTCCACCTGATAACTGGACGGGACATGGCATTGCAAATGAGGATTTGAGGTTTCTGTTTCAGATTCCTCTGTAACTTCATCAACAGTGTGCTCTCTGTGCTGTGCCCGAATGTTCCAGGAAGACCCAGAGCCTTCTCCTTGCTCATCCTCTCTCCTCCTCCTGAGTCCCACTTTCCCTCCTGAAGTTGAGGTGTGGTCTTTCCTGAAAGGTCCATGCATTGAATTCTTTAGTTCTGCAGGAGAACTGTGCTTTCTGGAACGTAACTGACAAGTCTCTCGCTCCCTTTTGATAGCAGAGCAGGCCTCAAGGGCAGGCCACATGCGTAGATGGCGAGCCATGGCACAAACCTCTGTCAAGATGTCCAAATTCAGATTGAGGGTAGACGTGTAAGAGAACTCTAGTAAAGCAAGCAAGCTCTGCTCACTGAAACCTATGTGAGAAACCATAAACGATAACTGATTAATGCCCTGAAGGATAAAATACAAGATATAAATGTGCTGTGTCACAGGGTTTAAAGACCGTCTAAAGGTTGATGATCTGCTCGAACATACAAATGTGGCAGGTTCATTCTTAAAATTAATTCTTTTTATTGACTCCAGTCCTTAAAAAAAATCACAATTTTTATGTAAACTTAAATATTCCTTAATACTCTAGGTTGCCCATGAAAGTAGAAATCCTTTAAAAAATTTACAAAAAAAAGAAATAGAAATCGACATTAGAGACAATTTTAGTAATGGCCTTTTTAAATTTAGAAGTGTGAACAAGCACTGATTTTGAAACTGGTTTATCCTAAATATATAATGCACCATACCTGTGAGATCAACATGTGACTGAGGATCAGTGGCTGAGTCCATTTCAGTAAATAACTCCTGGAAGTACTCGCTCACCGCTGCAAGGACTGCTTTGTGGGCGACGAAAGACTGGCCACCACCAGTTTTCAATGTGATATCACAGAAGAGCCCTGCTTCCCGTTGGCTATTGAGCTTACTTAAGACTTGATGACTATGCGATTCCACAATCCTGGAGATAAGTCCGACATCAGAACACTGGAGACAGATACAAAGTGAAAGTAAGACATAAATTCAAAACATACAAGATTCAAGATTTTTATTTGTCAAATACATGGTTATATGGATAAGCATATGACCAGCAGTGAAATGTAAGTAACAACAAGCTATCCTGACTGAGATATGGATAATTATGTTTGGAAAGCCAATCTTACTGCTGATCTTTCAGACTGACTCCGTCGACATTCCTCACAGCCAAAGACATAGTCTCTGACCTGAAAATACATTCCTAAAAGGAAGAACAGAACAAAATGTATTATGAAAATTATTAGTCTATGCAAAGAAGAATGTCAGTGCTCTTAGACCACTCTTAATTCCACAAGTAGATCAGTTCTGTGTGTAAGTGCTGTGTTTAACTTCTGTGTGGGCATCCCCCATTCTCTTTCACTTTCACATTAAGGACTACAATTAGGTCAGCAAACTATGCAGACGACAACCAACACAAGAATCTTGTTTTGCAGCAGGTTAATTTTTTATTTAGCAATGAAAATTACAGCACAATTTAGAACCAAGAGCTCCATTGCGCTCATCTCATAGTAACTGCATAGGTCAATACTTCAGTGTGAGAAACTTGCCAATGGTTAAGTGTGGTAAACACTTTTTTTCTTAATATTATATACAGCAAGTTTTAAGCAGCATTCTGTTTTCCAAGTGAAACCGAGGGATATGGCAAATAAATGTAAATCAGAATGAATAACAAATTTTATCTAGAACAATCTTGAATTAGACTGTGGCATATTATCCATATTATAAGTACTTGTTCTTCTAGTTTCTAACAAGTTCACTTAGTAAACTCTTTGTGTGGCACAGACAAAACACCTTGATAAGATGCATTAAAAAATCTCTTATGGTGCAATTCAGGGAAAACATGACCACACACCAAAAGCTCATTTTACTATTATTACACCCATCACAACAAGACCTGGGGCCCGTTCTTCGTACGTCGCTTATTACATCCGAGATCAAATTGCACATCCAAGATGATATCATCGTGCTAATCATGATCCGGCTAATTGGGTTCTTCGAACACACCTGTTGTGTATGATTAGTATCGCTGGATTGAGATATCTGAGATAATTGCAGGTTCATGTGTTGGCTTAAAAGGGGATATGTATCGATACTCGAAACGATGATCAGCAGTGCAGCGATTGGCTGGTGGCAAAACAACAATGTAATGACGTCATATAATTTAAAACGGCACCCGACGAAAAACTTGACAAATTTCTGGACTTTTATAAGGAAAAGGCCAAGCAAATAAAACTACGTAAATGTTATAATAGATACATGAAACAGATAATACATAAATGTTTTTATTGTATTATAATTATTTTCATGATACCCAATTATTTAGATTGGCAATTTATAGTTGTGCAGTCTTTAAATTTTTAATTCAATGTAGAAATTATCTATTCATTTAATTTTATATTTGGACAGATTTGTTACGTGACAGCATTAATGAAATTTTCTTAAGGGTTAATGTCATGTTATCTGCATCTCCTGCACTCCATCAAGCCACTCTTATAACAGCAGTCATCACTCAAAATAATGCACGACTCTATTATCTGTAGAGCATGTGTGTAAGACTCTAATACAATTATAAAGTAATAATTTTATGACAAATAAATATTTCAACGAGTAAAACTGGCTGTGTCTATAGGCTGTTATGGACTACACAGCATTTTTTTTTATTTGTAAATACTTTTTTTTATGATTATTATATGAAATTATTGTCCCTGGATCAGTATGATACTCTTGTAATAAAGTAGTATAAGTTTACAAATAATAGAGAGTGAAGCAACAGATACGTCATCCTGCTAACTTTTATTATTTTATTATTTTGGCCAGTGTATTTTACCTCTCCATCAATTATGTCCTCTCAGTAATTCGGCAAGCAGGCATTTAGCCAAAGCTTTTAGTACACAAATAACATGTTCAGTGCTCCTGGAATAACCCAAGGTTAAGTAAGTGTCTTAAGTGATCGATCGCTTCATCTTCAAGGGTTATCAAACAAACAGCCTTTCAGTTAACAGCCAAGAGGCTCAATCACAAAGCTATCATCTAATACCAAGCATAACTAAATGAATATCTGACATTCAAAAAGCAGTTTAGGTATTATAAAAATCACAAGAAGTCTGGAGATAATGGAGATTTGTGCCACCTTAAAATCCTCCTTCAAGATGCTGTTGCATATTGGTCATCCTAAAACAAGGCAACTGTAACGCACCTCCACCTCTCAAACCAGGGGTTCTGTGAGGGGAAAATGCTACATCTGAGACACTGACAATTAGGGCATGTCTGGTTTTCTGTGAGCTGCAACATTTTCTCAACAATGTGACTTTTTGAGTGCTTAATGCAGTGTTTCTTCTGCAAGTCACGTGTATAAAATTGTAAGATATCTCTGGGCCACTTTAGAACATTGGATAAACAGAAAATGACACGCCTTTGTGACTGACATATTAACATCAGTCAGCAGGACAAAAACATCAACAGAACACGACATAACTTCCAAGTTCACATCAGTTTTGGTACTGAAGAGTTACTACCCGTTCATTCACTCTCAGTTGAGAATCACATACATTTGAAGCTTAACGCCCTGTTCACACACTGACAACATTTGAGTAGCTAAAGGTTTCTGCCGCCGGATTTTAACGGTGTCAGGTGGTGGACCACTGTCTGCACTCTCACTGGAAGTCGCACTGCTCATTTGCATAAACTTTATTGCATCGCAAATAGTCACGTGACGTATATATCAGAAAAAGATAAATGCGTATATTAAGCTCACATATAAATTGTATAATTACTGATAATATTATCATTCATATTATCGTCAATATTCATTCGGTTTTAAAATTATTTGATTCAAAGTTCATATTTAAAACTAAATCAAAACAGCCATTTAAACAATTTTTAAAATAAATAATAAACAATAACAATATTATAAGACAGAATGCCGAACCTTCCCACCAATAGTGCTCGGCCACCAGTCTGTATGTGTCCTCCAGGGTGTGGTGTGTCTTGCCGGGTGCTTTCTCGTGGAAGGTGGCTATGGACTGGAGTCGTTTATCTTCAGCCAGCACCTCCCGGTACTGGACGAAACCCTTCTCCAACTTTCTGCGGTAAAGAGAGTCGCCGATGACCTCGAAGAAAGCAGAAGACGCGACGGACGCGCAGCCGCCGTTCACGTATCCCGCGCGCTCACGCTGCTCGTCCGCAGAGAGTTTAGAAGTGCGAAAGGTGTCATCAGTGTCATACTGAGCACTGAAGGTGCATTCACTTGCCATTTTTTTTAGAAACCAGATTCTAGTTCTTTCTCAAGACACTTCTACTTTCAGTGCAGATCGCTTTTAATCGTTCCTCCTATGTGTAGAAAGCCGATTTTTTTTACTTGGCTTAATCCACCAACATTGAGAAGTTTCTGAAAATCAGAGATGCTCTGAGAGAAGTTTTTAGCATCGGTTGAACAACCCTCAATATGGTTATGTAAGTAGTGAATGTGATTAATAATATTATGAATAAATAAGACTTATTTAACAGGTCTCAAACATCCAGGTTGCTGTTTTGCTTAACTACCTTAAGTATTTTACAATAAAGTCCATCGTCTTTGGTGCTCAAGGTGTGACAGATATTTTCATCACATCCTATCAAACGTGAAAGACAGCAACTCCATGAGGTAACTTACTGAATTCAATACAGAGGTGCGACTTCCACCATCAAAAGCCATGTCAATCCCGACCACTGGTAATAATTCATTATTTATTAAATATTCTAAATTATTATTATTATTAAAGTTTTTCAATAGCCTGGTTGTCCTGGGAAACTGAACTAAACAGAAATCAATCCAGTGACAAATGTCTTTAATCCTCTCTATCTCACTCTGTCAAACATGCAGTGACTGCCATCCATTAATATATTAAATTATTATTTCGCGAGGTACTTTAGGGCCTCTTTCATCAGACGTAACTGCACTTGAGTCAACAACGTGTCACGAAACGCAAACTACGTCATAATAGGAGATCCGAGCATCCAAATTTCTCGGCGGCCAGCAGTAAGAATCGCGAGGAAGGGTCTCCCTCTCGCGCGTGCAACTTGTGATTTCTTGAACTCGGTCTCAGCACGCCGCGGCTAATCTACGCCACCTATCCGTGTTACGCGGGGTCTTCCCGAAACACATCCAAACGTAACGGCGGGCTCCAAAATCTACAGTATCATCCGCGGGGTCCCCTTAACGTGATCCGAGTCCGTTCCTGTAACGTTAAAGCCAGTCAGATGATCAAATAATCCAATTTTTTAACTCGTAGTCTTCTGTTGGTTTCCATTCGTCAACCTAACTTCGCCTCGTCGCCCAATTGCCTAACCCCCTCCCTTCCTCGATGCCTATTGGTCGAATGATAAAAGAACAGCTATTGCGGACAACGCCATTGGCCTTTGAAGCTGTCACTCACTTTGCTGTTTTCCCTACTTTTTCCCTACACGGTTGTTGACGTCAGCGTTACCTTACTTAGTGTCAAGTTTATCAATATGAAAAAGGACAACAGTGCGAAATATTGTTTCGCTTCGACTTGTTTTCATGTTGACCCCTAATAAGACATATGAAGCACACATTTCTCGTGTATGTCTACACGATTAATGTGTCGATAGATTATATCACAATAGATTATGTCACAGTTAAGGTTATAATTACTGCATAGTGCAATGTATGCTTGGTTGTTCAAATCTATTGTAATTTTCATACATTTCGCCAAATGAATGAAGAGGAAATGCTCAAATAATCTTGTATTTTCAACGCAGTACTTAGCGGTGTGCCTTTTATTATAAAAACAACACAATATGGAATTATTTGGTTTTATTGTTTGAATGCAACCCTAATTTTCATTTTAAAAAATCGCTCACATTTGTGTTACTTTAATAGGCATGTGAAAAAGCACACTAGACTATTATTGTATATTGCCTGTGTTTGTTTGTCTGATGGTTATACTGTTATTTTAATGACATCGTCAGTGCTGCATATATGTAATTGGCGATGGAAAAATAAGAAACAAGTCCATATTTATTTAACTGCAACAGAATTGTGCAATGAGACATGTCCATGAAGTCACTGATCCTTCCCATTCAGTTCTCTCCTCTGCCCCCCTCCATTACCTCCCACCAATTCTATAACAGCTGATTTTGCCACATACTTCACAGTCAAAACCAGAACAATTAGTACCGTAGTCAATTCTCAGCTCCCCACACACAGGACCTCAAACCAACCACAACCAAAAAAACTCCCATCTTCTCCTTCCGTCCCCTCACTGAGGCAGTAGTATCAAAACTTTTCCTCTCCAGCCATCCTACAGCATACCCACTAGACCCAATCCCCTCACACCTTCTCCAAGCAATCTCTCCTACACTTTTACCAGCACTCACACACATCATCAACACATCTCTCCTGCAGGCACCTTCCGCACTGCATTCAAGGAGGCTCGGGTAACCCCACTGCTAAAAAAAAAAACAACAACATTAAAAGCTTCACATACAGCTACAGACCTGTTTCTCTCCTTCCATTCATAGTGAAAACCCTTGAAAGAGGGGTTTTCAACCAGGTATCATTGTTTCTTTCACAGAACAACAAACTGGATGTTAACCAGTCAGGTTTCAAGAGTGGCCATTCTACTGAGACTGTGCTACTGTCAGTCACAGAAGCCCTGTGGATTGAAAAAGCTGATTCCAAAGCTGGCCCTTGTCATTTCTAGGCCGGATGACTGCAATGCTCATGCGGCTGGACTTCCATCAAGCACAATTAAACCTCTACAAATGATTCAGATTGCAGCGGCATGACTGGTCTTTGATGAGCCCAAAAGAGCACCTCTTCAAAAGAGCTCTTTTTACCTCTTTGCACTGGCTACCGGTTGCGTCTCACATCAAGTTCAAGACATTGATGCTTGCATATAGAGCAACCACAGTCTCAGCACCTGCCTACTTCCACTTCCATTTGGACAAGGCAAATGTATTCCCCAATTGTAAGTAGCTTTGGATAAAAGCCGTCTGCAACATAACTAAATGTAAATGTTCCCTTACACAAAACTCTTGCATTATTCAACCTGTTTCCCTGCATGATATGCTGAAACTTCCTATTTCTCTTAAATATTTGCACGTGTGTGTTACATTTTGGGAAATATTATTGTTTAGTAAAGTGTAAACTGTAAACTGTTGTTACTGTATTTGATTTTGGTTTCTTATGTAGTGTGTAATGAAGAAAATTCAAATAAATCCAGTTACTATGGTGAAATATCTTTAAAAAGAGAGTCCAAACTGAGAGTCCATGACTACGTCCAAAACGCCAACTGTTGTGGGTTATGTTTCTGGTATGCAGTGGTTAGAACCTACCAACAGGTGAAAAGGCGTCAGGGCCATGGACTCTTTGATGCATGTGGGGAGCAAAGGCTAGCCTGTTTTGTCCAAACACACAGATTAAGTATACAGAGGTAAAAATTGCTGAACAACTTTATGCTGGCCATGATAAAAGTTGTCAGTGCCACCACGGAAAGTGCCCGCAATGGGCATGTAAGTGTCAAACCTGGACCATGAAGCAAAGAAAGAAGATTGTCTAGTCTGATGAATGAGGTTTTCTTTTAGATCAGATGGATGGCTGGGTGCATGTGTATTGTTCACCTCAAAATGCACTATGAGAAGACAGCAGGCTGGTGGAGGAAGTGTTATGCTCTGGGCAATGGTTTGCTAAGAAACCTGGATTCCTGTGAATGTAACTTTAACAAATAATACCTACCTAAACATTGTTGTAGACCACACACGGCCTTTCATGTCAATGGTGGTCCATGATGGCAGTGGCCTCTTTCATTAGGATAATGGACCCTACCACACTGCAACAAATGTTCTGGAATGGTTTGATGAACATATCAAAGTGTTCAAAGCTTGGCTTCCAAAAACCCCAGGTCACAATCCGATTTAGTATCATTAGCAGAGGTTGCTAACGTCGGTCCCGGAGAGCCACAGTCCTGCAGACCTCAGATCCAGCCCTAATCAAACACACCAGAGCAAGCTAATTAAGGACTAAAGGTTACTAGCAGGAAAGTAAGTTTTTATCAAGGTTGGAACAAAACTCCGCAGGACTGTGGCTTGCCAAGACTGACGCTGACCACCCCTGCTCTATAGGGTGTGCTGGACCAAAAAATTCTATCCATACAGACCCCACCTCACAACTTAATGGATCTGCTGTTAATGTCTTGGTGCCAGACACCCCAGGACACGTTCAGAAGTCTTGTGAAGTCCATGCCTTGATGGATCAGACCTGTTTTGGTAGCACAAGGGGGACCTACACAAAATTAGGTGGGTGGTTTTGTTGTTGGCTGATCAGTGTGTATATAAACTCAGAAAAAAATAGGACTGTTTCAGAACATTTTTGGAAATGGTTTAAACAAGGTTTTACATGCTTGTTCTACGGACCAGAAACAATTATTGCACATGCATGCACCAGTGGAATAGTTCTTTACACTTTTATGGTTTACAGGCAGCAGACAATTAAGTCAGTTACAATTACTTAAGAGACCTTTCTAATGACTCTGAAAAGCACCAAAAGATGCCCAGGCTCCTTGAACATGCCATACTTCTGCTGTAAAAAAATGCCAATGTCCATAACACAAGATGCCTAAGACAGCTCATCATCCTTGCAATGTCAAACCCCATGTAATCATGTCCTCCCATGTTCAAAAACTTGCAATTACCTGGTGGAAAACTGGTGCAGTCCATGTGGAAAAGATGCACTATAGTATTTATAGCAGCTGGTGGCCACAGAAGATACCAGCAACTACTTTTAATATTGCCCCAAACCCACCCTGTTCATCCATAAAAATATATATATTTGTAATCTTAATTCAAGCTTTGTAAATAAATGCTTTAAATACATTGAGTGCTATTTATATTAAGAGTTCTGAAATGGGTTCTGAATGGAAAAACTAAATTAGGAAACAAGTTACTGTCTTTTTGTCTTAAAGCTCAGTTATGAAATTTAAATGAGTTTCTCACTCAATATATTAAGATAAGTGCAATAACCTGCTTGTGTAGTACAACATTAAAATATAAGGTCCTACTAACTTATATCTCTTATAATATCTCATTTTTTTGTGTTCTACTAATTTAGGATTTAATTTAAGGGGGGGGGGGGGGGGGTGAAATGCTATTTCATGCATTCTGAGTTTTTTACACTGTTAAAGAGTTGGATTCCCATGCTAAACATGGACAAAGTTTCAAAAATTAAGTTGTACATTTGAAGGAGTATTTCTGTTCCAAAAATACTCCTTCCGGTTTGTCACAAGTTTCGGAAAGTTTTTTTCGAGTATGGCTCTGTGTGACGTTAGATGGAGCGGAATTTCCTTATATGGGTCCTAAGGGCACGTCTGCCGGAAGAGCGCGCGCTCCCATATAGCAGAGCAATGAGAGAGCACAGGCATTCACTGATCAGAGCGAGAGCGTCGCGAAATGTCACAAAAGGAGTGTGTTTTTGGTTGCCAGGGCAAGACAACCCTGCACCGATTACCAAAAAAAAAAACAGCATTAAGGGACCAGTGGATGGAGTTTATTTTTACACAGCATCAACAGAGTTGTGCAAGTGTTTGTTCTCTGCATTTCGAAGATGCTTGTTTTAAAAACAAGGCCCAGTTTGACAACAGATTTGCACATAGTTTATTTCTTAAGAATGATGCAATCCCAACGAAAAAGGGTCACGATCGTGTGTTGGAACCGCAGGCGGTGAGTAAAACTGCTTCAAATATCTCTGCTTCCTTGTTAGTGCGTCCGCCTCCCATGCCGGAGACCCAGGTTCGAGCGAGTCGTTGCTGCTGCTGCTCTCGTTCAGTTTCAGCCTTGGGATCTGATTCTGGATCATAAATAAACGGCTGAATCTGACTGTTAGCCATGGTTTGTTTTGGATGATGGTTTTTTCCTCAAGGTAATGTCACAGCTTCCAAACGCTCTCAACGCAAAAGCTTACTCGCGCTCGTGATTCTTTAGCTCCGCCCACACATCACACCTCCAGGCGCTCGTGTTTTTCCGGGAAAAATCGGTACAGACTATCTTTCTCTTATGAATATAATAAAACTAAAGACTTCTTGGAGTTATGAAGGGTGCAGTACTACTCTATAGGTACTCAAGATATTGAGTGAAAACGAGCATTTCACCCCCCCTTTAAGTTTGTTTGCATTTGTGATGATGAATTCAAATTCACATAATACCCTTAACAGAGCTTGTTACTGTAAAAGACAATAAAGTACATATTGTATAATAACTTCCTACAACAATAGAAATTTTTTTGACAATACAGTATTGTTCAAAATAATAGCAGTACAATGTGACTAACCAGAATAATCAAGGTTTTTCGTATATTTTTTTATTGCTACGTGGCAAACAAGTTACCAGTAGGTTCAGTAGATTCTCAGAAAACAAATGAGACCCAGCATTCATGATATGCACGCTCTTAAGGCTGTGCAATTGGGCAATTAGTTGAATTAGTTGAAAGGGATGTGTTCAAAAAAATAGCAGTGTGGCATTCAATCACTGAGGTCATCAATTTTGTGAAGAAACAGGTGTGAATCAGGTGGCCCCTATTTAAGGATGAAGCCAACACTTGTTGAAAATGCATTTGAAAGCTGAGGAAAATGGGTCGTTCAAGACATTGTTCAGAAGAACAGCGTACTTTGATTAAAAAGTTGATTAGAGAGGGGAAAACCTATAAAGAGGTGCAAAAAATGATAGGCTGTTCAGCTAAAATGATCTCCAATGCCTTAAAATGGAGAGCAAAACCAGAGAGACGTGGAAGAAAACGGAAGACAACCATCAAAATGGATAGAAGAATAACCAGAATGGCAAAGGCTCAGCCAATGATCACCTCCAGGATGATCAAAGACAGTCTGGAGTTACCTGTAAGTACTGTGACAGTTAGAAGACGTCTGTGTGAAGCTAATCTATTTTCAAGAATCCCCTGCAAAGTCCCTCTGTTAAAAAAAAGGCATATGCAGAAGAGGTTACAATTTGCCAAAGAACACATCAACTGGCCTAAAGAGAAATGGAGGAACATTTTGTGGACTGATGAGAGTAAAATTGTTCTTTTTGGGTCCAAGGGCCACAGGCAGTTTGTGAGACGACCCCCAAACTCTGAATTCAAGCCACAGTACACAGTGAAGACAGTGAAGCATGGAGGTGCAAGCATCATGATATGGGCATGTTTCTCCTACTATGGTGTTGGGCCTATTTATCGCATACCAGGGATCATGGATCAGTTTGCATATGTTAAAATACTTGAAGAGGTCATGTTGCCCTATGCTGAAGAGGACATGCCCTTGAAATGGTTGTTTCAACAAGACAATGACCCAAAACACACTAGTAAACAGGCAAAGTCTTGGTTCCAAACCAACAAAATTAATGTTATGGAGTGGCCAGCCCAATCTCCAGACCTTAATCCAATTGAGAACTTGTGGGGTGATATCAAAAATGCTGTTTCTGAAGCAAAACCAAGAAATGTGAATGAATTGTGGAATGTTGTTAAAGAATCATGGAGTGGAATAACAGCTGAGAGGTGCCACAAGTTGGTTGACTCCATGCCACACAGATGTCAAGCAGTTTTAAAAAACTGTGGTCATACAACTAAATATTAGTTTAGTGATTCACAGGATTGCTAAATCCCAGAAAAAAAAAAAAATTTGTACAAAATATTTTTGAGTTTGTACAGTCAAAGGTAGACACTGCTATTTTTTTGAACACACCCCTTTCAACTAATTGCCCAATTGCACAGCCTTAAGAGCGTGCATATCATGAATGCTGGGTCTTGTTTGTTTTCTGACAATCTACTGAACCTACTGGTAACTTGTTTGCCACGTAGCAATAAAAAATATACTAAAAACCTTGATTATTCTGGTTAGTCACATTGTACTGCTATTATTTTGAACAATACTGTATGCTATACAACTCTGTTTCAATAAATGTGAATGCAACAGACCAAGTCTTTTAGAATTTTTTTTTTTTTTAAAGAATCTTGCAAAATGTTCAAGCAAATCTTTACAAAACATTGCAATCCCCTGTATACGTTTCTTTTTCTTTTTACTTCAAATAACCTCCCCATTCTTAATCTTTATGAAGAAAATTCAAACAAATGGTACAAAAGTAAAATATTTCTGTCCATAAGATAAAAAAAGGAACTTCAGTCACGAGGGATTAGGTGGTTATAAAGAATAATTACATGTATTTTCTTCTCTTCATATAGAAAATTGACAAACATTGAAATTGAAAGTGAAGATGAGTTTCAGAAACATAGTATGCAACTCCATATGTCCATGGGATCATGTTGTTTAAGTTATTGGTTTATGAGTTTACTAATAAAGAGGGACAAAGAACGACATTCAGTGTTTATGGTTCCTGGGGTTTGACACTGGGTTCTGTGTCTACTTTGTGCTCACTGCTCTGGGCAGAACCACTGGTAACATCAGTCTTGGACCTCTTGGATTCAGGAGGTTTGCATGCTGGGTCGCTGGGGGGAGATGGTCTCTCTGTGATGAACAAATATTTGTAAATGACCGTGTGCACAAATATAGAAACAACAACAATTCATTTACATGCTTCTTACACAGAAAGCAACAGCAAAATATGAACAAATATGGTTAAATACAAAATAGTCTTTTAGGCAACTCAAAATGAGTTGGAGAAACGAATAATTTTCTGAAACAAAGAAAAAATTATGGATATTTAAAGCAAACATTGAAAAACAATCTCAAACTCAAAAAAATCTAAACTTACGTAAAAAAGCAAAACTTAAAAGCATGGGTCTACTAACCGTGTTTGGCTTTCTCTGTGGAAGATGGGGTGACCAAAGAAATGGGGGATTTGGAGACAACTGGAGTCAGTGAAATTCGTCTGAAAAAAAATAAAAATAAATTTTTTACATTTATTGTGCACATCATCTTTACTGCTGAGGTCATGGATTAAGCTGTAACACTAAATCTATGTAATTTCAGGGATACATGTATGGGTTGCCATAACAGTCAGACCAGGAAACTGAGAAATTAGTTGTAAGAAACACTACAGTTCAAAAGTCTGGGTACAAAAAAAGTTAAGTCTGTGATTAAAAAAAAAAGTTGTGTGTGCTTACTAAGACTGCATTTGATCAGTCAAATAAGGCAGTAAAAACAGTAATATTGTGAAATATGACCTTTTTTTGAATTTAATGTATTTCATGTATTGTAAAATGCAAATGTAAATTATTCCTGTGGTGGCAGAGCTGAATTTTCAGCATCATTACTCACATGCGTCACATGATCATTCAGAAATCATTCTAACATGCTCATTTGGTGATCAATAAACTTTTTGTCTTAACACTTTTTCTGCTTATTTTTGTGGAAATTGAAACATTCTTTCAGGATTCTTTAAATAGAAAGTTCAAAAGAAAACAATTTGAAATAGAAATCTTATGAAAATTATAAATGTCTTTAGTGTCACTTTTAATCCATCCTGGCTGAATAGAAGTATTCTTTACTTTAAAAAACAACAACAATGTGTATGCAAGCATATAGTTAAAAAACAATGCTACATCAGATCATACCACAGATGTGCTGCCCTACCGAGGAGTTGGTCCTTTTGGAATTGTGGTATTTTTGGAGTTGAGGGGTCCCAAGGGAGTGCTAGGTGCTGTAAGAGGTGTAAGGGGTCCTCTGCTGGATCCAGGGGTGGAGGGAGCAGATTTGGGTGTGTTTGGGGCTGTACTGGGGGCAGCTGCCGGTGATTTAGGGGTGCTGGGTTTGCCCCAGCCCTCCAGGGTATTGAGTGTGATCCTTCTAGGCTGGGGTTTGGTTTTCAGTGCTTGAGGTGTGCGTTTCTCTTCTGGACCAGATACACTGGGGGTCTTGGAGGACGAGGGGCCAGCTGAACCCTCTTTCTCCTTTTCCTGTGCAGCAGGTGTATTTGCCTGGCGAGGAACCGGGGAAGCAGTCCTGCCATTAGCTGAGGGTCTCTTGCCTTTCTTCTCATTAGTAGAAGATGGAGTCACCATCTCCAGTGGAGGTCGCTCTTTCAATGGGGTGCCCAGCTCCCCTTCCTCAAATGACACGAAGGAACAGTAGCCGTCAGTAGATGACACTGCCAAGAAGGAGCCATCACGAGACCTGTAGAACAACATCCATAACAGCAAATGTGTTAGTCAATGAAGTTAATATCAAAATTACTCTAGACTCTTGAGGTCTGAATTTTCTATAAATTGAACAATAACACTGTCTGGTCAACTGCCACCCATTTCATCACAGATAAAGTTAATCTTAACAGACAAGAACATATTCTGTTCTCATCTGTGACTCACAAGAAATGGCAGTATTTGGTTGCATTGGCTACATATAAATTATGAATTTCCTAGTAAAGCAGAAACAATGGCCAGGATTCAAGTAAAACAAATCAGGCTGATGTGCAGCTGAGTGTAGAGGTCAAAAAGCCTAAAATAAATAAATAAAACACCACCTACATCACCACATATTATTTGGGAGGGTTTATAAAAAAAATTATCTGCTCAAACACTCAAAATGGCTAAGTTAAACACACAGGGATGAAAATAGTAGCCCATGTGTACAATTAAATATACTGCTGTATCTTCAATGCTGTCAACTATTTTCCTGCTGGAGGTCTTGGACATCTTGTTCAGATGCTTGGGATCATAGAGTCTATCAAACTAAAAAAAAAAAAAAAACTGTTATCTTACAATGAGCTATGCTTGGATTTTCCATCAGGACAATAATTCATTGACAAATCACTTCAAGAACTACAACAAATTGGTCATTTGGACTACTGTGTGCTTCTTCCAGATATTGTGAGGCCAAAATGTTACTCATTTAAATAATTCCTCCCCACAGAATACACACACACACACACAAAGAAAAGGCCTGGTTGAGCTGCACAAGTGAGGACAAAGTAGAAAAAAAAGAGCTGCTAAAGTGATGAATCCATTGTTTTTTCCATCCCAGTTCCAAAACCCCTTTGTTTGGCCTTTATAAAAGGCAGAATTTCTTTTTTTACCATTTTAATTCCAACTTTATCTGTGCACTGCACATTTTACAGAGGACAGCAGTGTGTCAAAATGAATGCCATCGATAATATTTACAGCTGAGCAGATGAAACATGTAGTTATGGTAAGGGTGTGACATTTCCGGCACACGCACTTAGCAGTTCAAACACAACAAACAGTTCTCATTTCAGAAGGAGGGGTTTCAATGAAACAGGAACTAAACGGCGTTTGAAACCGACTGGGAGGAGAGGTGTTGCAGTGTGTAAAATGCGTGAAAAATTATGCGTTTTTTGGAACAATCAAGCATGAAAACCTATTGTCAACTCTTCGGGTTATAAGTCCAACTCCAACCACAGGTTCGAGTCTTGGTGCTGGCAGGAGTTGGGAGGAGTGAATGAACACCCTCAATACCCATGACTGAGGTGCCCTAGAGCAAGGCACTGAACCCGCTGTTGCTCCCCGGGCACTGGATTTATAGCTGCCCTCTGCTCTGGGTGTGTGTTCACGTTGTGTGCACTTAGATGGGTTAAATGCAGACCACCAATTCGGAGTATGGTTTACAATACTTGGCAAATGTCATGACTTTTACTTCTAATACACCCCAAAAAATCTAATCAAGACTTCGTAAAAAGGTTTACTATGACCCCTTTAAGGTTCTGCCAAGGCCATTTCAGAGATTCTATATGGAGGAGGAGTGGTCTCTGATCTCGTCAGGTATTCTCCAAACTCATCAGACATTATAGGAGAAGACTCAGTGTTGTTATCTTGGCAAAATGATGTTGAAAAATATTGAATAAAAGTGTGCCATTAATTGTGGCCAATGTGTGTTAGAGAGCAACAATTTTTTCATAATGAGATTAAAATAAAATAAAATTTACATGTATAAAATATAACACGAGTCAGTCTATTGTTCGTTATCTGGCTCAGCTCAGTGTTCATCTTCAGTTCTCTCTTCACAGCAGTTCAGTCAGTCAGTGTACTGTTTGAGTGCATGCATTACTCCGGGATATTGGTTTGCTTGAACTCAGAGGGAGTGCCAGCCACATTAAAAAAAGTGAACAGCTTAAGTCATTTGTGGATTAATGCGTATTAGAGATGCAAATCGTTTAAAACGATTCAGTTCGATTTGGTGAACTGAATGATTCGTTCGCGAACCTGATATCCAGACTGCTTTGATTTGAACTGTCTCTCACACAGACAGGAAGAGAAGACAATGCTGAATAAAGTCATCGTTTTAGACATTTTTAGGCCAAAATGTATTTTTGATGCTTCAAAAAAATTCCAACTGACCCTCTGATGTCACATGGACTACTTTGATGATGATTTTCTTACCTTTCTGGACATGGACAGTATACCGTACACACAGCTTCAATGGAGGGACTGAGAGCTCTCGGACTAAATCTAAAATATCTTAAACTGTGTTCTGAAGATAAAAGGAGGTCTTACATGTTTGGAACAGCATAAGGGTGAGTTATTAATGACATAATTTTTGGATGAACTAACCCTTTAAGTCATGTAAAAATAACAGGCCCAAAACACCTACAAGTCTGTGCAACTTACCAGCTGAGATCACTCAGTGTGTGGTAGTGGATGTTGGACACGTATCCAAATGGCAGCGTCTGTTGTGTGTCATAAAAGAAGATTGAGTCTTCAGATGCAACTGCGAACACCAGCCGATATGGCAAATTAAACGTGTTTGACACTGGCTTCAGTGAACCACCTGTGAAACAAAAGGACAGCACTGTCTTTCCATTGCATGCATGTGACATAAGTGGCAAACAGTTTGGGAAGGGTATTGGGTGTACCTTCAGCTGTTTTTGTCCTCAGCTCATAGTACACTGGGCTGCAGCGCACAGCCAGTGTCGCTTTAGATGGACATGGCAGATGAGCAATGGGCCTGACACACAAACACACATCAAACACTAAACATGGTAACAAATCAAGACTGTCTCAGCAGTCAGGCTGGGTATTGAAAACCATTTTCATTTACCAAAAATACACAAGATGGAACATTTTATGGTGCGGTAAGATTTTGTAAATGTTTTTGAATCTTATGTCCAGCAAGGATGCATCTATTTGAATAAAACAATACTGTGAGATATTATTTCAATTTTAAATAACTTTTCTATTTGAATATTTAAAAATGCAATTTATTCCTGTGATAGCATAGCTGAATTTACCATAGCCATTAATCAAGTCTTCAGCATCCCATGATCCTTCAAAAATTAATCTAATAAACTGATTTGGTGCTCAATGTTGGGAACAGTAGTGTTGATTACGTTGATTGTGAAATTCGTGGTATATATGTTTTCGGGCCTAACTAATGAATAATAATGTACAAACACAAGCATTTATTTGAACTAGAAATCCTTTCTAACGTAAATGTCTTAACTATCACTTTTAGTAAATGTAATGCATACTTGCTGAATAAAAATATGCTTCCCCATCCAATAAAACACAAACCTCTTGAAGCTTTTTCTGGAGAATACGTATGTTGTGTTTGTGACATTCTCTCCAGCCTCGACACACCCAGCTAAAAATAAAATAAATGAGTAAATAAACATTCTCCATATTGACTACACAAGGAATGCACATGGACACCAGGCCAAAAATACACACTGTAAATATGTTGAATAGTTCTAACAAAACATTAAAAAGTTTGTTATAACTACTCAACCATACATACATAAACATACGGAGTAAAAAGGCTCCGTCCACACAGAGACGCGTTTCTGTGAATACGCACAAATGTTTTAGCGGATAGGTGTTTTGTCCCCACGGACGTGGCATTTTCGTGTGGACAGCAAATCCGTATATTTTCTGAAATTATGACGTCATCAGCCCACGCTTCGCCCCTAGTCAAACAATGCTACATCACATAACAGCAACAAAAACATGAACAAACACTGAATGATTGTCTTTTTATTATCTAACATTAACACAGATTAATAAATGTAATGCTCCATGTTCGTTTGTATACCACGCACATGGTTTAAGCATAGTCCATGTCTTCTCCATTTTTTGTGTATCTGTGGCAGAATTACAGTGCCACATGCTGGTCTGGCATGTATACTACATCGTTGTGTGTTATTTTTGTGGTTTCGTGTGGACGCAGACATTTCTTAAGGTGAGGGGAAAAAAAAAGATCAGATAGGGAAAGCCCTGGCTTCGTGTGGACGTAGCCAAGGTCTGTGTGTGTAAAAATTAAAATAAAAGTGCACCTGGTGCAAGGAGGAATGACCCATCAGGTGTGAATGTGAGACGTCTGAAGAAAGATCTCATGCTGTCATCATGGAACATTCTGTAGTTCTTCACCTGCACAAAAGTGAGTAAATCACAACAATAATAATAAAGAAAACCTTTTAAAATCTGAGAAGTACTCAAACACTGTTATTGACTGATGTGGGCAATCTCTTAATAAATATCAGCTTTATTGAAAAATAAAGGCCGGCTAAAGATCCCAGTGACACTCACCTCTCCGTCTGCAGCTGCGGCTGAGGTCATCTTACTCACACTGTGAGCTTTTTTCCTGTTGTGAGCATTGTACACACGCATAACCCTAAGACACACAGATTTACAATAATGTCAGTATGCAAAACCATGTAAAAAAAGGTTTAATCTGGTTTATGATTATCTGTAATGGCTTGAAATTAAGCCATTTATATCAACATACTAACCTGTCACAGCTTAATGTGCTGATGTACTGTCCAAGAGGGTCCCATGCCACTCCTTGCACATAACTCTTATGATCATTAAAAATGCACATCTTTTGACCTGCAAACAAATCAGACACTGAATTCAATAACCACAAAACATTTTCTAAAAGTTGATGATAAAAAAAAAAACTATTCACTGTCATAATTTACAACACGCATCACTTCTACAAAAGCAAAAATATGCATGCAAGTCAATAGTCCTGCTTCAGGTTTCATACTAGAGCTGAAGATCTTTGACCGAACCCGACAGGTTTAATTTATATTATTTTACATTGGCTCGGGCTTGCGCTCCAGTTTGCGAGGTATATGAGCGGTCATGTGATGTGTTTCGATTAGCACGAGAAAGATGGCCATGTAGGTGTAACAGAGGCTTGCCTCTGGTGATTACGTTTTGGTTGCACTAGCAACTAAAGCAAAGTCTGAGGTGTTGAAAAGTTTTATTCGTGTTTATAATGAGAATAATGAGTGAATGACGACGCACCATCAGTGAGCGCAGGAAAGCGCTGAAGACATCTACAGTGGATTCAATCATTTTCCTACAAAAAAAAAAAAAACATGTAGGCATAGCCTAATCTAGGTGAGTAAAGGTTTTTCAAATTATAACTAAATATTAATTCTTAAATGCATAATGTGGACAGAGTATTTACGCTAATGTTGGCATTATTTTTTTTTATTAAATCTCAGCTGCTAGTGGGGAAGCAAATCTGGTGTAGCCTTTATATTAATTCCGTTATTACCAAATACCCATATTAATTTAGAACTTATCTTAATTTAAGGACTCGTTTTTATTGGTGCGTTTGCCTATTTATAGGCTAAATGAGCCTGTTCCTAGGCCTATTTAGAGTGCTGAGATGTTACAATGTTACAGAGGACTTTATTTTATTCTTTGTTCAAACTTCAAAGTGGCCTATAGTCTACGTTAGTTATGAATAAATTATGTTAAAACATGTATAAATTACTCATTCGTGACAAAAGACAAAAGTGCTGTGTGCGTGCACACATTTGAATAATGTTGGGCTGGAAATGGGTTCTGGCTCTTAAAAAGGGTGTCAATCAAAATGTACTTGTCGAGCTCGGGCCGAAATCTGTGGGACTCAACTTTTAAGGCCAGATTACAGCTCTATTTCATACCCTTGTTGACATCCCACATGATGGCAGTGTTGTCCACAGAGCCCGAAACCATTAAGTTCCCATCGCTGGTCCACGAGATATCATACACATCCTCAATATGTCCCCTAACAAACACAGACAACAACAGGAGTATTCAAGATAGGTCTCAAAAGTAAATAACTTATGATTGCAATGAAATGGAAGTAGTGGCAGATTTTTGTTTCATATTGTTACATACATCCGAGTTAAATGGTTTAACTCGGATGTAAAAAAAAAAAAAGGATGGGGAGATGGTTTTATGCACTGGTTGTTAATTGGATGGAAGCAGATCATCTGAATGTGAGCTTGTAGTTGATTGTAAGAAAATGGTTGGGTTTAAATAAAAAAAAAAAAGAAAGAATCCAGCATACAAAAACAAATAGAAGTACCTAATTTCACTGAATGACTGATTTATGACATTGACTGAAAATGCCAAATCTAAAAAAAAACTAAAAAAAAAAACTTAAATGGATGTATGGTGCACAAGAATAATAACAATTTATAAAACAGATAATGTGATTTTAAATGTAAAAGACAGCCAAGGGGAGCATTTTAAGAAAGAAGAGAGGAAAACAACAACACTAAAATCAGACCTCAGCGTCTTGACCACACTCCAGGTCTCTTTATTGAGCTGATCATCTTCATTCTCCTGAAAAGTCAGGGTTTGTTCAGGCTCCTTATTGTCATTCAGTTTCCAAAGCAAGATTGCAGCATCTTGAGAAACAGACATTCAATTAAACCATTGAAAGGCACTAGAAGCATTCAACCAGCTTACCCAGGTAATGATCAGACTTTAAACTCACCATCCCCTCCAGAAGCCAAGACCTCAGCGGTGGGCGAGAACCGCACTACATTCACTGCTTTAGTGTGTCGTGCCAAGTTAGACAAAAACTCAACGACCGCCTTCCCATCAGGCCCTTTATCCACACGCCACATCTGAAAGAGAACAGCTCTCGTCTTACAATCTCTAATGTGCCATCAGTGTTGATTTAAGAGACACCTATGATGATGTATAACGTGAAGGCAGAGGCTCTGTCTTACCCGTACTGTGGTGTCCACCCCAGCTGTAGCAAGGCGCTGTGTCTTCCCCCCATCACTCTGCTGGAAATCCATACTGTACACCGGCTCCTTATTATGCCAGGCAATCTCACAAGTTACCACCTTCATCCTGACACCTGATGGACAAGGATATAAAGAGATACAGATATTAAAATCATGCATTAAAGTAAAGGCAAAAAGAATAACGTTATAGCAGAAAAAAAATGAGAAAAACACAAACTGAAACTGTCGAAAGAGGAAACCCTTTAAAAAAAACAAAAGTATTGATGTAACAAACAGTGGACATAGAGGCAGAAACTATTAAAAACGATTAATAAGCGTTCTCGCAAACCGTGAATCAGTAGCATTAATGCAGAACAAAGAACCATCATCACCTTGGATAATAAACGAATATTACAGCGTAATACGGACCAGCTCACCTAACACAACAGTTCTCGGTGAAAACCAACATAACAGCATGTAATCTTAACCAAAAAAAGATGAAGAATTCACAGTGCATATAATTCAAAACTTACCAGTTACGTTACTAAGACAGCTGAAGTTACAAAAGTCGTATCAATTGTTTAACACAGTTGCTACGTGTATCTCTCCCGCTTTCACCCAAACAGATGCCTTTCCCGCGCAGCTTTCCGAGAACGAGCACTTCCGGTGTCGTAGGTTGCCAGATCCTACACAAACAATCCGACGTTGGACTGTGTGATTTTGTCTTTATAATTATTATGTTATTTGTAATAATAAAAATGTGTATAAAATATTGTTTGGCGGTTTAGGTTAATCCAACAATAAAATAAACACCCTTATGTTAGATATATTTAAAGGTATTTGACAACTTAAACATTTATATATCTGTTTGGAACAGAGTTAAGTACAAACCCGATTCCAAAAAAGTTGGGACACTGTACAAATTGTGAGTAAAAAGGGAATCGAATAATTAAAAAATCTTATAATCTTAAATTTTATTCACAATGGAATATAGGTAACATATCAAATGTTGAAAGTGAGACATTTTGAAATGTCATGCTAAATATCGGCTCATTTTGGATTTTATGAGAGCTACACATTCCAAAAACGTTGGGACAGGTAGCAATAAGAGGCGGGAAAAGTTAAATGTACATATAAGGAACAGCTTGAGAACCAATTTGCAACTTATTAGGTGAATTGGCAACATGATTGGGTATAAAAAGAGCCTCTCATAGTGGCAGTCACCGTGATTTTCTCAAGTAAGACATGTTCCTAGATCAACATTATTGTCCAAAATATAGATTTAACCTAATCCCTACCCTAACCCTGCCCATAATTTATTCCTAAAATCAGTGGGAAATGATAGCTGATAACAAGGGTGAAGAAGCACCTAACCCTGCTTTTAGGTCTGAAACAGATATTTCCTGAAAAGTGTTATCTCTATTCTCATTGGTTGATTGGAATGTTGTTCCAGGATCATCAATGATGTTTATCCAGGAACATGTTGTACTTTTTGAAATCATGCTCACCTCAGAGTGACAGTGTCTCTCAAGTCAAGATGGCCAGAAGATCACCAATTCCCCCTGCTGCAGCGAAAAATAGTGGAGCAATATCAGAAAGCAGTTTTTCAAAGAAAAATTGCAAAGAGTTTGAAGTTATCATCATCTACAGTGCATAATATCATCCAAATATTCAGAGAATCTGGAACAATCTCTGTGCGTAAGGGTCAAGGTCGGAAAACCATACTGGATACCTGTGATTTTCGGGCCTTAGACAGCACTGCATCAAATACAGGAATGCTGCTGTAATGGAAATCACAACACGGGCTCATGAATACTTCCAGAAAACATTGTCAGTGAACACAATCCACCTTGCCATTCCCCATTGCCGGGTAAAACTTCATAGGTAAAAAAATAAGACATTTTCTCTGGGCCAAGGCTAATTTAAAATGGACTGTGGCAAAGTGGAAAACTGAATCAAAATGTAAAGTTCTTTTTGGAAAACTGGGATGCCATGTCATCCGGTCTAAAGAGGACAAGGACAACCCAAGTTGTTATCAGCGCTCAGTTCAGAAGCATGCATCTATGATGAGTGCGTGTGGCATGGGCAGCTTACACATCTAAAAAGGCACCATCAATGCTGAAAGGTATATCCAAGTTCTAGAACAACATATGCTCCCATCCAGACGTTGTCTCTTTTAGGGAAGACCTTGCATTTTCCAACATGACAATGCCATACCACGTACTGCATCAATTTCAACATCATATCTATGTAGAAGAAGGATCCAGGTACTGAAATGGCCAGCCTGCAGTCCAGATCTTTCACTCATAGAAAACATTTGATGCATCATAAAGAGGAAGATGCGACAAAGAAGACCTAAGACAGCTGAGCAACTAGAAGCCTGTATCAGACAAGAATGGGACAACATTTCTATTCCTAAACTTGAGCAACTTGTCTCCTCAGTCCCAAGACATTTGCACACTGTTATAAAAAGAAGACGGGATGCCAACCAGTGCTAAAGATGGCCATGTCCCAACTTTTTTGAGATGTGTTTTCCCTTAAAATTATACATTTTCTCAGTTTAAACATTTAATATGTCATCTAAGTTGTATTCTGAATAAAATATTGAAATTTGAAACTTCCACATCATTGCATTCTGTTTTTATTCACATTTTTTACATTGTCTCAACTTTTTTGGAATCGGGTTTGTGGACAACATTATTTCTAGAAGATATATTTTTTTAAATGTTGAATAATGTCGTCATGTTGGTGATATATATCTCATGTAAACAAGAAAGACAGGAAGAACAATTTGTAATCAAACAAATATAAATTTTATTTTATATATATATATATATATATATATATATAAACCATTTTCTTTTTTTAAAAACAGTAGGCTACTATGTCCAACATTATACACAGATCTGGTGGTACACAATTTGAGTAGCACCCCCTACTGCTGTTATCCATTCATAACTGTGTAAACAATATAATGTGTATCAGAAATACAAACAACTGCATATCAGAAAAATTACAGAAACCTATCATGAAATGGCAGAACATTTGCAAGCTTTACAAGCTTAAGTCTTTGTGACAGAAATGTCAAACTTTATTCTTGAAACAACTTATTTCTATTACGATAACCAGAAAACCACCACCACCAACAAAAACAATAATTTATAAAAGAATGTAAAACTTGCCCAAACAACCATAAGTGTTAATCAGGAAAAATAAAAACTTAATAATTTAATAGTTTTTTATTTTTTTTAAGTGAAATAAAAAGAAAATTGTCTTCATGAACAAAACATTAACCTAGGCTGAACACTTTGACAACTGGTTTTAAGTAATAGTGGTCTCAGTGGGGGCAATCTCCTGTAGGACCTGATTTAAAATCTCATCTATGACCTCACAGTCATAATTCACTTGGTCGAGGTCCAGAGCAGGAACAAAAGTGACCAATAAACGGGCAATGCTGTACCTCAGCTCCCTCAACCTGATGACAGAAGTGAGAAAGAGCAGATTTATATATGTGCATCAAAACGTGACTCCTAGTAAGCATGTACAGAAATGCCACATAACATTGAAAAGCTTTGAAACAAGTCAACAAGGCTCTTACTTGGTCGGTGTCACTGTGTTCTCTCCCTCCACAGGTCTTTTATTGCTCTCTCTTTCCATTTTGATCCCATTCACAAGGTTTGCAGCTGTATTTGCGTTGCATGTTTGTTCTGAACTGGTGTTACGGTCCTTCTCCTCTTTCTGTTTCCTTAGCTCTACTACTTCCCTCTGCAACTGTTCACATTGAGCTTTCTCTTGCTCCAAGCTGTCCAACTTTGAGTATACAGTTTGTGGAGGATAAAGAATGAAAGAAAGGAAAAAAGAAAAACAACTGAATCCTGACCATTCAATTAATGGAAGAAAATCCAGCTTTTGTGGACTAGGAGACTGTTACATCTAAACCAGTAAGGCTTTCATGGTCAGTCAGCTTCATTAGTATAATGGTTAGTTCCAAAAATGAAATATCTGTCCTCGTTTAGTCACCCTCATGTAATTAAAAAACGTAAGGCATTTGTTCATATTTAAAATACTAAAATCTTTTAGAGATTTCTGTCCCTCCATTCACAGTCCATTCAACCAAAATTTTGATGTTTCCTAATGTTCATTAAAAGATTGCAGAATTGAGCAGTTGAATCAAAGAAATCCTGGTGGAAAACAAAGACTTTTAACATTAAAATATCATGAATTTACTTTTATAACCAGTAGATGGCAGCAGAGGATCGCGCATTAGCTCAGTTGCCTGTTTTTATACAGTCTATGGTTGCCTTTCATCTGTCAATAATAGCAATGACTCGCAGAACAATTTAGTGAATTTATGAATTTATCTTTTTGCTTGATCAAACAAAAAAATTACCTTTAAATTGTGAATGGATTTGTTAGAGCAGGGGTCTCCAGACTCGCTTCTGAAGGGCCGGTGTCCTGCAGAGTTTACTCCAACTTTCTAGTGTACCTAGTAAAACCTTGATTAGTTGTTTCAGGTGTGTTTTATTAGAGTTTGAGCTAAACTCTGTAGGACACCAGTCATCCAGGAACAAGTTTGGAGACCACTGAGGTGGTAGCGGAACTGACCGAGCTCACTCACGCAAAAGCTCCTGATGTTCTTCTTATCTGGCATTTGGAACTTGAAATTATTGCATATTGCCAACTACGGTACAGAAGTGTGCAGAGGAACTTGTCAGAAACTTTACTTAATAAAAACTAAAAACTACGGAAGTTCTAAGCGGCCATGCATTATAATTTTTTTTTCCTTTTTGTTTTTTCGTTATAACGACTTAATTTTCTATTTTTCACGTTATCTCGACATAACGAAGTTCGTTTTCTCGTTATAACGACTTATTTTTCTCGTTATCTCGACATAACGAATGTTTGTTTTCTCGTTATAACGACTTATTTTTCTCGTTATCTCGACATAACGAATGTTTGTTTTCTCGTTATAACGACATGACAGTTTTACTGTTGCTATAGTAACGAACTCAACTTTGACAGGCATCTGATGGACAACCATGCAGGTGCTCTTACTGTAGCCTATATTTCAGCAAATTTAGTTTCGCCTAGGTAATAAGGTCTACAATACTGTATATAAATAAAGGCTGATCAATCACTGTTGATTTTTCCAGAGACAGTACAATGAACATTTTGTTTTTGTAATTAACATGTTTAAATGGCAACACCGCGAAATTAGAGCTGCTTGGATTAAACTCACTTTTCATTTTCCCGTTATTTGAAATAAAATTATATATAATTTGTAATTTGTAGTAGTCATTATATGATGTGGCAGATATCATGTGTGTTACAAGCTTCTGTTTGAAAAGAGCGTCCATGTGTAGGACTACGTGTAGTGTGTGTGTGTGTGTGTAGAAAAAAACGATTACAACATTATTGAACAAAACTGAATTGAATTAGCCTATGGATTTTGCATACATATCACATTTCTCATCAATATGGTTAACAATAAAGATTAGTACTAATAAGGAAAAGAAGCACATCAGCCTACATCGTTAAATCCCGTCCTACTGTAGATAAACAGAATACAGTGATGTCAACCTTGGTTTTGATAAGCAGTTATTTTATGACACAGAACGCGTTGGTGAAACTCATGCATCTAGCAGGAACTTAATACACAAAATATTCATACTGATTCAAGCATTTAACATTTATGAATTAATTAAATGTCAGTAATGAAGACTGCACAAATTATAGCGATCACGAGGAAGGTCCGCGTACAGTAAAGTGGATAGTACAACACCACATCAGTTATATTCAGGTCTATAGTGCCACCTGCTGGCGCAGTTTTGTAACTTCTTAGAGAAAATTAATTCGTTATAATGAGAAAACGAACTTCGTTATGTTGAGAAAAAGAGAAAATGAAGTCGTTATAACGAGAAAACGAACTTCGTTATGTCGAGATAACGAGAAAATTAATTCATTAAAATGAGAAAACAAGAAGAAAAATATTATAATGCATGGCCGCTTAAAACTTCCGTACCACATCCTAGATTATTCTTATTATCTATAATAACAAAGTGTTGAGTCTATTTCTTTCTATCCCTCATTCTCTTAGCTTTAGCCTATCCCTGTTGAAATATTAATTTCTATCTGCTCTTTTTTCAGTGTTTTTTTTTTTTTTTGCTATCTTATCAGCTTTTTCAAAGGTGTCTAATGTTTAATAGTGTATCTAATTTCTATGATTAGATCTTCTCTAACTGAAAAAACACTTTCTAAACTTTGCAAGGCTGCCATTGAGTATGTACATTTGACTGATTTAATTTGTTAAAAATTGTATACAGTTTATGGATATAATCAATAACTAACTACATAATCTCTTACTTACATAGAGTGTATTATTTTTTTTCTCAGGAGATCTGTGAGTGTGTAGAACTCTGTAAACTTGTGGTAACAAAAATGAGTTCAGAGTGGATTTTGACTAACCTACAGTAAACAACACCTCTGATTGGCCATTGCTTTCAACAGAGATGCATGTGATTGGCTACAATTCTCAATTGTGCTAAAACACATTGTAAATATAAACTTTTTGGAGCGCGCACAGAATCACAGGAGCATTCAAAAACAGGTGACTTCAAGCAGGTACAGATTTGAGTTGGAACTACTGGTACTGTAGAAGTCACAGATATTGAACATCATGAGTGGTGAGTAAATAACAGAATTTGTGATTTTTTTGGCAAAATCACCTTGAACAGCATCAAACCTGTACTAAGCTGGCTGGAAGTTCATGCTGGTCTTTTCAACAGGGTCTCTTGTAATTTCTTATTAGTTACAAGAATTAAGAGAGTCAAAAATATCAGGTTCTCACCTTACTTCTCAGTTCAATGCATTCTGTGTTGCGCTTGTCCAGCTCTCTGAGGAGAAGGTCCACTTGAAGAGCCATTTCATCATCTATATTTCCATAAACACTCGTTGTTAATGAGTGTTCCTCCTCCCTAGCTTCCAACCGGTCATGACACACCTCATCCTGAGCCTCTTTTTCAGCTTTGATTTGCAACACCACCTGTTTCTTTTTCAGCTCATCCCTTTCTTCTGTAAGCTCTTTGATGCACTGGGTGGCCTGTAAGTAGAGAGTCTTATATTTTTGTTCCTCTGATGGATCTGTCTGGATGCTCTGATGGTTGCAGTCCTTTTTCCTGGTGAGTTTCAAGAGTTTGATTTCTTTCTCCTGAACTTGACCTCTCAATTCATCTCTCTCCCGGGCTGTGGCCTCCAGGAGATCTAGAAGGTTATCCTGTTGCTTCTGTGCTTCATGGCTTGGCATAAGGTCTATGTCTCTGTCAGAAAAAAGTGATGTCTTGGAAGTTGTTGGTGTCATACTTTCCTGGTTTTCTACATCTGAGTTTGCATGCTGTTCAAAAATCTTATTCTCCTTAGGTATCTCCTCTAGCTTCATGAGATTTGGTCTAAAGGCTTCTACACCGCTACATTTCTCAACCTCCATTGGGTCTTTGATTATTTCTGTATTGTTACTTATCCTGCTTTCTACCTCATTAGTGCTCTGTTCCATCTGTCTTGCATCATTCTCAATCTTTTCTTTCTTGATCTCATTTCTTATCTGCTGGCCTTCCTCTGCCTTTACAGTCAGACGTTCTGTTTGGGTTTTTATGCTTGTTTGGCCACTGGAAGTTGATGCCTCCACTGTTTCCTTTCTGGTGTCTTCAGTTTCAGTTTCCATGGAAGCTTGATCACTACACTCCATATTTAATTCTGGTGCATCATCACTGGTCTTTTCTTCTGTCTTCACCTTGGAAAGGTCAAAGGCTTTGGTTCTTGGCGTGCTGTGGGTTTCATCGATAACAACGTCATCATTGTCACTGCTCTCTTCATTGTTTTCATCAACTTTATTTCCATTGTAGTTCACACTCCCCAAAGGTGAGTTTATGGCATCTGATGTAGTGGTGGATGTTGATGGACTATCTGGAGTGTTGCTACAGTAGTCATGTGATGTTCTTGCTCTTTTTACATTTAGGCTCTGGGACAATCCTAGACTTCTTTTTGTTCTGTAAAACAAAAAAGTTTAGCTTGGTTTCAAAATTATATAAACAGAATTAAGAGAGTTGATAGAAATACATGCGTAAAATGAGAGAAAGAAAGAATGAGAATGATATACCTTTTAGGAGTGGAGAGGGACATGGTATTTGAAATCACTGGTATGCTGTCCGAGGGGCTAGAAACTGTTGAAACACAAAATAATAATAGAATAATCTAGGTTCTGTATCAAAAACAAATGCACACACAAAATTTAACCTCACCAGACTGTGATTGGGGCATTGAATTAAAAGAGCTCATCAATGTCAAAGAGGCTGTAGATGATCTGGGTGAGGAAGGGGCCTATGGAAACAAAAAGGAAGACTTAAATATATTCCATGAATTTATAATTACTTAATTATGCATTGTAAAAAAACAAAACAAAAAAAAAAAAAACATACTTTTTGATAGAACTGATGCACAATGTCAACTTTTTTTCTCAGATCCTCGCTCTGTTGAAGCTGCGCTGCATTTCTCTGCTGTCCCTGCCTTAACCCGATTTCTTCAATCTAATCCCAATTAAATTACAAAGAAATCCCCAATTAAATTAATAATAATAATAAAATAAATAAATAAAGACTGGAAAGATAAGAATGCAAAAAACACACCACCACTGGATGGAGAAATACATTATTACCTGAGTTCTTCTCTGTTCTTGCTGTTTCTTGAGGTTTCTCTCCCTGTGGCAACATAAAGCACATCAGTGTCCAACTATATTACCTCTGGACACCTGGTATATGAAACCCATCTTTTGAACAAATCACTGGCTTATCTTATTAATATCTTAGGTTATACAATGAGTCTATTTATTCATAGTCAGATAACAAAACACATAAATTGTTGCAACACATTTTTCACTCACTGCTGTTTGTACGTTTTCAGGTATGCTGTAGTTTCATTTTCAGAATCTTCAGGTTCTTCTTCTTGTTCACATCGCCTGGATGTAGAAAGAATAGCTGTTTGAGCTAGGACGTTTCGAGATTTGCACACACACACACACACACACACACACACACATACACACACACACACACACATTACATCTGTGTTTTCACATATTATGGGCCTGATTTACTAAACGGGAAATTAGCATGAGATTGCAAAAAAAAAAAAAAAAAACTTTTTGAGGGTGATTCATTGCCAATGTGCATATTTGGTGTCTGCTTTAAGACATGCTTTTTTGGAGCATTAATGGCACAAATACCAGTAATTTGACAAATGCAAACGTTAGTTAATCACATTGTGATTCATTTTTACATTCTCCTACAAATGCACATTCAATAAGGTCAGGAGCAAAAATAACAGTGATAATAATGTCCTTCAGTAAATTCTGACAGTACTATTTTAACACCAAAAGATGGTTTGCGCTGGTGCAGGCTGTTAGTAAATCTGACCCTATGTCTGTTCAGAGATGTAAATCCATAAGGAAAAAAAAGTAAGATGGTTACAGGTTGCAAGATTCAAGACTTCAGATGCTCAGCAGTCTGTGATCGTCATTGTCTAATTCTTCTTTTCATGACATTTTCAATAAGAGACAGATCTGGACTGCATGCAGGCCAGTCTAGCACATCCTCTCTGTATCATAAAAAACACACTGTTGTAGCACTTCCAGAACGAGACCTGGCATTGTCTTGATCTAATAACCATGGACTTCCCACGAAAGATGTCATCTTGATGGCAGTATATGTCTCTGTACAATTTCAATATATGCGTCCATGTCAGTGGTACATTCGCACATATGCCAGTCACCCATGTTGTTTGTTCTGCTGCACCCACCATGACAGATGTCTGCTTTTGCATCTGTCACTGATGAAAGTCTGAATGGTCCATTTGGTCTTTAGGAATGAGATCTCTACATCCACTTTTTCCAGAAACAAGTTGAAATGTGGACTCATCTGACCACAGCACACATTTCCACTGTCTTTCTGAGATGAGCTTGGGCCCAGAGAACCCACAGCATCACTGCATAGAATTGATCTATGGCTTTCTCATAGAGTAACAGTGATTCAAGTTCCATTTATTGATGCAGTGGCAGACTGGGTTTAGTGACAGTGATTTTCTGAAGTACTCCTGAGGCCATGTGGCTATATTTAACACCGCAGCATGACAGTTTCTTAGGCAGAGCCATCTGAGGGTTCAAAGGTCATGACTCATGCACATGCAACTGAGATTTCCTGCCTTGCCCTTGAAAGACTGAAATTTCTCTGGATTCCTTGAATCTTTTCACAACATTATATATTGTAGTAGGTGAAATACCTAAATTCTTTGTGTGATTTTTTCACTTTGTGTTCATTGAGAAGTGTGATTTTTAATTTGTTTGAGACTTCTCTAATGAAATTTGGCACAAAGTGATAAGCCATGATCCACTTTTGCTTGCAAAGATTGTTAAATTTATTAAAGTTAAAGAAAATGACTAAATCACAGATTCTTGATTTTATTGAATTTTACAAAATGGAATTGGGTTTATAATTATGACTTATTAAAATAACTGTAATATACTAAAATTATGTAGATATATAAAAACTGTTGAATTAGTAAAACCATGTGGGTAATTCAGTAAACTATGATGACTAATTATTGTTATCATTTCAAAGCTCATGAAACAAAACATTGTTCCTGATGTTAAAAAGTTAAGTGTAATAAACTATGTAAGAATTATTTACATAATATATTATGTATACATGTATACATAATATACATAATATAAATGATCGATCCACTGGCTGTAATCTGCATCAGCACTGATTCGACCTGAAGACATAAATTCCAATGCTTTATCAGATATGTACCGCTGGTTCAACCTTGTTTTTGGTTTGTTTTATGTCAAAGTACTATGTTGTGTGTTTTTATACGCTTTTTCAAATAGTTCTCTCAAGCAAATGTGTTATTTTGTATTTGTTTTCATGCAAGCATGACAAACTTTACTTTTACTTTGCGTTTGTTCATATTTCCAAAGAATTCATATTTGGGACTAAGCGTCAACAATCGTTTCTGTTTGGCTCAGAGGAATGAAACGGTAAAACAGTATTTTAGTAGTTAATACTAGTCAATCTACTAATCAAACACTCTTACATTATTTTAAAAACTAGACAGGTAAAAGGTTAGAAAACCAGTAATATGGATGGATGAGGTGTCAGTTTGCTTTGAGTAGTTCCTTAGAAGGCAACACCAATGGGAAGTGTTATAGAAAGCATAACATGAAACTTATCCATGTCTATATAAGCTTTGCAAGGACCGCAGGGAAACTGTGAGAGTTTAATTTAATGAACCATCCGCAATTAAAAAAAAATCTATTAATTTCTTGCAATTTATTACAAACTTTTAAATGGTAATGTATGTTATTAGATAGATGTCATTTTCATAAGCTTTCAAAAGTCTTCAAAATAACTGCTTAAAAAAATCCAACCTCTTCATTAAGTTTGCGGATGACACAACTGTGGTGGTTCTCATTAGCAACAGAGATAAGACAAACTACAGGAGCGAGGTGAGTCGCCTGGCTATGAGATGCAATGATAACAATCTCTCTCTTAATGTGGAGAAGAAGAAGGGGATTGTTGTTGACTTCAGGAAAGTGCAAACTCAACATGCTCCTCTGACCGTCCATGGTGGGACTGTGGAGAGAGTGAGCAGCACCATCGAGAGCATCCTGACCAGCTGCATCACTGTGTGGTATGGCGCCTGCAATATGTCCTCCTGCCGGAAGACTCTTCAACGCATAGTGAGAGCAGCTGAGAAGCTTGTTGGTGTCTCTCTTCCCTCCGTTCAGGACATTTATGGAACCCATCTCACCCGCAAAGCCCTCTGCATCGTCACACGGCTTCTTCTGTCTGCTGCCATCGCCAGGACCAGCAGACTGAAGGACAGCTTCATTCACAAGGCTGTCAGGAATCTGAACTCCCTCCCTCCCGACCTTACCACACCCCCACCCCGTCTTTTGATCCATGCACCACTGAGCTCTGAACCTCAGAACCCCCCCCCCCCACCAGCCACCAGTTTAAATAAAGAACTGCTCTCTGAGCTTTTTGTCACCTCAGACTAAATCAGACTAAATGAGCTAATTTGCACTACAATCATTATATCTGCACTGTTTGTTTACTTTACTATTTATTCATCAAAAGGTGACTTCACTGTTATTTAATGTAATATTTATGTCTTCTGATGAACTGTTACTCAAGGGCACTGAATTGTATTGTACTATTATCATTATTATTTTAATATTTCTAATATTATTTCAATTTGTTAAGCAATTCATTGATTTTTTGTTGCAAAAACACACAAATATGACAAACTGTAAAATATTTCTACGATTCTCCTAGGAACTTTTTGCTTTGATCTAGATGTTAAACTTTTTTAAAGCTATACAATGAAAAGCCTGATTAAACAAACCTGAACAGGGGGTTTGGATTTAAACGACAGAACCATTTTTCAGGGAGCTTATTCATGTCGATGCAATCTGGAAGTTTCCTCCATTTCTGACATTCATCACACTGAACCCAGGTCTGATCAGGGCGCTTCCTTTATGTTAAGCAAGGAACAAGGGTTATATATTTAAATGTGATGAATAAACTGGCAATGGAATGTTTTGAAGTTGTATGTGAGTGTATACTAACGGGATATCCTCCATAGGTAATGTAGTGTTTAACCCCTTCTTCTGGCGGATCGCTTTCCAATAGTCTTCCAGTTTCCCCCCTAAAGTGTACATAGTTTTCCTGCATGAACAAAAATATATTAAAATAAATATTATTGATTTCTTGTGTCACAACAGAACTTAACAAGGGTTCTTCGGGCAATTCTTGTAATTCCCCAAATTGTTTGTAACCCTGCCTGTCTCATCAAAAAAAAAAACAACGCTGATGAGTAAGTAGCAAATGTTCTCACAAAATAAAATATTCATAATTAGATGAAACAATTTAAATGTGAATACCTATACTGTTAGCATTTAACATGTAATGTACTTGTTATAGAGTTAGAATGTATGTAGATGGCCTGGACAGTATATACAGACACTAACAAACGAGACAAACTCAGCTTCTGGAGGGCCACTGCAGTGCAGACTGTAGCACCAACCAACTCCAACACACCTGCCTGAGTTTCTAGCACTCCTAAAGACTTAGGCTGTGTTTACGCCCCCTATGCATTTAAAAACAGCCATTTGTAGTGGTGTCCGAAACCATAGTGGGCATAGTTGGCACATTCAAACACAACACTGTGTTTAATTAGGGTTTGAACTAAACTCTTAATGGCAGTGGCCCTCCAGGAGCTGAGTTCGACACTGTGACGAGTGGGGCGGGGCCAAGGGCCGTGGGAACGGAGCGAGGCCGGTGGAGTGATTTGGAAATGAGCATCACCTGCTCCACTCACCGGTCTCGAGTCAAACGGAGGAGATCGGAAGGATACAAAAGAGGAGCGACGACAGTGAAGGACGAGAGAGGACCAGGCCTGGGCTTTATTTTGTGTTTGGTTTTTGTTTGTGCGCGACAGTCGTCTGCGAGGGGCTGTCGCGCTGTTTTGTGTTTATTTGGCTATTAAAGTTTTCATTTTGAATGTCTGCCGCTTCCCGCCTCCTTCTTCTCGTGATTATGAAGTTTGTACTCAGTTACAGACACCCCTATACTAACAGAAAAGAATCACTCCAAACTCAAACTTACAATATTCTACAATCCACCCATACAGTATCACACTCACCTATATTCTTCTGTATAGTCAAAGTCCTGCTTATTGTGTGTTGGCTTGAGGAAGTTGCACTCTATCACTGCAATGACTCCCACTCCTTTTCCATTTGCCTAATGCAAAACCAAGATTGAAATTGCATTCAGATACTCTAAATAGTAAAAGTTATAAACTAGAAAACATTTCTTACATTAAAGAAAGTGGCAGAGGGGGTGTTTTGACCAACAACAACAACAACAAAAATTATAATTGATTACAAATTTAAATAATCACCTTGTTTTGACATGCAACACGTTCATAGGCTTTGATGAGCCTGTTTCTATGGTACATCATGACTCCGTAATGTTCTTTGCTCTTGGTATTGTAGCCAAATGTGATAGGAATGCTTTCTCTCTGAGAAGAAAAGACTCAAGGAAATCTCACTATGTATGCATTCATTGAGTTGGTTGACCAATTTAGGCCTGTATTCTGCCGAGAAATTAGTTTAATTATCTGATTATGTCATTGGGTGTTTTTTAATTATAAGAATTTGAACCATAAAATGAACACCTTTCTTTATAATTTTCCAATAACAACATTTCCAATAATTATCACAATGTATAAGGTTTCTTTGTGAAACAGGAAATTACAGCTCGCTCCTTTTTGTTTGTGTGGATACATTTAGAAAGGTGGGTTTGTATTTATCCTTGGCAATGTGTGCCAGGCTTTTAGAGACCAGCTGGGTTTTCACTTTCTGTCCTTGAATGATAATCTGCATTCTGGGCTTCAAGTATAGGATGCTACAGTATGCCTATGAAAAGGTAACATGCATAGACTCATATTACTTTTATGATCTTTAAACTGTAATGCATAATAAGTGATATCTGAAAATACATTATGTAGACTGTATTGTGTTAGACCTTCTCAACATAGGAGGGTGAAATACTCACCCGCAGAGAGAAGTCACTCTCTGGGCTTGACTGAAATACACGAGACGGTTGCTTGTATTTCTCCTTTTCACTCTCATATACTTCAGATGGAATCTGGATGTCATAGCGGTCCGTGTCAAAGTCAAACTCAGATTTGTCTGTGGATGTTCTGTAGCAGGAAAAAAATAAAAATAAATTCCTGAAACATATAATTCATGCATTCGTGGGCCTGGTAGCTCGAGAGTATGCTGCTCTGAACTACATAATCGTGATCTTTTCACTCTTACTTGCGGAGGTTCCAGATGATTATTCGTGTTCCTGTGGACTCATGGTGTGCATTGGTGGCATTGATAGCATTGAGCTCACAGAGCAGCTCTTCCTCCGTCTGGAACAGAGAGTAGCGCAGGATATCCTGAAGACTCGTTGTGTGTTGTGACTCGGGTCGGAGTGGGAGGAAAGGTCAAGGATAAAGACATCAATTGGAGAATATAAATATGTGGTGAAACGTTTACCTAAAACAGCTAATACAACTTATTCCCGAAACTCACATGACTATAAGAGACATCAGTCACTGGACTTCTAATATATGTAATATCATCTCTCTAATACCCTCTTCATCTCTTTATATTATTTGCTGTCCATCCATTTAGGTCTTGGCTTATCTTTGCTTATTTGGAAGGTAAGGATATATGACTGTCCGATGCGTTTAAATGAGACAATAGGTACAATGACATTCTCCGCATGGATCTCCTGAAGATATGTCTGGGACAGCAGGCCCACACACATGGACTCTCCATTCTTTGAAAACACAATAGTGTCTTTTCCTAAGCGCATGGATCCAGACTTGAATCCATTGCCGTAGAGGCCCACAGGGACATGGCCATTTATAGTCTCCTTATCACTGAAGCCAAAACTGAAAGGGATAGGAACACAAAATATTATATATTAGAATATTTTCAAAATAAATTAATTATTTTATTTTGAGATAAAAAATTATTTTTAAGATCAAATAAATGCAGCAAGAGACATAAAAAATTAGAAAAAAAAACTTACTAAACAAACGGTTAGTATATGAAGAGTTCAGATGCAAAAGCCTCTAAGTGCCATCTGAAATTTTCATCTAAAATTTGGATTTTTATCAAGCTCCTATGCTTAGGTCGAGTCATTTTACTTTAATTGCAATGTGCAGGTACTTTTCCAGGCTATTAAAGTGAAAAAACTGAACATAAATAGAGGATTTTAGATGAAAATTCCAGATGGCACTTACTGTAGAGGCTTTTGCATCTGAACTCTTCATATATATATATATATATATATATATATATATATATATATATATTCACAAAACACATTCTATCTGTTTCAAAAGCATTTTGTTTTGTTTCCACACTTAATTAACAATCAACAATTACAGTAAGAAAGGTTTCTTTAGTACCAAATCAGCATATTAGAATGGTTTATTAGGGGATCATGTAACCCAAATGTATGTTTGTCGACTTAATGTTCTAACCCACCTGAGCATTTTGTACATCTTATCATAATCCATTCCTGCTCCATTATCCATGAAAATTAGACAGTCTTGACCTCTGATTGCTGTCTTATCAATCCAAAACTGTTTGGCACTCACATCAGGGTCGTAAGCATTGTCTAAGGCAGAAAACATATACTTCAAATATGATCAGATTACACATATTTATCAGAGTTTGAGTGGCTATCTACTGAGGTATCCCTGAAAACTAATGCAACAAAATTAGTCTTTTATTTCCTTACTTGTCCCTGACTAGCTGTCTTTGAGCAATACATGGGATGCAATAAAATTACTCAAATAATTTATTATACACAGTACTAATATATGTAGACAGGGATATACATGTAAGGGAAACTAGGTTACAAGTACATAGTAATCTAACTTTTGAGGGCAAACATCCATTGTTCCAAACAACTAAACACATATTTTCACATGAGTGATATCTGAAGTGTTCGCTCACCTATCAGCTCCGCAATAGCACTGAACGGCCAGGTGTGGCTGGTGGAGTTGGTGTGAAGGAACTTTGGATTAAGCTATAAAAGGATCAAAGACACAGGAAAATGTATAAGCAAAACCCTTAAAATACATTTTATGAAACCATGCATTGTTTTCTAAAGCTGTGGATCTGGTCATCTGACCTACATATTATTTTTCTTCATATTATCGGTTTGCAGGTTTGAATGTAACAGGCATTATTTGTTTTCCCCCCATTTTGGTTTAATTTAAAATACTTTAGTTTGGAGTTTTAAAAGAGCCCAAGTTTTATTTCATTAGTAATTATACATTTTATGAGGGTATTTATTTAATCAGGATCTTTCCTTAAAACACTCCATAAAAAATAATATAACATTTTGAAGAGACTTGTTCAAAGCATTTAAGAAGAAGAAGAAGAAGAAGAAAAAGCAACACAACTAGTAGCACTAGAGAAGTAAAAACGTTATTATTAATTTTTCTATAGATAACATTTTTTACTGATAATGCATAGGCCTACACCTTTTTTGACAGGCCTAGCGGGAACTCATGGGTTTTTTGTTAGTTTTGATATGTTGCATATCACCATTTCTACTTCTTATTGTCATATCCAATTCCGCATTTCTAAAGTGGACCAGGCTCTTAATAAAGTCTGTGTTTTAATGTTCATTTTCAAGGGCGTGTTCTTTTTCTCTCACAAAGTTAAGAATATACACAGAACGTAAAGAATAATTTACCCAGAAAACTGGACTACTTCAACAGAAAATTTGAAGAATAGCTAACTCTTTTATCTATTTAAAAGCATAATATTTACATTATATGAGTTACAAAGGTGCGATGGACTATTGGCGCACAAAGCTTAAAAAAGCGCGCGTCGGAACCATAGACAGTAAAAGAAAGGTTGGAACGAATAACGTTAACGTAACTGGATTCAAGCTCATTAACGGAGAAACGAAACTAAAAGTAACATCGAGTTTTTAGCCTTTCTGATAGGACGACGAAAACATACGTCACAGCTAAACATATGCATGACCATGCAATTAAACGATCTGTTTTCCACACATTGTGAAAATATATGTTGTTCTTTGTAAATTATATGTTGTTCATTGTTAACAGCAAAAACATACATTAAGATTACATATATTTCATCAGCATGTCAGTGCGAGAAGTAATTACGTATAAGCTTTTTAATATATTAGCATAGTTTAAATTTATTAGCATGCAGTCTACTATCACGCGTTAATTACAAATGTCTTCAACATAAATAAATAAACATTCATACCGCACTGAGCGGGATTCCTCTCTCCGTTTGCACAGCCATCCTTAAAAAGTAAACCCGCGAAGATCCGAAACTTCCAGAGGCGTGACTCCGACTCCCGGACTTCCTTAAACAATACATTAATGAATATTAATAATTTGACATAATATCTACAATAAGATTATAACATAATAATATTTGCATTTACTTAATGTATTATTTGTTTAACGATATACTAGTCTTTCAGTTATATTTAAAGAACGTATTTTTTATGAAAAAGTACAAGGAACTCTTTATATTTATGACTAATAAATATAGGGTTTTTAAAAATAATGATAAAAAATGATGACAATTATTAAGTTTTGATGACAATGATTCAGGTTAACTCATGTCAAACAAATAAAGTATTTTAGACTTTTTGGCATTTTATGAGATTACATTAGATAAGAGAATTACTCGATGCTTGCACTTTAAACTGGATTTCTGATTGTCACATAAAAAGTTATGCATGGATTTATTGAAAATGCATTTTGGATATCCAAGATTTTAGATATTATATATATTTATATATATATATATATATATATATATATATATATATATATATATATATATATATATATATATATATATATATATATATATATATATATATATATATATATATATATATATTACAATTATTTTGTTCAGTAATCTCTTTTCATTTTTCTGAATTATTCCTTTAAAACACCAACAGATGGTAGCTAGTACCAATCGACTGTCTTACTATTATTTTGAAAGGAAATCTGAATGAGATCTATCACTTCCGGTCTGGAGCTGCTTTTACAGAAGTAGATATTATAAACAGTACTGGACTAAAGTATTTGATCGATGCTTTAAAACAGTCTCGCTTTTACCATATGCTGGTTGAATGTAGTAGCATTGCTTAAATATTGCCATAGTTGTCGAAGATGTTAGGATTGGATCTGTCAACTGGTGAGTAGATTTTGTGACTATTTTCTCGCAAATATAAAGACTCGAGCAAAGCAGCAAGTCAAAATTAACCTTATAAACTGACGTTATTATATGTTTTATATAAATAATATACAGTATACTGGCTGCTTTTCTGCACAGAGCATAATACGTCGATATGGCATTAATACATTTTTCTTATTGTATAATACAATATGATACAATATTTATTACAGGTGTGGATGGTGTGGTCGAAAAACTCGAGAAGCTCCCCAAAGACTTGTTTGCAGAAACGGTAAGATGTGACATTACATTGGGTGGTCATGTACAATGGGAAGAAAAACATTACGAGTTTGTACTAAGAAAAATGCCACACGTCATAGATTATTTTGACATATTATCATAGTAGTTATTTACTGAATGTCCTATTTTTAAGTGTTGTATTGACTGTTCTGATACTCGTCTTTTCATTTCTCAGCTTCAGTCAATCCTGGTTCATCTACGGGATCAGAATGGAGCAGTAGATTTGATCGAATCCTGTGATGTATGTTAACCAAATGAAATCCCTGTAAATATACTGTAAATTAAGCATGCATGTACCTGTTTTTATGTCTTTGCAATGCTTATATTTTCCTAACACAGAGATTTCAAAGAGCTGGGATAAGCCTTGATCAGAAAACTGTTCAAGATATTATAAGACTGCTGTCATACTATTTTAGGTACAGTATTATCTTTCTGAGGACGAAATGTCATTGATGCAAATGTTTGTGAATTAAAAAGGCTTATTTAAAACACCCATTGCATAGATGTGTCAATTTGTCTTGTTTGAAGTGTGTCTGTTGTGTTTGAATTTATGATAAATGTTTATTTAAACAGGTTAGCTGCAAAGAGCAATCTCAGTGGGGATGTATTGGTCAGTAAATTGACTGAATGCAGCAGTAATTGGTCCAAACCAACCCTACAGTTGGTGCACCAGCTCTGGACTGAGCATGCTGCTCTTCTACATGCACATCAGGAGGACCTGACAATGGCTAGTATCGGACAGGTGTGTCACATGATTCTTGTTTACAGTATAAACATGTGTCAGCCACTGTTCTCTGTCAGGTTGTTGATATAAAGCTTCTTCACTCTTAGCTTGTAGATATCCAGTGGAAGCTGGGAATGGCAGTGAGCTCAGATACATGTCGATCCCTCAACTCCCCGTTCATCTCTGTTCTGATGAAAATCGCAGACACATCAGGGGAGATGTCATATAAATCTTTTGAAATGACAGTTCAGCAGTTTCAGGTATGGAAGTAAAGTATGCATTTTACTAATTTAATTCAACTGTCTGAAGTGTCTGAACAGCTGCAATTAACCATTCTCTTTCTGTTATTTTGTCCCTCAGAACTTCTACAGGCAGTTCAAGGAAATGGCCTCTGTTTTAGAGACTGTGTAATATTTTTATAGCAGTGATTGTGAACCATTTAGTCTTTTATGACCAAATATTTACATTTAAGTACAGTATTTAACAGTTTAACTACGTAAATTTATAGAATTTTCCACTAACATTTTATTTTTTGTTCTACTGTTACAGTATATTCAAGGTTGAAGTTCTTATTTTATCATAATAAATCGTGGTATTGTTAATGTTAGACAATTTATGATGATCTACTCTGTGGCCTGAATTTCTGAATTTGATATCTCATAATTAAAGAAAAAAAAACCACATTTGTCAGTCGTTATATATTTAATAAAAGGTATTAACTTGAATTAACATACTTAATACCTAAAATAATTGATACAGAGGTTCAGATGACAGAAGATGTTTCTGCAGTATACAATATAGTATGTGATCCTCTGTATTATTAATTAGTTGGTAGTTTGTTTGTTTTTGTTTTTGTCAGTAATGACTCGGCCTTCTAAAAGTGCTAACAACTTGTACAAAATATCCATGTTCTTAGAATTAGAAGGTCTGATCAAATTATTGTACCTGATCAGATCTAATATACAGTAGATTACAACAAAGTTGCTGTTGTTGGCACACTCTGTAGACAAAAAAATAAAAATGCCTTCACAAAAAAAGAAGACGGAAAGAGAAAGAGTGAAGGGAGGCTGATAAAGGCAGTTCAACAATGCAAACATGAATACAAAGCTCCAGCAAGCCAGCAGGTAAATCATCTTATCTAATATTTAGATAGTTTGTCACTCTTTAATTCTTGTAATTTAATATATTTCCAATTATAATCACTTGTCTTTATACTAGTAACCTATAACACTTAATATTTTATTAAAACCAAGTAGTAGGCCTATAAATAGTTACAAATAAAGTATAAATGTTCTAAATTAGTTGTTTATTAGTGTATAATATATGCTGTCAAATATTAAATAAAATGTCTAATACTTATAGGGGAAAGTGGGGTAAAATTAGCCACTTTTTACTATTGTGGTCCTCAAGATAAGGGAAAATGATGCAGAAGTTCAATGAAAGTATCTATCCTATCCAAATGAAACTACTCCTATCATTTTAAATGATCAGAATGTATATATGACAAAGGTTTCTAAAAAATATGGCTTCTCCTAAAGAAGTGTTGCCATGGCTCAGTATGACCCAGGTTTGGGGTAAGTTGACCCGAGTCGAGTCGGTGGGTAAGATGCACCATCTGGGTGTAAAATGACCATCTAAATGACCGACTAAATCTGATTCAAAAGAATGTGAAATAAATAATAATTAAAATAGCTAATAATTTCCTTTCACAGACAGTCATATTTGTTTTCTGAAGGTTAACTTTTACACCATAAAGCCAACCAAATTAAGTTTACATTTCAATATTAAATAGTTCTCTTAAATAGTAATTTTAAGATCTCTGAAACAATATGTTAAACACCAAAGTTGTAGCTTTCCTAAGAACAGACTAAACAGAGTGTTTGCTGGCCATTAGTGACTACAGGTGGAAAGATATTTTTATTTATTTATATATTTTTTCATAGCAATATCTGGCAACACTGCCAGAACTTAAACTGATAGACATCAAAGAACCCCCAGCCCATTTTATTGCTGACAGGATACCACATTTGGTAAGGCAAAAGCAAAGCAAAAAAACACATCATGATATTATCTGTCAGATACATTATCAACGCTATAAAAAACAGTAGCATAGTAACACTAGAGCAGAGATCTGTGGAACAAGTATGTTACGTCTAAACTATTTCATATTGTAGTTACATTTTCACAAAGTTGGGCCAACAACATTCATAAGGGCACTAGACAAAGTTATCATCTATATAGCAATAGTTATTAATGTAAACTATAATAATAGGCCTATGTATTTCAGAATGAATAATAAACAACTGATAAAATTACATACCCCTAACCTAAAATAATGGAGCAATGTGAGATCATTTAACAATGCTCATTCCTCCAAAACAGAGAAAACATATTTCACAAACAACTATCTGTCTCTTTTAAAGTGTTTAGCGTATATAATGAGTGGGGTTATTATAGTTCCCACCCAGACCACACTGATTTTCAATCCCTGTCTACGACTGTGGTGCCTTCCGTTCCCCCAATCTGTTTCTCCTTTTCACAGTCTGGCAGAAATTATGGGTGTTTCCAAAATACATGGACACATGACAGTAAAAGTGTAAAGTTGCCAAGATGCAGGGGCTGGGTCAACTTCTCCTGCTGAGAGAGAGCCCACTCTCATCAAAACATCTACAATAAAGTCAGTTCTTATGGGTGCTGTCTTCTCTTTTAATTGTATATTTATAACAATTGAATAATTTGATTTAACAAGCACCCACCCTCCTTTTTTTTTTTTGGTTTGGGCATCTGCATGTCTGTGCACGGTCCTGATCAGGAGGTCATGGTTTGGCTGGCTCCTTCTGCCACATCCAGGTTGTGTACATCTAAATAGCAGACTACTCTTACTATTTCTACAGTGCTTATTCTGTAGAATATTATTACAGAAATAGTAAGAGCAGTGGTAGCATGCTTTTCGAATTCAGCCAGTCTTTGTAACAAAACGTTTACAGTTTACATTGCACAATACACACTATGCATGCAGTATGTTAGACAGTATTTGATTCGAAATAGGACAGTACATTAAAATCCATTACAGCTTTGAGAGACAGCAGAGGGCGCCGTTGAGTATTGGATCTTTTTTTTTTAAAACATCAAACGCATATCTTTTATATATTCATATAAAACATTATTGGCCAAAATAATGGTTTGATGGATGTCACCGTTTAAATGTTTGCTGTTTTCATGAATTACTTTGTGTTTCATACTTGTGTTTATGTGTAATGGCAATTTTCATATACACAACCGGGGCATGTTGTCACAAAAAGTCAGCCCATGGGCAATAAACGGTGTAAAATAGCTTTTGTAGCATATAAAGAAGTCGCCTTTCAAAAATAAAGGCGTTCACTGGAGTAAAAAGGGTAAAACTAGAACGTTAACTGTTAACATACCCTAAGCATAAACAGTTGACTTGCTTTCTTCAGTTAGGCCAGTTCAGTGTGTATCCTGAAGGCAGACAGGGGAGCCAGAGATACACACACACACGCTAAAGAAAACACGTCTTCTATGGCTGCTGCGGCCACTCCTCCTGAAACAACAGCACTCTCTGTTCTCCGCCGCCGTAAAATGACTCAGTAACGACTGAAAAGTGATGTGCAACGACTTTAAAAGACCCCAGCTGATGCAACTTCACACAGGAGACGTCTGTCCGATGCGGCGTCCACAATCCGAAGCGCTGGGACTCGAGAAATCTGCAGGAATAAAACGCGCCTCCTTCAAGCAGTTGGATACACTCACGCGAATTCTTTAACTTCATATATGGATTATTCGAGCCTTCAGACACATTGAATGGATTATTTTATGTTTAAACAGTGAACTGACCGCTAAAATCCTCGCTGCATTTTAAAAGCCATTATTATTGTACTTAAGCTCTGCAGGACACACGATCCTTGCGCACTTCTGACTAAAAAAAGCGTGAGTGATCCATGTGCCATTAATGCACCAGGAGATGTTTCCACCTGCTATCACACAAAAATGACCAGTGCATGTATTTATTTAGGCATTTAGTGAAATAAAGGCACTGGGTTGTTGCATAAAGCAACTAAAGTCTTTGTCCCGGAGTCCTTGGGAGAGATGGAGGGACAGGATGGCAAAGGGGATAATAACAGTAATCAAAAGGCAGACAAGAGGTTTACTCTTTGGTACATGGGCTGGTCGTCTCTGGACAGGCGGACCACGCTACCCATGCTGCCCTGGCTGCTGGCGGAGATCCGGAGGAAAAGTGAGAAGAACGAGTCCGGTCCCGCACAGGCCAGAGAAGTTCAGCTGTATCTCTCGCCCTCTCTGATCCGCTGCGTGCCCGCGAACAGCAGCAACCCGTCCGTGTTCATATTCGAGCACAAAGCACAGTTTGTATCCAGGTTTATCCACAATAGCCATGACCTGTCTTATTTTGCCTACCTTATCAAAAGTCAGCCGGATAACCCCGAGTCTGAGATGGCATGCCATGTGTTCAAAGCATGTGATCCAAACCAGGTATGTACGGCCACTCATTCAACTGTTCAATCAAAAACAGAATAGTTTGTGAATCAACCTTTTCTGGGGTTTTGGATAGGAGGTTTACTGGTTATCGGTATCCGGCCTATAGATAAGTGGGACATGTTTGACGTTACATTTTTTCCACTATAAACACTCCACCACGACCAATTTAAGCAGCAAATTACAGTCATTGTTTTGTTCAAGTATTTAATTTTCAGATGGTACATAGACAAAAATAGCAATATGCCTGGTGCATGTGTGTGTGTGCTGTGTATGTGTGTGTGTGTGTGACCACCAGTCAAAACCAGTCATACGGGTCAATTTTGTCTAAATTGGGATTTATACATTATCTGAAAGCTAAATAAATAAGCTTTAAATAGGATTGGACAATATGTGGCCTAGATACAACCATTTCAAAATCTGCAATCTGAGGGTGAAAAAAAAAAACACATTCAAAATATTGAGAAAATCCTTTTTAATTTTTTTTTAGTGAGGTGACATACAGTCAAGTATGGTGACCCATACTAAGATTTTTTTTCTCTGCATTTAACTCATCCAAAGTGCACACACACACCGTGTGTGAAAATCAATAATTTTGACCCTTACAATGTATTTTTGGTTATTGCTACAAATATACCCCAGTGACTTAAGACTGGTTTTGTGGTCCAGGGTCACACACACACACACACACACACACACACACACACACACACACATACCTACTTAACCACAATGTGAGGACGTATGACTGGAAACCCTACCTTTAGGGACACCCCTTTCTGAAGGGTCTAGAGACTAAAGAAAGATATGACTGCACTTCTGGAGAAGCTGTCATCACAAATATCACTTGATTTGATCAATAAAAGCCTTCCTTAAAGACCTGACATTTTACCTTCACTTTAGGGACATTATTTTATATGTCACTTTTGGGGACATTAAACACAAACTCTGATCAAGTCATACTTTGAGGACCATGGTGATACACAAACTCTGGTTAAGGTATACTTTCAGGACATTGTTGAGATGGTATATATTATTTATCCTAAGAAGACAGAAGTAGAATATTACAATTCAAAGTTCCAATACTGGACAGTGAAATCAAGCTAGTGCAAAGATACAGGTGTGAGAGAGTAAACTGGGTTTCTTCTTTTCAGCAAGATCACTGTAAATGAGTAGCCTACATGTTTTGTCTGATTTGTAGCTTGAGATCAAGTGCCTTTGGCTGCTCAGTTGGGGAATGACAATTAACATTCAGAAATGTTATTGACTTGACTGATTGACTATCAGAAGCAAAAGATGAACAGAATTGAGCTGAATAATAACACTATTGTCTTTAATTTCAACTGCAAAACAGCTCTACATTAGTCATTTCATAATTGTTGACATTTGCAAGTTATTTTATGTGTGTGAAGCTCCTTTGAAACCATCTGTATTGTATCATGCGCTATAGAAATAAAACAGACTTCACTTCATTGCAGAGAACCTTTCACTGACCGAATCTGCATCCCTCTAGTTAATTTAGCATCGACTGTAAACTAATCATTATCACAAAAACATCTTAAGGAGTTTTCCTCACCAGAGTCATCTTTGGCTACACACTGGGGTTTTAAGACATTAGGCATGTTCCTCTGTAAAGTGTAGTAATTGTCAAAAAAAACTCTATACAAATAAAAATAGTGATACACTCTCCGATTAAATGACTCTTTGGGGACTCTAGCGACACACACACACTCCGATTAAATGACTCTTTGGGGACTCTAGCGACACACACACACTCCGATTAAATGACCCTTTGGGGACTCTAGTGACACACACACACTCCGATTAAATGACTCTTTGGGGACTCTAGCAACACACACACACTCCGATTAAATGACTCTTTGGGGACTCTAGCGACACACACACACTCCGATTAAATGACCCTTTGGGGACTCTAGCGACACACACACTCCGATTAAATGACTCTTTGGGGACTCTAGCGACACACACACACTCCGATTAAATGACCCTTTGGGGACTCTAGTGACACACACACACTCCGATTAAATGACTCTTTGGGGACTCTAGCGACACACACACACTCCGATTAAATGACTCTTTGGGGACTCTAGCGACACACACACACTCCGATTAAATGACTCTTTGGGGACTCGAGTGACACACACACTCCGATTAAATGACTCTTTGGGGACTCGAGTGACACACACACTCCGATTAAATGACTCTTTGGGGACTCGAGTGACACACACACTCCGATTAAATGACTCTTTGGGGACTCTAGCGACACACACACACTCCGATTAAATGACTCTTTGGGGACTCTAGCGACACACACACACTCCGATTAAATGACTCTTTGGGGACTCGAGTGACACACACACTCCGATTAAATGACTCTTTGGGGACTCGAGTGACACACACACTCCGATTAAATGACTCTTTGGGGACTCGAGTGACACACACACTCCGATTAAATGACTCTTTGGGGACTCTGATTAAATGACTCTTTAATATTAACAGTCTTGGACACATTGTGTTGAAAGTGCACATTGCAGTTAATGACAGAACAACAATGAAAAATCAATTAACTTGAGGTGGGAATGATTCTCACTGCACAACTATCCTCTGTACTTCCTCCATCCACCCTTCTTCAAAATCTCTCTACTTCCTCCTTTACATTCTCTCCTCCCTCTTTAACTCTACTCCTCACTCTTTTTACCCGCTTTACTCCTCCCTCTTTTCATCCTCTTTACATTTACTGCCTCTAATCCTCCCTTATATTAGCTGTGCTGGACATGGGCTGTGGCTGGATGTAACCGATTGGTGAGAGTTGCCGTGTGCAGATGAGAGAAGCTGAAAACTGAGATGTGATGTCAGACACTTTCTGCTTCCTGTAGTGATGCTCAGGCTAAGTTTGCATACTTTACTACAGCTGAAGTGGAATAAACGCATTATTTTCCAAATACAGATAATTCAGAGACATTTTCATTCAATACATGCACTAATGTTTGTACAAGAATAAAGTTCAAAATAAGCCTAAATACCAGTGAAGTGGGGTCTATCGCAACTACATGAAAAGAGCTTTTACTGTTATAAAGAACAGATGTGATCCTTAGTGGAACTGAAGGTGTGAGAAGAAAAATGAAACACACGTGATCATTGTCAAGCAGTGTACTCTGCCAATCGTGGATTAGCTGTGTCATCATCAGAGCTCGTGAGTCGCTCTAGAGAATCTGCTCTATCTGAGTCCTCCTGCTCTCCAATCACTCTAGTTGTACTCTGTTGCCTTATGGCACAGTCACGGGCATCGCTGTCTGAAGTCAGACACAAGTTCTAACCGTCAAGAACTGCTCAAGTTAGCCGCTGATCGTTCTGTGCAGCGCTGCATGAAGTCCAACAAGCCTAATGCTCTCCTCCCCTCCCTCTTTACGTCCCCTTTACATTCTCTCCTCCCTCTTTACGTCCCCCTTACATTCTCTCCTCCCTCTTTACATTCTCTCCTCCCTCTTTACGTCCCCCTTACATTCTCTCCTCCCTCTTTACATTCTCTCCTCCCTCTTTACATTCTCTCCTCCCTCTTTGCGTCCCCTTTACATTCTCTCCTCCCTCTTTACATTCTCTCCTCCCTCTTTACGTCCCCTTTACATTCTCTCCTCCCTCTTTACGTCCCTCTTACATTCTCTCCTCCCTCTTTACATTCTCTCCTCCCTCTTTACATTCTCTCCTCCCTCTTTGCGTCCCCTTTACATTCTCTCCTCCCTCTTTACATTCTCTCCTCCCTCTTTACGTCCCCTTTACATTCTCTCCTCCCTCTTTACGTCCCTCTTACATTCACTCCTCCCTCTTTACGTCCCCTTTACATTCTCTCCTCCCTCTTTACATTATCTCCTCCCTCTTTACGTCCCCTTTACATTCTCTCCTCCCTCTTTACGTCCCCGTTACATTCTCTCCTCCCTCTTTACGTCCCCTTTACATTCTCTCCTCCCTCTTTACGTCCCCTTTACATTCTCTCCTCCCTCTTTATGTCCCGTTACAATCTCTCCTCCCTCTTTACATTCTCTCCTCCCTCTTTACGTCCCCTTTACATTCTCTCCTCCCTCTTTACATTCTCTCCTCCCTCTTTACATTCTCTCCTCCCTCTTTACGTCCCAGTTACATTCTCTCCTCCCTCTTTACATTCTCTCCTCCCTCTTTACGTCCCCGTTACATTCTCTCCTCCCTCTTTACATTCTCTCCTCCCTCTTTACGTCCCCTTTACATTCTCTCCTCCCTCTTTACATTCTCTCCTCCCTCTTTACGTCCCAGTTACATTCTCTCCTCCCTCTTTACGTCCCCTTTACATTCTCTCCTCCCTCTTTACGTCCCCTTTACATTCTCTCCTCCCTCTTTACGTCCCCTTTACATTCTCTCCTCCCTCTTTACGTCACCTTTACATTCTCTCCTCCCTCTTTACGTCCCCTTTACATTCTCTCCTCCCTCTTTACGTCCCAGTTACATTCTCTCCTCCCTCTTTACGTCCCAGTTACATTCTCTCCTCCCTCTTTACATACTCTCCTCCCTCTTTACGTCCCCTTTACATTCTCTCCTCCCTCTTTACGTCCCAGTTACATTCTCTCCTCCCTCTTTACGTCCCCTTTACATTCTCTCCTCCCTCTTTACGTCCCAGTTACATTCTCTCCTCCCTCTTTACGTCCCCTTTACATTCTCTCCTCCCTCTTTACGTCCCCTTTACATTCTCTCCTCCCTCTTTACGTCCCCGTTACATTCTCTCCTCCCTCTTTACGTCCCAGTTACATTCTCTCCTCCCTCTTTACGTCCCCGTTACAATCTCTCCTCCCTCTTTACATTCTCTCCTCCCTCTTTACGTCCCCTTTACATTCTCTCCTCCCTCTTTACATTCTCTCCTCCCTCTTTACGTCCCCTTTACATTCTCTCCTCCCTCTTTACGTCCCAGTTACATTCTCTCCTCCCTCTTTACGTCCCCTTTACATTCTCTCCTCCCTCTTTACGTCCCCTTTACATTCTCTCCTCCCTCTTTACGTCCCCGTTACATTCTCTCCTCCCTCTTTACGTCCCAGTTACATTCTCTCCTCCCTCTTTACGTCCCCGTTACAATCTCTCCTCCCTCTTTACATTCTCTCCTCCCTCTTTACGTCCCCGTTACATTCTCTCCTCCCTCTTTACATTCTCTCCTCCCTCTTTACGTCCCCTTTACATTCTCTCCTCCCTCTTTACGTCCCAGTTACATTCTCTCCTCCCTCTTTACGTCCCCTTTACATTCTCTCCTCCCTCTTTACGTCCCCTTTACATGCTCTTCTACTTTACGTCCTTTAACGTCCCCCTTTACATTCTCTCTTCCCGCTTTACGTTTGTATTTAGGCTTATGTTGAACTTTATTCTTGTACAAACAGACACTGTATCAAGCAGTGCATGTATTGAATGAAAATGTCTCCGAAATATCTGTGTATTTGGAAAATAATGCATTTTTTCTACTTCAGCTGTGGTAAAGTATGCAAACAGCGCGAGCGTCTCTTAATTTTAATGTCTACACCTTTATCTTAATTTCTTTTAATTTAGCTCCATTTCTTACTAAAAGAGCATAATGTGCAAAGTGTTGAAGTGTTTGTGCCTCCCTACAAACCACCCTTTCTTTTAGGAGTCGTGATCCTGTTCCGCACATAATTTTTCACACCAGTCCATGTTCCCTGCTTCAAAGCTTCTGGCTCTGCATCACTACGGGAAGCAGAAAGTGTCTGACATCACATCTCAGTTTTCAGCTTCTCTAGTCTGCACACAGCAACTCTCACCAATCAGTTACATCCAGCCATAGCCCATGTCCAGCACAGCTATTCACTCTTCCCTTTTTTATCATCTTTACATTCTCCCCTCCCTCTATGACAGAAATATCAAAAAGTTTAACATGACATTTCATCCAACTATATTGTAACTGAACAAAGAAAATTGACTCTTACTATCCTCTACTTCTTCATTAGCCTTCTTATACTCTAACGTTTCACTTTATATTCTGTTTCATTCCATCCACAAAATATTTCTACACCTTTATCCTCATTTCTTTTAATTTAGCTCCATTTCCTACAAAAAGAGCATAATGTGCAAAGTGTTGAAGTGTTTGTCCCTCCCTACAAACCACCCTTTCTTTTAAGAGTCGTGATCCTGTTCCGCACATAATTTTTCACACCAGTCCATGTTCGCTGCTTCAAAGCTTCTGGCTCTGCGTGAATGCATCTTTCACAGTCTTGCTTACCAGGAACTTTGCATGTCTTGATGAAACTCATCATGTGTCTCTCTACTGCTTTTACCTCACTGTCCTCCCATTTCTTTTTTGGAGCATTTGAAGAACCTATGAAATAATTAAAAAGTAAATTCTCATTACACATTCTCATTACAACTAAATCGGTGAGTAAAGAGCAAATCAAGACTGTGTCCTAATGCATAATTTTTTTTAAATTTGTCTGGATATTGCTGCATGGAGCCAATTCATGTTTATTTGATTATTGTTGTTTGTGCAATGTAGAGATTTTTCTTACCTTGATCCTCCTGTGAAACAGCTTGTTCAGATTGAACAGGTTGATCAGTCTGTACTGGTGCTGGTGCTGGTGTCTGAGATAGGTCACTGGAATCCTCCTCATCACTTGACATGGAATCACCTTGGGCCTCAAGTTGCTCTTAATAATTAATTAACGAAAAATGAACACTTTATTGCTTATACCTAGTATCTGTGACATGAATATATACATTGTTTTGCAAATATGTACAGCACAGATACACACAGAGCATGTATACTCATACCATTTGGGTCGATTTCAATGTCATCAAGTTTCTTTCCTTTGTAGTCAGACAGTGTTCCTTTCTCCATGGCCATTAGGACTTTACTCATTTTTGCCAGCTGCAGTGTTCCCTCTGGTAACCGATAAAACTGTCTGTGGATTCGGATATCGTGACCAAGGAAATCAGCCAGTTGGTCTGCTTCATTCTCATTAAGGTTAAGAATTTTAGACATGGTTGCTATGTGTTTCCTGAGCCTAGTTGATGACAGTGCTTCAGGGTTCTTTATGCCACATTCGCAAGCAGCTTTGTTGATGCGCTCTCCTCCTCTGTAGGCAGGCGAGGATGATGAGGGCTGCACAGGCGAGGTTGAAGGTGACGTGGGTGACTTGGACTTTGGAGTGGCTACAGAAAAAAAGAGACTGGCCGCCTGGCCCACACGAAAACAAGGATAAATATCTGAAGGGCCTTAAATGTAGTCACACAATGCTGATGTTGTTAACATTAACAATTTGAGAACAAAGTATAGTTTGCACGGTTTGATGTGATATGATAATTGATAAGCGATTGTTAGATTTAAAGGTGGGGTATGTAATTGTCTTTTTTGTCCATTTTTTCAAAATCACTTGAAATCCTATTCCTAACCCACTTACAGCCACTGAGTTAGAAGCACTGAAATGAAAAGTAAGCAATTTAATCATCTGTGGAACAGGCAGGACTCGAAAAACTCCAGCCAATCATTTCCAAAACTACCTAGAATCATTAGACAGTAACTGCGTCAATCAAACGGTCGTACCATACCCCCTCCCCATCATGTCCATGTACTTCGAATGGGTGGAGTCAAAGGAAAGAAGGTAAGACCATAGGAGTTGTGTATTTTCAAAATCTCCCGGCCGTTTTGCAAATCACATACCCCACCTTTCATCAGCGCGATTTACTGCAAAGCTTTTTTTCCCCTTAGTTGGTCAGAACAAAAGTGGATGTTACTTGTTCCAGTGTCATTTTCCGGTGAACATTCTTCTGTTGGTCATGACTCATACTTCCAAAAAGTATAATCGGTCATTGCAAATGACAGTATCCACACCGACGCGATGTGATTGACAGCAGCGCGTTCTCCTCAAAACATTGGATTCATTCTCCCTGTGCCGTGTCAAAGCACAACCCATGTAAAGTTGATAGTTCCACGAATGACTGCAATTGCAGATTTCGAACAGAAATGGCGACAAAGACGAAAAACTAGGACTGCAGCGTTAAATAATTTCTTGTTTGTTTTTTTTAATTGTGAGTACATAAATACATTTCAAATGACACGGGTGCTTGATGAAGTCGATATGCACCTACAAATCAACTTAAACCAAACCATTCTATGGTTTGCCAGCAATAAAGATATTTTCTATTTGAACACCTGAGCACCAGCTAATAGTGGTTGACTGTGTTGCGTGTTCATTATTTTGGGGGCGGAGCAATGAAGGGAGGGGTGTGTTTGTTTGGGTGTCGATTTCAAATATTAAGTGTTTCTCAGAAATCACTTATTGCATTTTTAACTAGCTGGCAGTAAACATCAGTAGATAGTTGCTGCATGTTTAAGATGGTTACCGTTTTATTCCTTGATGTTCTTGCTTTGCCTGACTGCTTATGAGGACCATTGCTGTTTACCTTGTCCAGTTCAGGAGAGGAAACAGAAGCTGCACAATGGGGCTAGATGTCAGAAAAGAAACCAGTGAATATCAAAATATCAGAATATTTGTAAAGGACAAAAAAAACTTGTTAATGTTCATTCCTCTAGCTGTCCTATACTTTATATATCATTCCACACACAACTCTATGCTGAGAGAGTCAATAATATAGAATAATGATACAGATGTTTTAAAGTGGACTTACGGATTTATGCAGGCGCAAACTGCTGGCTGGCTTTTTATCAGTGGATTCTGCTGATGCTTTATTCAAAGGCTTGAGAAATATGAGACCACAATCACATGGTAACTAATCAGAATTAGAGTAAAAAATTATCATGAATTACTGATCAATCTCTTTAGCATTTTATTGATAGTACCTTGACTCGCCATGGCCAATCTGAGTCTCCATAATTGTAAGTGATTTCCTCTCCTGGTAGAATGTCTCGTACAGCAAACAGACACAGGTGAGGTTTTCTGCTCACTTCAACAGTTCTCATTTTGCAAGTAGGATTTCTGGTCTCATCGTTTGCAAGTCTTCCCAAAGACGAGTCTTCTTTAGATGCATCCATGCTATAAAAACATAAAATGAACACTCAATACTTATAATCTTAGTATATATGCTAGACATGTACAGTTATTTTTACAAGTGGTTCTGAACTCCAGTCCTGGGAACCCACCGCTCTGCATATGCTGTATGTCTCGTGTTTTAATCCACCTGATTGAGATGGAGTTCATCATCAGAACATGGCTCTATGAACTCATCTGAGTGCATCAGGTGAAGGAGACATACAGAACCTGCAGAGGAGGGACCAGAACCACTGATCTATATGATAGTGTACTGCAATGTATGGTAATGTACAGCTCTCAGATAAAAGCATCTAAAAGTTACCATGTTGTTCTCTTTAGGGAATACAGGGGGAATTTTTTTTGATGACTCAAAGAAACTACACTCCGTACTATGTCAGTTCATGGTGAATTTGAAGTATTAGGGTGTGTTCACATGTGGCATGTTTTTTTAGACTGTTAATGTGGTTCATCTGAATAAATGTGAAAGCTGCTATTTGAAACCTGGTGCGACCAAACAAGCGGACCGAGACGCTGAAAAGAAGGGTCTCAGTTGGCTTCCAAATGAACTCTGGTGCAGTTCAAATGAAATATGAACATAACATGGACCAGAGACATGTAAATAAACCAAAAACAGGAATATGTGACCCTAAAAAGGACAGACTGGTCAATCATAACTTAGGTTCAACGATAGAAATGCCAATCTGAACACTAAGCGTATCCGGACCAAAAGAAACGAGCGAACAGAACTACAGGCATGAACTAAGTATCTTACAGTCCCAGATATTTTAGCATACCTACTACATCAATCTAACAGTTCTGTACTCACCACCAATTTTTGCCATGCCACTGAAAATCAAACAGGAACATGTTCTCAGCTTCAGTGTAGTGTCCAGTTCGGTCCAGACTCTCCTGTGAACTCAGAAGTTCACCTCTGTATTCAAGAACAAAATCACCTCTGAAAAAAGCTCCAGTGGTGAAAACTCCACGCCCTGAAGAGGAGAAATACATTAGCTTCAGTTTCTTTAATGTCAAATATTATTTTGATTCTTACTAAAAGTTCTCTACCATATGATGTACATTATATGATGTAGAAGGGAAATTACTGAAGGAAAATAGTCAGCCAGGCTAATCTCAAAGCATGCTTTGCTTTTCATACTTTTAAGTCTTAAAATTATACAGTTAAAATTACATACATTTTCTTACACAAACAATATGATCATGGCTATATATTGTTTAGAACAGAGTGCCGCAGTGATGACGTATTTTTGAAGGCCAACCCGGTAGTTCACCTCACCTAGTTCCCTCCACGAAAACCTTATAGGATTTTAGAACCCTATAGAAAATCCATATCCTTGTGTAATATATATAATGTTTCTACATTCTTGTAATGTATGTTTGACTGATTGTGTGCCTTTATAAGTAAATCAGGTTAATGACGTCAAAAGCAAACCATATGTGTATCTGACTTTGTGTATTTCATATGTCATGTCACTTGTGATGTTAAATAAAGCCCAAGAGTACTCCAGAATATCAGTGGGAATCTTACAGACTCATATTCTCCTCTCATCCAGTATCGGATGCAGGATTTTGACTGTACCACCTCTGCATGAGATGAGAACACTTTTTAAGAGTTTCTTGGGTAGAGAAAACGCTTGCTCTCTCTGGATGTGCTTAAATCCACAATAAGGACACTTTCCTGTCACACATCACACATGCTCACTTCAATAAGCCACAGAACACAGGTTAAAGGGAGAGTTTACCCAAAAATGAAATTTCTTTCAGTAATTACTCACCCTCATGTTGTTCCAAACCCGTAAAACCTTCGTTCATCTTCGGAACACAAATTAAGATATTTTTGATGAAATCTGAGAGCTGGATCACTCCTCCATAGACTTCCAAGGGACTGAAACTTGTTGGCCCAGAAAAGTTATTAAAGAGATCATTAATATAGTCCAAGTGACTACAGTGGCTCAGTCTTAAGTTTATCAAGCGACGAGAATACTTTTGTGCGCAAAAAATAAATAAAAATAACGACTTTATTCCACTATTCATTTCCTTCTCTCTGGGCCTCGAGTGAGTTCACGTAGTAAAACTGCGCAGTGCGTCTGTGTTGCACGTCACACGCATCACACACATGACCAGCGTCGGCCAATAGTGAGCCTACGTGGTGACGTGTAACACAGACGCACTGCACAGTTTTACTATGGCATTCAATCACTGAGGTCATCAATTTTGTGAAGAAACAGGTGTGAATCAGGTGGCCCCTATTTAAGGATGAAGCCAACACTTGTTGAACATGCATTTGAAAGCTGAGGAAAATGGGTCGTTCAAGACATTGTTCAGAAGAACAGCGTACTTTGATTAAAAAGTTGATTAGAGAGGGGAAAACCTATAAAGAGGTGCAAAAAATGATAGGCTGTTCAGCTAAAATGATCTCCAATGCCTTAAAATGGAGAGCAAAACCAGAGAGACGTGGAAGAAAACGGAAGACAACCATCAAAACGGATAGAATAACCAGAATGGCAAAGGCTCAGCCAATGATCACCTCCAGGATGATCAAAGACAGTCTGGAGTTACCTGTAAGTACTGTGACAGTTAGAAGACGTCTGTGTGAAGCTAATCTATTTTCAAGAATCCCCCGCAAAGTCCCTCTGTTAAAAAAAAGGCATGTGCAGAAGAGGTTACAATTTGCCAAAGAACACATCAACTGGCCTAAAGAGAAATGGAGGAACATTTTGTGGACCGATGAGAGTAAAATTGTTCTTTTTGGGTCCAAGGGCCACAGGCAGTTTGTGAGACGACCCCCAAACTCTGAATTCACAGTGAAGACAGTGAAGCATGGAGGTGCAAGCATCATGATATGGGCATGTTTCTCCTACTATGGTGTTGGGCCTATTTATCGCATACCAGGGATCATGGATCAGTTTGCATATGTTAAAATACTTGAAGAGGTCATGTTGCCCTATGCTGAAGAGGACATGCCCTTGAAATGGTTGTTTCAACAAGACAATGACCCAAAACACACTAGTAAACGGGCAAAGTCTTGGTTCCAAACCAACAAAATTAATGTTATGGAGTGGCCAGCCCAATCTCCAGACCTTAATCCAATTGAGAACTTGTGGGGTGATATCAAAAATGCTGTTTCTGAAGCAAAACCAAGAAATGTGAATGAATTGTGGAATGTTGTTAAAGAATCATGGAGTGGAATAACAGCTGAGAGGTGCCACAAGTTGGTTGACTCCATGCCACACAGATGTCAAGCAGTTTTAAAAAACTGTGGTCATACAACTAAATATTAGTTTAGTGATTCACAGGATTGCTAAATCCCAGAAAAAAAAAATGTTTGTACAAAATAGTTTTGAGTTTGTACAGTCAAAGGTAGACACTGCTATTTTTTTGAACACACCCCTTTCAACTAATTCAACTAATTGCCCAATTGCACAGCCTTAAGAGCGTGCATATCATGAATGCTGGGTCTCATTTGTTTTCTGAGAATCTACTGAACCTACTGGTAACTTGTTTGCCACGTAGCAATAAAAAATATACTAAAAACCTTGATTATTCTGGTTAGTCACATTGTACTGCTATTATTTTGAACAATACTGTACATATTGGATTGTTTTATATTATTACAGTTGTTTTCAGTCGCAAACAAGCATTTGTCCAAGCAGTTGTCATATTTTCAAAACTCTAAACACAATTAGCACAGCATCTGTCTATTGTGGGCATACCATTCACACATTTCATGTCGTTTTTACACAATATGGAGTCATTGAACACATTTCCACAATGCTTACATTTTCTGAACAGACAAGCTATACCTCCCAACAAAATTATGGATCGTTTTTGTAGTATTTACAAATGTTAACACACAACATCCCACAATAGCAAAAACAATGTTCCAAACCTTAGATACAGTATAAAAAAAATCTGCTTCTGCAATGATATCAGTTCAAAAACAATTTATCTTAGCTGATTTATGTTGTGTAAATTGGGCCAACCACAGCTGATTCCAATCTGGCTTAGACTCAATTGCAGGGGTTATTTTTTTCTATTACACTGACACTTATACAATACAGTAAAACGAGGACTTTGAAGAGTGATATTTTTGGAAACAGAAAAAGACAAACACTGTAATGTATGGACGAGGAAGAGTAAGAGCAAGGGCCCAGTGAGAGGAGCAGGAGCAGTGAACAGTGAGAAGAGCAGGAGCAGTGAACAGTGAGAAGAGCAGGAGCAGTGAGAGGAGCAGGAGCAGTGAGAGGAGCAGGTGCAGTGAGAGGATCAGTGAGAGGATCAGTGAGAGGATCAGTGAGAGGAGCAGTGAGAGGAGCAGTGAGAGATGCAGTGAGAGGAGCAGGAGCAGTGAGAGGAGCGGGAGCAGTACAGTGAGAGGAGCAGTGAGAGGAGCAGTGAGAGATGCAGTGAGAGGAGCAGGAGCAGTGAGAGGAGCAGGTGCAGTGAGAGGATCAGTGAGAGGAGCAGTGAGAGATGCAGTGAGAGATGCAGTGAGAGGAGCAGTGAGAGGAGCAGTGAGAGATGCAGTGAGAGGAGCAGTGAGAGGAGCAGGAGCAGTGAGAGGAGCAGGAGCAGTGAGAGGAGCAGGTGCAGTGAGAGGAGCAGTGAGAGGAGCAGTGAGAGATGCAGTGAGAGATGCAGTGAGAGGAGCAGTGAGAGGAGCAGGAGCAGTGAGAGGAGCAGGAGCAGTGAGAGATGCAGTGAGAGGAGCAGTGAGAGGAGCGGGAGCAGTGAACAGTGAGAGGAGCAGTGAGAGGAGCAGTGAGAGATGCAGTGAGGAGCAGGAGCAGTGAGAGGAGCAGGTGCAGTGAGAGGATCAGTGAGAGGAGCAGTGAGAGATGCAGTGAGAGATGCAGGGAGAGGAGCAGGAGCAGTGAGAGGAGCAGGAGCAGTGAGAGATGCAGTGAGAGGAGCAGGAGCAGTGAGAGATGCAGTGAGAGGAGCGGGAGCAGTGAGAGATGCAGTGAGAGGAGCGGGAGCAGTGAGAGATGCAGTGAGAGGAGCGGGAGCAGTGAGAGATGCAGTGAGAGGAGCGGGAGCAGTGAGAGATGCAGTGAGAGGAGCAGGAGAAGTGAGAGATGCAGTGAGAGGAGCAGTGAGGGGAGCAGGAGCAGTGAGAGGAGCAGGAGCAGTGAGGGGAGCAGGAGCAGTGAGAGGAGCAGGAGCATTGAGAGGAGCAGGAGCAGTGAGAGGAGCAGTGAGAGGAGCAGGAGCAGTGAGAGGAGCAGGAGCAGTGAGGGGAGCAGGAGCAGTGAGAGGAGCAGGAGCATTGAGAGGAGCAGTGAGAGATTTTATTTTACCCCCCCCCCCTCTCCTTTTTTTATTCTGGGCTTTTTTCTGTTGTTGTTTTTTTGTTCAGAATGCTCTTATGTGTTTCATGGATATTTTGTTCACTGTAAGCAATACTGTCAAACCTTTTCTGTTCTATCATACCGTGTTTCTACTGTACCTCCTGCAGTAAACAGTAAAGGAAAAATAGCTTTTTACTGGAATGCTTTTGAATGTGAACATTACTGTACATTTGGACATACAGTTCCTAACCAAGAAATTTAGTGTAAAACAGTGAATTGCATGTTTTGCATGCAAATACCTGTAAAACTGAGACTGAAAAGTCTATGCAGTTTTTGTAATGTCAACAATAGCCAGTATTTTGAAACCTGGTGTACTTTGATTGACTGCATGTACCTTTTGAGGTGAAAACAAGTGTTATTCTTTGACAGAATAATTTAATTTTGAGTCAGATTTCCAGTGTTTTGGTAAAGTTGGTGTGTTGACAGAAAGATGTGTTCTATTTTGAAATGAAGATTTAGTATAAATTTAACAAAATGTGTTTTCGAGAAGAAAATTATCCATTTGGCCAATTGTGTTTTGTAGGTGTTAGTCTGTGATAAGAGTTTAGAAAAAGTATCTGAAGTATGGGTAAGCGCTTGTTAGCGATTGAAAAAAACTGTAATGTAGACAATGTATTAAAGGATTAATAAAATAGTTACAGTATTTGGTTTTGTGCTTATCATGATCTAAATGCATGATACTGGATGACCAATGGTTAATTTTAATAAAACTCAAACAGTCAGATTATTACATTTTACCAAATAAAATTGAGGTCGTTTTAAAAGATGTTACTGTTTTTGTTAATGAACATAAATTTTACATAGTAAATCTGCTCCTAACTGAATCTAATACTGCTGCAAATCATTGTCAAATATGCATTTTGAGACAAAATATATCTAATATTAATATTGCTGCCTGCACTGTAAACTGTGCTGAAGATCCGTGCCATCAAAGTCAGGCAACACAAACCTGTTTCAAGACTTGAAACAATATCCCCCATTAGCACATCCAGGAACTAAGAAATACATTTTCCAATAAATATATTTATTTTGTTAAGGAAAAATAACAAATGTTTGAATGTTCTACCTCAGATTTGTGAAATGTTCACCTGTTTGGCAAGTGTTTGTCATGATATGTTCTGACAATAAAGAGTAGTTTAAAACCACAATTAATGCTCTGGTTTCTACAACTTTCACTTAGGAGCAAATATCTGCCTTTAAACTTGAAAGAAATAAAGATTTGACATTTATTGTGATAATTATCGATATCGACTAATATAAAACAATTATCGTGATAACTTTTTTGCCATATCCCCCAGCCCTAGTTATTAGTTACTAAACTGCTTAGTCATTTATACTTGCCTTTATATTTGCTGATGAACTGCTCTCGAAGCCCAGGCTTGTCAGTTTTACAGGTAATGTGATGATGCTCAGCGTCCTGCAGAGGTTTCCTACGTCTTTTATTTCCCAGCATGGCGACTTTCTTTCTTGAAATGACTGGAAAAAATAAATACAAATAAATATAAGGTGAATGAAATAAACAAGCATATTTTAAAAAATCCTGTTGATCTTACTGGAATTGTTCACCAAAAACACACATAATTAACATACTAACCCTCATATCCAAACCGGTGTTGTGTTTTTCTGTGGAACAAATCTTTATATTATATATATATTTTTTTTAATGGAAATGTCATTAATGCCAAAAACCATTGGTTCTTGTGTGTCTTGTAACCACAATTGATGTCAATCTATATTTGATTTAAGAGCTAAAGTATATGGGAGATTTTCAGTCAATAACCAGCTAGATTTATATGGACTATTTTTAATGTGCTTTTTGTCTGCTTTGGAGCTTGAAACAAAATACAATTTTTATAAAGTATCAATTCATGGTCATTGTGCAAAAAAAATCTCAGTGAAGATAAATTATTAAAATAAAACATTCCACTAAAAAACCAATTCGGGGGCAAATAATGTAATAATGTATTACATAAAATATAATATATAAAATAATGATATTAAAAAATGAGAATGAATTATTTCAAATTACTGTTGATATTTTACAACACTTTTGAGAAAAACAATGATTTAGAAAACTACCACTGACTCGGTTGTCTTGATTACTTTGTAGAACCTAAAGTACTATTATATGAAAAATAACAAAATTATATTTAATAGTCAATTTTATATATACAATTTGTTTTCATTATTGCAACAAATCATCAAATGACACAGGCTTAGAAGCAAACTCAAATACAATCGAGAAGTAAATAAAACCCTATTACAAAAAATAACTAAACCACTAAAATAAACATACATCGTACTATATTTCATATTACACAATGTATTTAGTTATCATGCATTTTCAGGACAAGTCTTGATCTCACCTTTCCTCCTGGTGGGTTGTTTGTCGTCTGTTTCGCGCGTTCCATCGTCACGTGTCTGCATTTCCCGGGAAAACACCACCGTCGCTGACTTGCGTAAATGACGTAGTTACGTATTTGGATTTCACGTTGAAATTGTGACTACATTTATTTGGCCTAATAGAAAATTATCTGGTGGCAATGATATTTGTTTTGACCACAGTACTGTTTCTTCAAACTTAAAAAAAAAATGTGATGAAGTTAGTCTTTCTAGTGGACAGAGCACATGATCACTTTTTAACCGAGCACCCACCTCAAACTAGGAACCAGTGCGCATGTCCGTACAAGCACTGGTTTAAAAGAGCAAAAAGTACCCGGTGTGCACTTATTTTTATAAAATAACACCACATCATAAAGTTTTTAAGAGAATTACAAATAAGAATATTCAAAACGTGCAGGTCTGCTGTAAACTAGAGCTCACAAGACTTTTGTTAGTTCATTCATTCATCTCATCTGCAGCGAGACAGTCAGAGACAGTGCTGTGGGGGAAGGGCGCGCGCGCGATCAGAGAGTGCTGTGGGGGAAGGGCGGCTGATCACAGTATGAGCAGCAGAAGCAGATCTTAGCTAGGGCTATAGGGCTATAGTTGAAAATCAAAGTAAGAACTAATAAATCTGTAAACAAACATTTAAACGTGCCAGCTTAATTCATGATTCTTTTAAACACTTTTGTTCTTTTGTATGACTATAACTGCTCTCTCTCTCTCTCTCTCTCTCTCTATATATATATATAGAGAGAGAGAGAGAGAGAGAGATACATAGATATATAATTTCTTGAATCATTCTTAAGATTTTCAAACCAGTAAGTGCACTGGTTTGTAAAAAAAATGTACCCAACTTGTACTTAATTTTCTGAAATAACACCACATCATAAAGCTTTTAAGAGGATTACAAATATGAATATTCAAAATGTGCAGGTCTGCTGTAAACAAGAGCTCACAACTGTCTAAATGAGCAACCTAGATCTCTTGAACAGACATCTTATTTTCTATTACAGTTGTTTTCAGTCGCTAACAAGCATTTGTCCAAGCAGTTGTCATATTTTCAAAACTCTAAACACAATTAGCACAGCATCTGTCTATTGTGGGCATACCATTCACACATTTCATGTCGTTTTTACACAATATGGAGTCATTGAACACATTTCCACAATGCTTACATTTTCTGAACAGACAAGCTATACCTCCCAACAAAATTATGGATCGTTTTTGTAGTATTTACAAATGTTAACACACAACATCCCACAATAGCAAAAACAATGTTCCAAACCTTAGATACAGTATAAAAACCTCTGCTTCTGCAATTAAATCAGTTCAAAAACAATTTATCTTAGCTGATTTATGTTGTGTAAATTGGGCCAACCACAGCTGATTCCAATCTGGCTTAGACTCAATTGCAGGGGTCATTTTTTTTTCTATTACATTGACACTTATACAATACAGTAAAAGGAGGACTTTGAAGAGTAATATTTTTGGAAACAGAAAAAGACAAACACTGTAATGTATGGACGAGGAAGAGTAAGAGCAAGGGGGCCAGGGAGAAGAGCAGGAGCAGTGAGATGGATATTTTGTTCACTGTAAGCAATACTCTCAAAGCTTTTCTGTTCTATCATACCGCATTCTACTGTACCTCCTGCAGTAAACAGTAAAGGAAAAAAATAGCTTTTTACTGGAATGCTTTTGAATGTGAACATTACTGTACATTTGGACATACAGTTCCTAACCAAGAAATTTAGTGTAAAACAGTGAATTGCATGTTTTGCATGCAAATACCTGTAAAACTGAGACTGAAAAGTCTATGCAGTTTTTGTAATGTCAACAATAGCCAGTATTTTGAAACCTGGTGTACTTTGATTGACTGCATGTACCTTTTGAGGTGAAAACAAGTGTTATTCTTTGACAGAATAATTTAATTTTGAGTCAGATTTCCAGTGTTTTGGTAAAGTTGGTGTGTTGACATAAAGATGTGTTCTATTTTGAAATTAAGATTTAGTATAAATTTAACAAAATGTGTTTTCGAGAAGAAAATTATCCATTTGGCCAATTGTGTTTTGTAGGTGTGAGTCTGTGATAAGAGTTTAGAAAAAGTATCTAAAGTATGGGTAAGCGCTTGTAAGCGATTGAAAAAAAACTGTAATAGCATTTATTAATCAAAACAGTCAATTGAAGTCTGCAAACCCACAGCAGGGCTGATATGCAAGCATCTCATCTGCAGTGAGTCAGTCAGAGAGAGTGCTGTGGGGGAAGGGCGCGCGCGCGATCAGAGAGTGCTGTGGGGGAAGGGCGGCTGATCACAGTATGAGCAGCAGAAGCAGATCTCAGCTAGGGCTAGGGCTAGGGCTAGGGCTATAAAATCAAAGTAAGAACAAATAAATATGTTAACAAACATTTAAACGTGCCAGCTTAATTCATGATTCTTTTAAACACTTTTTGTTATTTTGTATGACAATAACTGCTCTCTCTCTCTCTCTCTCTCTCTCTCTCTCTCTATATATATATATATATATATATCATTTCTTGAATAATTCTTAAGATTTGCAAACCAGTGAGTGCATTTTTCAAAACAATTGGTACAAACCCAGACAAAAACAAAGCCTGTAACTTGCTCAATATCCTTAATACAATATCAATGAACATCAGTGCCATCAGAATGACAAGTCCTTGTGTCATTGTTTACAAACATGATAGTCAAAATGCTTTGTCATTTTGTCAATATAACAGTGAACTATCATTCAAAAAGTGAAACTTGTATATTATATTCATTCATTACACACAGACTGATATATTTCAAATATGTTTCTTTTAATTTTGATGATTATAACTGACAACTACGTAAAATCCCAAATTCAGTATCTCAGAAAATTTGAATATTACTTAAGACCAATACAAAGAAAGGATTTTTAGAAATGCTGGCCAACTGAAAGGTATGAGCATGAAAAGTATGAGCATGTACAGCACTCAATACTTAGTTGTGTCTCTTTTGTCTGAATGACTGCAGCAATGCGGTGTGGCATGGAGTCGATCAGTCTGTGGCACTGCTCAGGTGTTATGAGAGACCAGGTTACTCTGATAGTGGCCTTCAGCTCTTCTGCATTCCTGGGTCTGACATGTCACATCTTCCTCTTCACAATACCCCATAGAAGACAAGTTTGCTGGCCAATTAAGAACAGGGATACAATGGCCCTTAAATCAGGTACTGCTTTGGCAGTGTGTGCTGGTGCCACATCCTGTTGGAAAATGAAATCTGCATCTCCATAAAGTTGATCAGCAGCATGAAGTGCTCTAAAACTTCCTGGTATACGGCTGCGTTGACCTTGGACCTCAGAAAACACAATGGACCAACACCAGCAGATGACATGGCCCCACAAACCATCACTGACTGTGGAAACTTTACACTGGACCTCAAGCAACGTGGATTGTGTGCCTCTCCATTCTTCCTCCAGACTCTGGGACCTTGGTTTCCAAAGGAAATGCAAAAGTTACTTTCATTAGAGAACATAACTTTGGACCACTCAGCAGCAGTCCAGTCCTTTTTGTCTTTAGCCCAGGTGAGACGCTTCTGAGTGTTCAAGAGTGGCTTGACACCAGGAATGCGACAGCTGAAACCCATGTCTTGCATATGTCTGTGCGTGGTGGTTCTTGAAGCACTGACTCCAGCTGCAGTCCACTCTTTGTGAATCTCCCCCACAGTTTTGAATGGGTTTTGTTTCACTATCCTCTCCAGGATGTGGTTATCCCTATAGAGCTGGTAAGTCCCGCCCCCTCCGTAAAACCCCACTGGACCTCAAAGTTGAAAAACTGTCAATGCAAATGGGATTAATTTCATTAATGGGAGAAAATAATTATTTTCTGGTCCCGTTTGAATTGTGACATGAATGTGAACATATGTTGTCTGTGAATTTTTTATATAATCTTTCGTGTGAAGAATGTTACAATTTAGCAGGTAGAAGTTTGATAGGGGTAGACTTTTTGTGACAGCACTTTGTGGACTACAACTCTTTGCTGCTTTCGACATGTTTGAAACGTCAACAACACTAGCACATGGCTCTAGCTCACGGATCCCGCTAAACATGGCTGTGTCTTTGGTGCACTTCACCACCTTCTTTCAGGGAGAGGACAAAATCTTTGAGGTTGGCGAAAACCACAGGTAAGTCAACTTTATGGGGTGACGTCACATAGGCGACATGTAGTCTTTCTCGTTATGTCTTTTCCACAACTGCTAGCCGATAAATCATACCATATACTGTCACTGTTCACATTCATGGCACAATTCAAACGGGACCAGAAAATAATTATTTTCTCCCATTCACTTGCATTGACGGTTTTTCAACTTTAAGGTCTAGCTGGGTTTTACGGAAGGGGCGGGACTTACCAGCTCTATTGCTTGTACACTTTTTTTCTACCACATCTTTTCCTTCCCTTCGCCTTTTTATTAATGTGCCGGGACACAGAGCTCTGTGAACAGCCAGCCTATTTAGCTATGACCTTTTGTGTCTTGCCCTCCTTGTGCAAGGTGTGGTCATCTTTTGGACAACTGTCAAGTCAGCAGTCTTCCCCAAGATTGTGTAGCCTACAGAACTATTGAGAGACGATTTAAATGTTTTGAGTTAATTAACTGATTAGAGTGTGGCACCAGGTGTCTTCAATATTGAACCTTTTCACAAAATTCTAATTTGGGATTTTCCTTAGTTGTCAGTTATTATCATCAAAATTAAAAGAAATAAACATTTGAAATATATCAGTCTGTGTGTAATGAATGAATATAATATAGAAGTTTCACTTTTTGAATGGAATTAGTGAAATAAATCAACTTTTTGATGATATTCTAATCATATGACCAGCACCTGTATACTTTGTATAAGTGTTTTTTACATTATGCCTCTGGGATAGGCAACTTCGGTCCTGGAGGGCCATTGTCCTGCAGAGTTGAGCTCCATTCCACCAAATGCACCAAATTGGTATGCCAACCGCCAATAAAAGAAGAAGAAGCACACCTGTTCAAATGTTTTAATGACTGAGGACACACACGGTTGTTCTCCCAACATTCAGCTCACCTTTTGACCCGCTTCGGCCATAAGGTCATGATATTGAGAACATGATAGTGGCCCTTATTTCTTCAGAATCTTGTCCTCTTCTACCTCTTCCTCTGTTTTACCTCTGTATTCTTCCACCACACATCCTTACTTCTTCCATGCTGTTCACCCTGTTTGTACCTTGTTGTTCTTAAATTACCAGAGTGTGTAACACTGTGTTGTGTTGTGCTCTGTCTGTATGCTTCTCAGATGAAGCTTAATGAGATGCACTCTGAGCTATTTTAAGGAACTGGTGGATTATTGGATGATCGAATGCTTTACATTCCCCTTCATTAGTGAAAATCAGAATTCACCTCTGCAATTCAACAATTCAGGACAAAAATGTCTAATAGAAGTGTATAGAAAATTTGCTTGACAGTTTATGACAACTACTATTCTGCATTTAATGACTTAATGAATTAATACCTAGATGTTTTGGGGAGAAAGACTTGGGAGAATTCAGCAGAGAACCATACATTTTGATCAACATGGCATTTGATAATGTAAGAAACAGATAAAACGTGTACATAATCAGTTGCATTTGTAATTTGTTCAAATGATGAGCAATTGCTTTTGAGGTGCACAAGTAAGTAGATAACGTGGAGGTTGAATAAGAATTTTAGTCGTGATCTGAGAAATGCCCCAAAGCGACTAAGAAAAACTTCAAATATAATTAATAGAATATAAAATAAAAAGATGTTTGCTGTACCTTCTTTCCTCTATATAAAAATATAATATAATATAAAGTAATATAATGCAATGTAATGTCATATAATATAATTATATAATAAATGAAGGAATATAATGTAATGTAATATAATTAATATAATATATAATGTAATATAAAATAATATAATATTATATAACATAAAGAGAATGTTTGCTTGTTTGCTGTAAGTGAATGTGTTGCTCTGGTTACAGACGCGCGTGCTCTGGGTGGGGGAGGGGCCTGGCTGCGCTGTCAGGGAAATGGCAGGACGCAAAGTTGGAGAAAACACTTAAAACAAATAACATCACTTATAAAAGCAAGCGAATCTGCCTGTTTTCACATATTTTAATTGCTTGTATATTTTTATTTAATAAACTCAGATGTATATCACCACACCCACAATAACAGATTTAAACAGTTGCCCCTCCGCTTTTGGAAGGAAATATGTTACTTTTCAAATTCACATGATGTATTGTGTCTGTCCCTTCCCGCGTCAAACTCGTTCCTACAGCATTAATATCCGATGTAAGTGCTGTAGTCATGGTGACGCGGGGCAGCGCGATCTTTACACACACACGGAGCAGACTCTGATGCGAGAGAAAAACGCGAGGATTAAAAGTTGTAAAACATGCTAATATGAATCGCGAGAGCTCCTGCTGCTCAATGCATATTGGTCTAATCTTATTTAATACTAATTATTGGGAATTTATCTGTAATTTAATGTGGATTATCTGTCAATTCATTCACAATCAACATGTTTTTTGCCTCCGCCATCTTTATTGATGACGTATTGGCCTCTGATTGGTCAGATCACCAAGTCCCGCTCCCATAGCGGCTTCCTGCGCTCTGATTGGCCAGAATCCCCAAAGTGTGTATCTTTTCCGGAAGTGCAGTACTCCTAGAGGGCGCTGTGTTATACACACTTTAGTGGGGGGGCATACACACTTCAGGTACACAAATCAATTAAAAGTGATTTTTTGGGACAAGTGAGATTTTAAGCCTGGAAACCATTTTAGAGCATGCTGAATGCCACTGTATAGTCAAACAAATGAGGACATACAAAATGTCCTCAATTTTTTGGGTGGTCCTCAGTTTACTGGTGTGTATTCTGGTGAATGTACCCAAAAGTGATATAAGTAAGTGCACACACACACACACACACACACACACACACACACACACACGCATATATATAAATAAAACACATAGGGGAAAAAAGCTATCTTCATTCCTTTAAACCCCCACCTTTTATTCTAATGCACCATGCTTTATGCACCATGCTCTAAACTTTTACAATGCCAGTGCCAGTGCACCCTGAGGCTTAGTCTGCTATAAGATTGACAAGTCTTTGTCAGTTGGATAAATGCAAGTTTTTAAGCCACCATTATTCCAGAGGAATTAGATTTACGGAGCATCATGTAAAGATGGGTCAGATCTCTCCTGGCAAATGCAGGGGAAGGATTAGTCAGATCAGCTAGACAATACACACTTAGAATATTGAAATCCCCCCTTTCTCTGATTGCTGCCATACAGCCTTGAAACAACAATAATAACCATGATGCTCTACACTTACATTTGAGTTCTCTATTCCATGGTATTGATTAGAGATTAGTTGTAATGTAACCCTATGCGAGTCTGCTGCTGAGCTATATTTGAGACACCTGTTCAATACACTTTGTTGCTCTGAGTGAAACATGCATGGATTTAAACATTTGTAACACATTAACAAGCATATATTTTTGTTGCTTTGTGAATTTTAGTTGAAAAGTAATCATTTTTTTTTGCACTTGCCACATTATTTATGCTATTTGTACTATTTTTGTACATTCTCAGAGGTAAGAGTGCTTAGAAGTGAATGTGAGGAAGGGAAAGTTTCAGCGTCCTGTGAGTGCATGTTGAGCTCCAGAGGCGACATACATCACCGTCGTATGTTTTGCAAGAAAAACTGACTGGATAGCAACATGTGCTAGATTGTCCATGAGGAATGTGTCTTAGCTCACGTCTTAAGATGGATGCTGGCTCATTTCGAAGTGCTAACGTGCACTAGTCTGTCCAGTGTTCAGAGACTTACTCGGCTTGCACTTCAAAATAAAAATATCTCCTGCTCCTAATGCAGCCGATCAGTCCTTTCCAGATGCCTGTGGAGTAATGTAGTTCAACATTTAATGCTGTGGGGGAACCCACTGGTCCCTTATTTATAACTCCACTTCCAGCATGGAACAGCCCTCCCAGTATAAGGGCAACAAAGTAAGGTTATGTTTCCTTTCATAATGAAATACTATGTACGCAGATGCCGGGCCTCATTGTACTGATAGAACTGAAAAGAAAACATTATGTGTGATTAAGCGTTGTTTATGCTGTGGGCAAGAAAAAATGCCTGGGGTCCCTCTGATGCAGTTTGCTCATTGTTTATGCATTTTAAGATGGGGCTGTTTGCTTTGCATTTGGGAGCGATCACCAAAATATGAATTAAAATCAATGTTGCACAGGATATAACCCACTTATTCATACTAGTCAGAGTATACAGTGTCCCACTTTCTCCAACTGACCTGAATACCTTGTAGTTGGTCTTCCTGGTAAAAATAATTAGAATGTCATGCCAGTCCATGTCCAGTACAGGATGTAACCAGTGATTTGAGTTTCTGAATGTCTTGTCCCAGTGTGAATTGTATTTTGGTACTATGACAAACTAGTGAGTGGTGTTGTGGGGGGTGTACTTAGAAATATTTAAGAATATTGACTATGGGCCCTGAAGTATTCCATAACCAAACCTGTCTTTAAATAGTGATTTTTAGAAGTTTCTTATAAATAAATTGTTTATAAATAAATAAATAACCTGCTTGAATCTTTCTGTGCTCTTTTCTGTTTTCACTTTATTTTTATGTGGCTTGACTGGTAAGTTTCTAAAAACCTCCACTGCTATTTGCATTTTATATCTTGGTTTTTGAACCGCATTCTAAAGCATTCCTATCAACCTTTCAAACATGAGGAGGAGTAAGGTCACAGCAGCACATTGGTGAAATTTTCCACATTCTTTAAATTACAAAAGCAAAACTGGTAATAACCAACGTTATCTCATGACCAATTCGTACGTATTTTACGAGGTGGCTTATACAAATTTGTACGACCTCACTCTTACGATTTTATATGATTTGTCTAAACCCCAGTGACGGTTAGGTTTAGGGGCGGGGTTAGGTGTAGGTCATTCGTACAAATTCATACGAATTGTGCAACTTGTAAAATACGTAGGATTTGGCAAAAATCATATGAATTTGTACGAATGTGGTCGTATGAATTCGTACAAATAAGCCATCTCGTAAAATATGTACGAATTGCCCTGAGATCGGGTTGTAATAACCTTGTTAAATATGAGGTCAGATGCACTAATCAGTGTATTTGAATTTCATCTATTTTTAATGAAATGCTGGAATTTATCACCACAGTTCTTTGTGTTAAAAGAAAACGTGCAAATAATAAGTTTAAACTATTAAACATGTCACAGCAGTTTAATTTTCCTCAGCTGGTTTCAAGTTTCTGTGTCATACGTGTATTAAAAAGCTTGAGAGGCACACAAGAGTTTGAACAATCACCTGCACTTAAAAATATATGAATGTCATGACATTTGATTACATCATATAAACCCTAGTGACATTTATCTGTAAATATCAGAATGTTTCACAACAGCAGTTTGTTTTAAATTCTACGGCAGATATGAATCATAATCGCGTTTAATTTATATAGCATCTTTCTCAGGCTCAAGGCACTTTACAGGGTACACCAAATACTCATTGCAAAGTGAACAATAAGTGGACATTGGACATTAGCCCAATCCAGTCACAATATAACACAAATTAAGCAATAATATGGGACAAATGCACAGTGCTATTTAGTGATAGTGTTGATTTAACAATCAATAATCTAATCACTAAAAGCCTTTGACACCAGTTTGTTAAAAAGGCAAATATTGCTAAGTAAAGTGAACAAAGTTTTTCTAAAAATGGCTTGCGTCATGTAATACAATGACACAAATTTTCCTATTGGTACAGATGGAGGCAGGATATGCAAATGAGAGAACGGGAGGGAAATAATGAAAAGTATAATAAACATTAAATATTTTTACAGCTTGAAATTCACACTCTCTTACTTTAATCCTTGCATATGTGTTTCAGTGCAAATAATTCATTAGACTACATGGGGTTCTAGCATCATCTTGCAATTAAATAATTCAGACCATTTAGGGGCTTATAACACTGTCGTTGATTTCTGGTGAGGTCACTTAAGTTTCCTGCAAATGTGTCTCATGCTTTTTTAGCTGTTTTTTACTTGTACACTGGGCTTGTGACCTAAAAACAGCACTAGAATGAATTGCCTTCTTGCAGTCAGATAAAGAAAACGGTGTTTTGCAGATTATTCAGGCTGGTTAGGTAGAACTTTTCGGAAATCTGTGAGTGTTCATGGGAAATATATCATCTGTCAGTTGAAAACAAGCAGCCACTCCCTTTGTGCTGCTTATACAGGCAGGCCATTTGCTACAGACGATTGCTTGAATGATTGTGTGAGTGTTTGCTTTTCCCCCTGATCTCAAGGAGCCTTTTCGCCCTGCTGCACTGTGATTTTCCACAAGTTGGCCTTGGGAGATTTAATAAAATGTTTGCATTAAACTGAGCCATATTTACTGAGAGATGTGCATTGGACAGCAAAGGTCTGGGGTGTCTTTACTTTTACTCCAAACTTACTTGTGAAGATACTGCAATAATTGCATAAGACCAATTGCAAAGTAAAGAAATGTGCTGCCTGCCCATGCAGACCTTGCTACTACCATGCTGGTCTGTTCTGGGTGGATGCCAGTGTGTTGCTATACGGTTGCTAAGGCATTCTGAGTGGACTTTAATGTGGTTTATAAGGTTTTCTGGATGGTAACTTTATCCAGCCTCAAGTCGTTGAAATTCCAGTTCTATTTATAACTTCTGGTCCCTCCTGTTTTTTGCACTCTTGGTGGTCAGCTATAGGTGAAAGTTGTAAGTCCGAAAGCACACCTCTTCTCAACAAGCCACATCTTAAATAATGGGTTATGATTTGGTGGGTTAGGTGTTTGTTGTACCTGCGAGCCCATAGAAAAGATGACTTCTATTATAGGGGGAGTTTTATGCCAGTGAAGAAAGCAAAATGTCAAAAGTCCAATGCCTCTAATGTGAAAGTTTTTAGAGGTTTCAGCACATTTGTCAAACATACCTGTGTTTATCTTTGTAAAGATAGACCACAGCGTAGCTTTCTCTCGATTACTGCCTTGAACAAGTAATCCATGTGACCTTGGTATGGCGCCTTGTATTTTTATGCAGCAAGCACTCTGAGGTCATTTTGTTCCTGGAAGATTTGATTATATCAACTGGATTCTTGTTTACTGCTTTGTGCTCTATGTGCATTTGCAACATGCTAATTTGTCTCAGAGCTTGGCTTGTCACCTTCGTTTGACTGAATCTCTCTCTCCCCTTCTCTCTTTTTTTCTTTTTTTGCAATAGAATCTAATACCAGGCTTATGGTAGTCATGTAGATCAGGCTAGCCAAGCATGCTCTTCCAGTCTAGTCTGTGAGGCCCTGTCCCAAATGGCACCCTAAACTCTCGCAGTCTTCCTCTGAGTCCACACTTTCGTGACATAATGCTGTTTTGACTGTCGAATAGAAGTCTGCTGTGGAGCTCGCCCCAGTGCGGGTCGAGGGCGCAAGACGGCCACAAAGGGGGTGCTCACGAGCACACTTTTAAATGCTAAAATGACTAGTGGGGCACCCTACGGTCTCATGGACTTAATGGACACGCGCACGCAGCAGCCATTGTAAGTCTGCAAGACCAATAGTGCACATGAAGTGTTCCATTTGGGACAGGACCTGAGTTGGCCCAGTGTCTGTTTAAAGTCTGTGGAACTTCATTTCACCTCTGAGTCGCTGGCACTAGGCCCAATTCTGTCACCACTAATTTTTGTATTCTCTCAACAAGATGTGTCTTGCTAATAAATATCTTAATAAATTGTCTTATTTAGCATTGCCATAAGCTTGTACAAACTTGAGCTGAAGAGACATGGCAGAACTTTTCAGAGCCAAACAAAGGCACAAGAGGTCATGTACATAGTATATTTTGAGGTATATCTGACAGTTTCAACCAATTAATATACCATTTTTTTAACCCAAATGCATGAATGTGTATTTGACTTTGGACAATAGGGAGATGACTCAAAGTTAAAAGGCTACTGAATTAATTCTATTGTTCCCCGCTGTGGCTTAATAAAGCTACTGAATTTAATTAATATAATATTTTAATTAGTAAAATTATTTATTTTATTTATTGTTATAAGTTCAGTTTTCAGTCAAAATTTAGCGGTTGGATCGACTAAATATTGTCAAATACACACACACACACACACACACACACACACACATTTGTTTTTGTAAAAAGTGGGGACATCCCATAGGCGTAATGGTTTTTATACTATAGAAACTGTATATTCTATCGGCCTTCACCAACCCTACACCTAATCCTAACTCTCACAGGAAACTTTGTGCATTTTTACTTTCTCTCTCTCAAAAAAAAAAATAATTCTGTATAATTTATAAGTGTTTTGAAAAATGGGGACATGGGTTATGTCCTCATAAGTCTCCCTCTCCTTGTAATACCTGTGTCATACCTATGTCATTATACAGAGTTATGTCCTGATATGGCACAAAAACAAGAGCGCACACACACACACACACACATATATAATTATTATTATTATTTTTTTTTTACTAACCTAAGATTACTTTTTGGGAACGTGTTTGGAAATGCAAAATGTTCTTAAGAATGTTATCTTATCTGTTTTCTCAGTATTGTTGTGGAGACAAAAATGAAGGTGAATTGGAGTTCCCGACAATTATTTTCTGAAAGAGTAAAATAAAATCCTAAAAAAAAAAGTGTGTTAATATAATCGTAAATTTAGGACAGTGTCCACTGTGTCTTAAGTCTTAAACTTTTGAAAAAAAATAAGATGTACTTATGAAAATTCAAAAATATTTAAGAATGTCTTAAGATTTATTTTCAAGAACTCCACTTACTTGACATTCTTACAAACCTTTTTTTACATTTGAGTTTATCAGCTGTTTGAAACATGCCTGTTAGATCCTGTAAAGAAAAACATTAAGATACAAGGAAATAGAATTAGGATATTCTTATACATCTCTTGTTTGGATATGTATACTGTTGCCGATTTGAAAAAGTCTCAAACGCTGTTTAAACCAAACCTATTTCCTTGCACCTAGTTTCAAAACATTCATACTGATGTTCAAAAATAGAGATCTACTTTTCCTAGCTTCATGTTACACACTAAATGATCGACAGTAATATCAAATACCAGAAAGGAGGCCTGTCTGATAGATTTATATCCATTTGGCTTCTTTAATGCACACTCGCGTTCTTAATTATTTATTGTTCCAATATCATCAGTCTGCCTTGGTTTATGTATCACTGACTCCTAAATTGTTCCCCGGGGCTGAACATAGTTATGCAATCTGCATGTCTCCCTGCAAAAGTTTAACACAACAACTGAGCCTTTTAATTGACGTTTTGTCCTCGTTTGCCTTTCAGTGTGTTGATTAAGTATTTCTATTGTTGATCTAATGTTTTACACTGTTCCCCAGGTGCCTGAGGTTATTAGCAGCATTAGACAGGTGTCCAAGGCTGCTCTTAAAGAAGAAAGCAAGCCCAGGCAAGACAGCGATGAGTCTTTTTACAACTCCCAAAAATTTGAAGTGCTTTACTGTGGAAAAGTGACAGTCAGCCACAAGAAAGCGCCTTCAACTCTGATTGACGACTGCATTGACAAATTCCGCCAGCACGAGATTGAGCGCAAGCGTCTGCGGCTCCTCAATGGCCAGCGCAGCTCCACCGAGGCCCACGTGGAGTTCATTATGGGTGAAGACCCTTTAAGCTCCTCCCTCTGCAAAGTCGACGAACTCGAGCCCAGCTTGATTGAGGAAGAGCTGTCTGAGAAGGGCAATGGGAATCTGGACCTGGCTAGTTCCTCCAGTACAGGCAGCCTACTAGGGGTCTTTCCTGAAAGTATCTTGGAGGACTCTGATTTTGGGGAGCAGCAGGAGATTCGTACACGCTGTAATAGCTTGGCGGGCGGCCTGCAGAAAAAGCCCAGAGAGGCGGGCAGGGGGTCGACTCGTAGGAGACATGCTAGCGAACCCAATAATGTGCAGCCTTCTGATGCTGACAAGAATCGCACAATGCTGTTCCAGGTACTACACACAAATACACACCTACTTTTAACTTATTTCATTAACTTTGACCTCAAAAATTCAATTTCTTTCATCATTTACTCATGTTGGAATGCAAAATATATTAATATATATATATTTTTTTTCTTTTCGAATAATTTTTAATGGGGGCAATTCATTTTTGTCTTTTTACTTAAAGCAAACTTTAAAAAACTTAAATTCACTTGCCATGAAAATAGTTAAGGAAGCGGGCATGGCGTTGAAATGCCAACCAATGAACAATCAACAGTTTTTGTCCATACAGTTAAAGTTAATAGACAATCCTCTTCATTGCAAGTAAATCATTCACATGAGTGACTGAATATCTTACTAGGTTAATAAATTATGTCTGCCATTAGCCAATAGCAATTTCACTCACCAGTGAGGGTAAGAATAAACTATTTTTACTGTGTGTTGTGTCCTGTGACTGCTTCAGTTCGCCTACACACTAGGTACCAGAATACTCTGACTTAGCGTTTGACAGGAAAGAATGCATATGCTTATTTCAGGGCATGGGAGTCAATTTAAATAGACAAAAAATAAAAATGGTAAACCAAAAATTAGGTCAGTGGTGATTCTTTTAGCAGTGTTTTCAGTACAGGGTTGTTGTAGATCAAAACAACTTTGAACCCCACTGACATTAATTTCATGGAAGAAAAGGTGTTTTTTTTGTGCTCCAGCTTTGGGTGAACTATCCCTTTAACCTTTAAATCAGCCCTACGCATGCAAATGTCTGTTCTTTGAGAGACGAAATGCTAAATCTTGCTAATTAGCATGCATGACAGTCAAGCAGTCACACGTTTTCCTTTTAAACATTTTTCAAGGATATGTGTCTCAGTCATTTAGTTGAGAAATCCGTTGCAGCCTCTGCAAACTTGATGATAAATAGAGTTGTTTTGATTCAAATACCGCTCTCAAAAAACACTACGTGCTCAGTTATCAGTCACTTGATACTTGTTTTTATTTCTGCTGCTTCCTACTCAGTAAGGCAAAGTATGCTCTCAAATGGCTCTTTTGTGCAGGTTGGACGCTTCGAAGTGAATCTCATCAGCCCTGACACCAAATCTGTGGTTCTGGAGAAGAATTTTAAGGACATCTCATCCTTTTCACAGGTCTGTGTGTGTGTAAGGAGTAGGTTGGTTTGGTTTTAGAGCTTTTTACTTGGTAAAATCACTGTAACCTCTTTAAATACTAATTGGCTTCATTGTTGTATAATCCCATTGTTCAGTAAATAACAATTCTGTGTCTTACCAATAATAATATTAAAGAACTCTTGCGCCAAGTAGTATAGTTTATTAGACTAAATCTAAGCTGTTGCCAAGAAGTATAGCGACTTTGTATATCATATAAAATTCAGTTGCACTCAGTTTTGAACAGGTTTCATCCAATCAGATTTCAGAGTCAGAATCATGTTATATAAAGGGAATAATTATGTTGTTGTGTTGCATTGTTACCTTATTGATGATGTATTTTGTGCCCGCAGGGTGTTAAAAAGACAGATCACTTTGGCTTTATTTGTCAGGATGTGGTGGAGTCTGGCTCAGCCCAGAATGTGTGTTACGTGTTCCAGTGTGCTAGTGAGTCTCTGGTGAGTCCTGACTTGCTTGCAGAACCTGTTGTCACCACACTGATCAATTATTTATCCTTATGGAAACAATGACTCTCGCTTGCCTGTCTTCTGGATATTTCTTTTAGTAAGCTGATTTCTCTGCTAACTGAATTCCACCCAGAGGATGAATAAAATTAGACCTATGTTTTTGCACACATGTACAGAAAGATTGTCTCATTTCAAAATGCCAATTGAGAACTTTACAAATCAAACAACATGTTTTGTTATTGAATAATTAATCTTGTATGATTGGCCATTAGATTTCCATTGTCTATGTTTCAAGTCGATATCACTGTATACGTTTTTGACTTGTTGAATTAATTTTAAATTTAAATTTTAAATTATGTTTTTTATTGACATTAATGCATTTCACCAAGACTTTTTTTATTCATTTGTCTGCACACAGGTGGATGAAGTAATGCTCACCCTGAAACAAGCTTTTTCCACAGCAGCAGCTCTACAGAGCTCCAAGAACCAAATCAAACTGTGCGAAGCTTGTCCAATGCATGACTTGCACAAGCTCTGTGAGAGAATAGAAGGTACAGCCACCAGCTTCCATCAACTCACTCAATATCCTCGTCCCATTTTTAGTACAGTATTCCAGTGTGTTTCTCCTTCAATCCCCCAGGCTTGTATCCTCCCAGGGCGAAGCTAGCCATTCAGAAGTACCTGTCCGAACTGAGCGGCGACGAGCAGGTCAACATATTCGAGCGGGTGCAGGTAAGCACACAAAGAGAAATTTTGCCGACAGAGTAACTAAACATCTTTCAATTTAAGTTATTTTATTGCATTTTTAGTTTGTATTTTCTCATGCTTTAGAAAATGAAGCCTGCGTCCGATCATGAAGAAAACGAGCTTGTGATTCTTCACCTCCGACAACTGTGCGAGACCAAGCAGAAGTCTCATGTTCATATCGGAGAGGTCCCACAGGTAGCATAACTACACACACAGCATAAATGCACCACTTGCTTTGCCCACCCACGCCAACTTGCAGAGTCATGACACTGTGACCTTACTCTAATTGGATAACCTATAGCTGTCATCTGAACAGCTATAGGTTAGAACAGAGCTCCTGAATGAATGCTGGTGCCCTTCTGAGTCTGTGGCATGGTACATTCTCAAGAGTACATCACCTCTGGAATTTTTTTTTTTTAATGTCTAACTGCTTTTTCAAGAAATGAAATCAAAATGAACGCTATTTACATTCTTAATTTCTACTCTTGGTCTTATTATGAATGATTTATCAGTGCACATTATAACTTTCCCTTTCCGTTAATACCACTTAGCTTGTGGCTATTGCTTAATGTGTATTGAATAATATAAGCATGCATATTAATAAGATATACTGTATGCATGTGTGTATAAAAATGTGTGATATTAAACACATTTATAATTTTGCAAAAGATTTCTATTTCAAATAAATGTTGAAAGAAATGCCACAGTTTCACAGTTTCTTAAACAGCAACTCAACATCATTAGACTGGAGTAATGATGCTGAATATACAGATTTGCCATCACAGGAGAAAATTACATTTTTATTATATTTTGAAAAATAGAAAAGTTATTTTAAATGGTCTTTCTTCCATTTATTTTATAATCTATTAAGTGAAACGTCACCAAGTGCAGAACACTGTTTTCAAAGATCTCTCAGATCAGTTAGTATATGGCACATTCACTCTCTCTTACTCGTGTGACAGCAGAATGCTTCTGGCAGCACCCTGACCTCTGATAACTCCAGTGCAGGCCGCAATAAACTGGACGCTTTGAAGAACAAAGCCCGGAGTTCTCTGACAAGCTCCCTGGAGAACATCTTCTCACGGGTATGTGCGTGTTTGCGGTCTGTGTATGTGGATTGACCCATTTACCCCACCCCTGTACTGAATAATGCATTTGTTTGTGAACATTATTACAAGGAATCCACCATCTGCTGTATTTACTCACAAAAAACAAGGATAAAGATCAGCTAAGCCTGGATTCTCTGTTAGACGTGTGTGTGTTCTCAGTTAAAGGAACAGTTTATCTAAAAATGAAATTGATGTTGCTCCAAACCTGTATGAATTTCTATATTTCTCTATTTTTTTGATGGTCACTATTTGATATTGCTACTTGGAAAAGAGTAGCGTTTAATTTTTTTTAAAGAGCCAGTAAGATGAAAATTCTAAGCTTCCTATCACTGTTTATAAGTCCTGTGCAATAGCTTTAAATCCATCCAAGGTTAAAAAACATTGTCATTTTGTCAAAATATCATTTTAAAATGACCTAAAATCTCAGAGATCCCCAAATGGTTCGCGCGAAGCTGTTCAAAAGATTCAGTTTCCTTAAACCCCACCTTTCGGTAGCATACTGTGTTCTGATTGGTCAACTGACATTGGTTGTTCCGCACACAACTTCATGGTAAACAATGCGTTAGCATCTTTTTGGGGTGAATTATGTTTTATTCCTCTCATCGCGAAGCAAACAGTAAAATAAAAAACTTGAACAGTCTCGCTGCTTTTTCTTCTGTGTGGGCATATTCAAGCCGCACGCTTCAGTTTGAATCTGAATAGCGCGTTCAACGCGGGGGTGTGGTCACATTAGATGAAGGGAGACGTGAAAAACAGACATTGCGTTGTTTTCATATGGATTACTTTATCACAGAATATCTGTTAGCAGCACTTGTTACACTTCATTTTAATGACGTGTTTGTAAATGAAGATCAGCGCAGGCAAAGGCTGCAGACAGCACACATACTGATAAGACGCTCGGGAGAAAACAGACACATAACTACATAATCATACTTCGTGTTGTGATTCGGAGATGCTTGTTAGTCTAAATAAAGTTGGTAATGAACCCTCTTTTATGGCCAAACTCTTTGAAAATCCCGCCTTGTACTCACCGAGATTAGAAAAGCAGTCATCAGTGATTTGTTGTACTGCTATGGTATTGTGGTAAAAATGAATTTTAGCCATTGGTTCTTCTGATCTTCATTCTTTGGAAGTGAAAATAAAACCAACTTGCCTTTACAATTAAAAACACACTGTCTCCTCGACATGATGCTCTCACACCAAATAGAGCGTCTGTGTGGGGGGGGGTGGGGCAGGTCAGAGTTCCGTTTCTCCCAAGACAGTAGGCGGAGATTATTGTGCAAAGTGCTCCTAGTGACGTACATAGAGATGGGCAAAAGATTTGAAATCTATAACGGCTCGTTTCAGCGATTCAGAGTCGACTCCTTACTTTAGAAGCCAATAACTTTATAAATCGTGTACTTTTTGGTTTAATTACTTTGCACATTGTTTACACTGATGGACAGCTACATCATACACTGTAATACAGGTAATTTTTGATTTCCCATCTGTGTGGCTCTTTAAAATATCTTTTGTTGTGTTCCATGAAAGATATAATACAGGTTTTTGAATGATGGATGACATGTTGTTTAAATGATGTCAGAATCTTTGTTTTAATCATTTTATTCATGTGTAAATGCCAATCCTGACATTCAAGCAGGTTGCTGAAGTTTTTTTATGTTTCTTTTTTATATTTTAATGTTGCTGTTAACTTTGTTTCGTAGGGGGCCAACCGCATGCGAATACGTCTCGGCAGCATGGGAAGTTTTGACCGCGTGAGTATCACAACACGTGAAAACCAGGATCTGTGATTTTTAACCCCAGCTCTCCATGCCAAGAATCACATCTCTGTTCTTCTCCTGCCAGCAAGCATGTCTCTATGGTGTCAATTAACACGGCATGCTGAAAGTTATATATAAAATTATACCACTATGACATAGTGGTAACTTATGACACACTACATTATGAAACACTTTTTAGCTTCAGCTTGACTTATAGGATTGAATCTGGATAGGAGATCTTGCTTACTGGGGGTGGCATGTTTTGACCCTGACCACCTCGCTGTCCCGGTTGGGTGTGAAATGTGAGGTGTGTGTGATGGTAAGCTCGGGTCTCTGGACACATCTTCATGGAAAATAAATCAATCAGCTCTTCCTTCCCACAAGGTCCTCACATGTCCTCAGAGGCACTGCCAATTTTCACTGCACTGCCTTCTCATGCTTAAACTTCAGCTCTCAATGACATGTTACAATCCAGCAACTCCTTGTCCATGGCTGTCTTCCAGTTTCTATACGTATTGTGAATCAGTTCTGAGAATTATTATCATATAGTGAATCTTAAGCAATGATAAATTATTGAATTAAAAGGATGGTCTACCCAAAAATTACATTTCTGTCATTTACTCACTCCTATTTTGTCCAAATTACTTACTTACCAAAAAAAAAAAAAAAAAGATATTTAAAAAAATGTATCAGTATTTTTTTTTTTTTGATTCCATACAATGGCAGTCAATGGTCAGCAAAACTAAAGGATGTTATTTGGGAATCATAAAATAATAATCAGCAAATATATAATAAATATAGTTTTTCTAAGGTAATGGAAAACATGGAAATATCAGGGATGTTTATGAATATCAATTTGTCTCTTTGTGCTCCGCTATAAAATATTTAATTGGCTAAATATTGCTTAAAACTTAATCCCAAACAATAGTAATGTCTATTTTAATTATATATATATAAAAAAATCCTTAGCCTGAATTCAAAAACAACTTCTGGAATCATGGAAATGTATTGGTCAAATTGTGTGCAAACCCCAGTTGAAAGATTATACAATCTATAACAAAATATCAAACCAGGTGGTACTCAAAAACAATGATCAATCATAAAAAAAATTGATTATTACTTTTTCCTCAGAACTAACTTTTCTTTTCTGAGCCATTTGTACAATTACTTTTAACCAATTGGCTTCATATTTATCAAACATATACTGTATAAAGGTTCCCGTTCCCTCTGTGTTACCTTGCCAAGAGAACTATTATGTTGTTTGGATCATTTGTTTTTCCCAAATTTAGCTGTAGGCAGCTGAAGGAAGTGGACAGGGTTTGTGATATGTGCAAGTGGAAGGAGAGAGAGCATTGTGCAGCCGTTGCTGGTTTCCTGCCCTTTCTGTGTACTGACTCACTGGAGAGCATGGGTTCAGGAAACAGAGTGAGGAAGAAAGACCCTTCCTATAGTGCTGCGGTCCACCTCCAACAGCTCATGTGTGTCTGATGTGGCTCTGTGACACAGACTGTTAACATACAATAGTGTATGCTGTCACGCTACCAACAACACAGCCACTTCTGCCTGGGGAAGCAAACCGAGACTTAGGCTGGACAGGGAGAGGGAAAACACTGGGTGAGTCGAGAATCAGTAGTTTGATAAAGCTGACGTCAAGTCTCTTGTTTAGCTTAGTCTGAAACGTGAAGGTTATACATGCATATCTCAGTAGATTGCTTGTTTCTGTCTGGCAAGCAGTTGAATTTGAGGTTTGACTCTTGGATAAGCTGAGCTTCCAGTGTGGATTTCAACGTTTGAGGATTTCAAAGGTTGTCTGGCATGTATTTTGAAAACAGTATTGTCGTACTTCAGGGTGTTGGGTCCATCTCAACACTGATCTGGTTCATCCTCTGTTCACCCAGCAGGGCGACTCCCCTGGTGATTCCCCACCTGGAACTCCACCCAGTTACCTTGAGGAGGACCCAGATGCGCCGCAGTTCCGTCGCCGGGCGCACACCTTCAGCCACACGCCCATAAAAAAGAAGATCTCCTTCACTGAGCTTTCCTCCCAGGCCTGTAAGGCTCCCCTGCACCGACAGCAGTCTTTGGGCCCAGAGCTGCTGCAGAGCAGGTAATGCATCATTTCCTGTTTGCTCTCATGTGATAGTTGTATATCTTTCCTGTATATCTGCTTTTTTCAGCAGTCACATGATGTATAGAATGTTGCAGCAATGTACTGACATGCTGAAAACAGCTTGTGTATAATTGCAAAAATCATAGATATTGGTCAACACAGTACATATAAACTGCTAAAAGTGACTGATTTTAGCATGAATTCTTACATGGAGAGAGCATGTGGCATGTTGGTGTGTATTGTTGAATATAGCACTAATTCAGATCATTTACAATACGAAAAATTACTTAAACTAGAGGATTTGATGCTTAAATTACTTATTATTTAAAATTTTTGTGATGTTTATATATATATATATATATATATATATATATATATATATATATATATATATATATTAGGGGTGTAACGATACGCGTATTCGTATTGAACCGTTCGGTACGACGCTTTCGGTTCGGTACGCGGTACGCATTATGTATACCGAACGGTTCGTTGGAGTAATTAATTATATTTGAAAAAAAAAAAAAAAGAGAGAGAGAGAAATATAATGATATGCGTTCAACAAGGTAGCCCAATAACCCAAACAACGTAACAGGCAACGCCCCTGACACTCCCGAAGAAGAAAAAAACACCATCTTATATGTTTATGTTAGGCTACTCAGCAGGCGCTCGCTCACTCAGTACGCGCTGAAGGCTCGTTGCAAAATAGCCAATGCGTTTAACAGACTAGAAATGAGAAGATCCTCCAATAACCAACAGGTCTGGTGTTTGGGTGCACTTTGGATTCCCTTTAAGCTATAATGGTGATGGCAAGAGAGTGGTGGATAAAAAAACAACGGTATGTCGCATCTGCAACATGACAGGGTACACCAGCGGGAATAAAAAAAAATAAAAAAAAAACACCAGCGGGAATATCTGGGATATATGCGTCAGTACTCTCTGGGAAAAGACGAAAAAAAGGAGAAACATGCACGCAGCAAACTATCCCTGCAGCATTTAGACACTATAGCTTACAGGGAATCCAACCCAAACACCAGACCTGTTGGTTATTTTAGGATCTTATATTTCTGGTCTGTTAAAGGCATTCGACATTTTGCAACGAGCCTTCAGCGCGTGCTGAGTGAGCGAGCGCCTTAGGGGCCGTTCACACATCGTGCCTAAAAACGCATGGAAAACGCTAAGCGCGTCTTTCTCCTCCTTTCCAAAGCGCTTGGGCAGAAGCGCTCATGAGGCGTCTGTCTTTGCTAAGCAACAATGACGTGCTCTCTCCATAAGACGCGGAAATTTCAGCGAAGGATAAATGGATTTGCAGCTCTAAAAATCGCTTGCAGTAGCTCTGCTACTAAATTTATTTCAAAATTGCAATCCATATACAACTATGATCAGCTGATCCTTCATCTTGGCTGAGCTCTCAACGTTGTTACGGGAAAGGATGAAGCTGATTGGTTAGTTCTTGTCACATGACCCGCGGTGCGCTTGCGGCATTCTGAAAAGTTGAGATGTTTTTACATTTTGCTGTATCTAAAACGTATCGAACCGAACCGAACCGTGACATCAGTGTATCGTATCGAACCGAACCGTGAATTTTGTGAACCGTTACACCCCTAATATATATATATATATATATATATATATATATATATATATTTTTTTTTTTTTCTTTTTTTATATATATATATATATATAAAACAGTATTTTTAATGGAAAAATAAAGTCTGTCAAAGGTTTAAAAGATTTTATTCAACTTAATTATATTATATGGCAGTTAATTCAACAATGAGAAATTCCCCTAACTGAATAAATTTTATTAATGTGCTGGAATATTATTAAGGAATTTACATGCAGGTCAATAATAATAATAAAAAAAACTGTAAAAATGTACAATTAAATTGGATATTAAGTTTGCGATCTGCTAAAGACTGTTTAATAGTTATGTCAGAATTGAATTTTTTTTTATTAAAAAAGGTAACAGTAAAAAAATTGCCAGTTCCAAGGCAAAGCCTGAAATTGTTACGCTCACTTGAAGGAATGTTTCATCTGCTCAGGAAAGCACTCATGTGCTCTAGATTGTGGTTTCATGGCAGTGTTTAGACCTCTGTAAAGTAATGTGTATTTGTTGTGGGCCTTCTATGTTTCGGCTCCTTCAGCACCGTTGGTTTCTCGAGAGTGCGCAGTGTCTCTGAGAGCGAGTCCTACTTCAGTCTCTCATCCTCCTTCCACACCCCCACTTTCCTGAAAACCTTTTACCAGGGCTCCCTTGGCTCACTGGCCTCCCTGTCGGACAGCGGGAGTCTTAAGAGGTGAGAGGGGGCATCAGTATCAGACCGCTCGGTGTCCGTTTCCCCCCGGGGCTGCCTGAGGTTTGAGCTGATGGTGGCCGCCTTCTCTGCGACTGTCTGTTTCTTAACCCTTCAGGCTTCAGTCACTTCGTCATCAGTCACGAAGAACCTCGTCTGTAACTTACACTCTCTCTTCCTGTCGAAACTGTTGAACTTTGACGTTGTCCAATGGACACGAGGGATGCTAAACCTAATTTGCATGTTGGTGTCTTTACTAACTAAAGGTAAACATAATGATTTATCATCTATATCTCATTAAACAACTGTCACAGAACTTTCTACTAATCTATACTCTATTGTGTTTAAATATTGACAATTCAGAATTCATTTTTAAGTAGTGTTTCCAAGTTGGTTTGAATAGAGATGGTCTTTACTTCATCTGACTCATCTGATTTCTTCTTTGTAAATAGTTATCAAGTAGTTCAGAATAGATATGTCAGGTTTTCAGTTAAAGGTGCACTAAGTGATTTGACAAACACGCCCATCCCACAACAGGACCTCGGCACTATTTTGATAACTCTGCCCACACGTTCACAACCCTGGCAGTGACGATGGCAGAATCTGTTATTCCTGCTGTTACCACAGCATATTCAAGCAAAAGCCAGCACATGTGTGAAACAATGCAAAATTAATGTAACTCGCCTATAAAGAAGAAACAAAGCAGCCTCGGCACCCAATTCCAGGCCTTTTCACTCCTAATATTTATGTAAGTCCAAACTCTTACCTGACCTTAATTCTTTCTTTTAATGTTGTGTTCCTCAAAGGTCCTCCTTTTTTTTTTTACCTGCCATCTCTTGCTATCTATAGTCGATCTGATAATATCCGTCTTGTGAACTCACTGAGTTGCTTAGTGCACCTTTAAGCAAAATAGCTAGCAATCTTTAACCAGCTTAAACCTTCAAACCAGTTTTATGATGGTTTTTAATTAAAGATAAACTGCAACAATGGCTCGTTCAGAAATCTTTGGATGTCTCGCATCAAATAGCAACATTAACACATGACCACATATACAAAACTATTCAACAACGCTGGTTTGATGTTGTTATTAAAGGGATCGTTCACCCAAAAGTGAATCGTTTGATGAACCATTTACTCTCCCTCGCGGTGTTCCAGACCTGTATGACTTTCTTCTGTGGAACTTAAAAGAAGACATTCAAAAGAAGTCAATGAATTTAAAATCAGAATAAGGAATAAGGAATTTATATCAGTGGTGGTCAAGGGCGAGTGTATTAGAACTGAAATCATAAAATGAAACCATGCGTGGATTATAGAAACTTTCCCAAGGGTCTCTTAACAACTCTGTTTGACCAGACTTTTGTGCTAGTGGCTTGAACAACGAGTGCTCTTTCATCTGAACAACAGCCACCTTGGACTCACTGACAAATGGTGTTGCTCGATGTTTTTTCGCCCTTCATTTGTTTGACATAGTAGGCTTCAATGCTTTGCATGCTCTGAAAGAAGAAGATAACATTTAAGATGTCACATCCTTGGCCCTGCTCTCTGCTCTCCTCTCTGTGTGTTGAATGTCACCAGCTGTCTCTTTTAATTGAATGTGCTGCACACCTGTCGGTGTGGTGGTCAGGGTTGGGCCATTCCTCTAGTCAGCGTTTATGCATAACATTTAAACCTGTTTCACGCTTTCATTAACTGCCTGAAGCAACTAAATAGCAACTGCCTTGCTTTGCTTGTGTATTGTTGTGGTAACTAAGCAAAGAGACCAATACAAGGAACCTACAGAGTAGCAGGATAAAACAGATTTAATTTATATGCACATCTTATTCCTGAGTGGATATTAACCATCTACTTTCCTTCTTGGACTTAACTCCTTCAAAAATGTGATATCTAATGGAAACAAAGATTATATATATATAAATACATACACACGCATATATGTATTGTGGTTTCCTCAAAAATATTAAATAGCAAAACTGTTTTCAACATTGATGATAATAAGAAATGTTTTTTGCGCACCGAATCATTATATTAGAATGATTCCTGTAGGATCCTGTGACACTGAACAGGAATAAATGACATTGTAAAATGTGTATTTTTATTATTTTGTTCATACATCATTTGACTGAATAATCTGTATTGATTGTTAGTGAAAAGATCTAAAGAATGATTTGTGTGAAGTTCCTGTTTGCATTTAGTTATTCCTCATTCTGTCCACTTCCTAATTTCTCTTTCCTTAAATCAGGTTATCTGTGTTTTATGTCCTTATGCATGAAACCAATTAACATCTATTATGACCTTGTTAATGCACTGCTTGTTATTGCTTATGAGCTTTTGCTTAAATTTATTGCTGAATGTATATGTTACACAAATCTGTTGTTTATTACATTATAACTGGTTTGGCCACCTGTATTGAGAGTACATGCCCTAAAAATGTTGCTTGCCTACTTATTTGAATAAGCATATCTTGTTTTGTTTTTCTGTAGCGGTAATGGAGAGGGCAGGAAGAGGTCTCTGTCAGGCTGTAGCACCGATTCTTTGACTTTATTGCCTCCACGCAGAGTTTCTTGGCGCCAGAAGATTTTCCTAAGGGTGGCGTCACCCATGAACAAACCCTCTGCGTCTATGCAAAACGTGGGTGAGTATACATGCTCTAGTGCACACACACAGACGTGCAGACAGGTGCAACATTACACCCTGTTCTCCCAGCAGTCTATTTATAGTCACCATTGCAGGATAAATCATTGTTCTGCAAGCTTTAGAACTTCAAGATAATTCTCCCTTTTGAGATTCAAGAAAAATAAACTGTAACAATGGTATACAATACAAAGAAGTAAATGCAATGGTATAAATAATAATATAGTTAGTTAATAGTATATTTTGAATTCCATTTTATTTGTACAATATATAATAGTGCTATTAAATCGGTTAAGCGTTATTAATTGCATCCGATATAAACGTTTATTTTTACATAACACTCAGTACAGTGCTATTCTCATTGATATCATAGTAACATCACAATAGTTCAAGTTCGGGAAATCACTTTATTTTCTTTAAAAGCCAATTCAGCATGAGTCTCAGACATTTTGGTTTGCATCTGCTGTTTTTTCAGACCACATGGATGGCCAGGAGCTGCTGCCACTTTCACCTCGGGCTTTGAACCGGGGTCAAAACCCTCAGGTCAGCCCCTTGTCACCAGAGCAAGGCTTTGGTGGAGAGAAGGGCCGACGCAGCCCAGCTGATTACAGGGCCCTGTGGAAGAAAGCCATCCACCAACAGATTTTGCTCATCCGCATGGAGAAAGAGAATCAGCGCCTGGAGGGTTAGTGTTTTTACTTGTATTCCCTGCTCTCATAATTTAACCTTCCTTTCATTTTGGATTTGCATTTCATTTGGGATGACTATATTCCCATTTTTCTGAAGGCATACAAAAAGTTGATAGTCACTTGCTGTGTTGGTTTCGATAAACAAAACACATGAAATCCACTAATATTTGATGTTTTGGACATCAAACCTGCCAAAATGCATCTAGACATAGCAATTATGATTAAATAATACTAAAATCACACTGGAGTTTCTTTAAAGCATCTGCTTTTGTGTTGCATAAAAGAAAGTCAGTCAGGTTTGAGTGGGTAAATATTGACCAACATTTCATTTTTAGGTGAACTATCCCTTTAAATGGTTCCTGTAGCTCAAACATGGCACTAAAACGCCAGTGTCACGGGTTTAATTCCCAGGGAACACATATATCAAGTTATAAAATGATATAAAAAATTAATCTTGGATCAATCTAATTCACTGTATAAATGTGTCTGTCAATGGCGTGAAAACCTACAGCAGTAATTCAGCGTGTATGGGAGATTATGGAGTCACAGAAGAAGGAGTGTTAGCTCCCATCACTCTGATTAGACTGTATTTTTTGCCCTGGCCTTATTTTTAGAGGGGCAAGTGCCACTGCCTCTATTTTACATTCTAGGGCAAAGTTAATTATAGTTTAGAATGTCTGGATGATGTTCACGTTCTTTGAGAGTGCACTTTCAATTCTGTTACCTCTAGACTACATAATCAGCATTAGTCTTTCAAAAATATTTAGTCTTTCAAAAAATAGCAGTCATTCGGTCTCTTTAACACATTATGTGCCTTTGTGTTTTACTTAAACTTTGCTTTGGAGGAGCAAAGCTTTGTAAAATATTGCCCTCTGTTGGCCGAACTGCATTACACGAGCCTCAAGTCACTTTTTCTACCCTTTTTCCTTTTTGGTGTTTTCTGTCTATTTTTGTGTACTCTTGGATGGGCCGAACTGAATAAACATGTCTGAGTAGAAGGTAAGAATATACAGCAATGACAATGACACCTCACCTGAATGTGCTGCACTTCAAGCAGTTGTGGGCATGATATCTTTGTTTGGCTTCAATGTTGTATACAAACCAGCATGAGGCAGATAGCTACATGTTCTTAAGTGCAGATAATCAATAAGTCCATTGAGTCCCTTAGTTGCAGACTTGCGTTAATTCTGGAGTTTAACGGAGTGTATTTCTCTTCTTTTCTGTGCAAAGATGCTCATGTATGCTTTTAACCTGAAGAGTGAAAAATGTGTTGTGATGCTTTGTTGAGGTGAATTTAAAAGACCGTTCCATATCTCAATCCACTATGAACCTTGTCTAAAGTTGCTATGGAAACTTGTGGTGCAGATAACCCAGAATGTTCCTCTATCAGAAGCATGCAACCATTAATTTGCAGTGATGCATGCTTGCCTGTGAGGCTTCCAATGTACGTGCATTGCTGTAAAGCCACTGTTTTTACAAACAGAAACTGACAAAATTATTGCATGCATGACATTGAATACTGATTAATGGTTCTCAACAGATTTTGCTTTTGGACCCAGATTTTACACAATAACAAAACTGCAAATACATAGAACATTCTCAAAGTAATGTGAGGAATGACATATTTTAAATATGAATTTATTTAGGAACATATGTTTTTAAAATAATGTGATGAGTGACTTTTTATTTATGAATCTTATTAATTGATTTTAATTAAAAGATATGAATTAATTTAAATTACAACTGAAATTGCATTTAGCATTGTTTTCCCTTTCTGTCTACATTTTGGGTCACACCTCACGATGCTCTCTCATTTAGACACTCAATGCTAAGATCCAAAGTAAAACATAATAACAATATGTTAATAGATCAATTGTTCAGAATAAATGAATGCTGAACCCGGCTATCGGTTTTCTCACCTTGCAGCGAGCCGTGATGAATTGCACATTCGGAAACTGAAGCTGGACTACCAGGAAGTGTGTCAGTGCTCAAAAGAGGCGCAGGCCCTGTGGGACAGGAAGTTGAGCAGTCCCTGCCGCACTAAAGTAAAGTGGGACAAAGAAGAGATCCACGGTGCGGTTTATCAAGGTATGAGCTTGAGTGTCACTTCATGTTGCTTCAGAAATCATTTTAATATGCAGATTTGGTGCTCTCAAACATTTTAATAGTGTGTACATATTTATAGAAATGCATACTTTTTCATGTGAGTTTTGCTATTCTGTATACTTAACAACCCTTATAGTTTCCAAACAAACACTTTTGTTTGTTTGTATGTGTGTCCTGTGCTCTGTAGGGGTCCCCAAAAGTCGACGAGGTGAAGTGTGGCTCGTGCTCACCCAGCAGTATCGTTTGCGTCACCGTCTGCCGCAGAGGCAGCAGCCCCCTGAAACGTCTTATCAGGATCTCCTCAAACAGCTCACAGCACAGCAACACGCCATCCTGGTCGACCTCGGTCTGTATCTAACCAAAGCGCTGCTACTTCACACAAACATCAGAATATGATTACACTTTTGACCCAGTACATTACTGAAGTGATGTCCCCATCGTTTCCAGGCCGGACATTCCCCACACACCAGTATTTCAGCACTCAGCTGGGAGCCGGACAGCTGTCTCTGTACAATCTTCTAAAGGCCTACTCCCTGCTGGACACGGAGGTGGGCTACTGCCAGGGGATCAGTTTTGTGGCCGGTTTGCTGCTGTTGCATATGAGCGAGGAACAGGCTTTCGACACTCTCAAGTTTCTCATGTACGACCTAGGCATTCGCCGGCAGTACCGTCCCGACATGATCTCACTGCAGGTGGGCTGTGTGTGTAAGAGTATCAGTTTTCACTAGTTCATGTTTTTCTTTCAGAACTGGTATGTCTGATTATCTAAATTATGCCTACTGTCAAATGTAGCAGGACTGGTTTTTGTAACAATTAATGGAATGAGCATTGTTTGTTGAACTGAATGTTAGATAATTACTTTCTTCTTGCATTAACAAGATGGAATAAATTAAATGAATGGTACTTTTGGCACATTAGCTTAATATAATGTACATTGCAGTAAACATAGTGACTTTAAAACCTTGGATTGGTATATTTGGCCAGCTAAATTCTACTAATTTTTTTTCTTGGTAACACCTCTTTTATTAGACACTTCCGTTTATAATATAAATGAATAAGAAATAGGGCAAAGAATAAGGTATTTTATATGTTTCATTGGCAACAGAAACATTAGGTGTCAGTGTAACCACTTGCTATTTTTGAATTTGCCAGCAAAACATAGATGTTGACTTTTTTTAAATTTTTATTATGTACATTTTAGTCATCATAACCATGTTTTGATCAAATGACCAGCCAAATACTACTCGTAATGCATCTTTAATGGACACTTTAATTTATAAAATTAAGAATAAATGTAATAGGGTATTGTTACAGTGTCCTTGTTAATTAAAATGTTTTTGCTCATTGTCACATCCACACCACTAGGTGTCAGTCTAACTTTCAAAGTTTTATTGCCTGGCGAAACAAATTAAGATTTAAGATTTTTTATTTTTATTTTTTAAGTTGTGCTGTACTTTTAGTGAATGTAAATTCCACATAACAATTTTGTTGCAAGGACAGGAACAGAGAGTATTTTTAATACGCTTGATTTAAACACACATTTGCTCAAGCGGTATTCAAACAGCCGTCTCCACCTCTTGTACACTGTTTCCTCCTCAGCTGTTAGTGGTTATTCATCATCAGATGTGCCAATGTTTAATCCCATGAGAGAAAGCCTGTCTCAGTCAGTCGCATTTGAGCCAGTTTAAAGTTCACTCCTCTAAGTGTGAGGACTTTTTCTTCTTTCTCTGTGTGTAGATCCAGATGTACCAGCTGTCCCGACTGTTGCACGATTATCACCGTAACCTGTACACTCACCTGGAGGAGCACGAGATCTGTCCCAGCCTGTACGCCGCACCCTGGTTTCTCACTCTCTTCGCCTCTCAGTTCCAGCTTGGCTTTGTCGCCCGTATATTTGGTATATTTCACTTCCTTTCTTACTAACTTATGCAGACCTGAATGAATGTATGTGATGGGTTTCGGGTGAACCAGAGGATAGTGGCGAAATGATCTTGTGTGTCAGAATGTATGTATTTCACACATAAGTCAAGTATTGTAGCCAATGTATAGCCTTTGACTCCTAGCATGTATGTGTGCTGTGTGCCAGACCTCCTGTTTGTCCAAGGCACAGAGGTGATTTTTAAGGTGGCGCTGTGTTTGCTGAGCAGCCACGAGGGAGAGATACTGGAGTGTGACGGCTTTGAAAGTATTGTAGACTACCTTAAATCCACCATCCCCACCCTCACTCACAGCCAGATGGAAGAGATAATCACCAAGGTACATTTCAAATAGAATAAACTTTCCTGTTGCATGTATGGGTTTTCAGATGTATTCCATTTTTTTCATTGTCAAGATATCATTTTTATATAACATGAATGTGAATGTAAAAGGACAAGTGTATGTTTTTGATCCTGTCACCCTTTGTGTTTCACCCTTTCTTTATTTCTTTCTTTCTTTTTTTTTTTTTAGCTTCACCAGTTCTAAATATTTGGTTTTCAAATATTCCATACAATCTATCAGTTAATAAAAGTATAAAAGTAATATTAACCATAGTGTTATTTAGTATTATTTATATACTAATGTAATATTTCTGTATATTTTAGCATTTATTTTTTTTATTTAAATTTTAATTTTAGTAATGCTTTTCTTCAGTAGTACTTCAGCTTATTTACATTACATATGAACATTTCAAGAGAGTTTCGGTTGCTCATGTAATATTTATATAGTATTTTTCAGCTTTATTTCAGTTACAGTTACTATAGCAACACTGACAGCTATGATTTTTAATATCTCTTCCTTGAGTTAAACTAAAAATATAATTTTTTTCACTTTGAGATGTAGACTGGATGCTATTCTTCAAAATGCCATACTATCATACTACCCTTACTATTTGTGCAGTATCCAGTATGCATGCGGTGCATAGTATGCAAATCTTCTGTATGCATCAAATACCCGGATGACCGATTATATTTACCAGAATCTTTACCAGAATCTTTTACCAGAATCTTTACAAGACACTGCATGGGATACTGTTTCCCAGAACACAACATTCTCTGTCTAATGTTTCATCTTCAAACGTGTGAGTGAACTGAAGACGGGGAATAGTAATAAAACACTTTTATACATACATGTTACTGTAAAATACAAATGATCACTGCATATCTAAAAACAATACAGCACTCTACAGCACGTTTCTGATCAAGTCAAATGACGTCACCTTTATCTCTATAGTGCTTTATACAGTACAGTTTATAACAAAGATATTGAATAATAAAAATATTTAAGTTATATAATATATAAATAACATAATTTGTTGGCAGCTGATAAAGTACTGAACAGTACAGTACAGTACTGAAATATAACTCTCTACCACCTAACTACTATTTACACAATTATTATTCTGTTCAGTATGTAAAGACCATTAATTATGAAATGAGTTCAATTGGGCAATATAGCATTCTTTACAAATAGGAATCCTTAATTAACATGCCTTTGTTAAAATAATGGTTAGTACATTTATCAGTGAGGGAACAACCTCAGCAGCTGTGCTGAATTAATGTTTTGTCATGTGACAACAATTTAGCATTCTACTCTGAAACATTTGTTGCTTATTGTATACTGTTTCACACACTATTCATAAAAAAGAGGCAGTATACACACTGTGTCGTAGGCAGTGTGCAGTATTGATTAAGCAAGTATGCCATTTCAAACACAGCCAGTGTTGTGTGTGAAGAATGTAGTACACGAGAATGCACTCTATTTAACCACTAGGTGGTGCAGCTTGCTTTTCAAAAATAAAAATTCTGTCATGTCAATGAACAACAACAAAAAAAAAACTAGTAAAAAAAACAACAAAAAAACATAGGCAACACTTTAAATTAGAGAACACATATTCACTATTAATAAATAGTCTTCCCTAAATAAACTCCTAATTTGCTGCTTATTGATGATAAGTATTGAGTAGGGCTAAGGGATCTAGAATATGCTCATGCAGAATAAAGCATTAAAATGTGCTTTATAAGTACTAATAAACAGCAATTATGCCCATAAAGTGAATGCTAATAAGCATCTGGTTAATAGTGAATAGAATTTCCAAATGTAAAGTGTTTCTTACCGAACAATTCATTAACTACAGTTTTAATTTTTTATTTGTTTGTTTATATTTGGATATACTTTGCTATGGTACGTGTGAGAAATTCCAGTAGCGCCATATTCTCCAATAATAACTATCAATATGAAATGATGTTTGCAGGCAACTGAGATGGATATCTCCAAGCAGCTGCATGCGTATGAAGTGGAGTACCACGTCCTGCAGGATGAGCTGTCAGACGCCCCTCCACCATCAGAGGACTCGGATAGGCTCGATAAACTGGAGAAAGCCAATGTACAGCTCAAGAAGCAGAACATGGAATTACTAGAGAAACTACAGGTAGATATATACAAATCTAAAAAAGCACAATACGTGGTTTGAGTGCCTTCACTGGCAGTGTGTGGCAGCACAGTACAAAAGACAAACAGCCTGAAACCTAAGATCTTTACAGATACTGTACACTTCTCAGTTCACTACTGTCATCTGCTAGTGGGAGAATGAATTATCCTTGAAACTCCATTAGTCTAAACATGAAACGGCACAACATGCTCATTTTTAACTTGTTGCTAAAAACAATCTGTTCCTAGAAACATGATATAAAGGAGAGTGAAAAGATATCTGGCCTCTTTAGCAAATTGTCCAGATTAACATACTTTGGATGCAAAACTTAAAATTATTATTACTATTAGTTGAGCCATTGGTAAAGCATATATGTGTGTGTGTGTGTGTGTATATATATATATATATATATATATATATATATATATATATATATATATATATATATATATATATATATATATATTTATTTATTATTATTATTATTTTTTGCATTACATTATATTACATTACTTTTTTTATTATATATATTCTTCAAAGAAAACCATTATTTTAGACTGTAATATTATTTCTACATATTACTGTTTTTGCTGCTTTTTAATCAAATAAATGCAGTCTTGGTAAAACTTCTTTCAAAAACATAAAAAAGTTTTATTAACCCCAAACTACCTCAACAGTGAAGTATATAGTCACATGACAAAAATTTGGGCATAGTTTCTTCACAAGATTCCTTCATCAATTCTGGTGTTTGGCTTTATTAACAGGCGGCTCGTTTGAAGATTCAGACATTGGAGGGCAGTGTGGAGAGCTTCCTGTCACGCGAGAGCAAGATGAAGCACCTGATCCGTTCTCTGGAACAGGAGAAAGCTTCCTACCAAAAGACCGTTGAGCGCATGCGTAGCAGTTTACCATCGGATGCCATGGCTGAAGTGGAGATGACCCAACTCAAGTCCAGCACCAACGGGAAAGCCAAAGAAACTGGCTGCAAAAAACCACCATCCTACTGACTGATGCTTCATTATAGGTACGTCAGTAGAGAGCTAGTCTGTTTCTCCTCTTTTGTGTTCCCATCATGCTTCACCTTGGATGACATAATTGAAAAACAATTGAAATAATACAGAAGTGTCTTTCCAAAGAGCAGCACAGCTACTCCATGTACGAGGCGTGTTGTATTAATGTCCTCATGTGACTAAATGCTCACTGTGAAGGTTTTTTTTTTGCCTGGCACTCCAAACCAGGTGTTTGGAGGAAACCAAATATTTACCATGTCGACCTTTTGCTTAAAGTGCTTCACCTAAAGTGCAGGCAGGAAGTGAAACCAACTGCTACTGGATGATTTCCTCTGCGACTTGCAAACACTCCTGCTGTCCAGACTTCCCAGTTTGAGCTAATGGACTTCAAACGAATCACTGTCTGAAGACACGAGGAGTAACTTGTCCTCAAAGCATCATCTTCACTATTGCACAGTATTCTGTGTGTGCGTTGAAGAAGTGTGCCTTGTGTTGCATACTATGCCGTAAAATGTGTGTGTGTGCATTCTTTAAAATGCAGTGTATAATGGTTGCCTGGGCGTAAAAAAATCTCAATCCTTTAGGGAGTTTACCATTGTTTGGGTTTCTTTTCAAATTATCTGTAGTTTTGTGTGTGTGTGTTGCACCAACTGTATTTGTACATCTGTTCAAATATTTTTGTAGTGCATAAGAGTGCAGGGGTCTTGACATGTTCAAAATATTCCTCTGTGTCATGGTGAGCGGCTCACAAAAGGGTCTGCTACGAGGAGAATATGTCAGAATTCATATACAGTAGATATAAAATGCTAAAGCATTATATTTCTTCCATTTCTTTTTTATTTGACATTAGTTCAATTTGGCCTAGGCATATGAGCCTAATGCAGCAAAACCGACAGATGAGATATTGGTTTAAACCACCTGTTCAGCTTGATGGTGGCCAAATATGATTGTACATATGTCATGAGAGATATGACACTGTATTGGTCACCCATCTAACCACATGAATGTAAATTTAAAGCAGGAATCTCTACTTGAACACTAATTTTTGTTGGTCTGTTTTCAGATTGTCTATGTTTGTCTTGACTAAAGCGATAAGAACTTGCCTCATCCTAATGGAAGGTAAAAAGTGTTGTGTAAATGTAATCTTCTGCTGTTCTATGTTTGTGTGAACATAATATGGCAAAAGATGATATTAAGAAGTGTTAGTGCTGGGCTGGTGGTGGTTTTCAGTGCTCTGAATAATTTGTATGATCAATTTTCTTCCAGATAGTGATTGTTTTTTGGATCATTTTCTTTTATCTTTTTTTTTTTTTAAATACATCTCTGTGACATTGCAAATCGAAAAGACTTGCATATCTTTGGAGAAAGTGAAAACATATGCACGTTTAATCAAGGGCTGCAAATACATCACCTGTTCAGTGGAGGTATATTCTAGCAATACTCCTGCACCAAAGTGTAGCAGTGTGAAGGACAGAGGAGAAATCGAGCAAGAACAAGGTCACATTGTCCAACTTTTCAGTATTTTTAATAAAATATGATGTCTTCATACAAAAAAAGACATAGAGCAAGTGGTCTGATGGTGCGAAGGTTGATACATCAGTCATTCTTTATCATACTTAATCCAGTGTGCCAAAACTTGGTGATCATTGCCATCACATTTTCACTGTCACGGGCCGTTACTTCTCAATGACTCCTACACGAAGATGTTGAGTTTTGTTGGATTACATTTATTTCAGATGCACTTTTGTTTGAAATGAATCTCTGGTCACCGTTGAAAGTGTGTGTGCAGTGTGTTGACAATGTCTTGATTGTTGAGTTGTCAGTCCTCTATAATCTATTAAAATCAACTTTTTGTATCTCAATTTCTGTTTATTATTATTATTAGTTGTTCTTGCCGAGGTTAGCATTCTGTAAACCTACACTAAAGGAAGAACTCAAGCCAAAGGCTTTTGACTGGGGACAGTAAGAAAACACCTGGCAACAACATTGCAATATGCAATCATAGCAACACAATTGCAATCACAATGCACATTTTTGCAGTTTTATATGTAACTAAACTCAATATAAACTTGAATAATTATATATGGTGATCAGATACTGCCATAGTTATTTTTAGTGTTTTTCTAGCGTGAACATCTGCCAATAACATTGCAAAATGTCAGTCATCGACCCTCATATGAAAAAAAAAAAAATGATAAAGTGACATTTTAAGTGGGATTTATTTATTCATTTTTTTTTATTTTTTTTTTTTACATTTTTCAAAGTCCTTTTCACTTCCAGGTTTACATTGGATATTAATTCCCAGATGTGTTCAATAATGTGTACAATGGCAAGAGCACCAGAATCCCTGTAAGACCTAAAAATGATGGCACAGTTGAGCCATGTTGCATTATTTTTTTCACTGTGCAGTAAACACCGTGCTTGAATTTGAAATTGAGCCCTATGGTTGTGTTCCCTTTACCGGCGGCTGTCAAACAGCAGGTCTGAGACTCCAGTTATGGAGAGCTGGCTGGGCTTCTCCTTTATCTCAAGTCCAGTATTGGTTTGTAACACCACAACAATTTTTTGATGTAAATTTCATGCTTTTGGAATGTTGCCATTGCAAACATGTAATACAACAGCACAGCCTGCCTTCATTTGGTTTTGCTTTAGCGAAGTCAACAGGACTGCACATTGAATGCTCTCAAATTAAGTGGTGAATTAAAAGTTTGCTGTTATGTGTCCTGTTGTTATTATCCTTTGAATATGTATTAATACATAGTATTAATTCAGCCCTCAAATTTCTTCTAAAATAATTTACATTAAACATGGATATTTTCAAAAAATGATTTGAGTGAGTTACGAACAGTAAAAAACCTTTTATTTTAGGGTCATATAATTTTATTTACATTTATTTATTTATGTTTACATGAACACTTACTTCTCCTTCACTTTTTTGTAAATTAGAAAGGACTGCTTGAATGTCAAACCTAAGGATTTCATAGAAAATTGCAAAGGTTTTGCCTAAAAAGTGTTTGGCTGACCTGTGAAAGTGTAATGAAAGTCTGGGTTGATTGTGTTTGGCCTTAATAAATGCGTATGCCTCTGCAAAAGAGCATCAGTCCTTTCAAAACCACAGAACTCGGATAAATTTTTGGCACAGAAAGTGGTGATATGTAGTCTTACAAGATAGATGGGAAGTTAAGCCCAATTTTCCTGCAGGGAGTAGACAATGAGTCATGGGACCAGATGTAGGACCAGCTGAGAGATGGAGACGGCGCATTACCCACCCTTCGTTTCGATAAACCTCCTTTTGATGGCGAGAGGATGCAAAAATACCACACTTGAAGCATTGTCACAGTGCTTATCTCTCTCTGTGAACAAAAGGCAGCATTCCGTACAGTATATGTTCCCTGGTGAGGGCGTTTCCTGTGGAGGGGAAATGCCTGGACGGATCGTGGAAGTCAGTAGGGGATTGGCGCACAGAGCACTTCCTCTGCACAACCTTATCAGAGCTTTTGTTTAATACCACATCCATCCTCCCACTCAGAGATGCATAATAAAGAGCCTCCTGTCAAAGAGTGACAGAGTGATAAAAAATACTAGCCATCAAACTACTTTGAGGCATGTTTTCACTCCTTTTGGGAGAACAATTCTAGTCATGCAATTCTAGAATGAATAAGGGTATGTTTTTGAATGAAATTAACACTTATCAAGGAAGTGGTAAATTGATAAAAAGTGACTTTGTTAGAAAAGATTTATATTTTGAATAAATCTTTTGAACTTTTTATTAATTGGCACAACAGTTTCCAACACTGATAAGTATCAAATCAGCATATTAGAATGATTTCTAAAGGATCATGTGACACTGAAGACTGGAGTAGTGGCTGATGGAATAAATTCTATTTTAAATATTACAATAGAAAACCTTTTTTTATTACATTAATATTTCACAATATTACTGCATAACATATTTTGGAAACATTACATCTTTTTATTCTCTAACTTTTAAATGGCATAATAAAATGTCTATGTATCCCTTAGTGTCTCGCCTCTTGCTTCAGTGAAGTGTGTGTCTGCATTCAGTTATCAGAGCAGTACTGGTTTTGAGTTATGAGTTTTGATCAGTTTGGTTTAGAAGGTAACTTCAGTTGAGATTGCAAAGGCAAGCTATCATTATTGCTTATTAAAGGTTTGTGCTTCAGACACCTCAGATTATGCACATAAATGCAAGGTAAGTGTGTTATTGCTTTAAGTAACAAGATTTACTGACTCGGACCAATAAGCAAACAGTTAGAACCAGTTAAACTTTACCCATTAAAATCCTAGCAACTACACAGCAACGTGATAAAAACTATCCAGAACACCCTAACAACTGCATAGCAGCATACCAAAACACATCCAGAACCTCCTAGCAATTGCACAGCAACAAACTAAATATCACTTATTGGCCAGTTGCATTAAATGCTTCTTACAAGTTTGTCATCTAACTTTTAGACTGGTCAGACTGAGCCCCGTATTTAGTAAGTGCACAGTAACATAGTAAAAACCATTGAGAACAACCACGTAGCAATGGGATAGAAAACACCCACAACCCCTCTGTGACTTTTGAACAGGCAAGCACTACTGATTTTCTTCTTTAAAATATTATAATATCGTAAAAAAAAAAAAAAAATTATCTTTTATTTTTATGTTGTTCAAACTCACTGGGTTTTGAACTTTCTCTTTTGGCAAATTCTGAGCCTGTATATTGCTTTATTGTGGTTATTTAGCATGTCTTATTCGTAGATGTACAGGAATAATGATTTCAGCACATTTAATAATAGATGCAATATCCATTTGAGGACTTAAATATTGTCTCATAATTGTTTAATGGGTATGTGAACATAAAAATTTCAATTCTATCTATAGATTCATATTTTTATGGCTTCTCACACTTAGTTAATCCTGGGTCTTTCTCCTGTTTCACAATTCATACTGCTCATAATTTACCCAGGGTTAACATTTAATCCTGGTATTCATAAAGTGAACTTTAAAAACATTGTACACTCCTAAGCACAGCGTTTCATTCTTATTTGCATATCTGCATTGACAGTGTCACTGATTGGATGAATTAACGCAGCACTTGACCTTTTTATATCTAGCATTGCACATCCTCATATTATATGGACTTTTTGGACTACAAGGGCAAGAATTAAATAACCTTTTCTTCACTCTAGCTGATGCATTTTCCGTCACTTTTTGGAAAATTTTCCCTTAAGTAAAGTGACGTGTCATGTGGCTCTACATTTATCCTATATGAGTGCACACAGAGCACTGAGTAGTAAACACACACGCACACTGTGAACACAAACCTGGAACAATGAGCAGCCATTTTTGCTGCGGCGACCAGGGTACCAGAGTTGTGGGTATTGTAGGTGGAAGGAAGCACTGTTCATTCAGTCCCCCTACCTACATTTTCTGCCGGTACTGAGACTCGAACCCTCAAACTTTTGGATTACAACTCTGACTCTCTAACCATTAGGTCACAACTGGGGTTTACAATGATGATAACTCATGGTTAAGCACAGCGTAAAAAGCTCTTTTGTGTCTACATTCAAATAATAATGAAAAATAACATGCATAAACATTAACCAAGCAATCAAAATGATGTGCCTCTTAAATTTGTTATAAAACGATAATTATCCTTTTTTTTTTTTTTTGTAAATACATGTTATTAGTCTTATGGTGAACAATTATGACTCAATATTCCAGTGAAAATCTCATACTTCTCCAGTCATTTAGTCTGCCTCTACAAAACCGACTGCAAGCTTGCATTCATTTTTTAATACAATGCAAAATCCAACCAACAATAATGGATACCCTTACAAAAACCATGGTTGTACTACAAAAATATAAATAAAATAAAAAATAAACATGGTGGTTGAGGTTAAACCATAGCCATAAACAAACCATGGTTTTGCTACATTAACAACAGTTAACCATGGTATTTGCAGTAAAACTGTGGTTTAACAAATGATAATTAAAACATTCCTTCACTTTTACTATAATAAAAACCATGGATAATTTTCGTAAAGGTAGAACAAAATCCCCTGCATGTCATTTGGTCAATAATGTGTTACACTCGGATGTGCGTAAAAAGATCTGCTAAATTTGTTTCATTATGAATTTAATGGAAAAACACCTATTTTATCAAGGCTCTTTGTTTTTGTGTCTACATTGCACATTCAAACCTGCACTGATAAGAGTGGTGGCTCTGGATTGGGAGTCGTGCTGTGTTTGGGAACTGTACACAGAGGCCAGGTGACAGAGGTGTACAGACAGCTGCAGGGGGCCGGCGCTACCGAGATGCAGGTGTACCGAGCCTGGCCTTGAGAGTGAGGTAAAGTCTGCCGTATCCCTGAGGGGCTCATCCCTACTTCCTCATTCAGTCTACACAGACTCTAATTTTGCCATATACTCGATCTTCTACACACAGACACTGCATGCTATTGAAACATCATACAGAGATTCTTCACATTACATGAATCTGTCCATTTATTTAGGTATATATTTTAGATATCTGTCAAGAATCTGTAGCAGCTCATTAGATTATCAGTATGGACATTTTACAATCACAGCACATTTTAAAAGCAGAAGACAGATGCTCAAACACAAAGAGAATCCTTCCTTGATGTGTATCACAGCAGACAATGTGTTTCTTGAATGCAATCAATGTTTATCCTAGTGTACCTGTCAAGGCTCCTTTCCTGCCTGGAGGCCATTTGCAAGCCACACTTCCACTTTCATCCCCCAGCTGCCAGGAGACCGTGCAGCTAATCCCAAAAGACCAGCTGCAAAATCACTGGGCTTACCTGATCCAGCACTGAATTAATCTCCTTCTCCTTTGGGAGGGGAACAAAGCACAGTTTGGTCCAGGAGGGATGGTGAGAGTGAGGAGGGAGGTTCCATGCACATCCTCAGCATAGCACAACGCTTACACCCCCCTCCCAGCTGGTGCCAACATATATCACATCTCCAAAAATGTCTGCTTTTAGCTATTTTGCTCATCTCTTTATTATTTCTTTTGTAAGTGAATCTCAATTTTTAATGACCACAGGATGGGCAATTTTATGTTACTGTGGAAAATTACATTAACTGTAATGTCAATGTAGTAAACTGATGAGACCTGCATCAAAATAGTAATCACCTGAATCCTTCATTTCTTTTTCCTCTCACAACGCTATTGTCGTGTGATCAGCTCACCTTCACAGTACAGAGCTGCTATAACACAGAGATACTGATGCCTGTGCAGAGACTTGAGGAGAGAGATAATATGAATAACCAGTCATTTATTTGCTAAAAAAAAAAAAAAAAAAAAATTGCACTGGTGAACATAATTAAGCAATACAAATAGAAAAATATAGGTATTCTTTCAGTCATGAATCTCAATGTTTATTGGGAAAAGAAAATGAGATTTGATGAGATGTTGGCTTGGTAAAATATATATTTTTACACTGACATCAACAATAACCTTCATGACTTCATCCTAATAAAATTCTATGTTCTAGCTGAAGTAAGTTTTCATGTCAAAAGTTACCTGATCCCCAAAGACAGACATGGAATATTTTTTCTACTCCTTTCTTAATCAAATTATCCTTTCACCAAGACAGATCAAGACCGGTTATTTACATAGACAATAACAATAGAGAAAGCAGCATGTTTTCTTTGCAAAAATAAAAATAAAAATAAAAAAAAATTACAAAATTCTGCTGACAACCTTTGGAGGGAGAGGTCAGCTCTGGGGAATATCAGTGAGGGGCGTTATGGGTGAAGCTACACTGACATCATAGATACATCCTCAGTGGTTGTAGCGGTGGGCAGAAAAAGAAAGAGGGAGAAAGAACTGGCCGAAACCACACTCTTCTGACATCTGTGATGACCTCAGTGAAAAGTGAGACACTCTCCACCAGCAAAGCAAACATTCGACTGGGGGCTGCTCTTGTGTGCCTTTGGAGAGGTGAACGGCTGCCAAATATTTGTTGTTCTGCCCTGTTCCCTTCTACATGGGTCCAGCCACTGCTGATAGACTGTTGCTCATCTCCCACGTTGCATGTCTGGATTGAACTTTGCCTTGGGAGGAGCAGTGTTAAAAGCATGTTTTGACGTCCTTTGAGTTGGCCATCTGTTTGAAAACAACGTGCAACTATCTTCCGGACAAACTTGCACAAGCTCTGCTGAGCAAATAACATTATAAAGGAGTGCAACCATGGACGCACCCTCAATTAATTTCACAACCCACCTACATCTCATAGTGTTGACACCACACCCTTCTAACTAATAACAAACCACCTCCACCCTCACACCACAACTGACCAGCTCTCATCATGCTCATACAAACACCTCATTTCTCACACTTTTTAGGGCCTTTAGGGTCTGAGCTTTCCAAATGAGGTTTCTAGAGAAAGCACTAAGGCGTAATGGTCAGGCTCACTTAGGTTTAGCATATCTGGCTAAGAGCCCATGTGCTTGCTCTATCTTTCGCCCTTGCTCTGTTTATCTTTATTTTGCTCTCTCAATGCCTCCACCCCGGACCAGTTACTTCCTGTTTCTGAAGGAGGAACCAGTGCCATCAAACAGTATTTATAAGAGGGATTAGCGAGGTTATTTATGGGGCATTAAAGGGGTAGTTCACCAAAAATGGAAAATAACCCCATGATTTACTCAACTTCAAGACATCCTAGTTGTTATATAAAAAAATGTCCTGGCTCTTCCAATCTTTATAATGGCAGTTAATGGGTGCTATTTTTTAATAGTCTAAAAGAAGTCCAATAAAGCACACACATCCATTATAAAAAGTGTCCCACACAACTCTGGGGGGTGAATATAGGTCTCCTGGAGTAAATCAATGTGTTTTTGTATGAAAAACACATTGGGGTGAAAAGTGTGGGGTTGAAAACCTTTTCCCGGAAGACAAATTAAGTAAAATTTACCTTGATCACATGCAAGTATCTTTTGTTGCTTCAGAAGGGCATTACTAAATAAAAAAAAATAAGAAAAATTAGACTGTTCAAAAGTTTTCACCCCTACACATTTCAACCAAAATGTGTTTTTCATACAAAATGACATTGATTCACTTCAGGATGCGTACAGATGCGTTGGCTATGAAACGGCCCTAAGCATTTGGAACTTCCTTGAAAGAAATGAATGACCAAATGTTACACTGACAACTCTGTGGATGCGTCCAGCATTCAGCACTCCATCAGTTGTTGCAAATAAATATGTCTTCTTATTATTATTTTATTCAAATATTGTCTAATTGTGTCTTATTTACTGTTAAAATTTTATAACTAAACTTGATTACACTACGTATCCAAAATCATTTTTCTATAACTGACAAAAAATATTTTGTAGGTCATTAAAATTAAGACAAATTAAATTTGCATATTCTACTTAAATTTGTATGGGAAGTCAAAATCAATCCAATCTTTGCTTTAAAAATCATTGCAAGATCTTCTAACCGAAGAGCATATGATCATAAACAGAAATCACTTTTTTTCTTTACAAATCCAATTTTTTTTTACTTCTAATTCTCACCGGTGTTTTGTTTTGTTCTCTCCTCTGCGCTTCCACATTCGTCACTTTTTTAAATTTATTTTTATTATTAATAATGCCAAAATACTTTATAACAAGTACATAACTACATAACTATACAGAACACTAGAGGACAAAATATCTAAAAACATAATACAAAGAAGGAAGTAAAATAAATAAACTAAAAATAATTAATAAATAACATGAACCAGTGGAGGAATGATATTCAAGGTTAAACACTGAAACTTTTGTCTATCAAAGACAAAATTTAAGAATTATAAGAGATTATTAAGAGATTATTGAGTTCATTTGAACTATCCCTTTAAGTGGTGCTACCCTAGGCAGATCATGAAAAGATCATGTAAATGCCTTCCAAGTTGGGCCGAATGTCGTTATACATTTCTTGATTGAATTTCAATTCACAAGCTCTTGATCTGAATCCCAATTCATTTGGTTATATTTGAGTTGAAGTGTACATTATGCTTGTTTATATTTTTAATACATTCTCTTTCAGCTGTAGCTGTATTTATCGATTTGTCTACCTTGGTACATTAAGAAAATATTAATGTTAAATATTAACAGAGCTCAGATTATGATATTTAATAGATATAATAATAATCACAACCAAAAACAAATGTTTAAAGTAAACTTCAAATAGCATTTCCTGTGTAAAAGTGTTATTAAAGGGACAGTTCACCCAAAAATGTACTCACCTTCAAGTTGTTCCAAACCTGAATTTGTTATATTACTTGACAGATTGTCAAATCAAAGAGAGATTTGTCAGACTGATTCAAACAATAATGGTTCATGATTTTATGATACTTTCAATGGTTCATTATAAGGAACAGTCATTTGTTTAGTTATTAGACTGCATCAATCACATTTACAAACCTGACAGTTTGCAATCAAAACACTAATCTGAGTAGCAATCACCAACCTGAGCACTGTACTAAAGAGAATCTAAGCATTGCCCATTACAGTTTCTCCTCAAAAAATTGAAACTAGTCAATGTTTCTACAGCCTTTACATTTTCTATTCCTAACATCTATTTTGCCTTTAAAAAGTAAAGTAACTGATATATGGAGTTTTGCAAGCAGAGTTTCTTACCTCTTGCTTCCAGTCTCCAGTCCCCAGTCCCCAGTCCCCAGCCTGACTAATAATTGAAAGCCTGCATGGTTTCCCTGCGCACTGGGGCTGGGCTTTGAATCAGGCAGTGTGGGCACTGCAGCTACATCGCTCACTGGAGAGAACCTGAAACTGCTCTCTCCCACTCTACCTATAGAGAACTCCTTTAGCCTCTTCACAGCACTAGTGGAGGAGGGCTGATTTCCCATTGTGCTTCATTAACCTTTCCTAGATCTCATCAGCACAAGTTTCATCGAGGTACATTTGAAGCATGTTCTCCAATGCAGTCATCACATGAGGGAGTAGATGCATAGATATTGTGGTGTCTAACTGCAAAAAGATAAACTACGGATTAATAACCACAGATTACACAGCCATGTGCTTGCAAAGGAGGTTGGTGTGCCTCAAGTGTGGGTACTGGGCCATTTTTCATTTCTCCGTACTGTTTGATTACTGAAATAATACAAAAAATGTGAGTCAGAAACCACATAACAGATATCTTTGTATGTAGACAGATCTGAATTCTTAGGAAGGGGTGGCAAAAATGGATGAGTATTGATCCAGCATCTTCAGGTGTACAGACTGACACTCAATTAATACTGAGGGTGGAAACACAATCCTAAAACATATTCTGTCTGGCTAAGTGGGCAGATGCAATTCAAGCATTCAAATGGTAAGGTAACATGCGGTCTAATGTGAAGATAATGCAAAGTGCATGTACGGCAGTGTGTGTCCACGGACTTGTGTATAGAGAGAGAGCAAGTGTATGTTGGCTTTTTTAATGAGAACATACCCCTGCCCACTGCAACACAAACGATGAGAGGCTGTCAGCCCTAGTGGACTGGGGATGTGGAAATTGAATGGAGTCTTTCAGTTCTGTTGCTCATCTCCCCTGGGGTGAGAGACTTGTTACCATGGTTATGTTGGATTCCTGCAGCTAATGGGTGGGAGTAGCGTAGCTCTGGCAACCTGGCTCATGTCTAGGGTGGAATAGACATGCTGAGAGCTGGGGGGTGTGGTGGCAGGACTCTGGGACATGGGAGGTCACACACTGACAAGATTTCACACAAAAACACACACTTGCACTGTTAGCAGAAGAAGGAGAGACACAATAAAATGTGAGCGATTATGCTTGCCACTTCCTGTCTACATGTGCCTCCGTTGGAAGTCTATTATAAGAGAATGATCAATTATAACGTAATGAAATCCTTCAACAAAATAAATGATAACTATTCATGATACATTTCTTCATTGTCTTCTTGTTACATTTGACATAGAATATCAAATAATGATTATGCATTATAATTTCTAATACTTGAGAATTTGAAGTTAAGAACAAACTACAACAACTTCTTATTATTAAGTATTAGGCCTATTTTTTGCAAATAAATCAATGCAAGCATTTCTAGCTAAGCAAGATGCTGCAAGGGGTGTTATAACAAGAATTGGTGTAAAATATCTTCAGAGAATTGGTGTAGAATTTCTTCATTTTTGATGCTACTACAATGGTGTAGCAACAGTTTGAAGAAAATCAAGTTAAGGCTTGAGAATACACTAAATGACTTTTAATATCTAAAAATACTCTTACCGATTTCCAAAAAACTCTGAACTGTACACGTAATGATTGAGGAACACATTGTCATAACTTTTTTCCAAACACAACAAATGTGTGCAGAAACATGCGCCTAAAATAGTATTGTAATATCAGTTAAAAATATCAAACATATTTGATATCCTCAAACTGGAGGTAATAAAAGACAGATGCTAGCATTCCAACTATGCATTATTATTATTTATTTTATTTTTCTTGTGAAATCAGACTCCTCGAAACTGTACATCAGGGCAAAAATCTGTCTCCAAAAAAAAAAAAAAAAAAAAAAAAAAAATCTGAGTCTTAAGAAACTTTTTAATCAGCTTTTTTTCCTTAATGTAAAAGTAAAGTGACACACTGTACACAGGAATGCAACGCACATCAGTTGAATGTGTGGTCATTGTTACCCAAATAGAAATCTTAATTTTTGCTGGGGAAATGCATGCACTGGCCACCCTGCTGGGGAAAATGCATCAGTAAACAGCTACATAGCAACCACACGAACACCTTGGCAACACCCTAGATTTTATTTTCGCTACTCTGCTAAATGTGAAGTTAACTGAAGAGAGATTATGTTTTCTAAGTCAGCTAAAAATAAAAGTTCCAAATAGTTTTTCAGTGAATAGTTTTTAAAAGAACAATTTTTTAATAGTGTAAAGAATATTATTGAACCTGTTCCATCTCAAACGATCCCTGGATGTTATATGTGGAACCACAGATGCCAATAAAGAACCTTTCATTTTAAGAGTGTAAACAAACTGTGGTTAGAGTTTGTTTTGACCACAAAACCTTTCCAGTGAACTGTCTTTTAAAAGCCATGACAGAAAAACAAATTAATAATAAATTGCATAGTGGTGTAATAATTCTCCACTTTTACCAAGGTGTTGCAGTAATGACAGCTGTTGCTGAACACAGACACAGAGCTTCCCTCTGGATGTGAACATTAGCATGGCTATCGAAGCACCTGAGAAAAACAATGACACAAAGCTTGCTTTTTGCTTGTCTCCTCTTAAAACCAGTGGCTCAACTGACAATCAGTAACACAAAAACAACATCTTGCAGCAACAAAGAACAAATTAGCATCTCAGAATCAAAGCGGCTTGATAGGCTTCACTGTATGCCAAAATTTCTAATGCTGAGTGTTCCAAATTGGTGCCTCAGTACCCTCCTCTCGAATGATGCAGATGTCCTGGCTCAAGTTACACTTGAAAGACTGAGTCATGGCTGATGCCTGGCCTCCCAATGGACTTAAAGGAACTTGGCTCTGAGATTTATGAAACCCATCCCATTCACTGCATGGAGTCTTGAGAGACTTTTGTCTTCCAAACTCTGACGAACTTCTAGCTTCTGATAAATGAAGAACAAAAGATTGCTTTCAGACTTTGTTTTGCCGACTACAATCATGAAATTCCTTCCCCTAAAATAAAGCAAAGAGACTCATGAAAACTGAAAGAGTTAGGAGCAAAAGGGAACCTCAGAGCAGATTCAGGTAAGATTGAAATTGTATGTTTTATTGATGTGCAGCGTATGGTGATATTGATATTGGAATGTGCTAGTGGTGTAATTTGCCAGGAAAAACATGAAGCTCTCAGAGCAAGCAGTCACTATGGAATGTAGGCGGGGATTAAGATCTACCCACCAATCAGAGAGCTTATAATATTATTCCACATCTTGTGCTCCCAAATGTTGCCAGAAGAGTTATGTAATCCAATAAAGAATTCAGACTGTATTATGTCAGTCAAATAACTGAGACTACCAGTTGTTCTTATAACTTTTGAAACCTAAAGAGATGACAGTATGAAAAATTTGTTCGATATCACTTGCATGCTACTTGTGCTTATCTAAATACAACCAAACCCTTATTATTATATACAATAGACCATTAGGTCATAAAAAGTTACACAAAATCACATTCAATGACATGATAAGATGAGCAGCGGTCATAAAATGAGATGAATGCAGTGATATTTGGTCACAGATAATGCCCTACTGTTACGCAACAAGCAAAACCACTATCTAGTAAATGCAACCTTAAAGACATACAGTTGTTCACCCAAAACTAAAATTCTGTCATTAATAACTCTCCCACATGTGGTTCCATACTCGTAAGACCTTTGTTCTTCTTCGGAACACAGATTAAGATATTATTGATGAGATCTGCGATCATTCTGACCTTGCATAGACAGCAAGGTAACTCCCACAGTCAAGGCCCAGAAAGGTAGTAAGGGCATCATTAAAATATTCCATGTGACATCAGTGGTTCAACTGTAATATTTTGAAGCTATGATCATTCTTTTTGTGCGTAAAAAAAAAAAAACTTTATTCAACAATTCTTCTCTCCCAAGTTACCATCTACCGCCATTATGGGGAATACCACAACGCATGTGCGTGCTTTCCTTTTCTCGTAAACAAGGCTCAGCGCATGCGTGTTCTATGTCAGCTGCATCACATGCATGTGTTGTGTTGCTCTCGATAATAGCGGTAGATGCTAACTCGTGGGAAAAGAATAGGTTTTTTTTCGCACACAGAAAGTATTCTCGTACCTTTATAAAATTACGGTTGAACCACTGATGTCACATGGACTATTTTAATGACGTTTTTACTACCTTTCTGGGCCTTGAACATGGAAGTTACCTTGCTGTCTATGGAGGGTCAGAAAGCTCTCAGATCTCAAAAAATATCTTCATTTGTGTTCTGAAGATTAATGAATATCTTACGGGTTTGTAATGACATAAGGGTGAGTAATTAATGAAATAATGTTCATTTTTGGGATAACTATCCATTTAAATGCGTACAAACATTGACAGTGGAAACAATCTAATTCTTCTTATCCTTCCATGTAAATTTAAACCAGGTCAGTGTGTGTTTTCTTGCTGATTCTCTCTCCTTTGTCCTCCAGAGCTCAGCAGTTCCATCGCTCACCCAGACTGCCTTGAGTCATGGCCACCACATGCTGTCATTGTCCAACTATTTAACTAACCGCAGTGAGGCAGTTTTCATTCCAGTGGCTGCAGGGTCTGAAGGATACCCCGGGTCGACTACACCCAAACACTGAGGCAAACTGTTTGGACCACAGCTCTGAGGTCATATTAGTGGCTCAGGGGACAACTTCATTATTCATATTACACTCCATATAGAGTTTTCTTGCCTGAGTTAAGGCAACATGTTCACCTCACTCCACTTTAATCCAGGGAATAGTGGGATTCAAGATCTGTTACAGCACGGCACTCAAAAGGAACAAATCAAGCATCCTGTAACAAGTAACACTTGCCAAGCACCAAATCTATGTATTACATATAAAACAAGACAATATAATCACCAGTTCAGTGTTGTCAATGTTAACTTTAATGAAAAAGCAATCATTTTCATCAGTTGAAATGAAGCTGAATTTAAACAAAACATAAATATAAGATTAAAAAAAAATTAGTTAAAGTTACATTGGCAACTAACTGAAATATCACTCAAATAAGTCTTAGTCTCATTCAACCAAAACTATTCAAAAAAACTGTTTCATAGTTGCTTAAGACATATGCCAAAGTCTCAATTTACTTGTCGTTAGATGTAGCAAAAAGGTTCATTTTGCAGTCTGCATGGGAACTATAACTTGTGTCTATGATGTTAATCTTGGACACAGATGCCAAGTCTCAACCCTTTACAATGACTCTCTGGGTCTATTAATCCTTTGCAGGAGCTCCAAATTATAGAACAAATCAAAGTAGCTTGCTCTCGCCACAGGGACAGGGATCGCCTATTTTGCTGACTTGTTAGCTGCATTTGACATGTCTGTTTGTGCAAGAGGGAGAGCAGGAGAATATTCATTGGCTTCCAGAAGTGTGAGAGAGCTGGGTACTAGCGGCTCAAGGGTCTTGTTATTGTCCTCTTTGCCTGCATGTACTTTTTGGGGTTTAATGAATACTTGGGCGGTCCTCGCGCTCCAATCAGACAGGAGACTCTGCCACTTTCCACCGTGCACCGCCAGACTCGCCTCGGCACTGTTCTCCTCTCCTGTCCTCCAAATCAAATGAGAGGGACATGATGGCGGTGCTGAAAGGCTCAGCCACTGAATAATTGATGCCTTGACAAGTGTGGAATCAATTTATCCAGTGGCACACTTTGAGTGAAATTGTGTGCATGATCAGCAGCATTGGGGTGGAAGGGGGGGGGTTTAAGTGTTCTCCTAATTTTATTTATTTGATTTTTTTAGAAAGAAATTTCTGTTATGCCTCAGCATCCAGACTAGACAGCACAAAGATTAGTCTGAAGACCATAGTTTAGTCTCCTCTACTCTCGCTGTTGAAATAAAAGCAGCTTCAGAGTAATAGGAGTCCAATTAGCATGAAAAAGTTTTTGCTAGCCACCTAGTATTCAGACATAAACTGTTTTACTGAATAGCCACTACAAATTAACATAAAATGTCAGTGAAATGTATTTAATAACACTCCTCTTATGGAGTATATGTGACCTTATGAAAACTTGAATTAGCTTATGAATCTAACCATAAAAAGTGAATGCATTAATTTTTCTTGATGATTTGCTAGATGCAAACATGAGACTTCTCAGGCATCAGTATGATTTACACAAAGCAGTGACAACTTCATGATTTTTTTCTTGTATAGTGCACTAATTAACAATAACAGAAATGACCCTGAGAATAAAGGATTTGAACAGTCTGTCTTACTGCAAACATTCAGTATTATGAAAAAGTAACACAAGACCAGTGTTGAGCAAGCTACAATAGTCCAAAAATGTAGCAAACAAAACTACCATCTACAGAAAACAATTAGCTAAGCTAAAAGCTGTTGTTTTAAAAAGAGCAAATAAGACTTGCCACATCAAATTTGTTAAGAAATTATTAAAACTAGTTAGCTCTAATTTAGTGTGTTTATTATAAAAAATATTAAAATAAAATACTTTTTATTATAAGATATTATTAAAAAAAATTGAATATAGAACAGTATTAACAAAATGTCTCCCATGTCATGATACTTAAACACTTCAAACTGAAGTGACGACATTAATCTTGTGGCTTGTGTAAGTTTGTGACAGTGGTTGAGTGTTGATAAAACACATTTGGGAAGAAGGGGACATTATGTAATAGGACGCTGGCTGGATGTCAAAATGGAAGTGTGTTTATGAGAAAGGTTTGGCAGGAGGAAGCCAAAGCCTGGGCCAGAATGAGAATAAAACACCAATTTACTTTACTTTTGGGAGCATCCCAAGTCAAAAATTTCACAGTGGAGTCACTGGATTTCAGATTGGGAGTTTATATTTTTGTTATAATTTAAACAGTGTGTTTATTCCATTTAACTTTCTTAGCAACTATGGACAGTGGTGTCCAAGTTCTAAGACTCAAAATACAATAGCTGAATACTGTTTCATAATAAAAAATTATAGTGATCATATTTCCTTATATAATGTATGTATATATGTATATATTCCACTACACAAATGAGCATCAAAAATTTTATCTGACAATTATTTCAAAAATGCTATACATAAAACGTTATATATATTGCTTTCATATAATAAAGAATAAAGAATATATAAAGCTATTTCACTTGAAAGCTCAAAAACAAACCTGAAAATAATCATTGAATCCTTGAAGATAATATTTCATCTAAACAAACTAGAGTTTTCTGTGTGTAAACAGTGTGCTCGAAGCTTTTATGATCCATTCTCCACCTCCTCTTCACTGTTCTGAATGTGTGCTGTAAGAAATGTCGAAGGTAGAGAGTAAAGTCTGGCCAAAGAAAATGATTCATTGAAACACGGTATTCACTTTCAATCTATCCAGTGCCTAACACTGTGAAGGCTGCAGTGGAAGTGAGTTTGAATGTGAAGTGTTGCTATTTCTCCTCAGGCGGTGGACTGTGGCAGATGCCACGCACCTTCGCCCACTCTCCACCCACACTGGAGCAGCCGTGTACTCGGGGCAGATTCCATGTGCAAGCTGCACTCTGACAGATAAAGAAAATCACATTGACGCAGAGAGGGAGAAATGACGAGCTTCTCCTTGTGACTTAGCTCTGAATATTAGCGCTGGGTTAAATGAGTCTGAAAACCCTATTCATTGAGCGTGGAATGAACAGTTGTGATCGTTCCGGTCGTATCTATCACAGATATTTGGTGTCTTTTTGGTGTAGCTCATGTACATATTCATAGCTATTTTGTGTTGCAGCCGATTGTTCGCTAAGCTGACAGCCATTTATAGAGGGCTGCCATGAAGGGTTATTGAAACAGGACGTGGGTGAGGTTGTGAGTCTAAGGTCTTGAATACAGCTGTAAATCTGGTGCACTTACCTCAGGTCCATGCTGTTCCATTTGAGCTGTTTCTTTCAGTGCTTCACTGCCATTTCAGAGGATGGAAAGGGACTTATTAACTTATATGGAATGAGACTATGGGTGTGCTCTTCATAATACTTCACCAACGCCCTGTTCAAGACAAATGTCATTAACATTCCATGGTTAAATGCCACAGTACATCTAAAACAATTCAGTGCCAAAGTGCGATTCCATTGGTCAGACAAACAGCCACACTGTCACGTCATTTGTTGAGTCAGTTTTACTATATTTTTGGGTTAATCAGCACATCAATTACTTAGAGTTGTCTCTGTATATTAAACTGGAGTGAGAGTAAGTTTTTAAAAAAAAGTTTCTCCTAAACAACAACAACGTTCAGTCAAGTCTTCTCTTTCTCTGAGAAAAATACAACTGAGGCAAAATGGGAAAAATGTGCCTGTGGTGAAATTTTTGTAAAATTACATTATGTTGCTTCTTGCATGTTTCGAAAGATCTTCAAAGTGCAATGTCTAGTGAGTGCCGATAAGAGTGTTCAGTTTTATCTGAAACAGATTAATTTTAATGTGGCAAAATTTTACCTGAGTGCAATGTGGATTGCTGTAATCATGTGAGCTAAAAAGCAAGTTTACTATGCCATAAAAGCCATAGATATTGAGCTGGTTATTTGATGCAATTGTCAAAATCTATTCGTTTACACATTATGTAGTATGGTTAAAGTGTTTTGAGGTTATAGCATATATTAGTATTGTGCAAGGAACCACTTAAAAATAAGTCTAAATTCATTGATAATCTGCCAGTGTAATCATAATATGTACGAAAAGGAATAAACGTTGTAGGTTTTTTACTGCCACTAGTGTTCATTGTAGCTGGAAACTTCAGTGAATGTATGTATAAGCATACTTTTGGAGTTTTGCAAAGGCAGAGGCACATTTTCCCAGTAAGCCTATTTAGCAAAAATACCCAGAGTTGCTTAGAGTTAAAGACAGATATGAAATCTCTACATGTTTCCATCCACCTATTTTTTTGCGAATTTTGGATTATCGCATAAAAGAAAATGCTAGATGCAAATGCCAAGATGCACATAAATTCAAAAGATGTGCATAAAAAACTGAGCATTCACGTTCACAGCTTCTATACGTTGTTTGGTTGTTCTGAAATGTCTGAGGAAAGTCTGTCATTAAACTATTCTGTATAATTACTGTCTTAAATGACTGTGCTCCAAAACGGCATTCACCTCTAAACGCAATGAGCGATTTGTGTTACGTCTGCTCTCTCTGAAGTGCTAGTAATTTATCACATATGAAAATTATTATATTCAGTGTATTTAGTTTCTTCTATGTACATTCAGTGTACAGAGTTTCTTCTCTTAGTTTTCTTAGAGATATTTAGTGCCAGTTTATGAGGAACTGACAATTTTGTTCTCCGTTACTCGTTGGATTGAAACTGTACTTTATTCACAAATGTTTTATGCGATATTCCAGTTTTGCACTTAAGTTAAATTTGCTTAATATCTCACAACAGTAGTTAGATTTAAATAACAGCATCTTCAGAGCCAGAGATTTAAAAAATAATTCTCAACTAATTCTTCCAAAACCAAATAATCTGGCAATATGCATGTTTCGCATTAACATTATTCTTACGATCTGTCAACAATTGCCTCATTTGCTTTTATTTCTCCAAAATAATTTTTGAGAAAACGTTATTTAGACATGTCCCTCCTCTTCCTTAAAAATAGCAACACAAAAGAAACATTTCCTCACAAAATTAGCCCTGTTTATTTTAATGTTATTTTTTTAAGGATCAAAATAATGATTGTCATGCTTATCAATATTATGCCACAAATGCATTGATATTAATTTGTGTTGAACCCAGGAATGATCCTTTAACGGAGAACTACAATAAGTGTCCAAGTTCCAAAAGAGCAAAAAGTTTCCTTGGTCAGCTTTGGAGATCTATGTACTGTATATGGTACATTAGGCCATCAGCCAGGTCCCTGAGCCTCGAAGGCACACAGGTACACTCCTCACATCCCTATCCGCAGCACTCACCTACAGCTGATCATTAGATAAAGAGACACTCTGCATTATTAATCAGGGAGTGTAAGGAGGGATCAGGTAAGGGGAAGAGAGAGAGTGAGATAATAATGTGAGCGGGGTCAGCTGCACTTCTGCCTGAAATGTGACACTACTTCTAGTAGACATGCACGGTTAAGCCAAAAACACCCGCAGACTTTTCCTTCTCTTTTGTCTTCTAATTCTGTCTGCAACAAAAAAAGAGAAAAGGTGAGCAACAATCCCAGACGTTCCACCCTGCCAAAACCACAGGGAGATCAATACAAAACATCTGGGGATGAAGTGGACATGGCAGCTTTTGTTTGCTGGGACTGAATCCAAGAAATACAGTCTTGCCGGATCTGCCCAACTTCAGGTTGCCAGGGACATAAAGGAAAGGTGCTCACTTTACAGTGGGTTAAAATCCTAGAGGAAAAAAAGGTTAACTTGGACCATTTCCTCTCAAAGGCAATGTATTGGCTTATAGACAGTGTTGGGAGATTTCAAAGTGGTGTTGAAATACGTTGAAATAAGTGCTGCTGTATGGTTTAAAACACAACATTTACATTTGAGGGGCCTCAAAGTTAACTATCAGAGAGAGTGTAAAGGGCAAGCAAACAGAGTGGGGAAATATTGCTGTGGTACAAACAGATATTTAAAAGAGAGTTTGACTTGATATTGAATATAAACTTGCTTAATAGTTAACAGACATTTTTGCACAGGTTCAATAAGGAATGAAATCAATAACACCAGTGGGACTCACCAATAAGAATGGGCCAGTGTGAGAAAGCGTGAGAGACTTTAATGAAGCAATCACTTGTACTGTCAGACCAATGCGGTGATGCCACTAAGAATTTAGCATCTATCAATTTTTTTTGCACTTTTGCACTTTTAGTTGAATTTTTTTTCAAATTCTGTTGATTTGCCACAGATTGTGTTAAAAATTAAAGACCAGTTAGTCAATGCCCGGCATTGAATGTTTTTTCTGAATATATGGAGTTAGTTTTATATTTTAAAACTAAACCACCATCTCTCAGGACCTGAAGTGGGACAATCACATTGACTCCATTGTTAAAAAGGCCCAGCAAAGGTTGTATTTCCTTCGCCAGCTGAGGAAGTTTAACCTGCCACAGGAACTGCTAAAACAGTTCTACTCGGCCGTCATTGAGTCTGTCCTCTGTACTTCAATAACTGTCTGGTTTGGTTCAGCAACAAAATCAGACATCAGAAGACTACAGAGAACTGTTCGGACTGCTGAAAGTATTATTGGTGCTCCCCTGCCCACCCTTCAAGAACAGCAAGGCACAAGAACAGTTTCTTCCCCCAGGCAATCTACCTCATGAACAGTTAAATGTTCTCTACTTATGCTCATAAACGTGTAATATCCTTATATTTATTTGTTAACCCTCCGTCCTAGAACATTCCTGCATCTCACTCAATCCTATTCCATTATCATTTATAGCACAATTGTTTATACACTTATTTATTTGCCAATTTGTAAATCTCTCTCTTTTTTTTTTTTTTTTTTTTTTTTGTGTTGTTGTCTCTGTGTACTGGAAGCTTATGTCACTAAAACAAATTCCTTGTATGCGTAAGCATACTTGGCAATAAAGCTCTTTCTGATTCTGATTCTGATTTTACAGTTTTCAAATGGCCTCAACACAAGGAAAGATCAAATTTTACATGAAAAGCGATACCCACTGTTTGACTAGGAAAGTATTTTTTGGCATTTTTTGAGTTTATAAATCCATTTTTTTTATGCCTTGCAAGCTTTTAAATTCTGCTGATTAGTCAGTAAGCAAATACCATCTGAAATTTGCGTTTGGTGGTCAATTTATGTGAAAGTTTATATTTCTGACTAACTTTTTGCACTTTTGATGTTATTTATAGTGAGAAATCAGTATTTTAGTAATTAAATATTTGTTTAGTTATCACAAAATAAGTCTGGCCGTTATTAGTCTCGCGTAGCCACATCTTCTGACTGACGGCAACTCATGGCAGCTTTCATTGGTCAAGGCCCGCCCATGAGGCCATTTGACAAACATATCAAACAACCAATCACAGTTCATTTCATTCATCGTCACGTTTTGCGGCATGGAAATGTCGCCACAATAACAGAACAGTGTGTAAAACTCTCAAACATATTTTAAAATATTCTGTGCTGTGAACTTTAAATATTTCACATACTCCATCGTTTAGTTGATCCCGAGTTGAGCTCATCGTCACAGTTGTAAACACAATGGCTTTCTATTTCCGTGAGGTGGTTTTGCACCACAGTATCTTTGTTTCCAGGTGGAACGTTTTTAGCTGTTTTTTTTTAGTAGGGTTATTTTGTAAAAAATACAGTAAAGACAATAATACCAATATTGTTAAAAAATATTACAATTTAAAAGAACTGCTTTCTGACAAATATGTATCATGGCTTTTGACAAAAAAAAAAAAAAATATATATATATATATATATATATATATATATATATATATATAATAAAAGTATTCATAATTTATCACAATAATAACTGTGCAGTAAAAGTATCATTGAAGACATTGAAGTAGAAAGAAAATTCAGTTAGTCTTGCTGGTTTATTTATTATTGTGTTATTTACTGTTATGCTTTGTCTATTCATGAAACTGATAGCACGTTTTTTGTTTGTTTTCCCAGCATTTTTGTTAATGTAGATTTGATACTCTGCTCGTTAGTATCGACCAAGTTTCTCTGTTTACCGCATGTCGGATATTTTTGCTATGGGTGTGTGTCTTGCCTATATAGTATGCCAAATGTGGCAGGATCACCCAGTGGTGCCCAGGAGGGATCTTAGTAGGGTTTATCTACTATATCTCATGTATGTTTCTCTGTCTCTGTCTGCTTTGCCCAGAAAAAAAAAATGGAATAAAAGCTGCCCTCCTTTAGCAAAAGAGTGAAAATCATTAGTGGTGGAGTTGTAGTGAGAGGGTATGAATGAGCACTCGCTCTGCTTCTGCCATCTGTCTCTCAGTTCGAGCTTCACCTGGGGTGTCCCCACTGGACATGTGCGGTGGATAAGTTATTCAATTAGAGTTGCATTATTGGGCCGGCCACATCAGTGCCCTGAGTTGATGATGTTGTGATTACCCTGGTCTGCATTCCTCTGCCCCACAACAGTGTAGCAGACCTACTTCATTGTGTGTTAGAGAAGGGAGGGAGGACACAGAAGAAAGAGAAAGGATGAGAAATAGGGAGAGATAGTGAAGGAAGAGGGGGAGGGATAGAGACACGGAGAGAGGGAAATGGAGGTATATCAGAAATGCCTGACTGGTTTCAAATGAACCTCCTAAACATCTCTATCCCTGGCCACATTCAGCTGCTCTGATTGACAGTGGGGGCGGGCAGCCGTTTGCTACCACTTTATCAGACTGTAATATTTCTGCCTCTGCCATGCCAAAATTCATTCAGATTTGAGAGGTACTTTGGATCATTGTTGCCAAATATTTCTTGACAGTTCTGAGTATGATATGTCACCCCTGAAATATTACTCCTGTTTGACATTTGTGACTTTGCAAATGTCATTTTGGATCAGCCGTATCACTAAAATAGACTCAAATCTTAAAAAATATATAAATCCACAGATAAAATTACTATCTGTGAATATCACAGTTCAGATAATTTTGCCAATAAGGGTTAGGGTAAAAAAAGTTAGTTATTTTGAAATCTCTGACATTTGATTTCTAACATATTTTAGCAAATCTGAGCACAGTTAATGATGTTGTTCTGTTAATCATCGAAATATCGATATTTGAAAGATCGCTGTTGATCTTTTCTGGATCTCTAACCAAGATACGGGAAGATTAGCGACTTTTTCTCAGAAGCAGGGGATGTAAGCAGAAGACTCAATTCTCACCTTATTAGATTTTATTCGTTGATAGGAGAAACAGTTACAGATCCTATTTGTGACCTTGGACCACAAAACAAGTCTTAAGTGTCAGTTTTTTTGAATTTGAGATTTATACATCATCTGAAAGCTGAATAGATAAACTTTCCATTGATGTATGGTTGCTTAGGATTGGACAATATTTGGCAGATATACAACTATCTCTGGAAAATCTGGAATCTGAGGGTTCAAAAAAGTCAAAATAGTGAGAAAATCACCTTTGAAGTTGTCCAAATAAATTCTTATCAATGCATATTACTAATCAAAAGTTAAGTTTTGATATATTTACAGTAGGAAATTTACAAAAGATCTTCATGGAACATGAGCTTTATTTAATATCCTAGTTTTGTGGTCCAGGGTCACATTTGTGATTCGTCTTTCTTATGGGTTTGCAGTATAGGGCTAGAAATCAATAGTGTCACATTTGTTTAAGAATGGTTCAGGAGAACATCAGGACTAATGAGAGCTCTTTACCACTGGCTTTAATGCTCAGAGGTTGCTCTTTGAGGTCTCAGGAGATCTCATTTATATTAAAACCGTCTCAAACAGTCACAAATGAGACAACTGTTTACATACTGAATGAATATAAAGATAAAAAATAATGTAATTATCAAAGCTTACATAATCTGGTCTTGGGTTTGATAACAAATGTTAATTGTTAATGAAAAATGAGATAATTTTGAAATCTCAAACTTTTGATTGTAGACTTTAGCAATTTGCTATCCATCTAATCTTATTCTGACTAGGCGAAACAACAATAAAAAAATTAAATAGGTTTTATTTGTGAGTTCTCTTTCTCATGGGCTTGCAATGTCAGGCTCGGTCACATTTGTGTTAAGAATGTCCTAATGTTTATCTGAACCACTGTTTTAATAGCTCAGAGGTTGCTCTGTTAGATCTCAGTTAAGTTTATTTTAATGATTATTTATTAGAAATGATTATTATGAATTATTAGTTTTGTGTAACTTTATCTAAAATTCCTTTGGAGAAGCTAAAATAGACAAATGTTTACATGCATAAAAAATATAGTAATAGTTTGATAACAGATTTTAGTTAATTTTGCTCTTTTCTCTTTCCTCTGCTTTCATGTCAGTTTTGAAGTTGAAAGTGTTGCCTCTGTGTTAAGAATGGTTTAGTAGAACATCAGAGCGCATCAGTGCACTGACCACTCATCCTTTTTGTTTAGGATACACTCAGACCACCACATGCCCAGGTGACAGCGAGGACATGAGGCTAGACTCTCTTGCTCTCACTCTGTGCATATAAGCGTGTCGAGAAGCTTCAGAGGGTTACAGCAAGCTCCTGCCAGCAAAGGCTGGCTCTAGTTCCAGGAGCCAGTCCCCAGATGCCCAGAGCAAACAGGGCAGGGTGCCTCATCTGCTGTGCAGAGAATACAAATAGGTCAGTCAGTGTAGAGGAGGGGTGGTCCTGGTCAGGAAGCCCAGCCAGATGAATTCCTCCATCAGACTTGATGGTGAGGGCCATCTGCTGCAAATGTGGGGGAAGTCAAGCATAAGGTTGGGCGATGTCTCCTGTTAGCCTATCACACAGGAAAGGGAGGAGACCGGGTGTGTGGTAGTGAGAAAGACAAGTTAAGGAGTTTGTGAGCAAGGTGCACACATGTCAGTCAAACAGTTAGAGAACTGTAACATTGGATTCTCCATCATTCTGAGATCTCACACAGATGCAAAGTAAATTAATAGGCAAATGTTCATGGGTCTTTTAAAATTGTGTGACTAATTGAGGTACAGTATACACAATGCACAACCATGCTGAAAGATGATTAAACTTAGAGGTGGGCGAAATGGGTAAAATCATGTCATGGCTTGCAAGTGATCCACTGGTTTTATACTTGTGAAGCTAAGTCATATATATGTAATATGATGAAATACTTTGCTAATGCTTTCTTTTTTATCGTATGCATTTTTTGCATTTTTGTCTAAGCCATAAATTACCATTTTGACAGTATAAATCAAAGGAAATTTGATTGCTCATAGTCTAAAATGATATCTGATGCTAAATGATGCTGGCTTAATGGACAATGTGGTTTTCCTTTGAGATTTCACACTTAATGTTGCAGCATCATGATTCGTAATTGGGTGTTGCCATGGCTATTTCAGATATATTAGGGACCAGAAATTTAAGCTATTCAGAAAGTTAAAATAATTTGTACGAGACTTTAACTAAACACTTTTGGGTAAATAATATAAAAGAGTCTCCACTCTAATAATATATATACAGGTGGGCCTTAGGCTGGCCACAATATAAGGCCACTCTAAAATGTGCAGTTTTACTGTATTGGGGGGTCAGACACATGTCCTTCACATAGAGTTGATCAGGTTGTTGATTGTGGCCTGTGGAATGTTGGTCCCCTCCTCTTCAATGGCTGTGCAAAGTTGCTGGATATTGGCAGGAACTGGAACATGCTGTCGAGCATCCCAGACATGCTCAGTGGGTGACATGTCTGGTGAGCATGCTGGCCATGCAAGAACTGGGATGTTTTTAGCTTCCTGGAATTGTGTACAGATCCTTACAACATGGGGCCATGCATTATCATGCTGCAACATAAGGTGATAGTCGTGGATAAATGACACAACAATGGGCCTCAAGAACTTGTCACGGTATCTCTGTACATTCAAAATGACATCAAAAACTGCACCTTCGTTGTTCGTTGTCCATAACATACGCCTGCCCATACCATAACCCCACCGCCACCATGGGCCACTTGATCCACAACGTTGATATCGGCAAACCGCTCACCCAAGTATCAGTATCAAAGTGCCAGACGCCATCGAATGTGAGCATTTCCCCACTCAAGTCGATTACAACGACGAACTGCAATCAGGTCGAGATCCGATGAGGATGACACTGAGACGGTTTCTGACAGTTTGTGCAGAGATTTTGGTTGATTTGGTTATGCAATTGTTGCAGCAGCTGTCCAGGTGGCTGGTCTCAGACGATCTTGGAGGTGAAGATGCTGGATGTGGAGATACTGGGCTGGTGTGGTTACACGTGGTCTGTGGTTGTGTTGATGTACTGCCAAATTCTATGAAACGCCTTTGGAGATGGCTTATCGTAGAGAATTTAACATTAAACCCCCGACAACAGCTCCGGTGGACATTCCTGCAGTCAGCATGCCAATTGCACGCTCCCTCAAAATTTGCGACATCTGTGGCATTGTGCTGTGTGATAAAACTGCATATTTTAGAGTTGCTTTTTATTGTGGCCAGCCTAAGGCCCACCTGTGCAATAATCATGCTGTGTAATCAGCATCTTGATATGCCACACCTGTGAGGGGGATGGATTATCTCGGCAAGGAAAAGTGCTCACTAACACAGATGTAGACAGATTTCTGAAGAATATTTGAGAGAAACAGGCCTTTTGTGTACATAGAAAAAGTCCTATATATATATATATATATATAAGCATATTGATCAAATGAATGCAGGCTTGATGAGCAGAAGAATCTTCTTTCAAAAACATTAAAAATAGTAATGTTTCCAAACTTTTGGTCTGTACTGTATATATATATATATATATATATATATATATATATATATATATACATATATAATAGCATTTAAGTCGTTCTATGCATGAAGGGCATTTGTAATGTATTTTTTTGTACCCAAGAAGTGAGCGTCACTGACCCAAAAATGACCTTGTATGGGATCTTAACTAAATGCATTTGCCAAGAAAGATCTAGTGGAAAAAGGATTTTTAAAGCTTACTATAACAATGCCCTCATTAACTATAACTGTTCTTGCGTGAGTAGGAAAGCCTTACGTTCAGTTTTGGACCTCTCTTCTGGAAATTCCTGATATGAAAAATTGTGTTTAATCAGAATGTAAAAATAGAAATGGTTTGGTTGTGATGTAATCTAATTGTAATATTCTTTACAGCAATTCACTCCAGGCTTGGCTGCATGCACTTTGAGTGTTTGATTTACATGGGCAATAAATCAAATCCCACTCCTGATTAAGCTCAGTAAAGTCCAAATAAAAATAAGCAGCTTTGAGTGACTTGCCCTGGTCAGTATCATAAAGTCAAAGCAGCCTTCACCAATATGAGACATTCCAGCATTTTACAATGATATCGGTTTTCCTGTTTTACACACGTGCTGAGTTAAAAACACAAAAAGCTGATGAAAATACAGGAAATAGACCTAGTCAGAGTCAAGGGGTTTGTGGCCTGTGGAATTCTAACCCTTGCCAAAATGTAAATATACATGATCTGGATTATAACGTTTGGTTTATACGCTATGGAAGAAATTATGAAAAAATCAGAATGCGTGCAGAGCAGTGAATCCTGCCTGATTGTAAATATGTAGTGTTCGAGTAAACAGAACTCATGGCTATTGATTTGAGGTGTTTGCTGAAAGATAAAGCTTGTCTGCACTTCTCTTTAAAGTTAGATGTTTGCATACCCGACCAATCGACTCTGGTCTGAAATGAATGCTGTGCCCTTATATTAACGCAGAATGCTTGTGCTCGTAATTACCCCGAACTCTTCTGACAAATGCATTTCTTGTCATTTCTCTTCCAATTTCCCACTTGCAACATAAATTAATCATATTACAATTGAACGAGCTGTCTGCTTAATATGCTCATTTTTTCCCCTCCATTTCACTGTTGCTTTGCAACACATCCGTCTCTATGATTATTTCAACTGGTGCCAGCAAATGACTGTGACCTCTTTAATTTGGCCTGTGATGAGGGCCCCTCCAGTTCTCCACAGTCCCCTTTTAAAGCACAAAAAAAGTAGAGAGTGAAAGCAATGTTGTTGCCATGGCTACCTGCTGGCAGCCTCCTCTGTGTACCGAAAGCCCCCACAATGAACAGCACTGACTGTTCCCAACCCTGAGCCTGGGTGGGAGGGGTGGAGCTGCTTGGAAACAAGGGGAGGTCTCTCTTTTACTAAACCATGGCTGCTGGCTGGGGAAAGAGCAACAAAAGGTTCAACACAAACCCAATGCTCTCCTAGTGGCCGTGTGGCTGGGTGATGGGTGTGCTCTGTATACAGTATTTGGCCCTTCAGATGATGCCAGGGGCTGTTATAGTTCCTTATGCAGGTTGATTTAGAGCTGGGTTTGCATTCAACTCTGCTGTAACTCCCTAAATGTATCCTTCTTAAAATTGGCCATAGTTTGCACATATAACTATAGTTGAACTGTGGTATTTGTGTTAAGACCCTAGTAACAGCAGGTAAAAGCAGCATGGATGGGTCCTACATAATGCTTAGACCAAAATTAACAATGTTTCTGCAGTAAGTGTTACTATACATAATAAAATCATGGTAAATGTTTATAAGGGAAGAGTATGGTTTATATGACGATGTTCGATAATGTCTTTTCTAAAACCTAGTGAGCTGCTGTGCTGCCTACACAGTCTTCTTAGGCAGCATCCTAGCTGTTATGTGACTAATTTGAAACTTTGTATGTTGGCAGAAACTCTGCATGTCATACAAATAGTGCTCCCCACGGGAGAAACACCTTGTTTTTGATTTTTGGTAGAGTTTAAGATGAGCTTGTTACCAAGCTAATACCCAGATACTCTAAAATATTCAACATATAGTATTTTGTAAAATAATTAATACTTTACAGCACTTTAAGAGGAGTTCACAGTTGGCTATTTGAAAATCATCAACCTTTTTTTTTTTTAAAGGTGTGATCACATTTATTGTTGTTTTGAGAATTGTAATAGGTTTGATTGAATAGGAATCCACACAATCTGGAATTTTGCATTAGATTTTGCCATGGTTCAAGTTGGTCACCTGGATTCACTACACTGACCAGCTAAAGGCTGCTTGGTTTGAAATTTACAGCTGTGTGAGCTGTGCTTTATACATTGGTATATATCGACAATAGACTAGGGATGTTTTTTGGCCTGAAAAAGTTTTCTAATGTGTCTAAACACCTTCAGTATTGAATTAGATTTGACTATATTTATAGTACATTTCTCTCACTTCTATTGCATTCTTGGATTATAGTTCACATTGCATTCTGGAAATGCATTCTCTGTGGAGAATTTATGTGATCCTGTGTTAGAAAATGTCTAAAACAATGTATCTTGGTAGCTTTACAACAGTAAAAGGTACTAAGCATTACTGTTCAATAAAATGATGCCACATGGACAGTGGAATAGAGTTTCGAAAAGAGCATTTATTTCAACCCTTGCTAGCTAAATTAACAACAGTGAAGCCTGTGAAATTCTCAAAAAGAAGAGGAAAATGTGTGAATGACTGTATATTATTTATTAATGAAGTTGGGTAGTCGTATCACTCATCCGCCCATCGCTCATGTTCAGGTGACTTTGGTAGCAGTTTCCTGAGGGTTAAATGTCAGCTCCACCTTTGCTAAGTCAGACCCTGTGAGGGAAAATGATCCATGTAATAGATCTGTGTGGAGATCACATAATACCTAGCCTGCAGTCTGAGAACACATCGCTCTCGCTTGCTACTTTCACAGTTGTCCTTTACAAAGCTCCATTTCTCCAGTAGTTTTGTGTGCTTGTGTATGTCTACAAAGATCAGCTGTGATTTGTATGTTTTAGTGTGTGTTTGTCTGTGTCGGGGTTGGCAGTTGCCCACAGAGTGCACACTTCTTCCTTCTGCGGATGCAGTTGCTATTGGACACAGTAGAGGTAGTGATGGTGTTTAGGCAACCGCCTCCGCTCCTGCCCCTGACTCTGCTTCTGCCCCGCGGAGATGTGCTGACCTTGGCCACTGCACAAAGATACAGACCCGATTCAGACCCTGCAGCCACACCAGCCAGAGCCCCCTCTTTACAGCCAGGGTCTGTGCAGGTGGACACACACACACACACACACACACACACACACAGCCTCCTGAAGTGCCCTGACTCCCAAGCATGCACATGTCATGTGCTTCTGAACTTCACACTGAAGAACATTTACTGGAATAATACACTTATTAGTCAGAAAAAGACTGCCTGGTTCAGCATAGACTTTACGCAAAGATTATTTTACGTGTCTTTATACTAATTAAAGTAATGAAACCATTGGCCCTAAGTCCCTGATTTCACTTTTACAGTTCTTCTATGGTCTGTGGTCCTTTCTTGGCTTTTTATTGTTGACAACTGGTGGAAATTTCACAGTAAACCTTCCATAACATTTGAAAGAACTGAATGTCTAGATTTTCTGAAAAATAATGTGAGTGGTTCTTGGCTAGGGTGTTGTGAGTGGTTGCCAGGCCACTGCAATGCGGTTGCTAAGGTGTCATGAGTGGTTGCTAGGCTGTTCTGGGAGGTTGCTAACTAGACCAAAAGAGGCTCAAGTCTATGATTTTCTGGTCCCTAGATATGGCTCAGCTCCCCCGCTTCAGTGCAAGTATGCAGGATTTTTCGCTTGGATTATCCTCTGACGGGCTAAAATCATGAATCCAATCACATTGAAAACTAACTGCACACCACTGCTTTAAACACTGCTTAATTTGAGGCATAGTTTTCTATTATCTTAGTTTGAAACATATCCGTAACCCAGTAAATGAGAAATATTAATAGTGATGCTGGCCTTCAATATCATTTCAAATGTATATACTGCATATGTATTTGTGTTATAGATCATAAAAAGAGGAATGTTCAAACATTTAAGACTAAACTTGAGTTGAATCAGCGTACAATCCAGGAAACACAAGGTTCCTCCCAGAATTGTAGTAAATCGTTCATTAGGGTTAGTAGTAAATGAGGTGAAATTAGGTACTTTTACTCACCCTCAAAGCATCCTAGGTGTATGTGACTTTCTCCTTTCAGATGAATCTAATCGGAGTTGTATTAAAAATAGTTCTTGTTCTTCCAAGCCTTTCAGTGGGGGTAAGTGGTTGTTTGTTGTCAACATTTCAGAAGCAGTGAAATAAAGTGCGCGCATCTGTAATAAAACATGCTCCTCACATGCTCCAGGGGGGAAATAAAGGCCCTCTGTAGAAAATCCATGCGTTTTTGTAAGATAAATATCCAGATTTAAATTTTAATAAACACTTTTTTCTCACATCTGCTGACTGTGGGATGCAGAAGACATACGCTTCACGCATGCTCCTCTGGGAAATGTAGGAGCAAAACAGGTTTCTTGCTTTAGCAAAGGAAAACCAGTCTCCTCTTGGCTTATATCGAAATCCCCAAACATTTTTCTTTATAAATCCTAGTTTTGTGCTTCTAATTCATGACCGGCATTTGTTTGGTTCTCTCTTTGCACTCGTCCCTAACCACGCAGCGCTGACGTACCACATCATCTGCCTGCACATCTTCCACGTCCCACAGTCAGCAGATGTGAGAAAAAAAGTATTTATTATGTTTGAAATCTGGATATTTATTTTACAAAAACACATGGATTCACTACACCTGGAGCCATGTGAGGGACATTTTATTACAGATGCACACACTTTATTCAATGCCTTCTGAACTATTGACAACAAACGCCCACTTACCCCCACTGAAATGCTTGAAAGAGCAAGGACAATTTTTAATATAACTCAGATTGGATTCATCTGAAAGAAGAAAGTCACATACACCTAGGATGTGTCAAGGGTGAGTAAAACATGGATGGATTTTAATTTTGGGGTGAACTAACCCTTTAAGAGATCAGAGCCCAAACAAATGAAGTGACCAGACAACATGGAGAAACACCCTGTCACCACAGACCTATCTTTCTCAGATATTCTGGCTGGTTTGAGCTGTGGACCTCTGAGCATGGCCTCACCCTCACAATATTGTTTTTATAACTGAAGCAAACCAGTTTGTTTAAATTGTGTTGAACTAGATGCTTCTTTTTCTAAATTAATTACAGCTTATGTTGCACATGGAAGATATGACGGATCTTACATTAAAAATATAATTTTGCCAGTTCTCTCATGATACATTTAGGATTTTTTTGCTACAATGCAGCAATGGTATCATGGTAGTGTACATCTAGCACTTTTCATATATTTGATTTTTCAATAACACCATGCTACTTGTTTGTAAGTGGATTCGGAGTAGGGCTGAACCTACCTCTGTGTAATATAATTTCTAATCCATAATCTAATTTCACTTTGAATCTATTTGTTATTTAGTTTGAAATTGACCAATAAATATACTCTTAGTAAGTACGTGAAAGCAAAACTGTATTATCATAGTGACAATTCTCAACTGCAGCTGTAAAGGATGTGCACATAATGTCATGATATTTATAGTCCAGTCAAATATGACAGTGAAATGCTGTGAATCAAGTCCTTTTCAGAATGTGCAGGGCAGGCTCACAGATAGCGGTAAGTTAACCAGCAGGAGATGCATTTATTGCGCAGCGACCAGGTCTCTCATGTAGCCGGGAAAGCTTTATGGCTAATGCAGCATCAACACATTTCCCAGCTTCCACACAATGCCGTAGATCATTAAGTACTTTGTTTATTGATGGCCCACCATTGCCCTCATCAAAAGCTAGTTCTTCACACTAGGACATTGGAGTAGTTGATTTGATTAGTTTTTTGTATTTTTCTTTTCAGTATTCCTGCAGTCACTGTCTAAACATTAAAAGGTTAATCAAAATACAAAAGAAAAAATCTCCCATGCCATTTTAATCCTATTATTCAATGTGCAAAACATACTTTTTACATCATATGGACCAGGGGCAGTCATGGTCACCATTCACTTTCATTGTATAGAAAAGAGCAGCTTGGATACTCTGCTAAACATCTCCTTTAGTGTTTCACACAACAGAGAAAGTCATGCAAGTTTGATCATCATGAGAATTAATGTATTAACAAACTACCCCGTAGACATGCCCTTTCTAATGTTGAAATAGATTAGGATTGCTCGAGGGGGTCACGTCTACTTTGGACAATGCTGGTGGAACTGAAACCTTTGTTGGCATGTTATTTATGGTTGAAGTGTAAATGTGTATATATTGGCCTACTTGGGATTGGTTAATCTTATCACCTTACACCAACTGTTTGCCTGCTGTGTAGTTAACCGTGGTAAACACGGACATTAGAGCCCACCTAATAGCCTTGTGTCCTTTCCGTGCCACAGCTGTAATCAAGGGTGTTCACTCTTTTTCTGTTCACTTTCTTTCTCTCTCTCCTCTTTGCAGGGGAGCTAAGATGGGGCCATGTTCCCTGGCAGAGTTCCATACACAGCTCACCCTCCCACTGGAACGCCTGATTCAGTTCAGCCCTTTACAAGACATGCCAGGACCCTTTGTGTGCCAGGCTGGGATGGGAGTGTGCGGGCAGAGCGGGACTACTTCCTTGATATGTCATTATTGCTGGGGAAATTGCCACTCTTGTCAGAGGCTGCAGCTGGGTGGTATAACATTTCATGAAGAAGCATCAGGGCTTATCATCATTAAAAGCATCAGCAGAGAGGTATTTCAATGGCCATTTTGTCAGACCCAAGTATACGAGTCCTTGTTTTCTCCTGTGTAATTCACCATAATGATATTGTATTGATAATCTTATAATTATCTCACAGTTACAATGTATCTGGGTTATCCTTTGCGGGAATCAATATTACTTAATTATTTTTTGATCTGATCAATTTAATCTGCATGTTTCAAGTGCCTAAACATTTAATGTGTTACACTTCAGTATTTCAAATCAGTATATTTAAGGAATGGACTATTAAGGATGCCACTACACAGAGAGATTGAGTGCAAAATGTAAGTCTTCACAGCATGAAACAACAAATATATATGTATAACTGAATTATAACATAAGTAAGTAATTTTTTTTTGGAAACTAAGATGGGCAGAGTATTCAAATCACTATGAAACCAATCAGTTTCTGTGGGCATGGAACGCAAAGCCTATCAGAGATGCAAATTAGCTTTGTTTCCTATACATTAATTAGGGTTCCCAGGAGAGCAAATCTGCCTCTTGAAAACCGTAGCTGCTTCTTCAACAAACCATCATTGAGCCTTCGCAACATTGCCTTTTACGTGCTTACATGAACAGAAATAAATGGCTTGTGTTGAGTTTCAGTACAGAGACGTATAATCTAAAAGGGAGCAGTGTCTGATGACTAATAGAAATTGAGCCAATTAAAAGCTGTGTGTTGCTGGCATTTATATTTTTATATTTACATATTCAGCAGACGTTTTCTTACCGAAACTTCTTTTAATGCAGGCACAAAATCTAAATGCTTGATTCTATTTCTTATTATGTTAAATGTCTACAGATAATTACTTTAGGTTAATAAAACCAAATTTTTATGTTTTCAATTTGTGATAAATACAGTAGATCAAATACGAATCTAAGACTAAAATACAGCATGAAATGTTTAATAATAATAATAATAATAATAATAATAATAACGATTATAAGGATAATAATCATAATATGTAGGCTAATCATATTTGTAATATAAATTATTATTTACTTTTAAAACATTAATTTAACAAAAATATTTACATGCTTTTCTAAACTTTTGTAAAGTAGGGCACTTTTTGTGAGGAAATGTACCTACTGTCTCTCTCTCTCTCTCACTCTCTCTCTCTCTCTATCTCTCTTTCGCTCTTACCCTTTAAACGGGGAGGTACTCTAGCGTTTCTCCACTCCCTGGGCTCAGAGATGTCGGAAACCTCCCACGAGGGGCCCCGTGTAATTCGATGCATGCTGTTAAAGCTTAGAGTATATTGTCTTCTCTTGCTCATGAAGCCTCCACCCACCGGCCCACCCTACATTTAACAGATCATGTGACCGTGGTAAGTCATTTGCAAGTACAACAGTTCTCTGTAAGCTCCCATTCATTTGCTGAGAACTGCCCTGAGCAGCTGAGAGGAGCTGAGAGGGGAGGGAGTCACAGAGAGAGAGAGACAGACAGACAGAGAGGACTGTATAAGGAAGACAGTTTCTGTCGCTCTGCAGCTCCTGGTAAGGTCTGTGTATATTTGATCATCTTTTGCTTTTTCTCGCTGTTCTTTTTCCTCTTCTTCTTTGAATGCCTCCGTCTTGCTTGTTTGTCTCTGCTCTGTGCATCTTGTTCAGCTGTCACTGTAGTGTTAGGCAAATGACAATTCTGATGCAGTCCAGCCTTCTATAACAATCGTGCAATGCAGGTGGCCAAAGACGTGATAAAAAAACATAGTGTGATTTTTTTTCCTATGGTGTTCTTTCAGTTTAAAATGAACATTAAGTGCTATACACAATATAAATGTTCAATAAAGGGATTTGAAGTGTCTCAACAGAGTTAAACAGTTTTTCAGGTTCACAAAGTGTGTGTAGAATTGTATAGAGGTGTTTTTAGAAAAGATCATTTATTTTAAAAACAGACAAAGTGTTTTTTTTTCTGGGTTAAATATTGACATGCTGTGAGAGAAGTGTGTGCGAGGGAAGGGAGTCGGAGGTCTCTGAGCGGCCCCTGTTCCACTCTCGAAAAAGTTTGATCCCCCTCGTTCGGCATGCATGCATGAACGCAAGGGAGTTTAAGCGTGTATGTGTGCGTTTGCCGATGGCACGTGCATCTCCGAAGCGATGACAGGCTTCCCGGTGAGTGGGGTTACTGTGGTGACAAACTGGGGTAGGAATCAGAGACTCAAGTGGTGGAGGAAGGACAGCGAGGGGGCGGGAGGCAAGTGTTTGTGTGTGTGCGCCGGGGTGTTGCAGGGGTGGTGTTCGTGGATGTCATCCGCTCCTCAAGGAACAGGCATTGGTATTGAATTGATGGCTGGCTGTCAGTAGTGACAGGCTCCTGGCTTGGTGTGCCATGTCTGTGGGCTGTTCCGTGGCTGTTGTTTTCAATTACGGCGGACCTGGCCACAACTGACAGCGAAGGCATTTGTTCGCAGAGAGAGTGATGTGGAGGTCGATGTGCATTTGTGTGTGTGTAATTGTGGGTGGAGGTAGGATCCCCTATGAGTGTGTGCGTGTGTGTTTGTGTGTGTGTGTGTGGGTGTACTTTGATACAGTAACTGTGTCCTGATCTGTGTGACTCTACACAGTGCAAATGTTGGTCACTCAGCCTTAAACTGTGAGGCAGCCACTGCTGCTCAAGGCAATTCTGCCAGAGAGATGATGTTATTTAATGCTCTTACTGCGGTTAAAAGACCTAAAGTTAAAGTGAGTGTATGTTTGTATTGTCCAAAACACTAGTAGTAAACAATACTATTCCAGCTGATACTGTAGTTCATGTTGGCCACAAATGGAATTTAGTGGTGCTCAGTAAGCGACCATTAACTTTCATTATTCCTCATTTTTATGGTCAAGCATTTGAGTGATGCCTCAAATTGGGTGGCTTGTTCAGCAGAGTTGTACTATGTGAACAGATTTACGGTATTCACCTGGAGGACCATAAAATGGGTGGGAAAAAAGCCCTTAGATTTACACAGAATAAAAGATCTTTGTCTTTGAGATGGTCTCTTATGTCTTGGGTCAGTATGTAACCACCTAGCAACCACTTAGAACACCTTATCAACTGCATAGCAACATGCTACAAGCCTCTTAGAACATCCTTAGCAACCGCAACCAAATCCCTGGCAACCACCCTGAACACCCTAGCATTGTGGAGGTGAGTTTTGCACAGACAGCACAGAAGCAGCACCTTACGTTGTCGTAATACAATAAAAAAAGATACGTTTTAGCGTGTTTTTCATGTTCAAATCTCAGTTTATATTGTTGTTATGTAACTGTTAATGTTCATGACATCTTTTCAAATGTATTAATTTAGATCATTTTAGATCCAAATCTTTGTTTTCATTTGAGCTATATACACTGTACGATTAAAATCTGAGAATCTTTTTTTTTTAATTAAAAAAAGGGATGCATTAAGTTGATCAAAAGTGACAGCATAGGCATTTATAATGAGACAAAAGTGTTATAATTTAAATAAATGCTGTTCTTTTGAACTTTCTATTCGTCAAATAATCTTAAAAAACAATCATACAAATTGTAAATGTTTTCAACACTGATAATAAAAAGTTATGTTTGAGTACCAAATCAGCATATTATAATGATTTTCTGAAGGATCATGTGACACTGAAGACTGGAGCAATGGCTGCTGAAAATTCAGCTTTGCCATCACAGGGATAAATTACATTTTACAATATATTAAAATATAGTGATTTTAAATTGCAGTAATATTTCACAATATTGCTGTTTTCACTGAATTTTTGATAAATGAAAATGCAGACTCGGTTCGCATAAGAAATTTTATGGAAACATATTGACATCTTACCAACCCCAAACTTTTGAATGTTGGCTACTGATATATTCAAGAGCATATTGGACATACTCTGATAAAAAATAAAAGCTTCAGTTTGATTCCTTGACTTTGTGAATTCTATTCCCTATCTGAAGAGTATTGAAGGATTTCATCCATGGCTCAGTGATTGCAATCAGACAGATAGAGGGCTCAATAATGGGACCCAATAATCATAGGACAGCGTATCTGCCTATCACCTCTGCTTTATGGTTGTGCTGGAGGATTCCATTAAAAGAGTCTCTATAGCCACACAACTGGGCCCTGCTGTCCATGTGGATCGGGAAGTAAAGTTTAGACCCCTTCTGCTCAGAGGAGCTTCACACAGGTGGGCTGGGGTTAGTGAATTATTGATGGGACTTGCCAGAGACTGGACACCTTGCTGAAGGAATTATCTGGTAAACCCTTGAAAGATACCCCCAGAGCTTTAGCCCAGGAAGTGGGATGGATTCAGTCCCAAACTGGCCTCATCTGTCCCAGGCTAAACCCAAGGGACTCAGGAATGCCCCTGTGGTCTACATTGCTGTCGGCCCCAGGTGATCAAATGTTCAATCCTGCTTTAGTGACAAACCGTTAAAGAGACACAGCACATTCAGATCATGGACATATTGAGTTACTGTTGGGTCAGGGTCTGTCACCGGTCCTGTGTGGCGGCAAAGAGAGTGTGTCGTTTTAATGATACCCTTCACTGCACTGACGGATCCAGGTGTGAGTTCTGTATTGCCAGACTAAACGGAATGATTGATGTGGTGCATAGTTTGTCATTTCTTATTCCTTATCGACACACTCTCTTTTATATATCATGCCATATAGATATGTGTTTGCGCTGAGGGTGGCTTCATGCATGTCAGTGTGTGATTCAATAGAATAATGACTCTTGTTTTGTAATACAAGAGGAATTTGGATAATATATATTCACATACTTTCCATCTTATGCATGCTGTATAAAAGGGTTGATTTTATTTGATTTAAAAAACAATTTTTACACTCTAATATAAGGCACAGTCTGAGAAAATCATGAATATTTATTTAATTGGTTTATTTCTGGAGCATTTTCATATTTATTTATTTCTGGGGGTTTTATTTAACAATTTCAGGCTGTTTTCTGTTTGCTATATGTTTCTAAGAAAAGGGATGATTTGAGATTGTGACCATGAATGTATTTATTTATTAATCAATTGTAAGCCCTTTTTATTTTTACATTTGATATATTTCTAAGAAAGGTGACAAACCTGAGATCATAATCATAAAATGTATTTAACAGTTTCAGGCCATTTTCCAGTTGCTCTGTGTCTCTAATAAAAGGGACCATCTGAGATAAGCATACAAAAACTAAGAGTAGATGAAAGAAGGGATTTTGGGTAACAACGTGGATCTGATGATCCCTCTCTTCCGTCTCATTTCGACATTTTGCTAAGCTGACAAAATGTTCTAGTGCATGTCCTCTGGTGTGTTCAACCCTTGGCCCTGGTGTCCAGCCCTGGTTTGTTTATTGAAGCTGTTCTTGGTGAGGGGGGAGGGATGATTGTTCAACACTCTGACACAGAAAGCAAGGCATGGAATTCTGCATCTACTTCAAGTACTAAAATGATTCATGAAAACTGTCACTATTCAGTATCAGTAACTCTGGATATACCCTACACTCTTTATTTCTGTCATGTACAGTATTCAGAACAGTCTTCATGGTATGAATGTCTGTAGTGATGTATTTACAAATACGCTTTTAAGTAATTAGACATGGTATGGCTCTGCCTGACAATAAGAGATATCAAAGACGACCAGACCTGTGCTGTTCTCTGCCTGTCGTCATGACAACAACTTTTGTGCACCTAGATGGCGTCCCTTAACCTGAGATGACTTTTGGAAACTTAATGAAAAAAAAAAAAAAAAAATTATAAGGAGAGTCCCTCAAAGCACAACAATTTAAGGATTTGCTCTGAATACTTTTATTATTATTATTATTATTATTTAATTGGTCAGTCAGGGAACTCAGAAACCATGGGTAGGATGCTCTGAGATATGCATGAACTTTGTTAGCAGTTGTAGGTCTGGCGATCGAGGGGTTGAGAAATTATAAAAACAACATATGGAGTCAATTACAATCCAAAGGCAAAGCACAGCATGCATGGCTCAGTTCTGAGAGACTCAAACCTAAGTCCATGTCATATAGTATAACTACCCTCTGGCGACTAGCTCAAACCCTTACCTGGCGCCTAATGCTCGACAACGTGGAAAAGTAAACTGAAAAACAGATGCTGCATGTGAAGCAGGAATTTAAACCTAGCTGCTTATTCTATTAAGTGAGGCTATGGGTGCCATAATTTTTTATTTATTTAAATATATGCATTTAGCAGACGCTTTTATCCAAATGGACGTACAGTGCATTCAGGCTATTAATTTTTACCTATCATGGGGGGATTCGAACCCCCAACCTTGCAATGCTCTACCAATTGAGCTACAGGAATATATTATATATGTGTGTGTGCGTGCGTGCATGTGTGTGTGCGTGTGTGTGTGTGAAAATATACAATCTGAGATTATCCTGAGAATTTATTAATTTAATTAAAGAACAGATTTGGGACATTTATATATATATATATATATATATATATATATATATATATATATATATATATATATATATATATATATATATATATATATATATATATATATATATAAATATATATATACACACTCTAAACATGGTTTAATCTGAGACTATCACGATCATAAATTGGATTATTTATGTCATAAACAATTTTAGGCTATTTTCCATTTGATGTTTCTGAGCAAGGTGACTCCCTGAGATTATCACAATCATTCATATTTATTTATTTGTCTATTTATTTGTTAGTTATATATTCTATTTAAATTTTATTCAATTTATTTTATTGGTTTATGCTCAAACTCATACCTTACATCTAAATCTGGATACTAGCAAAAAACGTGGAAAAGTAAACTGAAAAGCAGGCACTGCATATGAAGCATGAACATAAACCCAGCTGCTGATTCTATTAAGTGAGGCTATGGGTGCCAGAATGGGTCAAATTTCAGGTTAAAAATACCCTCACAAGGACTTCCTGTATTATTAATGTTCAAGTGAGTTGAACTCTGAATTTTTTGCTCTGTAGTTGTTATTTCACTCAGTGTGGCAAGAGCGCTGGTTATAGATTTGCAGAGAAAAACAGAACGTGCGAGATGAGTGTGTGCCTCGCTTCGTTTGTGTTGTGATAGTGTGTTTTCTTGTTTGGCATAAATGCCATTGCTCAACCAGAGAGTGTGTGTAGGAGGTTCTACAAGAGGATGTGAGCTCTGTAAACATGCACGTTCTGAAATTGTGAATCTGGGTTTACGCAAGGGAGATTTTTGTGTAGCTCCATTCTGTTCACATCTAACTTACTGAAATTCTGTAGGTGTTTAGTTGCAAACTAGAAGGCAAGTTTGTGTTTGTGCATTCATACCTGGTTGGGTGATCTGAAAGTGTGTGTTTATGCGTGTAGGGGGAGGGGGCTGGTGCGCAAGGCATTGAAAGGCTACAGAGAGGCGTCTTAAAGAAGCTCTTCGCCAATAAGGCTGGAGGATGCAGATTAATTAACAGACTCACTACATTGTATAACCTGCACTGCTATGCATACTGTAGTACGACTGCTCTTATTTCCATGTGATGTTCGGTGACCAATAGAATGACTATGAATGAAAAGGCAATGATGGCAGTTGTGTAACTGCAAGTGGCATTTAAGCGTGCCATTGAATTGCTATTATTTATAAAAAAAATCACAAGTGCCGATTCAAAAGCATGTGGTACAAAAAGACTAATAAAAATTCATTATTAAGATGTTGCACAATGATAAACAGAACTGTTGGAGTGAAGAGGTTATAGCTGTGCTGTATCGTGAATAAAACACAGCTGCTGACCAATCAGAATCGAGGAATGGAACTAACAGTTTTATAAAATGTTACATTTCTATTTCAAATAAATGCTGATTTTTAACTTTGAAAATGTCTACTAAATATTGAGCAGCATAGCTGTTTTCAACATTGATAATGTTAAGAAATTATTGTTTAGGACCATGTGATCTAAAGACTGGATTAATGGCTGCTGAAAATTAAGCTTTGCCATCCCATGATTAAATTACATTTTACATAATACATATTAAAATAGAAAATAATGATTTTAAAGTGTAATTTTTTTTCGACTGTGTGTTTTGTCACATAAACACAGCCTTGATGAGCACATTTAAAAACTTGTACCGACCTCAAGCTTATGAACACTAGTGTACATAATTTGTATGTGCTTTTTATAAGCATTTGGTTGAGTGAATCACACTTTACTGTTGTAAGTATAAAGGTGAATATTTGCTCTCTGACAGTGCACAGCTCGAGTGTGAAGCCGTGTTGTTGTTTGCACATCTGTGTGTAAAGTTTCGTTTGGATGGAACTTCTACCTTTCCAGCAAACAGACCTTCCCTGCGGTCCACAGCTGGTACAAATGCAGATGGCCCTTAAAAGTTAGCTTTGGACAACTTTTAAATGGATTTACTTGAATGCTGGGGCAGCTGTGAACGCCTTCTTAGCAGGATTAGGCTTTGAGAGGTGGGGCATTATTCTTAACTGTCAATCACATCACAAGCAATTGTGATTGGATGACAAACTGGACGTGCATTACTAATTGGAAAAGCTATGTTGTTTCATTGTTGGTTTCTTAATTTATACACGTAAATAATAGTCATGGCATTTTCCAAATAAGCCTGCAGTACTAAAGAACTTTTTAGTAAGACTGATAACCTTGGGCTGGGTTCATTAAAATTAAAAGTGGATTAATAACATAGAATCAATGTGAAATTAGTTTTTTCAATGTGAATGTGATTTTTTTTTTTTTTTCGAAGTTTTTAGCTTTTTTTTTTGTTTTTTTTGTTTATTTTGTTTTAGTAATTTTATTACTTCAAATTAAATGTATTTCATTTAAATTTATAAAAAGGATAGTCCTTGATTATGACTGGGTGAGCTGCTTTTGAAGCCATTATAAAATACTCTACAAATACACATCTGTGACCTCATTACATCAGTATTACTGCACTGCTGTCTGTGACTATATGTTGCTTGATAACCATTCTAATAAACATTGTGGAAGGATTATTAATGGGTTATCAATAAATTATTACTATTATTATTATTATTATTTTTATGAAACCTTGCCAGCTACATGTAGTAACCTGTTAGTAGCAACAGGTGAATTAATGACTGAATTATTGATCCATTGAGTCCACCTCTCTGCAGCTAATACCCTCTGCGGTGACCACTCCGCCCATTCCATACCTCTCGGAGCAATTGAGGTTTTTGTGTCAGGTCTATTTTAAAGCACAGGCCACTGAGACCACAGCACTTTAACTAAAGGGGGAAGGGAAGAGGTGTGCTAGCATTGGCTGGGGTCGCACCTCCCTTTTGTGCAGCCTACCATTGCAGATTAGTACTGTGTAGGTAACAGCAGATTTCTATGTATTTAATTTTAGGGCTGGGCATTATAGCTAAGTAATTAGATTATTTTGTTGTTAAATTCTATTCTGAATTAAGAATAAATATTTTATTCCACACACCATTTTACTTTTTATTTTACTGAAACCTTAACAACCAACAATTGTTGCAGAATTTTACATCGCCAGAAAAATCACTGCAAATTTATTGTGAATATTTAATATATCATCCTGCCTTATTTCAACTTTGTTACTGTTAAACCAATATAAAACTATACTGAGATGAATATACAGTGTACGTATGTGTGAGTACAGGGGTGATATGTTGGAAAATCATGAGAAATTTGTCAGAGGTCAGACAGATTTGGCAGAGAAACCAAAGCTCAGGAAGCCAGACAGGTTTACGAGAAGCTGCAAAACCACGTGAATGAAAAAAACCCACAATGCCTTTGCTTTAGCGGTAAAGACGCCCCTTTGCCGCTCAGTTAAAAGCCTGTCACTGTACATTCTGAAACTTCAAACAAAATAGCTAAGCTCTGACTAAATGTGTAACGGATGTGTTTACTGACACTAAGCCCTTTAATTCTGCCTTCACAAACTTTGAAACAGATTATTCAACTGAAAATGCTGATTAGGAACAGGTGACCAGGAAGATCCACATATTGCAGCTGTGTAGATGATGTATATTTTCTCAAAAACAGTTGTAGTATTTTTCTTAGCATTTACATGGATTCAGCTGAACGTTATTTTTGTGGTTTTAAAAAATGATGAGTCGACTCTGTCCCCTCTTTTCTCCTTGATTACCTTTTACATGTTTATCTTGTGCTATCATTTATCTTGTAATATCATGTACTATGGGAAATGACTTTTTTAGATTAGGCTAATAGTTGTGAATCATGCTTATGTTTGAAAGCCTAATGGCCACTTTAATAACCGATTTCTTTCCTTTTCTGAATTCTGAACAAACTGAATGGCAGAAATAGCCATGATTTCTCTTGCGCCAACAGTACCAGAGTTTGACAGTGTCCAGCCGTTTATTTGCAAGTGGTGCAGACTGGGCTGTTTCTCTTGGGCTGAGCTGTCTTATCCTCATTGGAACACTGACACAGGATCTCCCCGTGCAGAAATAGCTAGAGCCCAAGGGCAGCTTGCTAGACTACGGGTGCTTCCATCAGCCTATGTTTTGGAAAGTTGGCCTAGTGTTTACAAGAGCCTCAGCGTTCTATTAAAGGTCTCTTACTTCCTATCAGGTGTGTGAGGCCTAGTGATGGGGGTAACGGGGTCAAATTGATGTACAGTTCAGCCTTTTGACAGCTGGCAACCAGCATTTGACTGTGCTGATGGGCTTTTAGGGCTTCTTCTGGGCGAACTGGATAATACTCTGTGCATCTTGATTGCATCGACACGGCTCTAAAACCAGTATTTGAGAGTAGTGCGTTCCCTTGTGACCTCATTTTTTTGTTTAGAAGAGTTTATCTGGTCATGTCTGAGTCAGAGTACATTTGTCACACTCAGAAATATAAAGAAAGCTACAAGACAGCAAATCTGCTATGTTGGGGGCCCGAGTGAATGACAGGCATTGTTGTGTGGCTGTTTTTAGCCAGAGGAAAATGGCAAAGTGGGCTCCCTGAGGTGAAGCACTACCGTCCGGATGCGCAGGGAGGAGAACACACGCTCATGTTATTTATCCACAAACTCGGCTGGTACTGAAGCAGCACATCTCTCTAGAGCTCGAATCAAAGGTCCCAGAAGCGGCCAAAGTCTTAGGGCAGACTTGCCTGCCAAGGAAAATGTGCCTTATAAAATGGAAAGTCTGAAGTCATTCACAGTATGCCAGAAAATATTAACCCAGAAATACAGTCCACAACGAAGTATGTGAAGCATTGGGGTTAGAATCCACGAAATCCACCAGAAAGAGATGTGAACGTGGGTGTGATTGGATGCTATGATGTTTTCTGAAATGCATTCGCTGTTCAGTTTGTGTGAGGGAAGACGTTTTGTTGGCCATCAAGAATTAAGTTCCTCTTCAAATGCAGTACATGCTCAGACAATACATGACCTTAGATGTGTGAGATGAACTTTATGTTTCACTTCTGAAAAGTTTTCAAGTGTGCAACAAAAAAAGTGAAAGTGTCGGATGGTAGTGCTTTAGTATTACATATGCATATTCATATATATAAGTTCTTGATAGTGAAACATTAAGCTTATCAAAAAATGAGCCCTCTGTCTTGATAGGTTAACTAATTAAGAGTTACTTTGTCCAGCATGACAGTAAATTGAAAGGTGGTATTTAGCCTGCATGTTCTCTGCTGGGGACGACAGAGTGCTGACTCGTCATATTTGCTGTTTATGAGGCCTCTAAAGAGGGAAGTGAGCTTGAGCTTGAGCTGAGTTCTGTCTTGCAGACGTTGTCTGGCAGTGGCCAGAGGAAGCCTTATTCTCATTGCATCATGTGGGGTTTTTGTGTGTAAATAAAATTTTTGACTTAAGTGGTTACAGGATTTTTATGAGGAACATCAGCAGGAACTTTATTTTTATAAAATGCATTAATAGTATTTTGACTTTGGTCCGTAGCTTTTTTTGCAAACAACAAAAGACTGTTTGTCTAACCAACTTCGTGAAGCCTCCTTACAGACAGTCAGTGTTTTTACAGTCTGTTGGTAGCTAGTGAATCCAAAATTGCAAACTTCAACTTTAATTTTTCCAAAGTGTTCGTGTTTTGCAACTCAAATGACAAGGTAATCGATTTATAAGAGCTCAGTGGGGAGCAACTCTCAATAGCTCTTCTCCTCAGTGTGGAGTCTGATGTTATGTAAAATGCTGTTCTTTTGCTCTGGTTGAGCCATAGAGGCTCACTTGGCATGTTTGAGTTCAGTGCTCTTGTCTGGCTCTTGGCTGGGCTCCAGTGCTTAAATCTCCCTCCCCATCCACCTCCTCCTTCTCCTCTCATCCCCATCCGCATTTCCACCCTTCGGCCCATGGCAGCAGGACCAGCCTCTGTGCCACAGATGCCCACAGTTGCTCAGGGCTCTCGACATGGGAACAAAGCATTGGCAGGACCAAGCCAACCCGTCTGTTAGTGTGCTACTCCTCCAGTGCAAAAATCTAAAATTTCAGATATGAAACGCCTCCAAGCAGTAGGAACATAATCCTGCTCCTCTTTCTTTTCTGCTCATGTTCCAAATTTATTTAATTTTTTCTTCTTATTCTGAAATTTTGGAATATTTTATTCTAGGTTATATAATATATCGGTATAGTAGCATGTCATTTATCGGCTGATATTACACTTTTTTTATATTGTTGAATATATATTGGCCTACTGTACAGTATATTGACTATTCTGTTGTTTATGGCAGTGTTGTTGTTAACTAAAACTAAAACTATTAATAGTTTTTTGCTAATTGAAATAAAGCTGAAATAAAATTTAAATGTAAGACTTATTTTACTTATTTTAGTTAGTTACCAAGGCAAAGTTGAAGTACTGAAATTCATTTGCAAATGACAAGTGAACATAGCCAAATTACTAAAACTTAAATTTAAATTAAAAAGATTAATATCAGACATAACACAAAATCAATTATCTGCTTGTCTGTATCAGCCAGAATAGATGTCAAACAAGTTTTATACATCTTAAGCCTCAACAGATTTATATAACTCTAGAAATACCTCCAAACCACTTAAATAGAGGCTCCTTCTGTGCACTGCAACACCCCTCACATCAATGGCACACCAGGCTTGGCTAGGCAGAAAGTTACACAATGAGGTATGCAACGGGCTTCAGGGGGACAAGTTGAATGCTCTTTAAATCACTGTGTAGCAGGGTCAGCGTGGGGTCCAGGAAGGTCAGGCTTTTCCACCCAGACCTGTCACCTCATATTGATCCGGTCATCATTCGTCGGGGTCTGCTTGGTGATTACGCCCCCTGCGCAGTGTCTCTGCCGGCACCCAAGTCTATAGGGGAGTTCTGAAGCTACGGCTGGGCATGGAAGTGCCAGCCAATCCCCTCCCCTGGCTCCCCCATCCTCAGCCGGAATCAGATCCCGGACGGGCCCCCTCCCTGTTGCCCTGTTTCCAGTTGAATTGCCCTCATTCTTCTCAGCGAGCCTCTCGGGGGACGGCTCCAGCCGTGCATGGCAATGAGATGCCTGAGCACTCAGCCACTGCACCTCCCATGCTCATAACACTCACACCTGGGATCACCATTTCATTTCAGCATCCCGGTGAAATGGAAAGGTGATCTTAATCTCTCTCTCTCGCTCAGTTGCTCTCTTTCCATTTCTTCAGGTCTTTAAAGCAATAGTTGCCCCAAAATGAAAATTCTGTCATCAATTACTCAACCCTGTGTCATTCCAATCCTATATAGCTTGCTTTCTTCTGTGGAACACAAAAAAGGATATTTTGAAAGATGTTTCAATGGGTTTATTGACCATACAATAAAAGTCAGTGGGGTCCAAACTTTTTTTATTTATAGTATGGATAAAAAATGAAACATCCTTTAAAATAAGAATATCTCCTCAAACCTGTATGACTGACTTTCATTTGAGGAACACAAAAGATTATATATTGGAAAAAAACATTTTTTTTTTTGTCCATAAATTGAGCGTTGATGGGGTCCAAAGTTTTATATTATTTATATTATGGATAAAAAAACTGATGAGACATTCTTTAAAATAAGAATGTCTTTCCAAACCACTATGGCTTTTTTTCTTCTGGTGAACACAAAAGAAGATATATTGAAAAATGTTCCAGTCGTTTTTTTCCCCATGCAGGGTCCAAAGATGTTTTTATGTATTGTATGGATAAAAACAGTTGAAACATTCTTCAAAATATCTTCTTTTGTGTTACCCACTGACGGAAATGCATACAGATCTCCTCTTCTCTGTGTTTAATCAAATTGAAGTCAGTCCATGGCAATCAAATGGTATTAAAACTAAAGATTATGCGTGATCCATAAACAATATCATTACATCGAAGTCTTAATGTGAAAATTCCTTTGTTAGGGTCTTCAGGGTAATACACTGATAATATACTTGATTAGATAAATCACACTGATTTGACGTGGAACACTTGCGCTGTTTGGAGGAGAATGGACCTAGAATTAGTCATTTTACTCTTGCCTCTTGCATCACCTTGGCACTGTTAACTACAGTTGGCGATACACCATCCTCCATCACAACCTCTTGATTAAGTGTTAATCAATTGGAGCTAAAATAGACAAATTGTGCCTAAACGTTAACCTCATGGAACTGTACTCAATTATGCTAATAATCTGTTCATTTGATGGTTAATGAAACAACTGAGACCTTGCTCATGGTATTGATTTCCCATTTGGAGCTCTCTTAAGGGACAAGGTTAGTTAGGCAAGAGGTTGGATCATTTATCTGATCTAATGATCAATGTCTCAGAGTCATATGCTTACACAATACACATGAGTGTGATGACAGCTCCTTGGACACACACAAAAAAGATTGTCGGCTCTTGAACAGCGAGTGCCCTGGTCAACTGTGAAACCTTGTCAATCCAGAAGGACAATAACCCTCTGAGCTCCAACTTGAGTTGCCATGGCAACATTATCTCAGCCTACCACTACCTGCAGCCATTGGACATCTTGATCACAATATCAATCCAGTGCACACGGATTAGCTTGGAAGCACACTTGGTCAATGACGATCTTTTGTAACATGATACATTTCTTAACTGTCAGTTTTGACCAGTTAAATGCCTTCTTGCTGAATAACAGTGTCAACTTATTTCCGTTTCAAAATAAAATTCTTCAGTAGTGTATTTAAAATGTTTTTGATATGGTCAGATGTTTAATTGTTATATATTTTTCAAAATGTTGGGAAATCGTTTGATCTGTTTACTGTTTGACACAGGGTTTTGTCATTTTGCATGTTATTTTTCTCAGTAAAACTATACCATTTTATGAACAAATTAATACTTAAATTATTAAACATGACATGACAACATATTAGTCTTTTTTTTTTCTCATAGCACAATGACTACTAAAACAATAACTGTTTGAAAAATGAGCACTGCCTGTAAAAACATGAAAATGTTGGTTCATCCGGTGGACCGTAGTGTTCTCTCATCTTCACCAGAATGGGTTCAGCCCAAGTGCTGAGTCGAGATCTGGGCCTCATTTCCTGCCGCCCATGCCAGGAGTGAAGTGTAATAGAGATGTTTAGAGCGTATCTGCTTGCTTGCATTCCATCATGTGCTGCTGCTAAAATAATAAGTGCATGGGTTACTTCGGGACACATCCCTCTGAGCCACAATCGCATTGTTGTGATTGGCTCTTTCATGAAGTTCCCTTTTTCTAAGAGTCGTAACAACTCCGAAAGCCACACTGACCATGTTTGCAACACTCTGTCACATCTAAGAAAGTCATTTTGACAGGCAGAGATTTATGCTCACTCTTTTCTATCCTCAAGACAAGTCATCTGTCTGTTTGTTTGTGTGCGAGCTTGTCCCTTCCGACAGGAGAAACCCAAACAAACATGAGGAAACATGAATATTGCATTTCCCAAGATGCCCATGCGTCTATTAATGTGCCTTTATGGTGTTAAACATGGTAAATTGAGTAGACGGGGGAGAGAAACTGTCTCGGTGGGAGTGCTGGAGCGTCTCACCTCCCCATCATGCAGTGCTCCAAGAGCCATATTAGCTTGTAATCAGATTCCAGTAGTTCATTAAAGCTGTCCTTGTGCATCCCTTGGATGTTTAGGGAGGTGGCCACTGTTTCATGTGTGAGAGAGCTTGTAGAGCAGAGCCCACTGTAAAGCACAGAGCTGTAACAAGGCTGGGGTCTTTGTTCCGAGACTTAGATGCCGGAGGGGAGTTTGCACAAGGACATAGATTCTGTTAGAAAGTCTTGTCATTTGTGTGAATATACAAGAAGAGAAATGTCAGGAGACTCTGATGATAGCAGTTTGCGTGCTCGTATGTAGATGTGTTTTGTATGAGTGTGTGCACGTGTTTGCTAGCATAGCTCCATACAGACATGCAGCTGGTCGCCTAGGTGATGCTACATGTTCTTTCCTATCTCCTCTCCACCTGTAGCTGGTTTTTGGTGAGTGCATTGGCTCCGTTTTCCTGTGGCTGCCGTCACATCATCCAAGTGGTGGTGGTTTGAGGAGAGACCCCTACATGATTGCAAAGCTTTTTGGGTGTACAACATTACACAATAAAGCGCTATATAAATGTATCATTCATTTAATCATACCAGCCCCCTTTACACCTGACATTAATGAGTTTCCGGTGAACGGATTATTGAAAAACCTTTCAAAAGTTGGTCTAGGATGGATTTTGAAGGGTTTTTAGAACATACATCCTATTAATTATTCAAATGTTTTAGGAATTGGCATATTAATAGCCAGTAAAGTTGTCAATGATGATGTGTTTTTTTTTTTTTTTTTTTTTTTTGTGCAGCAAGACTTTATTTATACTATATATATATATATATATATATATATATATATATATATATATATATATATATATATATATATATATATATTTATTTATTTATCATTTTAAATAGCCTATGTTATACAGAGTATGCGGATTAGGTGAGCTCTATGTGTTTTATATTTTACTCTATTTTCTGCATAACAACACCAGACAGAGGGACCTTTGCATTTACTTGAATATTTATTAATGTACAATGTCTCTTTTTAAATAAATGACTGAATCAATCAACTTACCAATCAGTTTTATTACTTTGGATATAACTGGTTACCTTGAATATAATTCTATGTCACATTGAGTTGTGGAAGCAACATTTTTACAAATCAAAGTCAAAAAAAAAAACTGACACTAACAACTGATTTTCTTAGAATTATTCATTTATTTATCTACTTATTTGGCTGGATTAGAATCATTTTTTTTCTTTTCAAAGGGAGAGTTTATATCATGTGAGGATGCTGCAGGTGACAGATTATATATAGGCTTTTGTCACATCAGCTGGAATAATTAAACATATTTTGATGACGAATTGTAATACAGAAAGGTAAAAACTACAATAATTAGTGACAACTGGGGATTCACCTATAGTCAAAAGCAAAAGACGTTTTAAGCGATCGTTAGGTTTAATCACCATTTGTAGTGCTATTTATTGTAATGCTTTTTTTCCTCAGTTGGTCAGAACAAAAGTGGCAGACATGTTACTTGTTCAAATGACGTTCCCGTGAAAATTTTAATTTGGTCATACTTCCAAGACATAGAATCTGTAATTGTGAAATGCAGTATCTACACCGGTGCGGTGACTGACAGCCACACATACTCCACAAACATTAGATACATCCGTGGTGAGGAGTCGTGGCTATGCGCAACTCATGTAATGGTGATAATTCCACAAATAACTGCAATTGAATGTTTCAAATGGAGATGGCGACAAAGAGGCTAAGCTGTAAGCAGTTCTGGGTGGTTTGACCAAAAATCTTTAGCACTGGGTTTTTTGTTCCATGATTTATCACGTTTTTTTCCCTGACTGTGCCTTTGTCCGAATCAGAATACATGAAACAGTTAGGGTTAGGGTTTCATGTATTCTGATTCGGAATATAGCTGATGGAGTGGCTTTGGAATTCAAGGGGGATAGAATTTTCGGTGTTTATTCACATAAAATCATACTTCATTCTGTATTTATCCTGTATTCCTTCAGCATTGACATGATTGAGTGTTATGGCTTTCTTACTATGCTACATTCTGTGTCACTCAATCTTCACAGTCATTTAGATGTAAAATACCAGCCAACATACAGCCCAGATGCGTTTGTTTACCCTCGGCCATAAACCAGGACTGTTTACTAACTGCATTCCTTGATGACATCATTGCCTGTTGCATTGTAGCCTGTGCTATTGTTCGGAGCATGCTAGGTCTGATTCAGTTGTGGAAAAGGTGAGAGGAGTCACACGCAGCAGCATTCTCATGCCTTTCTCTTTTTATCTCCCTCTCTCTCGGCTCTCAGACGCCATCAATAACAGGATGTTAATGCTAGACGGAATGCCTGCAGTCCGAGTCAAAGCAGAACCTCTGGAATCTGAGAGAGGGGTAAGAGAACAGTTGTTTTTCATACAATTTTTGTCGTAACCTCCAATCTACACTCCCATACCACCCTCTACTTCTTTCACCCCTCACACACTCACCCCCTCACTGTTATACCCCTAATTACTCCCAGGTGCTTGTGTGTGTGGAGCAGCCCTGATGTGGAGAGCCACAGCTGGAGCAGGAATGCATCCAGGGCTTATAGTCAGGGCCACTGCAGCCAGGGCAGCCATTTTGGCAGGGTTCAAGCACAGATGCAGAGACACTGAGTCATTCTCTCTTTTTTGTCATTAATTCTTCATATGCTGCTTACCTAAGTGCACTTGTACTGTACATGATCATCCAGGCTGTCCTCCAGGCATTATCAGAGTATGTATTGTTTATACTATATATTAGGGACCCCAAGGGGCCTGTAAGAGGGTGCTGCACTCTTATAAACAGCCCCTAAAATATACATAGAATACATTAGTCTTAAGTATTTTTACAAAAATTCTTGCTGAAATACTTCACACACTCAGAAAATAAGGTAAATGTATTTTTAAAATGTATTACTATGTAGCAATTAGGTACTAATATGTACTTTTAAGGTACTAATGTGCACTCTTTAGGGGTACAGAGGTGTACCTTTCCAAAAGGCACTGCCCCAGTGACAGCTTTTGTACCAATTTTTTCAGATCATGTAGGACAACTGCAGATCATTTCAGAAATAATTGTAAGAGAAACAAATGGCAGAAATATATGTTATGTATTGTATACTTTAGGACTGTCAATTAAAATGATACTTTATAATTAATGATTTAAAGGGGGGGTGAAGTGCTATTTCATGCATACTGAGTTTTCACACTGTTAAAGAGTTGGATTCCCATGCTAAACATTGACAAAGTTTCAAAAATTAAGTTGTACGTTTGAAGGAGTATTTTTGTTCCAAAAAAACCTCTTCTGGTTTGTCACAAGTTTCGGAAAGTTTTTTTCGAGTATGGGTCTGTTTGACGTTAGATGGAGCGGAATTTCCTAAGAGCGCGCGCTCCCGTAGAGTAGAGCAGAGACATTCACTGACCAGAGCGATAGACCGAAATGTCACAAAAGAAGTGTGTTTTTGGTTGCCAGGGCAAGACAACCCTGCACAGATTACCAAAAAAAAAAAAAAAAACAGCATTAAGGGACCAGTGGATTGAGTTTATGACGGAGTTGTGCAAGTGTTTTTGTTTGTTCCCTGCATTTCGAAGATGCTTGTTTTACAAACAAGGCCCAGTTTGACGCTGGATTTGCGTATCGTTTATTTCTTAAGGATAATGCAGTCCCAATGAAAAAGGGTCACGATCGTGTGTTGGAACCGCATGCGGTGAGTAAAACTGCTTCAAATATCTCTGTGTTGTTAACTTAGCTATCAGCGCGTAAGCACATCAAGTAAACAACATGCGATGTTGTCATCAAACTGCACTTTCCACATGTAAAGCTTAAAAAAAAAAAAACGAAATAAAGTGGAACTTAACCTAACCGCTAAGTAAATATATACAGTTTCAGTACATAACACATAGAGACGTCGTTGCTGATGCTGCTCTTGTTAAATTTCAGCCTCGGGATCTGATTCTGGATCATAAATATACGCCGAATCTGACTGTTAGCCATGGTTTGTTTTGGATGTGTTTTTCCTCACGGTAATGTCACAGCTTCCAAATGCTCTCAACGCAAAAGCTTACTCGCGCTCGTGATTCTTTAGCTCCGCCCACACGTCACGCCTCCAGCCGCTCTGGTTTTTCCAGGAAAAATCGGTACAGACTATCTTTCTCTTATAAATTGTCACAGTGGGGCACTGTGACTAGAGACTGGCACTGGACTTAGAACACAACACACTAGGCATGCATAGACTTTTCATACAACAACACATATTTGTTTTGCGCAATGTAACACCAGTTAACACCAGGTATGTGTGTGTATGTAAATGATTGTGTATTGTTTAAGTGTTGATCCTGTTCTCACCATTTTTGTTTAGGTAAACACTTGGTGAGTCAATTTTTTTTTGTTAATTTGTGTATTGTTAAGAATACAAACACAACCGGTTGTTAAATGTTTGTTTTCAATTATCCACTTACATAAAGTAAACAGTCATACTTACGTACTGGAACATTTTCTCATAAAAAACAGAAGAAACCCAGGCACCACATTGCCACCATTTTTAAATGCCTGTTTCCCGCCAATAGAAGGCACACTTAATTGGTCTCATGCCGGAGGGGGAGATTGGTGTTTGTTTGATGCTTTGGTGAACCATAATAATGAATTTAGTTTGTGTTGTTTGAAATGGTTGTATATTTCTGCATGTTTTTAGTTCTAATAGTTATGCCTTTGTTACAATTAAGTTGCTATTTAATTGTTTTGTCTTTCTTGAACTTATTTGTTACCATCAATTATTTAATGGTTTAGTCCTAGGGGGAGGGGCTTATACTTTTTAAGTGTTTCTCTCAGTCTGGTAAAAGGAAGCTCGTAGAGTGAGTCGGGGAAAAGTTGCTTGCTTGATTTTTGGGTCAAATTATTGACATAGCCAAAAGTTTTGTTTGTACATTTAAACTTTGTACAATTTTTTTCTATTTTTTATTTGATGTTTTTCTACTTTTTGAGTTACACTGTAAATATAATTTGAATCATTTTGGAAAATCTTTGTTTTTCACATTTTGGAATAAACACCAACTTTTTGTCTTCATCAGCACGTCACTTCATTTTTTCACGCCTCCATCGGCCGGTACATCCAGAGCAGGGGTGCCGCCACTGCTTGAACACCTTGTAGCAGTTGGCACACCACTGTCTCTGTTACATAAATATAATAAAACTAAAGACTTTTTGGAGTTATGAAGGATGCAGTACTACTCTATAGGTACTCAAGATTAACAGGATATTGAGTGAAAACGAGCATTTCACCCCCCTTTTAACATTTTGTAACACATTTACTGACTTTAACATTATTAATTTTTAATTCTATAATTTTGGAATATAAGAAGTTTAAGATTGGGGTCAGTAATTTTTTTATTGTAATTTTTAGGTATTCATAATGGTGAGCGTAATTTCACCAAGTACAACATGTTCCTGCATCAACATCCTTGTTGATCCTGGAAAAACATTAAAATCAACCAATCAGAATTCAGATATAACTTTTCAGGAAATATCTGTTTTAGGCTTAAAATCAAAAGATGTTGATCCGTGTCGTACTTGGCAAAATCACGGAGACCATTTAAAATATATTTATAATTTAATTAAAATTATTTAATTTGATTTATTTATTATTTACCTTTATTCATCAAGAATTCATTCAATTGATCAAAAGTGACAGTAAATACAATTTGTTAAAAAGTAATGGCTGATGAAAATTCAGCTTTCCCATCACAGGAATAAGTTATATTTCAAAATATATTCAAATAGAAAAGCGTTATTTAGAATTATAATAATATTTCACAATATTGCAGTTTTACTGTTTTTTTTTTATCAAATATATGGAGCCTTTGTGTGCATAAGAGACTTCTTTAAAAAAAAACATAAAAATTGACCAAACTTATGAACAGTAGTGCATCTTAAAGATAAATAAATAAAAAAAATGTATATATTTAGTTTTTATTTGTTAGTGTTAAAAGCTAGGGCTGTCAATATAATAAAAATAATCATGATTAATCTAAACAACATTTATATTTTAGAAAACGGGATTGCCAGACCATGGTCCTTTGCATTAAAAAAGTTTAAAAAAAAACAAAAAACACCTGAACTATATAACTAACCTGTCAGCGTTATCATTAAGCTTTTACCTCAGCAATGCATGTCTTGGCATATAAAGTCGGTTCTGTGCCAAGTACATGAATATATTGGTCAAACCCAATTCATAAGTGATAGAGTAATTCAGTCATTCATTGTGATGCACCATTCAATGAACTGCTCCAAACTATTTGATCAATTAAAGAAAACCACAAAAGCGGATATGGATAGATGCACTATTTTCTTGGAGAGAGAACTTGTGAAAAGCTGCGTCTGAGAGCCAACAACATACCCTTGTTGTGTTCTACTTCTCAAGCCAGCAAAGCAACACCTTGCTTCCTTGCTGCAAAAGGCTGATAGACATATTTATCCATATGTGTAAAAATCCTGCCAAGCGCCAGGAAGTGTCCAACCTACACGATGACTCTTTGAAGTGCATCTCATCGCTCAAAAATGGTGGTTGTTCTGGTGGCCACTTGCCAAGACCTTACTGAGAATTTTTTGCCCCAGTTAATATGCCCTCACCAGCTAGACCGATATCTCACGTAGGATCCCTGAATAAAGTGAAAGTCATCAGTAAAGAGCCAAGGTGGAAAGTACAGAGGAGAGAGCTATTAAGGTTTGAAAACCTTTCTACAGAAAGTGATGTTCAAACAAGAACAGGAATCTGCCTCATTGCCTTTGATTTACACTTTATTCCGTATGAAAGGAGGTCATGTGTGATACAGTAAACCATAGTTCACAGTTTCACTTTGATACAGTTTACAGTTTCATCTGATTTTCTTTCCTTTACACATTTCCTCATGAAACACTGTTTGATTTGTTCAGCCTAATGGATCAGCCAGCGATACCATCTGAATAATTATGAGCACCTCACGAGTGCAGTTCTTGATTATCTGCATTTTTATCTTCAAGTGCTTCGAACCTGCCTTAGAGCAAAATAAAATCAGTGACTCAAAATTCAGAGCTCTACAAGGCCAAACTGACTACAGTGAAAAGAGATGAGATCTATTTGAGAAGGAGGTTTGTCAGAGGGGATGCAAAGACCTGAGGCTACAGTAGCCGCAGGCAAAGATCCGCACAATGTCCTATATACACACACAAACAAACAAAAAATCTTATGCCGTGTAAAGCCTCTTAAGCATACCCTGAAGGGTACATCACAGAATTCAATAGAACTAGAGCGAGAGTTCACTACAGACACTCTACTGAGTGATTTATAATTTTTTTCCCCCAGCAGGAATCATGGAGATTGCATTACTGCTCCAAGGTGTTTTTCTGAAGGAACTGACCAGAAACATGTTTTCCCTTTTGCTAGGAACACAAAGGATCTCTTAGGTACTACTGAGGCAGATTTTTCAATTAGATAGCGAGACTGATGATGCGGATTGGTCATTAGCGACACCTCCCTTCCTCTTTCATACAACCCTCATTAGTAGGTTGCTGATTGCATGCTATGCTAATAGAAATTCACTCACTGGGTTTGATTACCACCCTGTCTGTGCAGCTGTGCAGCATTTTTCAAGACTGAAACACTAAAATTCCCTAAAAATCTGACCGTGCTCTGCATTTATAACAGAAAAAAAAATTACATGCACCACATTTCCTATGAAATAAAGAATAGAAGTAGAAAAATCAGCATTCCACCTAAGGGTTATTATTTGATTTGCGACTGAATCAACAGATATATAACATTTTCTCAAAATGTTTAATTGTTAACCCATGTTTTCTGTATTTGTTTAATAACATCTTGCCATTTTATTTGTTTCAGAATATTTGTATTAATTGATTTTATTTATTTTTAAATTCTTTTGATTGTTAAAATGCTTAAAATGCAGTGAAGTTAGGGGAAAGGGTTAATGGGGTTTGGTGTAAAAATGATTGTTGAAGAAGCAGAAGTTTTTCAAATGGAAAATGTAAATATTTTAACTGGCCCACAATACAGTAATGATTTGATGAATGGGTTAAATGTCACACTTTGCAGAAAGGGGTCTCTGTTCTAAAAATACTGCTCCTTTCCCTGCCCAATCAAATCAGTATTGTAAGCCTGACCTTGAGGTCATATTGTCCTGACTTGTGAGCTGTGGCAGTGCACTCTGAACCCTGAATGACCCAACCTGGCTTTTTATGAGGCATGTCAGCATATTTAATTGCTTGACATTTGTTTATTTTTGGATTCAAATGCAGTTATATTGTACAGCATACTGCTGATTCACGAGTCGGTAAGTGACTCCACGTGTCCAGAGTAAAAATAGTATGAGCTCGGTGTGGATTTGTTACAGGCCCACTCAGTCTGCATAAAGAAAATGGAGTCTATAAACAAAGTCGAGATGTAATTCTGCAGCGGACCGTTTATCACATCTGCCGTCGCAATTGGAGAACTTTTCCCCTCAGTTTAATGAGCTGCTCTGTCATGATTAGCCGCCTGCTCAGGAGCGATCATTTCACCGTATGTACTTGCTGCAGAGAAGAATGCTAGCACTTTATTTACGCTGTGCTCTTGTGCAGACACCCATGCGAAGTTGACAGAGACGTCCCCACAATGATGTTCTTTTAGATGTGAAAGCTGCATTTTGTCCATGTTCCAGACTAAGACAACAGTTGCGAAAACGTGATGATATATTTGTGAACAAATGACTATAGTTTGAATCTCATTTATTTTTTTTTAGTTTCCGTCAGAAATGTCATTAACAAAACATTAGGTCTTTGTTTCTTACAGTCACCCAAAGTGCACGGCTATCCTGATATGGAGGCTGTGCCACTCCTGCTCAGCAAAGTGAAGGCCGAACCTCCAGAAGACCTGCTCTCGTCCGAGCAATTTCAGACCCAGACAGAGCCCGTGGACCTGTCCATCAACAAGACACGGACATCATCTCCTTCATCCAACAGCTCACCCATTACCTCAGCCTTCTCTCCATCTTCCTCTTCATCATTGTCATCCTCACCTTCCGTCATCACCTCAGTCTCCTCGGGAATGCCCTCCATTTTGACACCCGGGCCGTTGGTGGGTTCTGCTCATGGAGTTAGAGGCCAGCAATTTTTGCACATCATCCACCCCGTCCCCCCTTCCAGCCCTAGTAAACTTCCCAGCCAGGTGCACCGTATCCCTGTGGTGGTGCAGTCACTGCCCCTCATGTACACCACAGCCATACGTTCCCCTTCAACCCTCAACTCCACCATCATGTTACCTCTGCTGGACGAGGCCAAGTACCATGGCAAAGGTGAGGACCACTTTCTGGATTGTTCAATAATTCCTGTTGGTTCACTTATACTTGCTGTACACTGCTTTTTTTTATGACTCAGTATTTTTATCTAGTTTCCAAGTACAAATACCTAAACATTCTTAAAACAATATATATCTACTCGAGAAGCAAAATGAACATGAACATGAACTCTGACATTGTCAAAAAAAAATCTTTGAGTTTATGCCTAAATTAAGTGAAAAAAAAAAACACTTACTCAAGGGAAACCTAGATTGTTCTTACCCCATTGATATACTTTTTTTGTTTGTTTGTTTAAAGCAAAAACTCACTTTACTGATACATTTTCTGGAAATATGACACTTTCAAGTAAATGCATCTTTATTTAAAAATGTAAAGATATTTATATTGAAAAACAAGGCAAAAGGTGCTTATTATTTTTTGCAGTATAAAAAGGTCGGAGGTTTGCAAGTGGGAATAACTTGACAGTTTGAGAATGACTTGATCACCAGTGTGCCCCTGAGTGAAGCACTTAACATCAGCCTGCCCCAAGGGGAATGTTGAAATCTTACGAAATTGTGATCACAGGGGAAAATAAATAAACTGGAATTGGGAAAAACGAAAGCTGATTAAAAACATCTGTTTCCTTCACATTTGTTTTAGGGAAAGACTAGCTTCAGACAACTGCATCTCTCACAGAAAAACACAATAGTACTCATAATGATATGCAGATATGGGGTTGTTTGTCTTCAGCTGCATGTGTACTTCCTGCTGTTAGGGAGTATGTGCTGGGTGACAGGCCTTACACACTGTCTGCTTTTGAAGTGGTGGGCATATAAAGTAAAAGATTAATTTACTTTGCAGAAGTTAAAGAATTATTCTGGAATGCACATATGTCCACTGATGGACACTGTTAGTATACAAATTAAATTAACTAGTAAGAGTGTGAAAAATTATTGTCATTTTCCAAAGGGCTTAAAGTCCCCAAAGTTGACAAAACAACCATATATGAGTTTTATACGTTTATACTGAAAAAAAATATATATATTGTAAAAAAAGTTGTCTGGAAGGCAAGAAATGAAACTTGCCAACCTAAAACTACTGTGAAGCCCATATTTGTGCACTTAAGATCAACATATGTTGCTTTTCTAACAAACAGAACATTGTTTACTGAGATGAAAGTGGTTTCTGCAAACACAGGGTCTGCAGACAGGTCTCGGCCCCTCGCCGCATGCCCTAATCAGAAGCACGTATCTTGCATGGTGCCTTCCCAAACTCTGGAGACCTCACCGATGGTACTTTGGGTCTGCTGTTTAGGGTTGGTCTTCCTGAAGGGCGAGTTTTAATACTCTGGCGCTAAGCCATGATGCTCTGGGTGTTGCTGTCAAATGGTGTTCGGGCCGAGCGGAGGGGACAAGGCAGCTGTTTGTTGCTCAACCTCTTGTTTATCTGGGAAGGGTGTCCATCCCAAATGGTTGGGCAGGGCTGGGCATCCTGCTAGAAGAAGGATTTAAATACTGGGTGTCTTGCTCAGCTTCAAGGAAAGAAATAGAGGAAAAACAAGGTTAGCATAATGGGGTGGGGCGGATATTGAAAATGGGTGGCACTGCGAGCAGTCAGGCACAGAGCAACATGGACTCCACCCAGAGTTCTCTGGAGCAGCACAGAGGAAATGGGGTCGGACCTGGGAGGGGTCAACATGGTAGCAGACGATGATATGCTTACATGATAGTTAGTCAGTCACTGTCATGTAAGCATATCATCATCTGTAACATTATGTCTGCCACCAGTAACATTACAACTATTTAGAGACACAAGTATGAACCTTATGTTCGGAAGTGCACCGATCGGCAATGCTTACAAGTAAACGTTCATGAATAAATGTTTTCGTCATGGCCAGTGACAGCTGGAAACACAATGGACAGCGCACACTTTCACTTGCACACGCATACTCATGTACAGGTTGCCAGGGGGAGGGGGGGGAGAGGGGGTGTGCCCTTCTCCACAGCCCTGTCTCCGGCTGAGTTACCATGGAAACAGGCTGTGGCTGGAAACAACAGGAGAAAGAAATCATGGGGTTTGCTTCACCACCTTCATGAACTCTGCTTTTGTCATTGCCTTTATATGGATATTGTTTTAAGGAATATCCGGGCAAGCAATGCACTGTAGGTAAACTGAATGGATTATGGGGGAGACGGTCCACAGAGACAGAGTAGATTATTCACAGTAGCTGTCTACAGCATCCATACTATAGAGTATATTCAAAATTAATGTTTTCTTTTAAACAGATTTAGTTTAACATATTTTATGTAAAGTATATAGCACATTAAAAAGTGCTGCACAGTTCAGTAAAGAAAGTTATAAAAAAAAAGTAATGTAAAAAACTACAATAATACAATTTTAATAATAATATGCAAATTGGAAGTTAGAAAAAGCATTTATTGAACTAAAAATAATCAGGGGCATTAACAGAATACAAGTATGATTTTAAATCTGTTTGAACATAGCTTCTGCTATAACTGATTTATGTCTAGCCTGAGCAGACAGAATGGAGAAGGAGAGAGAAGAGCTCCGGGCTCTTGTAATGTGTCCAATTAATCTTTCATTGAAATCCTCCATCAGTTTTGCTGAGCGTTTGTGGCACTCTAAAGTGGATGTTTAAACTACCCTTGGAAAGGCATAGAATATGTTTTGTGCTGAATTTGATAATGACTAACAGTAAAAGGCAATAGGTATGAAGTTAGGACAGTGCATGTGACATTCAACCTTTTCGTGACTAGTGGGTTCTCCTCAAAAATGGTGTGCTGGTCTGTTCTTATAGCATTGCTATAATACATATAACAGATATACTGTACATATATACATACACTGCCATTCAAATGTTTGGGGTTGGTAAGTTTTTTTTTAGTGATTTTTCTTTGCTAATTTTTATTAATATTATTAAAACAGTAATAACATTAATTTTGTGAAATGTTATTACTATATATATATATATATATATATATATATATATATATACATATATACAGATAGATAGATAGATAGATAGATAGATAGATAGATAGATAGATAGATAGATAGATAGATAGATAGATAGATAGATATTTTAAAATGTAATTTATTCTTTGATGGGGGAAAAAAAGCTGAATTTCATAAGCAGTATTATTCCAGTCTTCGATATCACATGATCCTTCAGAGATTATAGTGTATATGAACATGAATTATATCAGCATGTAGTCTGGTTTTCCTGAGGTCCATTGTTTGTAGGAGCAGCTCACAAAAATTGCTCTGATGGTAGGAAATTTGTGGAATTTGGGTATGAGTCATGATTTACTGTGTATTTTTCCTTAATCATGTCATTTTTTCAGTAATCAATCACACTATAAAACCACTGACAATCGACAGAGACCTAATTGTGAGTTTTGCTCAAAAATGCCCCTGAGACCATATAGCTGACATCGTAGGTGTTCTTATCATTCATACAGAAATTCATAAATTGGCAGCATAACTATGTCCAACACCCGAGAAACAAAGGGCAAGTGGCAGCATAGCTCTGTTGCCTTTAGACGTTCTCTGGGCATCTGATCGCCTGTGCTGGTGTCATACCCGCAGGACACACTGCCCAAGGCTGATTGGGAGACAGCACGGACACCTCTGATCCGGGATCAGGTCTGACAGACTGCTGAGAGAGCAGCGAATTAGAAGCACAGCCCTGCAGCCTGAGCTAACCCACATACAGTGATATTAACAAAGGACGCTGCTCTCGTTCTGTGGGGAATGAGTTCAAGTAATCAGAGATGGGGTTTTGTGACGACCAGTCTTAAGCATTGACATATACAGGTGTGTCTGAACCTGTATTTGATGACAAAGTCACAAACAAGCAGACACCTGAAATGTATCATGTGGTATAAAAATAACTGCTGTATTAATATTACATTGTTATCATGTGCAACATAATAAAGCAACACGTTTTTTTCCTTTACATTTCTGGCCTTTTGGGTGAAATATCATTGGTCCAAAATGCCTCTCCGCAAATCTAAACACATTAAAACATCAAATGGCTGGGATTCAGTCGCTTCACACCACTGCTGTTACCAGTGTGTTAACTAAAACTATTACAAATCATTTACGATAACTTAAAGAAAACAGAACTATGATGAAAAATAAATATTAGATGAAAAATGTGTAAAACTTAATTATTATATATTTTTTTGATAATTAATAGTATTTACTGCCTTAATAGTATATGCTAAATTACTGTAGCTATAAATCCTGATGTATTGTGTCTGGTTAATACCAATATGTTTTAATATCATAATATTAATATTGTATTTGTTGAATATTAAGTTTGTTCCATTTAGGCCCTGTAGTCATTTATTTAATAAACCGCAGGGTCATTTTCACCATCTTAAAATAGTGTTCTGGGTTTATCAGCATTCTGTGGTGGAAATGACATTGGATTATTATTATTTTGGAGCATATGAAAAGTAACAGATGTAAATAATGAAGCCATGATAAAGTTTCTAAGACCATTAATGTGACCTTAAAGGACTGAAATCTGTTCCTTTGAATGATAATCAATCAAAAAAAAAAAAAAAAAAAAAAAAAAAAAAAATCAACAAGGTGCCAAAAGTTGAAGGGACAGCCTGAAATGCTGTGCTAATTTGTGCTCAGTGTCATGCAGCATATTGTAAGCTTCTGAATAGGCCTGAGAATAGCCTCGGGTGATACTCGTATTACAGACATATAACTAACCTCATCCTCTGTTGTTCTCCCCCTGCGGCAGCACAAACAGACCACAATGGCCTGTCGCCAAGACAAATCAAAAGTGACAGTGATGATGACGACCTGCCAAACGTGACCTTGGACAGTGTTAATGAAACAGGATCCACGGCGCTGTCTATAGCGCGAGCAGTCCAGGAGTGAGTATTCTCTAAAGACACACTTTCGCAAAAACACACCAGCCTACACTGGAAATCAAGCTCCTACATATGCACACTGACTGTCTTCAACTAATAGTGTATTGTACATAGTGCTAACGATGTGGATTCATTTTGTATCTTTGGAGATTCTGCTTTGTAGTTTGATTGAAAACTCCTTTTTGAATCCAAAGCCCACCTTTGTCCAAGATAATATTTGAAGGCTTTCCTATTTATGCTGATATGCACCTTCTGTTTTCATTTTTTTTTAAGCATTTTTGATTAAGAATATGTTAATAAAGCTAAATATAAAAATAAAAATGTATTAGGTCCAATGTGGGCCGGGCCCCCTGGTTGAGAAACACTGCTTTAAAGAGATAGTTAACCCAAAAATGACATCATTTTTATGTTGTTCCCAGCCTGGGGTGCATTTCCCAAAAGCGTAGTGAGCAAATTGTAAGGACAAAATCAGTTGAAACACTCTTCAGAGTATCTTCTGATGTTTTCCACAGAATAAAAGAAGTCATGCAGGTTTGGATTGACAAGGATGTGTATACATGATCACAGAATGACAACATTTCAGTGAACTATCCCTTCAATGGATTAAAGAGTTGAAAATGAATACCTATCACAACACTTTTGCAAACAGTGAAGCGTTTCTTTGAAGGCCATTCTTTGTTAAACCAGCTCTTCGGTTACATTAGCTATCACCTCCCATTCTTGGCGGCACAACTCCATGTGTCTTCACTCAGATGAGGTATAGTCTTCCCATTAAAGACAGTGACATGATCAAAACCAGAAGCCTCTTGAGCCCTGCAGGCTGTAAAAAACAGCCTAGGACTTCTCCCAAAGAGTTTTCCATGATCCGGCCCCCCTACCAGCACCCTGCCGTCCGAGCCTGTTATTTAGTCAAATGGTTTGGAAAGTATTCCAGGATTCCTCTGTATGTCAAAGCTTCACTCTGACACCGTGTAAATGTTTCCCTTTGGTCCGAGTGTGCTGTGGACGAACACTACTAGGACTTTTACCCCAGTGCAGCAGAATACCAAAACACAGTTTAACCAGATTTACAGGAATGGTGTTACTGGGAGAGCTGCTGCTTTTGGCTGTTTACAGAGAGAGAGAGAGAAAAGGAGAAAGAGGGCATGTGTGCAGCTGTGTTCATTCTAGCATGTGAAATAAGATAATATTGTGGGCAGCGTCGCCACAAGAATAACACAGATAGCACGGCAGGCTCAATGGACGAGAACAAATGAGCATTTATCACATCGAAGAAGTGTTTGATGAAGAATATTGTCATTTAATTGGGTCAGTGTTTCTGCACAATAATCGAACCAGAAAATTACAAAGGCAAGGCAATAGAATGCAGTCTACAATGAGACTGGAGCATCTAACAGTAGGAATGATGCCTTGTCTTGTGAGGCGAATTTGTGGACGCAGAGTTTGGCTGGCACCGCGAGGCCCCACGGGACTAAATAAACCCCCTCGGCTCACAGACTTGTCAGAGGCCAGTCACATCCGACCCAAAATGACTCAGTTTCCACTATAAGGCCGTCCTCACCACCAGACGAGCCAATTTAGTAGAGTGAACTGCCAAATCTGCACATCATTTAAATATCCACGCAGCTAAAGAAGCCCTGTATCACACAACACAGCACTCTGAGTGAGAGGCCAGCAGTGTTAATTTTGACAGCGAATTCGGATTTAGTCTTAGTCTTAGTCTTTTGAATAACACACCATTTAGTTTTAGTCACATTTTAGTCATCTGAAATGTTTTAGTCTTAGTCTAGTTTTAGTCGACTAAATATCATAAGAGTTTTAGTCTTAGTCTAGTCTTAAGTCTTTTAATCTTAGTCTAGTTTTTTTTTTTTAGTAGAACAAAGTCAAATTAGTTGATTTGACTAAATGTTTCCATCAGTCTGTTATGGAATGGTATTTATAAAATAAACATAAGGCCTGCTCTCAATGAAAAATATACATGCTCTCTGAAAAAGATATGCATTCGTCCTGAATGATATGCAATGCATATGACATTCTTTCAAGATGAAGTACAGTATTATTGAAATAGACAACCACATATATTATATTTGTATTGTTTGTTCATTCTATTTCTTTATTTGTGCTATTTACACAAAGTTTACATTTTTTTAAGTTTGTTTTTGTTCATTTAAAATAGCACTGCATAGTCTTCACTGTAAAATAAAATACACAATCAAACCAAAATGTATTCAGACACCTTCAACGTTTCTTACAATATCATAGTTTATTTGCTGTAGTTTAGAAATTGGTAATAAAATATGACAATAACTCAGGATTAAACTGTGTCAGAACAACAAATTCATCTTGATAATGTCTGATGCAATGCTTAATTTGGTTCAGTCTGTGGTGTGAAAAGGTTGCATTACCAATTAAAGAAAGAAACACTTAAGCAAAACATGCTCAGGTCCCTATTATTTTTATTTTTTATTTTTTAGTCACTAGTAAAACAATATAATCTATTCTATCTGATTTTTGGATTGACTTTGGATAAATTCTTGTTAAAACTACAAAGTAATTCAATCAAGAGCAGTGAGTGATTTACTTTCATTTTCATACATTAAAGACACTGACAGCAGAGCTAGTAAATTAGGCGCGGTCACTTTAAGAGACAAATGCATCCATTATAAAGATACGCACCCGATTTCTTTCCAACTCTTTACTTTCACTGAAGACATAACTACAGACTTTTTCGAACACACTTTCCAACACGGGTATTTCGACATATTTAGTATGTATTTGTTGTTGGTACAAAAGCAAGAAGACTTTGAGACGCGTCTCTGCTTGCTCCCTGAACACCAGAACACCGCGCTGCTGAATTGAGCTCTTTCACTTTTCGCTCTTTTTCTTATGTTTATTTAAAATGCGATTTGTATTTGTTCGTTCAGGTGCAGGAGGACGCAAATGTCCTGAAGGAGATCTCGGTTCAGTGTCGCGCGTAACCATCTGCTCAGTTCAGCGTTCCTGCATCGCGGGGCTGAAGCCAACTTGATGTGTTGAATGCTCGGAGCACGTTATAAAACGTATTCTTAAAATACACATTTCTGTTTTAATAAATGCTCATATTAAAACATAGCATTACACATAAGTAGGTACAAAAATAATCAGTGATACATTTACGACCCCATAAAAATTTGGGTCCAAATGGCATTTCAAAAGGTTGCAGTGTAGTTCCCTGTGTAAACAACTTAACTGTTATGAAAACGTCCTCGAAACTGTGCGAATTTCTGCAAACTCATCTTTGTTCTCTTTTCTGTGTAACTGCTCCTGCGTTTGTTTAGCTGTTGCGCTTGCATTTGCCGCGGCTTTTTAAAATGGCTCGGCTGCTTCTGCATAGATCAACCTACCCTCAAAGATTCGCTCTGATTGGATCTCTTCTCCATTCGTCCCTCCCATATATTTTCGTCTAATTTTTATTCGTTGACTAAAGTGTCAGTTATATTTCGTCACGTTTTTCGTCATCATATCTGACTTTTTATTTAGTTTTTATTTAGTTTTCGTCCGTGAAAAAGGTTAGTTGACGAATATTTTTCGTCATAGTCTTCGTCAACGAAATTAACACTGGAGGCCAGATGCCGTTATGTGCTGATATCTGCCTTTAAGTTGCTGATATCAGTTTCAGATAAACAGACGAGAAGTCATTGGCCAACTTTTGCATCTCTGAGAGCTTCTTAAGTGACAAATGCATCTATGTGGGTTTCTGTGTTGGGTGTTTGGGTGTGTTGCATTATCCATGAATTCCTGTTGGAATATTATTATTATTATTTTTGTTGACTGATATTGGACACACATTTCTACAGATATTAAGATTTTAAATAAATTTTTCCGTCATCTAGCACTGATTTAAAAGAATAGCTCTATCGTAAAACAAAGAATAGCACTGAGCTTCAATCCCAACCATAATATAAAATAAGCCCCTTTTCATTCAGACTTTTTCCTTTTGGTTTAATAATCCTATATTGCATACCTTATATTATAATGTAGTTTATAAAATCACTGCAGCATTACAATTTATTTATTAATTTGACAATGACCAAAATGTGAATTATTTGTGGAATTTGTTATTTATATTTAATTATTGGTAAAATATTAATATTTGTAATATGTAAAATACATTTTATAGAATATATTGTTAATATTTTATATATATAAATAATTGTGATTTATGTATAAAATATTACTTATAAGTACTTATTTAAATAATATTCATATTTATTAATTCTCTCTGTATATAATTGTATATTTATATGTATAGTTTTATATATTATGATATATATTCATTTTTTACAGCACATAGAGTAGACTAACAGTAGTACAGTAATCTTGATTCTTTCTGTCATTCCTCTCTGCAGACTGGATGAGATACAGGTCTTGTTGTGACATGTTTTAGGGAGTATATCAGAGGACACCCTGAGCCCTGAGCAGAAAGCTTACTTCGCTGGTCACTCTGATTAGAAACAAAAAGACCAAGAGCTCAGTTCATTCTGAGCCATTTTCCAACATACAGAATAATTCATTCATCCCTCCACACAGAAACACAATGACAAAACCACAAAGCCAGGATGACAGGGGTATGCAGGGTTCACACAAGAGCTGTTTTAAAGGTCTAGGCATCATCTGGGCGGCAGAGCTCTGCACAAAAACAGACATGGTTGAATCAGTGGTTTGACCCAACAAAAAACTTAGATTTAAGTAAAATTTTAAGTAAAAGAGGGGATAAAAGTGCCAGTGGAGTATGAACTATAAGTAGCATAGTGTCCTCTTTGTGCTGGGAGAAGTGAGGGTTGAACTGGGCAAAGTCAGGTTCCATCCAAACCGGGGGATCATCCCAGTACCAGCCTAACATTGTTGCACCACACCTGAATCTAGAGGACATCTGGTGCCTGTGCACATTGGTGTTGTGAAGGACCTGTGTGAGACATGATGCTTGGTATATTATAGACTGTATATTTTAGATCTACCAATAATGGATTTAGCTGGTATTTATATCAAATGTGGGCCAATTGTAATACAGAAATCCATGTGTATGTTTTAAGAAAAAAGAATTCCCCTCCAAAATCCAAATTATAGCCATTGATCAATCAATCAATCAATCAATAAAATTATATATATATATATATATATATATATATATATATATATATATATATATATATATATATATATATATATATATATATATATTAATTTGGACAACATTTAAGGTGATTTTCTTTAGATTTTAGACACCCCCAGATTCCAGATTTTCAAAAAGTTATATCTCGGTCAAATGTGTCCTATCCTAATAAAACATACATCAATGGAAAGCTTATTTATTCAGATTGCAGATGATATATAAATCTACATTTTGAAAAATTGACACTTATGACTGGTTTTGTGGTCCAGGGTCATATATATATATATATATATATATATATATATATATATATATATATATATATATATATATATATATATATACACACACACACACACAGTAAATATACAGTAGATATAGATATATAGATATATTGAATCATTTATTGACTGAATGAAAAGATAAATTGGTTGATGTGTTCTGGACATGCATCTAGACATGATGATTTGAGGTGAATCCCTGATTACATCAAGGAGAATAACCATCTGAACCTGTCAGGTGGATATGTATTTTCAAGTCATTTTCTGCGAGTCAGACTTCTGTTTCACTATTTATGTCAGCGGCGTCCCCTCTGAAATATATCTGACTGTAAACATCCTGAGAGTTCTCCGCTGAAGTCTTTCCACTGTAAATCCTATCACTCCCTTCGTGCTCCCTCGCTCCCTCTGAACTCTGCTTCTAACATCAACCCCCCTCCATTTTTATCTGCCACCAACTAAACTATCTCTGTGACTCTCTCACTCTCTTGTAATTTCCCTGAGAGAAAAAAACAAAAAAAAAAAACAACCTGTTTGGCTCATTGCCTCTTTCTCCGCTTCTCTTTGTCTCCTCTTCTCAATTTCACTTCTCCCCTCCTGGGTCTCTTTCTCTCTCTCTCTCTCTCTTTCACCCTCTGTGTGTGTTTGCTCGAGGCAGTGAGAGAGAGTTCAGCCTCATTTCTGACACATTGGCTTATTTCCGCTAGGCCTTCGCTTGGCAGCAAATCAACACCAACAGGTGACCCAGGAGCAGGGGAGAAACAGGAAGTGGGCTGCGTGTGGTGGAGACAGTTCACTGGAGGGGTTGTCTGGCTCCGCCCCCTCGGTCTTTATTGCCAGGCCCAGCCTATGCCAATCAGCAAAGCAGGGACATAGAGCTCTTATTACCTTAGAAGGGAAGGCGAGCGAGGACAATGTAATGTAATTAGACTCTCCTCTCTTTCTACTTATGGGAGAAATGGAATAAAATGACTCTTACACTCTCTTGCTTTCAGACACAGCATGTCCTCACACTTACGTGGCTCTCCGCTCTTCTCCAACAGTTCAGTGAGCTCATTGGTTGATATGTACAGATCCTCTCAATGAGAGCCAGCGTTCAGTCTGAAAGCTAGTCCATTATTCATTTTCTCACAGCAATCACAACAGGCAGCATGTTAGTACTGTACAGTTTTATTTATTTGATCGTATAATATTTTGTAACATTGACTGGAATAAGTATGTTAAGACATTCCCTTGGATGTTGCTAAAAGCAAACTAACAAGCAACAAATGTCACATCTCTGTAAGAATTATGACTTGTCTTGTAAGAAAAGAAAAAAAAAAGTTGGCCTCTTGAGTATTTGGGTTGTGCCATCAAAATGCATCAGGTCTACAGCACCATCTAGTGATATATTATAGTAGAACATTAGCAATGTGGGCAAGAAATCAAAGAACCTTATTTATTTTTTTAGTTAACAATATGTAAAATGAATAAGTGATGAATGCATTTCTTTTTTATATATATATATATTTATATATATATATTTTCATATATTTGACGGATGGCAAATTGTGAAAATGTGTGTGCTAATAGTTAAATCTCTTTTTGAATTTTTAAACTTTACTAGTTTATTTGTAGTAAAAACTGTAGTCAATAAGATTTTCATTAAAGAAATTAATTCAGCGAGAATGCATTAAATTAATAATAAAAAAAATGAATTTATTTGAATTTCCATTCAAATAAATTATGCTCTTTTGATATTTCTATTCAACAAAGAATTCTGATATATATATATATATATATATATATATATATATATATATATATATATATATATATATATATATATATATATATATATATATATTTACATATACATATATATATATCAAACAAACAAATTTAACAAGAATATTAAGCAGCACACCTGCTTTCAACATTTAGAATGATAAGAAATGTTATGTTAGCAGCAAATCAGCATATTAGAATGATTTCTTAAGGGTCTTGTGACACTGAAGACTGTAATGATGCTAAAAAATCAGCTTTGCCATCGCTGGAATAAAATAATTATAAAAATATATAAAAATAGAAAACCGTTTTTTTACATTATAATAATAATTCACAATATGACTTTTTTTGATCAGAAATATGCATTTTTTTTTCATTTTAAGATAATTATTATAAAAAAAATATATAAAAAAAAAACATTAAAATCTTAACCCACTTTATGAGGAAAACACATGGTCAAGGTCTTAAATACTGCTTGGAAAAGTTGTTGTTTTATATTGTTACCACATGATGGCAGCAGTTAGTTTATATACATGGAGCTGTCTCAGTTAAAATCTTAGGTTGCTGAATAAAGTCAGCTGGCAATATTTGAATGCCTTTAAGATTAAAATATCTCTCTCTCTCTCAGTTCCATGTCACCATTCAGTATTGAGAGCATTCGACGGCCACAGCCACCTGAATCTCCAGACTCCAAGAAACGACGCATCCATAGGTGTGACTTTGCAGGCTGTAATAAAGTTTATACCAAGAGCTCCCATTTAAAGGCACACAGGAGGACACACACAGGTTTGTCAGCACACAAATGCAATCTGTACACCTAGTTTCACTATCAGTTTATTTGAATTTGGAGTATTGTTTCTGGTTAAAGAAATAGTTCACCCAAAAATTTGCTGAAAATTTGGTCACCCTCAGGCCATCCAAGATGTAGATGAATTTGCTTCTTCACATTTTACAATTTCCTTAATATTTGTAAAATAACAGTGGTGTTTATTTTTGCCTAAGTAAGGTTATTATTTCATTATCTCTACTAGGTGAGAAGCCATACAAGTGTACCTGGGATGGCTGCACATGGAAGTTCGCCCGCTCGGACGAGCTGACGCGGCATTACCGTAAGCACACAGGGGTCAAACCCTTTAAGTGTGGGGACTGCGACCGAAGCTTTTCTCGCTCAGACCATCTGGCCCTGCACCGTCGCAGACACATGCTGGTCTGAACCCATCCACTCATTCACACACGGGAGAGCTGGATCTCCCCCAGTAGTGTTCAGCTGGGCTGGACACAGACACGGCCATCCCTGCCCCTGAGAAAGAACGAAAGAGAGGATAAAGCAAGCAGTGGAGGAGCATGATGCTTTCCCCACATCTACAGAGCTAAACAGGGTCCATTCAGGGAGGGACATGGCTCATCTACAAGCCTGAAACATTTGGAGTCCAGGATGTTGATTGTCTCATGTCTGTTCAAAGGATTATTTCACACGGACAAATGGTTTGTTTTCTGATTTTCCCTTTCCGAATCATCCGTGTGGCGTGTTTTCACATGGCTGCTTGTCACTCATCTACAATGTGAAGCAACACAGAGTGGAATGGCTCTACGTGTTCTTCAGACAGATACGAAGGGGAGCTTGACCGTGAGTGGTATGCTTGCACAGTTTTTTACATTTACATCAAGAGCCAGACTATTTCAGAAGGATTAAGTCGATCTTCTAATGCGAAGAGTTTGGGCCAGTGATTCCAGAGGTTTCAGAAGTTGCCCTTTACAGGTTAACACACCAGCGAATGAGATTACACAACAAACTATCTATCATAATGTTCATTTTGGGTAATTATATCTTCTATTCCTCCTAGCTGATGGTTTTAATGAATGAATTTGATAGGAAAAATGCAGGTGCAGTCTATTCTCCACATTTGTCTGAATTGTATCACATTGACTCAATAATTAGGAAAATACGTGTAAATCTGGATAATGAGGGTCTTGAGGCAGAAGAGCAATATACTCATTCTGAGCACCACAGAGGTGAGCTGGCCTGGTCCTCCTCACCCTGTTACACAGTCCAAACTTTTGTTTTCTATAATTCTGATACCTCTTCTATTTATAGTGGATTTCTGGAGGTGTAGTCTCTCACAACTTTCTAGGATATGCTCTGTTTTCTTTTCATTTTGTGAGATTGCTTTTGAACTATGAAGCCTGATGTCATTTATGGTCAGTACAACAGCACTGTTCATTGGATTTGTCCTTCACTTTGTATCTATGAGCATCTTTGCAAACATCAGTGTGTCCAATCGCTAATTATTTTGATGACACTTAATTTAATTAATGCATTTGGTAACATTGGTAACTAACAATGTACATTACCATTCATAAGTTTGGGGTCAGTAGGAATTGTAATGTTTTTTCAAAGTCTCTTAGGTTCACCAAGGCTGCATTTATTTAATAAAAAAATAAGAGTAAAAAAAAAGATATTATAATATATATTATAATATATATAATATATAATAGATATTAAAATGTAAAACAACTTACAAAAATCTAATTTAAAGGGGGGGTGAAATGCTATTTCATGCATACTGAGTTTTTTACACTGTTAAAGAGTTGGATTCCCATGCTAAACATAGACAAAGTTTCAAAAATTAAGTTGTACATTTGAAGGAGTATTTTTGTTCCAAAAAAACCTCTTCTGGTTTGTCACAAGTTTCGGAAAGTTTTTTTTGAGTATGGCTCTGTGTGACGTTAGATGGAGCGGAATTTCCTTATATGGGTCCTAAGGAACTTCTGCCGGAAGAGCGCGCGCTCCAGTATAGCAGAGCACTGAGAGGCTGAGCACAGCCTGATCAGAGCCAGAGCGTCGCAAAAAGTCACAAAAGAAGTGTGTTTTTGGTTGCCAGGGCAAGACAACCCTGCACAGATTACCAAAAGAGAAACAGCATTAAGGGACCAGTGGATGGAGTTTATTTTTACAGAGCATCAACGGAGTTGTGCAAGTGTTTTTGTTTGTTCCCTGCATTTCGGATTGCACATCGTTTATTTCTTAAGGATAATGCAGTCCCAACGAAAAAGGGTCACGATCGTGTGTTGGAACCACATGCGGTGAGTAAAACTGCTTCAAATATCTCTGTGTTGTTAACTTCGCTATCAGCATGTAAGCACATCAAGTAAACAACATGCAATGTTGTCATCAAACTGCACGTTCCACATGTACAGCTTAAAAAAAAAAAAAAAAAAAAAAAAAAAAAAAGACGACATAAAGTGGAACTTAGTCATTTTCCAAAACCGCTAAGCAAAGATATACAGTTTCAGTACATACCACACATATAAGCCTTTGCTGATGCTGCTCTTGTTAAATTTCAGCCTCTGGGTCTGTGTCACAGCTTCACATGCTCTCAACGCAAAAGCCTACTGGCGCTCGTGATTCTTTAGCTCCGCCCACACGTCACGCCTCTAGGCGCTCGTGTTTATCCCGGAAAAATCGTTACAGACTATCTTTCTCTTATAAATATAATAAAAATAAAGACTTTTTGGAGTTATGAAGGATGCAGTACTACTCTATAGGTGCTCAAGATTAACAGGATATTGAGTGAAAACGAGCATTTCACCCCCCCTTTAAATAATCACATATTTATATATAATATAATATTCATATTTATATTATAATATAAAATTATATTATATTTCAAGCAGCCATTAATGTCACATGATCCTTCAGAAATCATTCCAATATGCTTATTTTTGTGCTTAATAATTTTGTGGAAACCCTGATACAGTTTGTTTCATGATTCTTTAATTAATATAGAGTCAATTATTTGAAACATACATCTTTTGTGACTTTCTAAATGTCTTTACTGTTGGATTTGATCAATGTTATGACATCCTTGCTGTACAAATGTATTCATTATTTTCGTAAAAAAAACAAACAAAAAAAAAAAAAAATCCCAATGACCCCAAACTTTTGAATGTACAACAATTCAAAGCATCTTTAAATCTAGGTAAATTATAAATATGCTATTGTTCTATTCATGATATCTTGTACTATTTATGTTTGCTCATAATACAGTAATGGTAGTTGACACTTATAAGTGCTGTTAAACTATTGTTCATAGTTAGGTCATGATACCTAATGCATTCATAATGTTAATGAATTCAAACTTTTTATTGAAGTGTTACCAATGTACCAATTTTTCAATCATCCTAGCATGACAGCAATTGAACAATCCCTAAAGTCACCAGGAGAGGGCAGCCAGTGAGCTGAATTACAAAGGGATCCCTGATATGATCTCTTAGTGTTTTTCTTCTCTTTTTCTCTCTTTACATTTTCTTCACGTATTCTAATGTTGGAAAGTGATTCAAATATTTACTGAGCCATATCTGTTGATATTAGAATCTTAATCAGAAATGTATAATTTCTACCTATTATTTATCTATCCATTCTAAGCATTCTTAGAGGGATTTAATGAATAGGCCTATATATATATATATATAGACACACTACACTAAGATACTGAAAAAAGCAATATGCTGCACTTGTGTGAATACAACTATTTCTTTTACATACTGTACCCTGATCAATTCACTGTGCGTTCCATGTTGTGCCGTTCACTATAGGTTTAGGTTATAGAGATATCAATTTTTTTTTTTTTTTTAAAGGAGAGCTGTCAAAGTTTTCTATCCCTTTGATCCATGTGCACTTTCAAGTGGCCACAGAAAAGTGACTGCTTTTCAGATGATTAGAACTTACATTCACTTTTAAGTCTGCCTGTGCATGCAGGGTGATCAAACATGCTGACTTAATCTACAATCAATCACAGTTGCTGGGGCATGTGAGGGTTTTCATCACCAACAAAAGGAAACTGAAGTCAAATGCTGTGAAAGGAAACGTCTCAATAGAAACATTCTTAGTAACCATTTGTCCATTAGAGATGACCAATCCATTTCTTTGTTTGTTTGTTCATTCTGAAGTATTATAATCCACCATGTTTTATGTTCCTCGCTATGTATTTGTGTACACACGTGTGTATTCTGTTGTGTACGGGCTTGAACATAACATGAGCACCTTGTTTTTATGAAGTGTGGAAGTAATTATTTTCAGACAGACATGACATTAATCAACAGTGTGTCTTGTCATCATATTCTGTCTTTTGAAATGTGTCTGTGACGCGAGGCACTTCATCTTCATATGATTATTTTCTGTACACAAAAAAAAAAATACTTTTAAAGATGTTGTAATATATGTGAAAGTGAAAAGATATTGCTCCGTTTTACAGGCTGTAAATACCTATTAAAATAGGGCTTTTTAAAAATAAAAATAAAAAAGGGATTATCTTTATATGTAATATGCAGATTTTTCAGAGACATTCATTTAGCTGATATAATAAAAAAAGTGTTCAGCTGTTCAGTGTGTGAGAACAATGAAGGCTTGACATTTTAAAGGGTTACTTCAGCCAAAAATGAAAAATCTGTCATCATTTACTCACCTTCATGTCATTCCAAGCTTTTATGACTTTCTTCTGTGAAACACAGAAGATATTTTGAAGTTTAGACTTTTGGACAAAAGAATTCTTCAAATTTATTTTTAATATTTTGTGTTCTACAGAAGAAAGTCAAACAGATTTGGAAGATCATGACGATGAATAAAAGATGTCATAATTTTTCATTTTTAGCTGACGTATCCCTGTAAATGCACACGTAGGGCCAGTTTGAGTGCAACCGTTTTTTACGAACAATCAAATCAAAAGTTCAGCACATTACAGTATTCAGGCACTGCTGCCTCATTTTTAGTAATTTCGATGTTTTTATACTGACTCTAAAAATGTGAATAAATCAAAAACAACCCAACAAAACACGTGTTTGCAACAGTATTCAAGAGTCATGATATCATTATACTGGTAAGATTTCATTTCTTTTTTCAATCTGAAAAATAAAGGGTTGTTTTACTCAATTCTGCATTACTTTCCCTCCCCTTTGGCATTCTTATGTTTTTTGTGGCATAATTTTGTAAAGGCAAACAGGGTCAAAGTTATGCAATAATGACGAGTGCCTAGTATTATTAAGATTTTCATGGTTTCCCTGGTTTAATCACCCAGACATGACACAAAGATCTGTTCTTTTGAAATGCACTGAGCCTTATGAACCATTTTAAAGCTGTAAATATCCCGGTTGGTGTTTTGCGGACATTCTTTATGTGTCTCCTATGGAAGCTGCATAAGATTTACATGGTATTCTCCCCCATGGAAGGACACAATTGTTTAATTAACAGGACTCTGGTTTACCTCTAACTTTATAAAGTTGTGTGAACTTCTCATGCGTCGCCAGTTATGGAAATCGAGCAGTCACAGGAAATATTCTGAATGTTAAAGCACTGGTGGTACTGCATAATTCCTCCGTGAATAGCATTTCCCCTCTTGAGTCTCTGTAAAATATTGCCTTTGTTTATGTATTTGCTTTACTTTCTTTGAAAACATGTATTTACTCAATGGCCTTTTTCTTGTTTTGCTGGTATTCTGTAATTATCTTTCTTGTATTTATGTATAGTGTGTGTATTGTAAATATGTTGAGTTTTTCTTCTTCTTGGTTTTACTGTAAAGTTGTGATATTTTAGCTCACTGCACTTCAACGGGATTCCCTTCACCACTGAATCCTGTTGGAGGATGTCACTTCCCAAACGTTTGAAAAAGGTTGAAAGTGTTTCAGCTTTATTTTACTTCTTCAGGAGTTGTCTAAATATTCTGTGCTTTTTGCTATTCTCTGTATTTTCTTTTCTTTCGTTCCTTTTTTTTTTCTCCAGAAGATTGAGCTGTGAATTGAAATTGAGGTTACACATTATACTTGTTTGATAATCTAATCGGAGGCATGGAAGTTAATAAACTTGCATTTTGTATGGAACATATTGGAATATGACATGATTATCATTTTTGAACCATGGATTCCCGTGAATACTTTTAATGGATTTTTGTAAAATAAATGCAGCCCTGCATAATTTTAAAATCTCTCAGATGGAACAACATATAAATAGAATAACTAGTTTTTTTTTTTCCATTGACTTTGGTTTGATTCCAGTATAATTTTGTGGGAATAACTCAATAGTTTTCTCTTTAGGGTATGAACAACATCACAGTGATCCTATAAGTGCTTTAAGTAAATGCCATTCACTAAAGAGGATCACAGCTGAGCTACTGTTTGATCCATACTCTCATCTGCAAAGATCATCTAAATGTCAGGTCAAATAGTGAATAACTATTGTTCCTTTCCATGAAAGAAAATAAATGAGCCCCCTATTGACACAAGGCTTTTCAAAGGAACATGAAGGCATTGATTTCACGATAACAATCTTCCTCAGAGACAAAGCAGCTGGGCTTGTTAAACAAGTATTATATTACAAAGAATCTTAAAGTTACTAGCTAGCAATCACTAATAATCAAATAACATCACTCTGTTTGTCCAGCGAGTCTTGAGGCACAATGACTGTGCTGACTTCGCATGCAGCTAACATGCTAACTCTGCTAAAAACAAGTCAGACAGATTAAACTCACACCATAAGCTGGACAATACATCCTCAAAAGTGGCAATTGTCTTGTATTTTATTTAAAAAATGTACCTTTATTTGATCAATACAAAAAAATCCTACACCTTTGCATCTTAGTATTTGTTAGCATATGCTTCTTAAGTTGCAGTACATTATCTGCGATATCTCCATTTATAACCCTGGAGTTTAACAATATAATATTATACAGTCGATTCACTTTGTGTTTTAGGCGTATTTGTTCCCATGTGGGCCTATCTGTTATTTATTTCTGAACAATAGCGTATACTAATAATATACTAAACTAAAAAGTCAGTTGTTCAGAATCAGTTGCTTATGTAAGAACTGATTCAGAAAATAATATACACCCTAGTGATGAAAAGAATGCATTGTGTAAATGTCCAATTATTTCCCTGACTGAGGCCTTTCTCCTGTTTCTCAGTGATTTGTATACAGGCAAGATAATTATAGTATCAATTTAATTGGGTGTTATCACTCAACACTATCAACTTTTAACTCTGTTATTTCAAATCTGGCAGCCTGTATTAGCAACTTTAACCACACCTCCATTTATTCACCTAATCACATGTGAGCCATGATGTCTGGATATTCCAGTTTAACCCAGCAGACTAAGACTTTAAAGATCTGCTTCCATATTATGTGTAATAACAGTAATGATGTATGTATTTAACATTAACTGTACTCATCTAAGTGCTGCAAATTGGAGCGATTAAAGGGTGTGTTTCACACTTCAATCTTAAGCAATTTTAACTTTAAATCACAGAAATTGAAGTTTTTCTCTTTCTGTTTTGGCCACCAAGTGAAGAACTTCTAGTTAGAAATCTTGAACATTGAAAACTGTGGATCCTTGTATTACATTACAAACTCCATATGTACCCAAACTATTTTACTCCCATCTCAGGAACAACATCAGCTTGTCATCTGTAACAATTCTTCTGTTTACCTTCTTGTTAACCCTTCTGTTATGCATTTGCAATCTCTGAAAAATAAGGCGGTAATCATTTTTATCACTGTAATGAAAAATAAGGTTTTATGGAGCCACACGTACATATGTAACACACACCATAAGCCAAGCCATCTAATGTAAACATTCAGCTGCCACATTGTTCCACATAATGCGGCCATTAGAGCATTATTATCTTGAACAAAGATTTCTAAAACCACTTCCCAGTAACCCAGTGCATATCTCATGTGGGCGCTAAGTTACATTTTATAAAATAGAAAAGAAAAAAATAAATCTGTGCAGAATAAATACACGTCATATGTACATTTAAAGCTATTATTAATCCCCAAAAAATGCATAGTAAGGAAAATAAACAACTAATCGATATCCGACCTCGTCTTGCCAGGAAAAATACAGCATTTGTACCCACTTATTGCATTTCAGTAAAACACAGGAATTAACATAAAGGACTTCAATCAATCAAATTAGATCTCTTTCAAACATTTTGCCTAAATAAAGTGAATCCTCTTCGAAACGCATCATATTTTGGACTTCATCCAACTCTTTGGTGATCTGAAGATACATTTAATTTTCTAATTACCTGGTGGCTCCCCCGCACAAATTTCTGAAGTTTCTTATCAAGTGCTGCTTGAGATGTTAATTCACTATGAGTCTACGTTTGTGGCTCACGTTCTCATGACTGTTCTTCAGTTTGGTTCTACAACTAAGACTACAGCTCATTTTATGATTTACCTTGTGATACAAGTGCGAATAGTCATTTACGAGAATATTCTGGGTTCAATAAAAGTTCAACTCAGTTGACAGAACTTGTGGCTTAATGCTGATTCCCACAAAAATGTATTTCAACTTTCAAAATCTGATTTGTTTCAATACTATAGCCACATAATGTAAACAATAAGATTTTAACATGTTCAACGTTATGCCACAAATGATGTCAACTAATTATATTCTTGAATTTAACCTGAAATATTGCTTTAAAGAAGAATAAAATTGCCCAGAAGTCATTGAACATTGTACATTTTACGTGGCACCTCAATTCTACAAGGTAAAAAAAGGCACATTGAACGTAGTCATAAAAAAGATGATCTCTATATGCAGACAAACAAAGAAACAAACAAACAAGTCATGAATGTCAAGAATGTCCCATCTGGCAAATGAGCAGAGTTCTCATCAATTAGCTGGTTTTGTGACCACAGGAGCCATACCGACGACAGGGTTTGGTCCTGTTGTACCTGATGAACTGCCAAAACCCAAGATTAGCGAACACACCCAAATCCTAATTAGTATCATCAACAGAGGTCCTGATAGCCCTCCTGCGGCACCGTCAGAAAAACGAGAGCAGGCGGCTCTAGTTCTGGTGTCTTTTCATGTGGAGGGCCAGGTGGTCCGATCGGGAGAAGCAACGGTTACATACGGCGCACTGGAAAGGTTTGGCCCCTGTGTGCTTCCTGAAGTGGCGCGTTAGCTCGTCAGAGCGGGCGAAACGCCAGTCGCACCCCTCCCATGAGCACTTGTATGGCTTTTCGCCTGCAATAAAACATAGGCCAACACAGGTTGAGGGGTGAGCACCACCACAATTTGATGAGATAAAGCACTGTGTACTGCGTAATAATGGCAAGATGAGGTCTTTCTAGAGTCACACTCATAGGCTGTACACAAAAACATACAGTCTGACCAGTACAGTCTGGTTCACAAACAAATGACAAATGTCTAATCTGGCACTTTTTAGTGAATCAAATAAATTGAGCACAACAACTGTAGTACGTTTTATGACCAAATGACCCTTATGAGCCAGCCCTTTTAATGAATAATTCACAATGACTCAGTCAAGTAATCATTTGAATAAGTCTTATGGATCCTGCACTGAATAGACTCAGCATATCTGTGACTGATGGAATTGGTCACATTAAAAAATACATAAATAAATAAAAATGTATAATATTTTATTTTAGAATGTTTTACAAATAAATACATTTCACAGATCACATCAGTTGGTAGAGATACGTTTTGATTGTGTTGTATATTTGTTAAATAAATTGCAGTTGAACTTTGTTGACATATACACCGACGATTGCGTGAACAGCTCTCTCGTTTGTGTGATATTGCTTATTAAATGTCTTACCTGTGTGAGTACGTAAATGAGCCTTCAAATGTGAGGACTTGGTGTAGACCTTCTTACATCCTGATGCACAAGAATACAATAAATGTTAATACATATCATAACTTTTCAAATTAAAGCTCATATCCGTTATATAAACTTTAAAGCGATAGTCTGTCTTCTGAGGAACACAAACGCAGGTATTTTAAAAAAAATGGGGTTTTTGTTCATAAAAAAGTTCTTCAAAATATATTACTTTGTGTTCCACCGAAAAAAGTAAGTCTTGTAGGTTAGGAATGACGCAAGGGTGAGAAAATTTCGTTTTTGGGGTGAACTATCCCTTTGAACTAATTCTGGCCCACTCTGACATGTCCCGCAGCCTCATACAGTATACCATGTCAAAAGGTTATACCATTGTGTCTTAAGCCTTTTAGTCAAACCTAGAGACCGGTAATTGCCCGAAGTTTAGTCATGTCAGTCCACAATATCTACTCAACATCATCAAATCATCTTAATAGCCATTTAAGCCTGCGCTGCGTCATATAGTCTACATGGAAAAAGCTGCAGCTTCCTTTTTAAGGCCTTGAATATTATGTCAAATAAAGTGTATGCTATAATCGCATACTGAAGTTTCTAGATGCTAAATTCAATCTCACCTGGTACATCACAGTGGTGTATTCTCCTTTTGTCTAGATCGGGATTGTTTCTGCGGTTGTATTGGGCAGGAACTGCTTGTGTTTGGACAGAAAGTGCTGGTCCAGGGGTAAGACCTGCCATTTTAGATGCCATGCTGGCAGCATATGACGGAGGTGGCGATAAGTTCTGTATGAGTTCCTTCCTCCTGTCAGGGCTGCCCGGTTCTGAGTTTGGAGGGGATGGTGGTAGATAGGCCGCCCTCTTCTGAGGATGCTGAACAAACTGGGAAGGTAGCAAATATCCACTGCTGCTCATATTACAATGCGGTCGTTCTGCAATATGGCTGGGTTGTGGGTGAATACTGTTATACGCTGGCATTGGAGAGCATGTGGCATTGTGGGAATCGGTGTGGACACCAGGCACACTGGGCTCGAGCTCCGAATTCAACAGTTGAAAAAGTGGAACGTCTGGGAATTCGAGGGATGGCGTCTCCTGCTTGATGTAAACATTGCTACCCGTTTCCACAGCTGGGGTGTAGAGGTTTGTGTACTCCGGGTGCGTTGTGGTGGGCGCAACCGAGCCGTGGCAACTGGAGTAGTTAAAAGATGAGTGCAGAGGTTCCGTCTTTATCTGTGGTGCCGCAGACCTCACAGGTCTACACATGCCGGTCCTTAGGTAGGTGACGTCCGGTAAAAAAACATTCATGTTTATGCTGTAAGGTGTGCCTTGGTCCATCGTCATGGAATTTTCTTGACTAAACTTCCTATGGTCTGACAACATGTGAAACTGAGGTGGCAGGTATCCATCCATGTCTCTTCTGATCTAAGGAATGAAAAAAAGGGCTTTATTCACCACAAAAATATACAATACATAACCAGAAAAAAGTTTGTTCAACTATACCCAACAATTTATCCATGAATATGTAGCAAAAGTCTACGTTAAGCTGGTTAACATGTCCCTGTTAGCCAGATGCTGTAACTGTGATCTCGCTGTATTCAAACAAAATCTTAAATATTTAATTATTTTACAGTTTTACCAGTGTCTGATTCTTTTTTCAGCTTTTAAAAGCACAAATTGTGTTCACATCACAGTTCAGAATGTTTGCTCAGTGATGGTTTTTTTGGGACTGTGTGAGTTTTTATGGTCCCATCAGCATGACACTACAGTCAATGGTCACATGGTATTTACCACTCAGCTGATTGGCTCAAAACATTGCATTTTTCCTGCAGAGCAACTGCCATTGACATGGAAACGCTACTGGATAGCTTTCTTCACCTATTACATATACCCCTTTGGCATTAATGCTCTGAGCTTGATAGTAAGCAAAGCAAGTTCAAAGCAATGCATCTTCAAACTGACTGACTTTTTTTTTTTTTGTAAGATCCACACTCTTAAACTCAAAAAATAAAATAAAAATGTCAGCCATTTTCAAGTCAACTTGTGTGCATCTCAATATAAAAAGGCTTGTTGCTACCTTACACCAAAGAAGGAACCCCCATACAAGCGCTCTCTCTCTCTCTCTTTCTCTCTCTCTCTCTCTCTGCCTTCCATAAACTAGGAAATACTCCATCTGAATTTAGAGCCTACAGCTGCTCTGCTGTTATGGAGTTTTCAGATTAAGGTCAGTGCAGAGTTCAGCACAATTCATCTAGCATGCTTCATATGGAGAAACACCATTAGAAAACATTACTGTAAAATATGAGCTGTGCAGCGATTGTTATGTTTCCGATCAAAATCATAAATAACACAGGCATTTCGGAAAGCTTGCCACCCAGCACTGTTTACCAATGTAACATACGATTACAGATTCACTCTACCAGAATGTGATGCTTTGATGGAGTGTCATTAAATCCACTGTAATCGTCTTCTCTCAATGCCTCGATCAGTTCTTAGAGGGGTTTTAATCTAGCCGTGGATCCTGCTCAACAAAGCGTTGCCCATAACCGCGTGTCCTCTGCTGAAATAAACTGGAGATCACGTCATTTAATACACCGCAAATGAGAACGACAGGACAGCCAGCCAGAGATGTCATGCGCTTAACGCGTTTGACAAGACAAATTACGCAACTGCCTCGTTTCAATGCCTCAAAAAGGGCGGGGCTCTCTCTTCATACATTTAATAATGGACCCAAACAGGTTTTTAGGATCTGTAATAGTCTTGTGAAGAAAACAAAAACATGGTAATGCGCTGTAAAATACACAAATAAGTTTGTATGTATTATTATGTATTAATTAGCTGTAATTGCCAGAACTTTATCATACAAATACAGATATTTAGGTATTGTATATTTTTAGTGGCGTATTTGTAATTAAATAATGTAATTTTTACTTACCAACCTATTTTAGCTATTAAAAATGTTTGTTACTGTGAAATGAACTTATAAAAACACAGATGGAACCCAAAGTTCATCAAAATTGGCCTGTCCAGCAACTGTGAAAAGTACAAATGTATTTTTCCCACATACAAATACAAAACAACATAACTGACAATTAATGAAGTAAACATCAATTAAAACATACAATAAAGCCCTCCAATTCAGACAAAGGTAAGGATCTCCACAGGGATTTTCCCCCCATAAAAGGTGGGTGGGATAAGGTGAAAAAAATAGAATATCATTTTTCTTTTTTTTTCCCTATTTTTTTTAAATAGGCAAATCATTTCACTATAAGACCCTTATTCCTCTGCTGGGATTGTGTAGAGCCCTTTAAAACGGCAATTTGGACCTTCAGCCCATTGGCCACCACTGAAGTCCATCATATGAAGAAAAATCTTGGAATGTTTTCCTCAAAAACCTTAATTACTTTGCAACTGAAGAAAGAAACACATGAATACAGTATCTTAAATTACATGGGGGTGAGTAAATTATCAGGAAATGTTTATTTTGGAAGTGAACTACACCTTTAATGATTACAGACCTGTCGCTCTAACATCTGTGGTCATTATTTAATTTGAGAGACTGGTGCTGGCTTTTCTGAAGGACATCACTGGACCCCCTTTAAATAATAGTAAAATAAGTTTGCTTATCGAGCAAACAGGTCTGTGGATTGGACTGCATTCTATCCTACTACAATATTTCGACAAACCAGGGGCTTGTGTGGAGATCCTGTCTGTGTACTTCAGTTCGGCTTTCAATACAATCAACTGAGTAGCTACTCCTCCAGATCAAACTAAACCAGCTCTCTGTTCCCTGCTTCATTTGTCAATAGATCACCAGCTTTCTGACAGATTCACACCTTCAGCACTGGAACCCCTCAGGGATATGTTCTCTCCCCACTGCTCTTTTCCCTCTACACCGACTGCACCTCTACTGACCCCTCTGTCAAGCTCCTGAAGTTGGGAGACAACACAGTCATCGCTTAATCTAGAACAATGATGGGTGTGCATATAGAAGCGAGATTGAGCAGCTGTCTGTCTGGTGCAGTCTTAACAACCTGGAGCTGAACACACTCAAAACAGTGGAGATGATAGTGCACTCCAGGAGAAACCCACCTGCACCACGCATGTGTTATAAATTATAACACAGTTATAGTGTTTATAACAGTTTCCCCAACAACACTTGAAGGTAATCAGACCAGATAAGACACACCAAAAACTATTATTTTGTATTTGATTTATGAAATCCTTAATCCACATGATTACAGTATGGAATTCCATGGAATGGGTTAATTCACATTTATGCCACCGCACTCCCCCCCTTTGGCCATATGTGCTGGTATGCAAAACTGCTTGACTGCACTGCAGCTGCCTGTGTGGATTGCATGTTTTATGCCAACATGCTAGGAGAAGTGTTGAAGTAGGCTAAGTTTCTGCCAGGGACAAATATCAGGAATGTTTTGATTAAAATAGCACATGATCATAAATGATCACTGGAATGCCTTGGTAGGCTGATTTGTGGACAAATTGAATGTCACTTTAGGAAAATTGAGTTCATAAAACCAGTTATTCTGTAAAAACCAATAAATTAATTAATCAATCAATCAATCAATTAATAAAAAAAATAAAAAAAATACAGTTAAAGGAAGTTAGACAACCATGTTTGTCTGGCTTAATTATGTAGGAAATGTTAACAGTGAAAATGTTGCTAATTATTAGTGAAAATGTGCCTGGAAGTTTCATTTTATTATGAAATGAAATCAGTGTTATAATAATTGAAACATAAAGTATGTGTCAGCATGACAAATGAGTCGTGATGTCATTAATATGTGAACCTGCATTGTCCTGCTTTACAGATGTATTTGTAAATCAAACATATTAGCAAAACAAAGACACATGTTGGACAGGTTCAGAGATTTGTTCTGAGGCTGGACAAACCACTGAAACTGGAACAATGCAATGGACATCTGATGTTTCTTTTTGTGAAGTTTGACTTGGTTTTCTGAAAATTACTATTGATTCACATATGCAATCAGATCATTTTTAATAAATAAGTGTAAAGTTATGACATACAGCCAAGTATGGTGACCAATAATCAGAATTTTTCTGTGTAAAATACTACAGTAAAGGCATAAAAGAAAATTCTGTCATCAATTATTCACAATCAAAACCCGTATGGTTTACAACTGTGGAACATTTATTCAAGATATTTTTTGAATGGTCTTAATTTATTTATTTCTATATTTTTTCACTAATGCTTTTGACAAAAAAAAAAAAAAAAAAAAAAAAAAATGAAATACTGCTTGTGATATTGAAGAGCATAAACAAATGTGCAATAACCTGATTTTTAATTCATTTAATTTCACTGATGTGTTGTCATGAAGTCTTATTTGTGACATTGTTTGTGAGATACATGCTCAAACATTTTGTTTTGCAATGCCTATGCTTCATTGCCAAATGTTAAATCAAGATCCACTGATTCTAGTTATGTTTTGAATGCGATTCAAAGGCGAGTATTTTCTGTTGCTCATTAGAGAATTGAAGGATCATAGCAGCCAGGGAGCATCTGTTGATGTTGGCACATGGACATCCGCATATGAATGCAAGTAATTCATGTTGCATGTCATTAAAAACTCAGGATATGCTGACAACTGGATGCCAGAATTCAGAAAATGCAAAGCATGTGAGTGAGCATCTACTGTACATGAACTAATAAGGTGAAACTCACATGATTAAAAATTGTTCTCCACGGACAGAATGTGAATTTGTATTTTTTTATCATTTACTGTTTCAAATCATAGTAAAACATGTATAATGCAAATGTATTCTGTTTTAACAAAGCATTCATGGCATATACAGAGTGAGGGCTTTGGTGTTTTGAAAGCATTTGCATTAAGCGCTCAATTTCTTTTTCAAGATTAGTAAACATCGATGCACAAGAAAATGATCCTGATATATTATCCTAAAAATTCAATACATTTATTATTAAGGTTGTCTCAAAAGGATTGTATTGATCACCAATTGTGTTCATATTCTGTGATATTTTAAAAAGAAGGTCAGCAGTTAAAAAGATTTTACAGCAGTTATGTGAGAGAGAAAAAAAGTTTGGAAGACATTGGAATACTGATGTTTATTCCGATGACGACTCAGCAGAAATATCAAAGTCATCAGTCTTTTTCAGTCATCAGAGGTTCAGTGTGTACTCCAAGTGCAATTTACGGCAAAAGCTTATGTCTTTTAATAACTAAATTGACTGTGAGTCAATCCTAGGCTTTTGATGAGGACATTTATATGATTATGTATAAACACTTGTCAACCCAATTAGTCTGATAGGAGATATCAATCATTGGTTACTCTCTTTCTCTGGGGCCAGACTCACATGTAAGACTCATTTTTAAATCTGGCTGAGCAATAATTGGGAAGCAAAACTGAGAAACTCTCACATTAGCTGGCTAGCATCATCATCTGTTGCCTGGTTATAGCCTCCTGAGAACCAGAAAAAAGAAAAGCTTTGTGAATTTTGTATTTTTCCATGTTATTACATTGTTTACAGGACATCCAGAATTAAAACTGTGACATGTGAGGTCTCAGATATATTCACTAAAATACAATGTCCACTACAGAGACACACTTGACACACCAATAAATTCTGTCAACAAAATTATATTATGGAGTGAGAACTATATAGAAATACTAACTGTTTAGACTGTGTTGGTGAAAAAAAACAATGCATCTATTTAGAACTGCATATTTCTGATTAGGAAACAGGAGCAAGTAGGCTTTTCTGTTTAAACCTATAAGCCATAACCAAAGTTTATGCCTAGTTTAAAGTTTTATATCTAAGTTTAAAGCCTAATTTCTGTATAATATTGTGGCTGCCATTATTTTCTGGATCTTTGATCTTTCAAAGTCACTGAGCCAAGCAGTAGAAAAAATATATAATTCATTATGAAGCTGTTTAGGCAAAATTATGATACTTTGAAAGTAATAAGAAAAGCAATCATGTGGAAATTATTTTTAAGTTTCCCATGTCAGACTATTCATAAAACCAAAATAAGTTTTTTTTGAACTGTTAAGATTATTGAAAGAATAAGGTCTGTGGTTAACACAAGCTGAATATATTTTCATGCTTTATTTTTAAGTATTACTAGTAAAATGCATCAGTAATACAACCTTTAATATGAAATATCATCATGCTGAATGTGTAAACCTCTTTACCACTTTTTACATACTTGTAGTGTTTATACATTCTTGCAAACTATTTTAACTCAAACTTTCAAGACCGAAGGTGTTGTGGTGGTGATGTAGGAGTCGGTGGTTTAGTTTGTTTATAAGCCTACTTTTAGCCTTTTTGTTTGTGGCAATTGTATTTAGTTATAAAAGTTTTGATTATTGGTGAAGATAATGATGAACAAAACATGCAAGCTTTTGCTGGTCACAGGTCTTCTTCTCTGCAATAATTGAAAAGCCAATGTAAAATGTGTGTGTGTGTTTTTCTTTTCTCGAGGGTACAAAGGTGATACTGACTTGTGGTTTGGCCTACAAAAATATGTTATTAGTGTAGTTCTCTGTAAGCAACTGGATATTGCTAAGGGTCAAGGTTTGGCTGAACCATTTAGCCTTAGCTGGTGGAACTACACATGAGCCACGAAGAGCTTCCATGAGCAAACATGGCAGCAAATAATTTAAATGCGAATAATAAATAATATGTTATTAGTAGGGTAAATAAAACACTATATGTTTTAAGATATAGAAATTAATATACAATAATTCATAGAAATTATTCCGCTGCAAAATTGCCATAAAACAGTTCTTTTTCGTATCAACATTTGAAACACTCCCGAAGGACTTCTAAATTAAATAATCCCATCCCAAAGAGACCAGCTCTTCAGCTTTCCTCAATGAGATAACGTGAGGTGGTCAGTGAAACGCTTTCTCGGTGTTAATGATGTTTGCGTTTTGACACTTCTGTAATTAATTTTGTACAAGTCTTGATTAATATACTCACAATATATTCACACAACATCTTCAGTTATGACTTCGTCCACCACTGTTTTTCCTGATGTCATTTGATCCATACCACGGGTCTTGTCAGAGTGGGTGAAACTTACTGTAGTGTCAGCTCGCTGCCTCTAGATGGCATTGTTTAGTCGTGAGACAGCCAGTCATCCAAGATCTAACTCTGAATATAAGGATAAAAAACTTTTTTGTTATTAATAGGATATTCTATTTTGCTTTAAGATGTATTATTATTATTATTATTATTAGTAGTAGAAGTAGTAGTAGTAGTAGTAGTAACAATAATTAGTAGCCAAATTGTAGTCGCATTAAACTAGTAATACATTCTATATAATTTATTTGATACAGTGAACCCAAGTGTGAGCCTTTAAGCCAATCTAACTGCTTCTTTGAGCATAATGTAAGTTGTTGTAATAATGTAGTGATTTAAATACATTTATAAAGCTGCAGTGTGCTGTCAGAATGCTATCAAATTTAATTTGCAAATGAGGAAACCAGATCTCTCTAGAGTAGCCCATTAAGGTATGAAAAAGTTTTCATCCAATTATGTTTTCCCCCGTGCGTCACAATCATCCGTGATTGTTTTACAACCAATGACAATACACACTCTATTGGTTTGTCTTTGTCTGTGCATTTTATTGGACACAGTTTCATTCCCTTCTGATCTTTGCAATCGTTTCCACAGCATAATTTTTGCTTGTTTGTAAGAGAGAACACAATGTTGCTCAATTCAATATAATTTGTTAATTAAATGGATTAATTTAATTACAGTAGCGCCAAAAACATTCATCAGTATAATTGTTCCTTTAGCTCCAATTTAATTAATGTTTAAGTGAAAACAAGTCTGTTTCAAATGTACATAATACTTCCCTACATGCCCCCCGCCCCTCACCGCCTATTCATTTTCTCTCTGATCCTCATCACACAAAAGCCTGTCAGTGTTTGTTTGATTTTCAATGATACAGCGTCGCTGAAACCAAACATTTATTACAGCAATTTAATTTAACCTCTCAACAGGCTTTTACAAGACGACCAGAGGGATAGTATCAGTGAAGGCATGCAGTGTTCAGTTATTAATCTCCTGCCGCCGTTGTCCCTTTCATAAAAGGTAAGTATTATCCAAACTCCAAGCATTCCACCGCCATTCAAGCTGTCTCGAATTTCATCACAATGCAGACCAGATCGAGTTCAATTCTTCCATGCGGGCCAAAATAATAAAAGATAATTTTGGCTAATCTTCCCAAGGAATGTGGAGCGTTTGATGTGGACAGTGGTGGATCTTCAGTTGAAATAATTGCACATTGATTCGGTCAGGACGGTTGGCTCAGGTACGCTCATCAGTATCTTACAGGTGTTCTCTCTGCTAGACAACGAGTCCCTTGTTAAGGAAAGAGAGAGAGAGAAAGGAGACAGCAGAAACGGCTTTTTGTTGAACACAGAAATAATGAACAAAATGATGTCTGGGAACACTCAAGTGTATCCAAATTCAAAGTAGCAAGAAGTTAAAAAGTGACCAGTCTGGTAGTAACATGTAAAATGAAAATTGCATATTTTTTATTTGCAAACTGCAAGGTATACAGTACCAACTATAAGATATATAAACGTAAAAAAAAAAAAAATAATATATATATATATATATATATATATATATATATATATATATATATATATATATATATATATATATATATATATATATATATATATATATATATATTAGTTTTGTGCCTGGAATTAAATGAAATGTGCAATTGGACTAATAATTCCCATTTTTATTTCCTTGACAAAACAAAAAAATCAGTTTACTTAATTTTTTTCTGCCATAGTATAATGTTTAATAATCTAAAGGAGACATATTACATTATATGTACAGTATGCAATTGCAAAAAATTCAAATGAAATTAAACATAAGAAAATCATTGTCTGTCATATAGTTTTTTGCTCAGTTAAGAATTCTGTTTTCTTATTGGAACAAATGTGGAGAAATGTAGCATTTGTCACTTGCTTCCCAATCCTCTGCAGTAAATGGGTGCCGTCAAAATCAGAGTTCATACCACTTGATAAAAACTTCAAAGTATTCCACAAAAGGTTAACATCTACTGTCTTCACAGAATTGTAATTTACACATTGATACCCACTCAAGAAAGTCTCTTCAGGAAATGGAGATGATCTGTGTTGAAACAGTAAGCTAAATTTGTCAGCTTATTTTTAAAAACAATGTATTTACGTCTTTGAGAGGTTTGTATATTTGAAGCAATTAAGAAATGGCAGAGCAATGCTTTAGTCAAACATACAAAGCTTATCTACTCCAGCATAACGAGTTTCCACTGCTACATGGGTAAATATTTGTAAGCCTCATGGAGGACGTTTTGTAACCAAAAAAGCGTCAAATCGAGAGAACATCTGTCCAATTGCTGCATCAAATGAGTAAGATTATAATGCTGTAATTTTCACTGAAGGCTCAGATCATTATGCCTCTATTCAGCTGTGAGATTGCAGGAAACAGTTGCCATTTTTGAGGGCAGCAGGAAAAAAATCCCCTACACTGAAGCCACACTTAAATTCCCAAATCATATTTCATTCAGCCAATTGGCACCTGCCAACAAATGATTTTCATTCATCTATCTATCTATCTATCTATCTATCTATCTATCTATCTATCTATCTATCTATCTATCTATCTATCTATCTATCTATCTATCTATCTATCTATCTATCTATCTACAGTTGATTACCTTTGTGGTGTAGATATATACAGTCTCCAAAAACATTTAGAGGCAATATAAGGGAAACAACTGTATATGATACATGAGTAGCTCTCTAGCTGCCACATTCCGAGCCATTAGCTGATCTGTCCACACCTCCTCCTGTTTAGTCATTGGCCAGATTCCTTCAGAGCAGACCACTAATCACATGACAAAGCTGTCTCTATTAGCCTCTGTCTACTCCTCCCTTCTCTTCACTTGTCTCTGTTCAACTTCAAGTATGCACAAATTTGTCTATTATTATTCTTTTAATTGTTTTGCTAATGAATTATTTGACCAACAGTGTTATCTACTGTCATGTGAAATGCACTGGTTAAGTCATGAAACTGATGTGGAATACTATGATAAAGCTAAGCCACTTCTGGCTCAAATCAATAAAATCTGAACAAAGGGGCACCTTCAACATTAAAGCCATCAGTGCCTGGTGTAAAACAGACCTGCCAATCAATGGACTGCTCCGAAGGCATCTGGTTAAACATGTAGTGCATTCCTAGTGAAATGGGGGGAAATTAATTAGGTTCTATTAGAAGCATTGATACAAAGACCTCTTTAAATAGACTCCAGTGTTCCCTGTGAAATTTGATTGTTCTGAATTGAGTGTAATCATATCAAACCAAGTTGCATTTGAAAACAAACAATAGAGTTTTCCTCTCAGAACTACCCTTTTCTGAGCTATTTTTAGTGGGACATTCATGTGTGCATATTGTATATGTTTATTTTATGTAGTTATTTAATATAATATATTAATATCCTGTATCTATGCCAGGTAAGGTTTTATTTATTTATGGAAATATAAGTAGGCATATGTAAGTTATAACAATTTCATTTTAAGCATCTTGTATGCATTACGGCATTTAAACATGCTGGCTGGTATACCATTTAAAAAACACAAGCAGTAATCTATCAAATAGCTATCCAATGAGAAATGATCACACTGGGTCATACATTAGGCTGCATTATTTGAATGGTTCTTCCATCACAGGTCAGAAGAACAAATTGTCCAGAGTACAAAACTTGCCATTTTTCTTGATCGCTATTCATTTGTCGAGTTTTACCTGGGGGCATCTTACCTTTCCCTTCATAATTAAGAACGCCTTAGTATTAAATAGTACAGAGGTTTCTTCAAAGGTATTAATTAGGACTTTATTTATGCAGATCCCTGAAAAAATTAGCATAAAATCTATTCCACAGATGGGTTTTTGGGAGTAATGAATGTGCAATGCTGGTATAACATCTGGTATATCATAACAATGCTTGTCCTTTGGAAAAAAAATATGAAGACACATTTGTGGGAATGTTGTCTTCTACTTTGTTTTAAACAAGTTTAAAGACATATCAGCAGGGACAGTCATGTTAAATTTGCTGATTTGTCCATCTTTTCTCTCTGTCTATCTCTTTCTTTTTTTGGACACGCATGCTTTAAAATCTCTGCTTGATATATATGACCATCTTTAATATCTTTATTGTTCCCCTTTTTTGGTAATATTTTGTATTAAAGATCAATATTATTGTTTATTCAAATGACAAGGCAAGACACTATATTTAATGATAAGGCAAGACACTACAGGGTAAACAATGAACAGGTTAAACATTTTATAATATATATTACCATATTTTCTCCAGTTCCCCAAAAACTTTGAGAAGAAAGGAATTAAATAGAAAAAAAAATTTGTATGTAAATGGTACTGAAGTAATTAAAATCTTAAGGGCAAGTAGATTAAGATTAATAAAATAGAACCACTACAATGTGTACTTTGGTTGTTTTCATTATACTAATCTAAAAGAAGACAAGCTATACAGAAAAATAGCCCAAAATCTCAAAATTGACTAGTGCCTGAAAATACAATAGTTTTGCTTTTAATGTCTTCCCTTAATATCTATATACATTCCATTTGTATAAATTAGGATGAGTGTATTATGAATGAACAATAGTAGTATATTTACAAATCAAGTTACAAAAATGTTGTTCATTAAACCTTTTTGTTTAGTGTAGCTTTTATCTTTCTTTAGTTTTTTGCATTTGTCAAAGAAATCCACACGGCAAGCAACCTCCCTTCTTTTGGCCGATGCGCCACTTGGCACACAGACCCAAAATGTGGATAGTTTCTGGGCATTCAGCAAGATTTGCTCTCATCCTCCACCGGCTACAAGGTCACTGGAGTATTGATAAATCACACAGCTGTGATTCCCCCCTGACAGCTCAAACTAACATCAACCTGGATGGGAGAGAACAAAAGACCATCAAGCGGCCCTTTTCTTGACACTTTTATTCAATCACGGCCAGATTGCTTACGACAGCAGCAGCAGCTGTTTTGTCTTCATCTTTCCCCATTTGATAAAGTGTGTCAAGTCATATTTTTGTAAGTATTTCACGTCACCCCTGCTGCGTGAAAGCGGCTCCCGTTTGGCATATGTATTCCACATGAGGGAATCATCAAATGGGTCAGGGTTTAATGACAACCCTCCCAAGGTCATCAGCCATCTAAAAGGGAAACTGCCACAAAGCTACAAGCTGAGGGTCAAAGATAAGAGCACGCTGGGAGATATCGCAGATAAAAAAAACAGAACATTAAACAATGAGGGAACGCGTTCTGATTGTGTTGTTTGGTGCAATTGTTATTTTGGGTGCACCAATTCACAGAGTGTCGGTGTTAACCTTGTCCTCTCAGGATAAAGGTTACTGATAGGACTAACATTGTTTGTTTTAGAGCTCCCAGGAATGGGATTTCCATTCCCCTGTTTGGGTCCAGTTATAGATTGCATTTGCAGCAGTTGTTTTGTAAGGGTGATGTGTGATCACAATTACAGATGATTGAATGCTCTCTGATGGGGTGAGTGAGAGGTGAAAGGCGGTTTGAAATGACAGAGGGTCAACGTCTTGTGAGATTAGAGCACGTGAGAGTATAATTTCAGAGAGACTCTGCAGTCCTGGTGGGTGAAGTATTTATATAGGATATTTCTTACCAGTGGGTGGTGCTGAAAGCTATATTGTTTTAGGAAACACTCATGGTTTATTCAGGGACTTGTGTTTGAAGAGACAAATGAAAATTGTCTAATGATTTTTTTTTCTTCTTTCTGAATTGCTTTCAATGTTTGGTTAATGTTTCCGGAGACAAACACTTGCTCATGTTAACTACTTTATGGCTGCCCAAACTAAAGTAGCCTAGAAGTGGCGCTTAGTATTTTTATTGCTAGCAGTTTTTTGTGGTTCTGAAGTTGAAAACAAATAACACATTTTAAGCCTTTCGGCAACATGAAACAATATTTTTGAACACTAGTGATTAATTAAGTTTGAATGGTCAAACATGCAATCTGGAAAACACACACCATTTATCAAGTGGGGACAACTTCTTCTTGAGTTGGACAGGATCCCAGTTTTAAACTCGACGTAGAATCGCTCAGCTCGCCGAAAAAAAAAACAGATGCACTGTCCATATGCTCACCTCCTGAGAAGGAGGATTCAAGCAGCCGATCTCCTTCAGGTTAAGAGATGAATGGCAATCAGTGATGAATCCCCCGATATCCCCTCTGTTTACGCTCCTGGATTGCTCGCCAATACTTTTATTATTTTATTCAGCTTTTTAGCATTTCAAAGTCTTGACTGTTTAAAGCACTTTTGTGTGCACTTTTGTGTGTGTTTTATATGTATAACTGTATTATAAATCTCTACTTTGATTTGACTTTTTGAATAACACTAAACAGAGAATTGATGTGCTTGTAGTCTTTGTTATTCCATATGCTACTCTGGAAAGGATATTCATAGCAACAAGCATACTTTAAATTCTATACTAAAGTAGTTATGTTAATATAAGTAACATTTTGGATTTGTTTCAATGGAGTGTGCAACAGTGGAATTCAGGGAGAAAAATCATAATATTTTTTTTGCCATTTGATTCTTTACAAAACTTTCAGGACGGACTTATTATGAGATATTTTATGAGATTTTTAAATTATTGTATATGTTTTTTGAGAAAAAGAAAGAGGAATTAAAATTCCAGATCAAAGGCCACAGAAAAAAAGGGTTCAAAGCTATAGCCAAAAAATAAGAAACAAGTAAACTATTTTGTAAATGTGTTGTTGTGTTTTAAGCTTCTTTGGGAATGACAATGTCAACCACGAACCAGTGGATTAATTTTGTGAAGCCATAAAGTCTATGTTTCCCTCCAACTGAGGATTTATCAGTTCACATCAAGTTTAAATCATCATATTTTGAATACTTTTAAGACTGCAGGCTAAGGCCAGTGTTTGTCATTGTAAAATATATGTCGCCATAGAAATTACACAAAGAATTCTGTTAATTAGTCCTCAAGTATTATTTTATAATGTCAAGCATAATAACATACTGCAGTGAAATATAACAGTGCTCCTGTATAATTACTATTCTTTTAATGTCATTTTATAACCACGACACACTGTGCTATTAATATACATTTACGGCGTCAGGGACAATGCAGGGAAATTGTCTGAATATTCATTAAGGGATACATTTTCACCAGCTCAATGACATCTTGCATTTCACAGAGGATTGTGAGACGTTTAAGATAAAATACTTTTTTCTCTCTTTTTCTAATAACAAGTCTGTGGCCAGCATTATCAATTCATAATGGTTTTCTTTACAGCATTCTGCAGCTATACCTTATCAAAGAATAGCAGCCCTTCTGAGCTGGGGACTCATTTAATGTTGAGAAAGGCCTCATGAGAACTCGAATATTTCTGTGAGTGCCATTAACTGCCTACAACATTTGGAGACGGTTACAATGACAACATGCATCTGTGAAGGAAAGTTTGTAGCCTGTATGAAATTCTCTGGATTTTTCTATACATGGCTTTTGAACTGTGATATGATCTTTATGTAAGTAATAACTAAAGCTGATATTATTTTTCATTTATTTTAGGAAGCTTTTTAGGCCTCACATATTGACTTATGCTGAACAGGAGATCGGGTCATGGCACAATCCGACTTTATCAGGTTTACTTTGGTGCTCGTATTTCTATGGCAAACCACTGAAGCACTGCTCGTATTCAAGATAATAATAATGAATGGCATACTTTTATTTAAAACATGATTTGAACAATCAAGATCATTGAAAGAACAATGTTTTACTAGCCATATTGAGCAATGACAGGAAGAGAAAATCTATGATAGATAGATATGAAAGTGCAATAGATATAAAGCTCTATGATATTGACAGCTTTAAAATGGGGGTAATTTGAGTCGGAAGGTCCTGTCAGTTCAGCAGAATTCCAGATAATTCCAAAGGGTTCACCAACTTTCCCGTACAGCTAAAGTGTCCAGCCTTTAGAGTTTCACAAGTATTTCCAAAGGTGATTTTGACAACCTCTGTGGTCTTTTTTTTTTAGTACATGACAGTTATTCTCATATGACCTGGCCAACATTAAACAGTAACTCCTTGCTTTTTTATGGTCAATACACTTCAAAACAAAGCACCACTTTTGTCCTGTAATTCCAGCTTTGGAGGAAATTAATGGCACTGCAGATGACTCGGACCAACTTTGAGGTGCGCTAAAACAAAAAGCCATAAAATGATCACCAACGCTCCCTGGAATGACAAGTATTATCAACAAAAATTAATCAGCCGCATCTTTTCATGAACTCAATTAATAATGTGCAACAACAGGGTCTTTTTTTTTTTCTTTTTTTCTCGGGATGAAAATTAATTAGCAGTGGGAAGGTCACTCCGAGACGCTGACATCACTCATCAGAATGGTGTGGCAGTTCTAATTATTTGTCTTCCAGGCTTGGGTGGTCAAAAATTATTGCGATACCTGAGCAACATTTAGAAAAAGCCGTGTTTTAAACCCGTTTAATTAGACGCAGCTATTTGATTAATGCCATGTAAGCATTCTAGTTCAGCCGCTTATCAGCGTTCTGACAAGTTTTGTGGTCACTGTTCTGTGAAAGACGTTTCATTGACGCTAACCGACTGTTTAGTATCTAATTCACTCATTTTGTAACAATTAAAAAGCTATTTGCTAGGAGAGTACTTGTTGATATAAATAAAGATGTTAGGAAGTTTGACAAACCACCCACTGTCACAGGAAGCGAGCACAAATGCTAAACGTCAAAGTTTTTTCAGCCAGAATTTTGTTGTTGTTGTTGTTGTTGTTGAATCCCTTTGACTTAAATATTCAAATGAAGTACCTCCTGAGATTTTAAGTTAATATTAAAAAAATAATAATAATTGTATACTGTTTTATTTTAATTATTATTGTTATTGCATTTTTTTATGGTGTCTTTGATTTTAGCTTATTATCAACTTACTAACTCCAGTTTGGGAAACCCTGTTTAAAAACCTATTGCAGGTACATTTACAATATTCTATTTAACATTTTATAGCTACCAAACATTTTTATTTTGTTATGCGCAAGTCAATTGTAAATTGTTTTAAATTATTGTATTTTTTTTTTTTTCAGAATGACCTGTTGAAGTAAACCTGTATGTTAAATACCAAATGAAAATTAGGTCCGCACTCCCAGCAGTCCCAAGTCCAACTGCACTGTCGGTTCAAGTAGTCCCTACCATAACCACATCAATTCATATTACCTGTAAATTAGTGAAGTTCTACTTTCAGGCGCGTGGTACATTTGATCCAAATAGACTTTAAATGCCATTTCTGTTCCTATTAACCTACGGAGCAGTATGGCAGATATTTCCATGAGGGTGTGTGGATGAAAACAGGGGGCTAATGGCTTAGTTGTGACAGCGCGTCTCATGATGATTTATGATACTATGTTTAACTTGATTACTCCACTGCTGACTCTGAATACTATTTCAATTAGAACACTGAAGGTCACATCGTAAAATCCCTCCATAATCTATTCCTATTAACACTAATGCAGGGAGTATCCATATCTGTTCACCCTTGTTGATTCAAATCATCCCTGTTCCTAACAGGAGCCTTGTTTACCAGTTTACTGGTTTAGACATATCCGAGATGGCAATTTCCAGCTCTTAGCATTTCATTAGCACTCTCACTTTTGACACACCACTGGAAAGGACATCTAAATAGAGCCCCTTGATATTTGAATACTTTCCATTAGATTTTTTCCAAAATCAAATTACTTTTTAAATTCATATTTTTGATTCAGCGGGACTGGCCATTTGCGTCCTATTTTACTTTAATAATGCACTTTTATTTTTCAGAATATAAGAGAATTTTCAAAAAGAATTTAGATAAAAAGTGTGGTATTTTTAAGAATGTAAAAAAAAAAAAAAAAAAAAAAATCTGACAATTTTGTCTCTTGCTTCAAAAAAAAAAAAAAAGATATTCATTTTTTTATTTTTTTATTTAATGTATATATTTATTTGGGGAAATTGACAACATGTATGCATGTAATATATGTGAAATGTCCTCAACATTTCTGCTTGTACGCCAGAATGAATAATAACAAGAGTATTATTTTTTTTTTGTGTGCTGTTACTTTAAACAGTAAAACTTGAGAAGCTCTAAATATGTATTGTTCCCAAGCAGTTTATTTGTGAAAAGTTCCCCACTGCAGTTTAGAGATCCCTTAGTCGCCCGTCATGTGGAAAAGCCACTTTTTATAAAGTAAGATGAAAGTGCTGACATTGACACGGGATGACAGAGCCCCGTCAAGGGATAGGTGAAGCACTTTGGCAAAGTGACATCAATTTTCAAGATGATTTACTCTAACCATAACGCTCTTCTGGAGATGGGGCAAACTTTCCAAAGTCTGATTTACCCCCACTGCTAGTCGCACAACTCCCACAACAATGTTTCCAAGGCTACTAGCGAATGACGAGTGGTCATGTCTGTAGAACTGTCCCCATTGCTTTGATTTATGGGCAGGAGATCCAATAAAAATGGCAATCAAATCAGCCCAGCCACTTTACAGGTAGTAGGCTGTCTGATTAAGTTGTCGAAGGCATGGCTAGGGTTCAGAATGATTATTCCAAGGAACCAAAAATGGGTCCATTCCCACTGCCAACAAGGACACCATTCATCTCCCGCTGTGTTCTTACCCCTCTGTGATACATATCCAAAATAACTGCACATCTACTGCTCACGTCCCCTTACTGAAGGTTATTTGTTGTCTGAAGGACTCCTCTTGTCAAGATATGATGAATACCATGTACACAGACAGGGGAGCATCAAAACCCGGATTAGCCGGAAAACTCACTGATCTGTGAATAACCTAAAAAAGAGGAGCTGAAGATTAGCGACAACGCTTTTAAGAATGATCCATCAAACTCAACTACCAGAGGAGTGCGAATGAATCATCCGCCTTGATTCTTGAACCCACTCTCTGCGATTCCAGCGCCGTCATGTAGCGCCGAGAAACCGTGGGAGAATGTTATTAAATAAGCGCTATTAATTCGCACCCAGATAATTTCTTATCTGGCCTTCAGAATGAATTATTCACACAGTGATGTCACAGATTGCTAAATTAATCTCGACTCTTTTTATATTAAACCGTGTTGACCCGAAAGCCTAAAGCAATGTCAATGATTTGGCCCATGTGAAAAACAATGGTTAATGGAGAAAGGGAAAATCCCTTAAAAGTTTGTGTGACTTATTTTCTCTCATTCACAATACAATAGAAGTAATGGCTGTGTGTTAACCATTGGGAGAACGAAGGACAGTGGTAAAAATAAAAGGGCATTTCCCAAACCATGGGGGCTATTTTTTTTTCTTTCAGAAGTATATGCTAATTCTACACGTCCGTATGATTTCCTGTCGTAATGCCCCTGTGGTATTCAATGATCACATGGCTATATTAACACCATTGTCTCAAGATTTGCCTTGGCAAAATGTGAAGGTTGGAGCACTGCTACACCAGGCCTGCTTTCTTTCTAGGTCCAGTGGGACCCAGGCAACAGGTAAAATAATCAATTTGAAATGTTTTTTGCTGCTCTGAAGTAATGACAGCATAGTTTCAGCCTGTTTACTGCCTGTTTAGGAAGTCCATTGCAGGAAGTACATTGGATCAAAGTCTGGGCAGCTGGTTTAGTAGTTAGTGTGTGAGATAAGTCAAATGAAATCACCCTCATTGTTACATTGGAGTGACTTGTCTCAGTGTCTAACAGGAAAAAAGCAGGAAGAGGAAAATGGAGCTGATAGTTAGAGTAATAATTAAAAAAAAGGCCACGGGCAGCCCTCCAAGTTGGAAACAGAACAATTGAGCAGAGAAGCTTTTGTGATAGCAACACAATCACCCCCAAGAAATAATACTCCTGTATGCAGAACAGAAACAGGCAAATCTTTTTAGACATAAATCTAACCAAGCACCACAAACATGGCAATTATAACCCTTCTTGGCTGTGATGTATTTTTTTATTCCTTGGCAGTAATGTTTTTGTTTCTATAAAAGAATAAGAAAAAATCTGATAATGTGATATCTTGTTTTCTTACAAATTTTGCCATAATTTGGAAAAAAATAAAAGTAAATAAATAAAATATATAAGCAAATGGGGTCTGGTAAATGTGTTGAAATATAATCAGGCCCAAAACATTAAATATACATCTATATTTTAATTTACAACCAATTCCTTGCTATTCCCATTCCTTGAAATTCTTAATCATTCTTACGTCAAAACCTTCATCAAAAAAATAAAATAAAAAATAATAAAACAATAAAAAAAATTATAAAAATTCTGAAGACACAAGACACTGAAACAATTATAGTGTTTACAACAGATGAAAGTAAGACATAGGTTTGGAGTAACATGGAGATGCATAAATAATGACAATACAATTTTTGGGGGTGAACTATTACTAAATCTTTATTTGAACTTGCCATTTTTTCTCCCTTTTTTACAATGACGTTGCAATGTCTTGAAGCATAATTAAGTCAGAACATTAAATATGCATCATACTTTACATTTACAGCCAAGTCCTTGCTATTCTACAAGTAGAATAGGAAATTCTTAAAGATTCTTTTAAAAAAATATATATATATATTTCCACAGGAGAAGAAAGTCATATAGGTTTGGGTAAATGACAATTTACATGGTGAACTATCCTTTTAAAAGTACTTGCCAAGTTCTTAACATTTTGATTGTTAAAATGAACAATAATTCAAACTGATTTTTTTTTCTATTTCACATAAAAAATGCAAAGTGCAAATTAAGCATAATTTGGCCAAAAACATTAAATCTGCCACTACACTTTACTGTAAAGTAACTTAGTGACTTAGTGACATTCATGAAACAGGAAATAACTATTAATTGATTTCTTTTTCCAGAAAGATAAATTTAATTATTTCTTTGTTTTCCAAGTACAATGCTCCAAAGCTTCTTGAAGCTGGATATATTCTGTACAACAAGGAAGAAAAGAGGCTATTAATCAAATGGTGTTGGTGCATGCACATGTTGTCTTGCACAATAGAGAGAACTTAAAGTGCTCTTGTTGTGCTGCCAGTCGCACATACTAACATACTAACGTAACCTCGGTTCCCTTAGATACAGAAATGGTACTACATCTTAAGCAATTTAGGCTAAGACGATATTGGAAAAGTCCTTTTCTCCAATTTCTGAAGCCTTTTTTCAATCACACAGTGAAATTGCATGACCATTAGTTTGTGGAGTTCGATAGAAATGTACCAATGGTGGAGCGGCACGAGCCTATGGTGAGCGAGCCTGCCCGAGCCCGCCAAAAGGAATATCCAAGTTGTAGAACCTGACAAATGTGCGAGGCCCAGCCGGCTGCTGCAAAGATTTCTGCAATAGACACGCCACTAGACCACGCTCACGAAGAGGCCATGCCCCTTGTGTAGTGTGCTCTAACCTCTATCAGACATTGGAGCCTGGAGGAAGAGAACCTAAGTTAGCAGTCTGAAGCGGTTCGAAGGGCAGCTCATTGAGGCCCCTAAGAACTGTGGATAGGTCCCATGTGGGGATCGTGAAGGGGCAAGGTGGGTTCAGCTTTTTGGACACCTTCAGAAAATGAACAATCATGTTGTTCTTGCCCACAGACTGGGCTATGGGAGTATGAGAGGCTGTGATAGCTGCAACATAGGGAGGGAGAGGGAGTACGGCCCCTATCCATTAAGTCTTGGAGGACAGACAATATCTAAGTGAATGGGTCTTCACCCTGGGCTGTGCACCAGGCAGTGAAAACTGACCATTTAAGGCTATAGAGGTGCATGGTCAATGGAGCTCTAGCCTGCAATACGGTCTTCATGACGTTCTCTGGGAGGTCTACTAACTCCCGTCTAGAAGCCATACATGAAGAGCCCCCAGCTCGGGTCTGCGGTGCCATATTGTTCTGTTGGCTTGAGAGAGGAGGTCCCGTCTCAAGGGAGATCGGGCATAGCTCTGCTAGCAACAACTGTGATAGGTCAGAGAGCCATGGTTGGCTCCTCTACAGTACCTTGTTTGGCATCTTCACTGATTCGTCTGATGACCTGGTGGATCAGAGCGATCGGGGGAAAAGCATAAAGGAGGAGCCTGGGCCAGTCATGGGCCAAATCATCCTTGACTTTTGAAAAATAGATTGGGCAATGAGAATTGTCTTCAGAGATGAAGAGGTCGACCTCTGCCCTCCCAAATCCTTTGAACAGTCTGGGGATCGAGCCTCCATTCCCCTGAGGTTGCTCCGGGACAACATGCCCACCCCTGTGTTCAGAGCGCCCTACACATGTGCTGCCTTCAACGAGAGCAGGTGGTGCTGGGCCCACTCTAGTACTTTTTTCAGTGAATAGGGGTTTTGAGGAGAGCCCACCAAGGCGATTTATGACCAGTTGTCCAACCAGACTACGATGTGGTTCCCTGCCAGGAGTGTTAAGAAAGCGTAGGGAGCTCGACATACAGCCAGCATTTCCAGGCAGTTTATATGGAGCTTGCTTTCTGCACTCGTCTAGATGCCAAAGATCAGATGGCCTTCGCACAGGGCTCCCCAGCCCATCTTAGAAACATCTGTGAAGATGACTTTCTGCCTGCCAACTATCTCCACCGCTGCCCCCTGCTTGTACCAGCCAGGGTTGTCCAAGCGACCTTTCCGCCAGTCCCCAAATATCAAGTGCTGGAATCCTCTGCCCCACTGTTTCTTCCACACAGGCTCCTGGGAGGACAGAAACGGGAGGGTGTGAGGGTCGGGGTCACTTTCTGAAAAAAAGAGAGGAGAGCGGCCAGACTCATATCCATGCAATGTGGATAGGTGGTGTCGATGAGCGCCGCTTCACCGTGAGACTTCCCCAGGGATCCCACGCACTCATCGTGCCCGTCATCACTGTGCGGGGGGGGGGGGGGGGGGGGCTTTGCAACAATGCCGCGAAATTTGCATTAGGAAATTAGCTCTTTTATAAACCTTAACAAAAGCAGGTGGAAGCACTGAAGCACAATCAATACTGCAGGTGGCTTGCGAGTCTTGCGCTGACCGGGTGCTTGTGAAACAGTGTGGAAGCAGAGCTGCTGGGGAGCAGCGAACTGACCCGGCTGCCGTTAGGCAGCACGCCGATCAGTGGCTGCTCTTGGGTGGCGAGCTGAGGTGAAGAACTTTGAGGGCGGCTGGCTGCTTGAAGTGGTGTGCTGCTTGTGAGCGGCGAGCTGCTAGACCACGTCAGACTTCTTACTTCCGCTCAATTTCAGTTCACTTCTGTACAAGTAGCAGAGTTTGGTATTACCAGGTTAGAATGGAGCCTGGCTGAAACAAATAAGAACTGATGGAAATATTTTGAGATATGACATGGATTTCTCTAAGCCATCTTGTGGAACCATGCACCTAAATATTTCCATTTTTATTATTTATTTCAGAAATTTAGCTGAACTCGGTCAATAACTTATTTTAATAGCATAAAAATGCATATTGCAACTGTACTTTTGACGTTAATAGTCTCCAGACCCATATTCAAGTTATGCTGCTTACTGCAAATTACAGAATGTAGTATGAACTCTGTGTCCCTTTTTATTTCTCCTGTATTTTTATTCTACGTTTAATTCCCATCACTTATTTTTTACTGCCAAAGTAACATCACAGGGAATATGGATGTCCTTTCCCCCGTCTGGTGCAGTGACAGCGAGCGAAAGTGATACCTCAGGCTTTATCTTGCATCTGCCTGTTTAAGATTCATAGAAAAGGCTATCTGCCCTAATCAATATCTTCTTGAAATTTTAGTTGCATAATGCATCGCCTTCACTGGCATGATTTAAAACATCAGCACAAAGTATTCTTAATTTTATTGCCTGCTGTAAATTAAAATTAATGATGCTGACATCCACAATTAACAATGAAAAATGCAGATTCCTATAATTACTTTAGCCATAACATAAAAGTTTTCCAACAAAGACTCAAGGTGCAGCTGCCCAGCTCCTCGACATTCCGCGGAACACAAAGAGACAGCTTTATTACATCTAATTTCTATAGGAAACAACAACAACAAAAAAAAATGTTTTATTCGCAATAGAAAAAAAGGAAAGCTAACAAAAATCCTAAGCTCATTTGGGATTCTTTCGCCATGCATAATTAAGCAAATTTGATTGGAATTAAGCATGGTTGAGTTTTAATGAATGCAAATCAGGAATCTACATCCCTATAAGATTAATTTCAGCCAATTAAAAAAACAAAGCTTATTGGAAAGTGTAAAAGTGTTCAAAGCTGGGTAGCAAAGCATTTTCCTCTGTTCGTCTCATCCTCATAACTTACACTCAGGAGATTTTTCCCCTCTCAACTTTGATCATTAGTGTAGAGTTGCGAGCAAGCCCTCTGCATTCAAATAGGGTAGAAAAGCGCAATACTCTAACCGCAAAGTAACTCCTGCACAACTCCTAACAACTTTGTTCTGTCACACACTCTGATACTTTCATTAGCTGCCCGTAGGATTGCAGAACAGCACAGTCCTTTACTTGAGAGATGAGTACACAGTGAAGAAGATCAAGGCCATGAAAAGTAGTTAAGTAAAGGAATACTATACAGTCCGATCATCATTACTGCAGAATAAAGCCACCCAGGATGATACAGGATCACACTTCTGAGGTTTATTTTGCAGAATAACTCTACATTATCCCATTTATTACACAGCTATGTGCCAAATAAATTGCTGAACTTTTAAATATTATTAAGAATATTATTTTGTTATGTGAGAAGAACAACAACAAAGTTATATAGTCATTATATTAATTTAATTATTATTGAAACATTAATATTAAGTTAATTAATATATTTTAATTGCATATATGTATATTTATCATTTATAATATATATATATATATATATATATATATATATATATATATATATATATATATATATATATATATATATATATATATATATATATATATGTGTGTGTGTGTGTGTGTGTGTGTCTATATGTATAATAAATTCATATTTTGAAAATAGTTACTCATACAACGAACAAATACACATATGCATATGTAATAATTATATAATTTGATGCATACTAGTATAGTTTTTATTAATATTTGAAATTTTGAAAGTTTTTATTTTTATAATATTTTCCATTTTGATTTTAAAGTTTACATAATTTCGTTGTGTTTTTCATTCATTTTTATTACAGTTTTATTTTTAGTGAGTTTAGTACATTTTAAATTCAAATGAAAAATATTGGCAACTAGCTAAAATAAAAATCAGTCAGAATAAAGTATTCCAGACATCAGCTGAACAAAGTAAAAAACAAGCAGAATAAATTTCAGGGTAAATCATGCATAAAAACATTTTCTAGGTAAATTGTCAAATTGAATTCTTACTGTATATGTACAAATGGTTTTGAACGATAAGAATTTGTTTTGTTAAGAAATTTGTTCTGTGTTTCAAGATTAAGGCTGTTTGTTGCTTAATTTTTCAAACAAAACTTGCATAACTCACGAATGCATAACTGAGACACACTGTTGTGGGAATAAGTGGGTGATATTGGCCATTCTTTGAGGACAATGTGTATTGTAGGTTTTGAATTGTGTTTTCTTCTTCAAACCACTCTTCATTTGGACCCTTCTCATATCTCTCTATTTATACTGCTTTAACTTCAGAAATACACTTCACTCTTGGCAGTGTATCTCGTATAACCATTTTCTGCTCAAGCGTTTGTTCACTGCCTGGTAACTGCCAAAGCAGTTTCACGTTCCTGTTTTCTTCCTTGGGTGACTCTTTTGAAGAACTTAATCTTTTAAAAATTTTACACATCTGCTAATGTTTCCCTATTTCAAAACACATGTAGCCACTTTATAATTGAGGAAGCGAAGGGGATCTTTCACTCAGCCCAGGAGAACGCTCCTTCCAGCTCTCCACAAGAAAACTCCGGTAAATCCTAGTTATTTGGGGCAAAAGGTCATAAACACTAATGATTTAAGGCAAGCAGGCACCTTCGACTCTCTGATATGAAAAATGCTTATCCCCATCTCCCCCCTCCCAGCATGCTGTTCGACAAGAGTGTGTACAGTACATCGATTTGATCTCTCACATCAAAAGACAAACACTGATGCGAGTCAGCAGTTCCTCTGTCAATGTCATTCCTTGATGTGATTCTTTCCACACACATCTTTATGGAGCCTAAGGATCGAGCTTTAAGCAATCACAACTATTGGCATTTTTTAAAAGTAGATTCATGGGTGTGGGGAAGGGGGAAGAGCAGACACGGGGTCCGTTGAACCTGCCAGCCCAACTGGAGATGCTCTGTGCTCGGATCGGATGCTGCTAATCCCATTTTCTTAATATGTTATATGTTTCATTTACGTTGTCTTTCAGGCTCAGCTTCTTGTAGTGGTTGGTGAGGGGGGGGGGGGTAAGTTTGAATATGCACAAAAAAACAAAAGGAATTGAATAGCAAGGTTCAAAGCAGCCTGTGAAAGTCCTTTATGTGTGCCTTAATCATGCTAAAACACAGGCTGGTATGCCGAGTGTGTCGCGCTGCAGCTTTTGCTGGGTGTCAGGGAGAATTAATATTTGGCCTCTGATGCATTTTTTTTTTGAAGGAATAAAGAAAGTAAAGAAAAGCATTATCTATTCAAGTAGCGCAGGGAATAGCGTACGCCAGGCTCCCTCTGTTCGAGCTGCTGTGTCTCATTTTGTCCAGAGAAGATCAGAGAGCTGAGGACTGGAGTGGGAAATGAGACGGAACTTAGAGTTTTCAATCCTCTGGGGCGGTTTTGAAGGGGTAACCAGATTTGTATCGCACAACTGGCTAAAAATACTGCAAAGTGATATGCAAGTATGCAGATAATGAAACAGCGGAGCTGGTTTCACCCATTTGTACATATTTTAGACTAGTCTTTGTTGAATTAAAGATTAAAGATGAATAGTGTTTTACGTGTGCTAATAGCACAAAACACACACTTTAAATGCCTTAAGAAGGGGTTGTAAAACAATATTGGGAAGTAACTGAATGAAAATAGTGATGAGCTTGTTTTAATATGGTAGCCAGTTTAGCGGTTTTCAGTGTCCTGTAGTTTTTTCAGTAACAAGCTAATTTTTCCAAATAGTAGGTTTAGTGCAAGCCAATACTCATGTGGCTATTTTTATGTGAGGTAATGTCTCATATTTAAGTCTGGACTCTGGACTGAATAATCAAACATGCTCACCTAAATGGGCCCCAGGTCTCTCCATTTCTCATAGCACTGAAAGTCAGATTTATCCTAAATGATTTACTCTCATACAGTATGTAGCGTTTGAAAGTTTGATTCATTCTAGTGAATCAGTTCATTCTAGATTATTCTCTCTCGTGTCATCTTAAAAAGTTAATGTAATTGAATGAAAAGCAATAGATAAAAAATATGAAATAAAAATAAAAATCGTTAAAGAACTTAAGTGTGTTTTTTTACTGTTTAATGTAAATTAATAACTTACAAGTTTTATTGTTTGATGTTTTTATTTAGTACAAATTAGAGTTATTACATCTTCAACTTTGATACTGTTGTATATTATTTATATGTAAGTATAAAAAAGATTAAATTAAGATTTTAAGGTTCTCTCAGTTTTTGTCTTAAAATGGTCACTAATTTTTGGCAATTTGTTTGTTCACTTAATGGGAAATGGTTCAATTGGCCAATAAATCCATCAAGGCAACTACAGATTTTTTATGTTCAACAAAATTTCAATTAGTAAAACAATAAATTTATAACTTTAACCCTATAACAGTAACCATATTATTTATTAATGTTGCAGTGCATGCTGGGAATTAACAAATTTCAGCAATTGGCAATTGTTTCTTTAGAAAACTGTTTGACTAGACAACATTTGAAGGAATTATTTTAGTCTTGTGTGTTTTTATTTTATTTGATTAGTTTTTTAATACAGTTTATTAGCATAAGAAAAGTGTACTGCAGCTTCCCCAACACTGTTAGAGACAAATATAGCAGATGCAATAAAATGGAAGCTAATTCAGTCACTTTAAATCACCTATGTATATACTTTTATTCATAATGGTGCATGCTTTTTCCTTAATGCCCCAGGCTTGGTATCCTATTAGACAAAGCATCACTGCTAGGCCTTATGTTTCACTTTATGCACCACAGACTACACATTCAAGTCCACTAGAGCAGACCCCGGCCTTTAAAACGCTTGAACCACGTCGATATGAAACCACAGTGCTCTTATAGTTGTAAAGCTACAGTTGCAAATCTTCTATTGGTGCATAAACGTTCTTTCCACATCGCCGGGGAAAGTATGTGTCCCTTTTATTTCTGCACACAATGACATAACAGATGTTTATTATTCATAGGGTGAAATCAGGGAAATGCTATTGAATCCATTTGTTTAAGGCCTCAGTAAAAAGTGGAACATTTTGCAAAGTCTTTGGGAATCATCACAATCAGCGGTGGCTTTAATCGCATTTTAATTAATGTTCCTCAAATTGCATGCGAGCGTTTAAAAGGAGCCCGTTCACTGCTGAATCTTCTGGGTGTTATATTGTGTGCACGAGAGATGCAGTTATGTGTTGGGAATCCCAGGGGACACACAGGAGGACAATTCCGATCCTCTGGAGCAGTGGTTTTCAACCTGTCGGTGGTATTGCAGGTGGGCCGCCAATTATTTTCTGGTCATTTCCAGTCCATTCTAGGGCTGTGCGATTAAAAGAAAACGTCCTAAAATCACGATTTGAGCGTGCGCATATGCCTAACTCCAGGTTCACACACTGTCTGTGATGCGCCTTTTTTCTGAGCCAATGTTGACGGATCAGAGCGTTCTCACTGCGGTAAAAGGCTAGAAATAAAAACGTGCGAAAATAATTCATGTCTAACACATGAGCATAGAGTGAATTTGTTAGTGAACATGATGCAGTTTAAGTGAGATGAGACACGTTTTAAGTGTGCACACTCTCTCCTCGCAAAGCAGCGTGTATCTGAGCAAGCACGACCGGTTTTGTGACAGAGCAAAGGAAATCTGCTGCGAACAGAGAGATTCGCACTCGTGCATTATTTTAATGTGCTTTCGCGTTATATTTATGCACTCTCACTGCTGAGCGCATACACATACTGTATACACACTGCAAACACCTGAGGCACCGCTACAATTAATGAGCTCTATGAACAATGCATGGCAAAAAAGAAAAAAATGTCCCTGTATACAGGATTTTTATTTTTATTTTATTTTTTTTGCCACAAGTCTATACATTTTTGTACATCTTCACTATAGTGATAATTTTGACTTATGTCTGTTCTAGAGATGTTACAACTTTTTGATAAAGCTCTGATTGGTTTTCTTTTGGAAATATGTTTCAAATTAATCCTGAATGCATTTATGACTGTAAAAGCACAATTGCAAAATTGATAAAAAAAATTGCGATAGTTTTTTTTTTTTTTTTTTCCATATCGCACAGCCCTAGTTTATTCAATAAATATAGTTTAAAATCTAGCTTCTGAGTACTAAGTTATTAACCCAACAATAGCGGGGTCAGTTAATTTTTTTGAAGTGGGCCGCGCAAACATATGTGTTTGGTTGTGTGGGCCGCGAGTTGAAAAAGGTTGGGAACCACTGCTCTGGAGGATCTGATGCTGCCGAACTGAATGTGAATGCATAAAAGAAAACTCTGCAGCAGTGGGTAATAGGGCACAACATGGCTTGTGTGCCTTCTGTAATCAGCACAAAATATGACCGAATTCTCAGTTTGATCTTATGTATGAGGGATTTGGGTACTAGATAGAGGCTAGTTTGAACTGTTATTCAAGTTGCACAGGAAAGAAAATAGTTAATAATAAGAGATAGATTGTTTTTATGAGATTTGCTTTCTTGTTTGCTCTAGACAAAAGCAGATACATGCAACGTGAGCGTCCACCATGCGCTCTTTGTCGGTGCAGACTACACCCCTTTATTTGCTGCTTGCCTGCTTTTCCTGTTTGGTCTGCTCTCTTTGGTGTGTCCCTTATCTTTCCATCAGTCATTCCTCCAGCTTGATACAGCACTTGGCTCTCCCTCATGTTGTTTGGCACCCTTTTTTTCCTACCCCCTCTCTTTGTGAAAGACACTTTGTCCTCCTGTGCTAAAGTTTAGAAGCGAGGGAGAAACGTCTTGGCAACACTTTCTGGGTTTGCTGCCATTACACCTGGATGTGGCCAAGACTTTGTCTTCAGGGAGATCTTCTCCTGCAGTTCTGGACAAATGAAGTCGTCTTTGTTTATTTTGCACCAAACAACAGAAGAAGCGACAATGACAGATTCAAAACAGTACTATTTAACATGACTATTTATCGCATTTCAAAATATTATTTATTTACAATGTGGAATTTGATTAATAGATACATAATTGGAACCTTTAATTAGAAGAATCACCAGAATAAAAGTTTATGAAATTGTTTGGTTTAATTTTTTTGTTATTATTAATTAATTATATTTTATTTTGAAGGAATATTTTGAAAAGTTACCGTATTTTAGATAATTATAAAAATATATTTAAATATTAAGAGGCTTGAAGTATTCCACATGCAACGGAGCCTTCAAATTTGGTTTTAACTCTACACTTCTATTCTCTGTTTTTCCCCCCTTTGAGGAGTTTACTTGCAGGAAGTCAAAAATGTGTCTGGGTTTTCCAACTTCAATCCCTGTAGAGGTCACTGTTGCTTGGCTCCACTGAAAAACAACTGAAGCTCAAAAGGAAGGTAATTAAATCCAACATTATCTGGTATTGACACATACTTTAATATTTCAAAAAATGATGTTGATTGGTTAAATAACTTGATCCCAGCATCAGTCGAGAAACACCTAAGCATCCAGTATAGTTGCAGAATTACCTGCAGCACTGAATCTGAATCATCTAAACATGCGTCTGGAGATTATTTGTATTTTTAAGATCAGTTTATTTGTGCAAGAGCTCTATGATGGTAATTGAATTCCATGATATTTGTGTTTCAGGAAATGATTACAGGCTGTAATTAAGTGTGCGACTTTGTTATGGAGCTCTAAAACGAGAGATATTAATATGCTCTCTACTTCACTTTTGTTTGTGCCATTTAATTCTGAAATCCACACACACTCTGTGCGGAAAACATGTGTGAATCAACTCTAAATCATATTTATCGCTAGGAACACACGTCCAGATGGCAGACTCTTAACTGAGCTTGGATTAATGGGAGGACGGGCAAGAACTGCATCAAACTCATTTAAGGACCTTTGAAGAACAACATTGCTAATCGCTCATAAGGACGCTGTAGAACATGTTTGTTGGATAAAAATAAACAAATTAGGCTTTGTTTGGAAATACATTGTCAGTTTTAATTGCCATTTCTGATAGATATCCATAGACTGTGTGTGTTTACGGTGAAATGCATATGGTCTGACCTGCATAAGCCCTTAGTTAGGATTCTGTTTAAGTGTTAAAATCAATTCAGAGCAAATAACGTGGAAACCTTTGTGTAAGCACTTTTTACACTCTTAATTCTCGCTTGTTAAGTTAGCTTCAGTGTTGGATTGATGGGACAGCAGATAAAGAAGAAACCTAAGTTTGCTGATACTGGAGCAAGTAAAGGTCTGCAACTTCGGAAGTTGAAAATGTAAAAAGATTAATCTACCAAATAGTTTCATTATATATATATATATATATGTATATATATATATATATATATACAATACAGTACTATGTAATCATGAATGTTGTTCAGAATTTGACTATAATAAGGATAATGTATGTCAGATGACAGTTTATTGGGTTCTCCGATTGGAAGAAGCAGTTTTTATCTAACAGAGATGTATCATTCTGCACTGATAGGAAACGTGGCTGGGGTGTTTGCTTTGCCTTCGCAAGGGTCTCTGTATGCTACCCCAGTTGATATCCACATCTAAAAGGACAGGGCATCTCATTTCTTGTCACTGTGTCCCAAATTCCTAAAGGTACAATTAGCATTTTGTCTGACAAAATGTTAAAAGGTTCATAGATTGATATTTGCAAAAATGCAGCAAGATGCTTTTTTTTTTTTTCAGAATGCAAATTTTGACATTTATTAACTTTTATTCCAGATCTGTTTATGGATTGTAAAAAGTGTGCATACATTTGAATGAAGTGAAATTACAATGTTTACACAGTTTCTGTTCGATGCACAAAGTGCGTGATTTAACACAGAGGCAATGAATTTTTTTTTACTGTCTTTGATTTATGTCTTCTATGGCATTTCTAATGAGAGGGAGCAGCGTTTCATTGAAGAACAGCACAGGAAACTGCATTTATTTCAGACCTCTTTTTTTTCTCAGGGGTGCTTTTCCCCCGTGAAATAATGTCAGCACTTTCCCACCTTCAAAGTCCTTTTGTTTTTCTCAATCTATTAACAATTCTAATTGTACAGCACTTGTTAAGTAAGCATGGTAAATAAAGCAGGAAACGCATTATTTCCCTTTAGTGCAGATTAAAGGTAGTGCTATGCTGAAACACATTAGTGAACACTAAAGACAGTGATCAGAAACGTTCAATTCTGTCTTGCTTCGCAGCGCAGTGAGCTTCTTAATGTTAAAGAGTCATTTCTGTGAGAAAAAATAAATACCTTATTCCATCCACATATATTAATGAACATATCCGTGCTCTGGAATCTTCAAAAGGAAATAAATAACTTTAAATTTGATTAAAGTCATACATATTAGGTTTTCTGTTTTCTTTGTGCCTTTCAGCTAATTAAATAGCTTTGTATGGGATCAACTGCTTTTCTTAGACACAACACCCCAGTTCAAATTTTCATGGTCTGGACAGTCATATCTTAATTGGGGATCATTTTGCGAATGTGGTTCAATTTCCTTTACAAGACAGTTACTGTTAACTGCTATTTTAAAAGCCAATAACAACGTCAAAGCTCGGGATGATTAAAGCAATTAAAGTTTCCCTTTGTTTTCTGGATGTAGTGAGATAGGCGGCCGTGTTTGTATAACATTTATTAAACATTTACTAAATGGAATTGAATCTGTCATCGCAGAAGTTTTTGGAGACAAAAACATTTTTTTTTTGTATAGTGAGCACGCTTTCGTTTAGTGACTGTATTGCTTGTTATATCCCTAAATAGCCTTGCTATTTTAATCAAACTTTACCCTTAAATCCACACACAGTGAGAAGAACTTGTGTGTAATGACTTAGCATTACCCAATTAGCATACTACATTTTCTCCACTAGATAAACTGTCTTTTGAGATCTGACTGGTTTAATCTGTTTAATGTGCGTGTAAACTATAATCTCTCAATTCTGCAGTTTCCCTTAAGGACATTATTCACAGAGTCTTTGTTTTTGAAATGCACAATCTAGCACTGCTTTTAAGATCAGAATTAAATGCTGATTAGAAGTCGGGTATTTCACAGAGGTTTTCCTTTCTGGTCAGAGGGAGGGAGCATAGTTGCGCACAAGTAATCAGAGACTAGTTTTGCCACAAGTTTAAGAGCGTTTTACATCCAGACGTGTTGCTCGAACAGCACCAGTGTCACATACAGATGTTACTAATCAGTGGATGTACAGAGAGCAATGCAAAAAATAAAAAATAAGGAAAACAATTCAGGGAAATGTCATCCATAATCATTTTCTCAGACCTCTGTTCCACATGCAGTGAATTCTGGGAAGGCTTAGCGTACTAAAAATCAAAACAAATGAAGAAGGGTTTTGGATGCACAATATGTTTCTTTTATAGAATGCAAATGTATTGTGTATTGAGTGATGTAACAGACAGCTGAACGTTGAGTTCGATATGTAGCGCAGATTCTGACTAGAATGAGTCTTTGTGCAGGTTCCCTTTGAAGTCACTTCATTGATTACCTCAACCCTCTAGGAAATGGCTCATGCATCTCATGTACATTATAACAAATGTTCTCTTTGCATTACAATTGAATTGTGATTGTTATGTTCAATCAATGGGAAAGGTCAAAGGATTGCCACTGCCAGCAATTTAATGGAGAAGTCGATGGAGATTCATTTTAATCACTGTGGCTGTTGCCGAACGAGCACAACAGGCCCTTTGAATGGCATGGTAATTACTACTGTTTATACAGGTTTACCTTCCAATTTAGACATCCACAAATCTCTCACCTGATATAAAAGTCTGTGTGGCTTTAAACAGGGTACAGGGCACTGCAGAGTAATTGTGCAGTTATCAAGTGGCTACTTTTGAAAAAATCAAATTAGCTCTCTTTTAAAGACTGATAACACCAGAGGGGCCGTATTTTACATACGGTTGGACGTTTTGCCAGCTCAGCTCACAAGACACTCGGCTGGCATCTTTCCAGGTGAATCCTGAGATTTGCAGATATAGTTGCAGACCGGATGCACACAGAGAGAGTTGTAAGGCAGGATGGCATCATCATAACAAGCGCACAAATGGATCTGAGCTTCAGAACAGCTTGACATCTGATAATTGTTTCATGGCAGCATATCTCTGTAATGCACATAATGAACCACTGTGTTCCAAGTTTGTTCTTGGAAGCTTAACATTGGTGAGAAATTATGGTAATAATGTACTTTTGCTGTACATATGCATAAACGCACACAGACAAACACCCACACGCACTCCTATGCACTCCTACATATATGGGAGTGTATATAAATTGTGACTGCATCAAATAATAATTATTAATTATTAATAATATTAATAATGTTCATCGACTGGCTGACTACGTCTTTTATTAATTTTCTAAAAATCCTGCCATACGTGCACAAACTGACAGTAACCACTTATAAGCTACTGCATAATATTGTAGAAACATAATTTTCTGTAAAGTTGCTTTGTAACGATTTTTATCGTAAAAAGCGCTATACAAATGAATTGAATTGAACATATATATTCACTTTTTGAGCTTTGACGATAGTTAAATTCCTCTATACAATGAATGCAGCTCAGCTGACTTTTGTTAAATAATCTGGGTTTAATTTATAAAGAACACTTATATTAAAAGGAGTTTTATCCATCTTTTACTGCTAAATTTGAGTTATTTTTAATGAAATGCATTGTGTTAAACAAATGTAATTAATCAAGTGTTACCCATTAACTTTGACAGTCCTATTTTATGGCAGTATTCGTAGATGCAGTTAAACAGACTTTTATCTTTTCGGATTTCATGCATCCTGTAAACAATAAAATCTGCATTCCGTTATGAGGTTCCTTCATAATTTGTATTGACAAGCAACATTCCAATCAGGGACTAAAAATATTTGCTTTAATTATGTCTCTGAAGGTCATACCTGATTTGTGCTGGAACTGCTTTATGGAAATGAGCCACTAGAAGATCTGTAGTTTTATTAGAGCACATTTGGTCTCTGTTTACTCTCTGATCTCATCTGTAATGTGAACACAACAAAGAGAGCCGTAGTTTTGCTTTGTGAAACATTCTGACGGCAGTGAACTCAGAAAATTTCAGTCTGGGGAGAAACTCCATTCTCATTAAGCAAAGAAAGTGTGCTATCATTCTCTCAACATCTAATTTAATGACAGTCATAAAGTTTTCATTCAGACGTCTACTAAATGAGGGGGCTCTAATTGGGAGTCTGTGTATTAACCCTGTTCTTTTGTGTACCTGTATAAGAAAAGCCAAAATATGCTTTTCTTTAAAGGAACAAATGGATAGGAAAGACAGCATCCTTTCTAGGTGCAACTTTCTTTTCTTTCTGATAGACCCATCTGTAAAGCTCAAGCACCCCTTTATCAACAGTAATTAAAGTTTTCAATATATATAAAATATATATATATTCCTACAAGTGTTACTGTGCTGTATATATATATATATATATACAATACAGCAGAAATACAGTAAAAATCTAAAAAATACTGTATACTATGGTTTCCAAAAAAATATTAAGCAGCACGACTGATTTCAACATTTACAAGAGGATTTATAAGATAAATTAGATAAAAATGTTTCTTGCCCACCAAATGAGCATATGAAATTATTTTCTGAAGGGTCATGTGACACTGAAGGCTGCTGATGGCTGATGGATGTTGAAACCATAATGCATTTTAATTTTTTCATTATTCTTTGATGAATAGAAAGCTAAAAAGATCAACCTTTATTTGACACTGATTTTGTAACAACTTTTTTGAACTTTCCATTTATTTAAAAATAAAAATATATTCCAATAAATATATAAATTGAACAGTAGTGTGTGTGCATATATTTGTTTTTCTTTACCATATATATTACTGACGTAAATAAACAGTTATTTTTATTAACTAACAATAACAAATATTCACAAATAATGTAACACATATAACATATTAACTAACATTAACTACTGGGACCTTATTGTAGTTATTACAACTTTTCCTTAAAGGGTTACTCCACCCCAAAATGAAAATGTTGTCATTAATCACTTACCCTCATGTCATTCCAAACCCGTAAAAGCTCAGTTCATTTTCGGAACACAATTTAAGATATTTTGGATGAAAACCTGGAGGCTTGAGACTGTCCCATAGACTGCCAAGTAAATAACAGTGTCAAGGTCCATAAAAGGTATGAAAAGTCATTGTCAGAATACTCCATCTGCCAAGAAAACAAAAATAACGACTTAATTCAATATTTCCTTTTTTTCAACAGTCTCCTCTGTGTCGCTCCATATCACTGTGCTGCGTATGCTCTTCTGTGTCCTCCGCGCCACAAGAATGTGCTGTTTCTAAGTGTATTTAGCTTTGATTTGAAATGAAACAGCGCATCCTTGTGGCTGACGATGACATTTCATACCTTTTATGAACCTTGACACTGTTATTTACTTGGCAGTCTATGGGACAGTCTCAAGCCTCCAGGTTTTCATCAAAAATATCTTAAATTGTTTTCCAAAGACGAATTGAGCTTTTACGGGTATGGAACGACATGGGGGTAAAGTGATTAATGACAACATTTTAATTTTAGGGTGGAGTATCCCTTTAAAAACTGAACTGGATGTGAGTAATCATGCGAGTCAGTGTTTGTAATTGTTTTAACAATTTGGCAGGCTTAGTTTTTTATTATACTATTCTAAACTTGTTATTTTTGTTTTACAGGTTCGCAGTCCATCTCTCTCACTGACCTATAGGGTGGGTGACGTTTCGGCCAGCCTTTGGTGAGCTGCATCTGCCATGGTGTGTGTGTGCATGTGTGTATGGCGTGGAGTATCTCCAGATGGATGGGGTCAATGGCATGCGACCTTGAGGAGACAAATATTCAAAATCAATAAGTATTTGTCTCACTCTGCACTATGTTTGTCTGAGCAGCATTTTAAGCTGCATCCTCCACTGAAAACAGAATAATGTGAGTAACTAAACCGAGTCAGAACACTTGCAGATGTACGCAAATATTTACTGCATGGAAGTCATGTTTATTCATCATATGAGACGGTAAGCAGGTTTGCAATTAATAGAATCTGACAATATGTTGCAATGCAAAGACAGTTGTTTATATTTGAACCAGGTATGCCCATTTTATGCAGTTAAAGTTTTTTATCTTTCTTTTCAAAGTTCATCAATTATGTTGAAATACTCTTAACGTCCATAAGGGGGATGATGTATGATTTTTGTAATTATTTCTTATTCAGCATGCTTTCTAAAGCATATCAATTTTGTTAATACCATGTAATTAAAACATGTCAGTGCACTACAAGTTGCGAGCTGTATTAATGACTGTGAAAATTATTTTAATTAAATAGCCAATTATAGAAAAATCTTAACCATGAGAATTGACATTTAAATGAATTTAATTTAAATTGCTTTTCAACATTGTTTTATCAAAGCCTTATAAGCCTGAATAAATTATTATATCAAACAACATACAGTGCCATTGATCATACGAGTCATATCGTAGTCCTACTTTTAAACACTGATCCATTAGATTTATGGTGATTCATAGAGATGGAGGGAAACTCTGTGCCTCTCCATTCCTTAGTCTTCTAACCAGTGTGTTCAGGATTAGGAAAGAAAGTAGCCACATTGCTTGTTTGATGGTTCATGTATGTCTCATGTTTGCTGTGTGCTCGCCCTGTAACAAATAGCAGAAACAGAACGGAACGAGTTAGTCATCAACACTGAAATGCCATCAAACCTTTGTGCGTGTGGTCTTGTGATGGGCCTTTCCTCATTAGCGATGTCATGTCATCCCCCAGCAGTCATCGTGGGCCCCTGAAATCATAGAAACACATGGAAGAAACATATAAATCTCATTGACTAACTTCAAGCACTATTCAAAAACCATTTAAATGCCATTTTCTAAAAAAAAAGAGAGAGAGAGAGAGAATAGAAACAAAGAACACCCTTTATGCTTCTTCACAAGATAATTGAGCATTTTATCCTTTGCGATCAAACAGTCAGATTGTTTTAATTTGTGGTAGCGTTTATGGTAGCGTTTACGTAATCCGTTTGCCTTCCTGATGGATCGGATCCTTTTCAAATGTTCATATTGTAAATGCCAATGTTGTGAACACATTGGTATTCCGTAATTACACTTTTTCCCTTAAGGAAGGAACATCTTGACTCAAGTAAGGGTTCTCAGCAATATAGAACATATACAGTATACATGCAGTATATACGCAGTATACTGAATATACACTCTAAAAACTGCTGGGTTGAAAACAACCCAATTTGGGTTATTTTGACAACCCAGCGCTGGGTCAAAAAGGGACGAACCCAGCGCTGGGTTGTTTTAACCCAACCAGTTGGGTTATCATATTTAACCCAGCCTGCTGGGTTGCCTTTTTTATGGTTTAAAATGACTATATTGCAGGGTTTCAAAAAACAGAGCGGGTGTTTTTTTATCACTGTATTTCAGAAGGAAAACTACTGTATTTAGAAAATGTTCGATATCATTTCGGATGTGCTTGATAAGGCAGCGTTTGTGAGCTCAGCACCGCTCTGCAGCCGTTACAGGAGAAACCTACCTCTCCCGCTCTTAGCGCCTCCTGCTGGCAGAAAATAAACTCGCAGAGTGCAGCCATGTGGGGAAACAATGCATTTCTACGTTAAAATTAACCCAAATTGAGCTAGGCATTAAACCTACAAATGTTGTTCATTTTAAATATCACTTTTACACACAAATAATAATTATCAAAAGGAAAATATTTATTAAAAACAAGAGAAAAGTCAAAAAGTAACATGTTAGAAGAAATGCAGAAAAGGATGGCATTAACAGCTACAGAGTTCATAAACAAAGCATTGAACATTTGATGAATATAACTTAAGATCAAATTGGACTTTGTTCAATTGTATAAAAATATACGAAAACACATACAATACATTTACAATTAGTTAGGTTTTTTTCCAACTATTCTGGCATGACAGTACACAAATAAATCACAACATTAACTTTGATATTATAACATTTAACAGACGCATGTGTGTGTGTGTGTGTGTGTGTGTGTGAAAGAATGTGAGCAGGTGTATGAATGACAGAGTGTAAACTTTTCTACTAAACAACACAGAAAAAGCATTTAACTTTTTTTTTTAAACAAATTATACACTTACAGTTTGTTTCAAAGTCCATGAATACAGATCATGCATCACGGTCAATTTTCATGATCTCTTTAGCATAACTGATGTAATCATGAAGAAACCCCATCAGCACAGCATCTGACATCTTCTACATCATCCAGGGCAGTGTCCTCCTTTAAAACCACCGCTGCATCAGTTTAGGCGGAAAGAAGATTCTCCTCTCTGACCAGGATTCATCCCAGTCACTGCCTGCTCTTCATCAGTGGCCTAAGAGAAACACATTTGAAAAAATTAAACATTTAATTAAACCATCCATTTTCAGGTAGAGGTGCATTCACATCCGTAACGATAGGTAAATAATCGGTTTTAAAGTTTCAACACTTTGTTCGGTTGTTTAATGTCTCAGTCCACCACAGCGCTCCAGGAGGCTATAATGACAGCACTAGTGTGAGGACAGGTGATATTGTTTGAATAAATATCGCTTTCAGAAAGCTTCTTTACTGAAACATTAAAACAGACATGACATTCACATACCTCACAATATTCACGTACATTGAGGGCTGCTCTTCAAACCGTAAGTTCACCAAATAATTAAAATGTTTATAATTTACTCTCCCCATGTTTTTCCAGACTCATACAAAATCTGCAAATTTTTTGGAAAACATATGAATATATTTAATATTCTCTTTTTGTGTCCTCCATAGCTGGTCTGGGAGACCAGTATTTTATTTTGAACATACATGTTTGCAATCATATAATTTAAGATGTATTCATATATAAATATCAGAATTTACTTCTACAATAACTCTATATTTATGACGCTTGAAAATACTGATTATCTAAACTATAAATGGATTAACAAATATTATGAGAAAACTAAAAATATATTAATTTATGTTGTAAAGACAGACAAAAGTCTTATAGGTTTGGAATGACATGAGGGCAAGTAAATGATTTTTTGTGTGAACTTTACCTCTAAGAGCGAAGACCAAGAATAATGACTCTCCAAATCAGACAACTCCAAAGTTGGTTTGAGTTCTGCAATAAAAAACACAATGGTTTTAATGAAATGAGCACATAATCACACTGTTGTTGCATCAAAATGTGAAGTAAACTGGCAGGAGACAACAGAAAAATTTATTTTCTAAAAATAACTTACATAAAATCTCAAAGGAATGGTGCTCTCCCATGTCTCTTGCTTTTAACATCTACAAAAACAAAAAACAAACATTATTTTACTCTTAGTAAAACACAACAACAACTGATAACATGAAATTATGAAGTTTACTTGCCTTAAACGATCTTTCCCTCTCTTCAGAAGAAGCTGAGAAAACCACCTCCTCACACAAGCAGACTTGTGTGTCCTTAACTCCAGTTAGTTTGAGTTCTGCAAAGAGGGGCATCAATGGCTTCAATAAAATATTAACATATACATACATACATATATAAAATCACACTGTTTTTGCATAAAAATGTGAAGTTAACAGGCAGGACACAACAGAAACATTAATTTTCAAAAAAAAAAGTAATAATAATTTAACTTACATCAGTCTCAAAAGAATGAAGTTATCTTGTCTCTGGATTTCAACATCTAAAAAAAACACACACATTATTTTAGTCTTAGTCAAAATAAAGATAACTTGATGTTATTCTGAAGTTTACTCTCCTTAAACCTTCTGTCCCTCTCTTCAGAAGAACACCTCCTCCTCATCCTCACACAGGTCTGCGACTCCTCACACAAACAGCTTCTGTGTCTTTAACTCTCAGCGCGAGGACAATGAAGACAGGAGCTGGACAAGTCTGAAATATTACATGTAAAACATACTTTTAACAGTTACCACTTCAACAGCCTCAAAATAATTATGCTAGTCTTTACTACACAATGCCGTTTCCTTTAGGAGACAAACATACATTCAGTTTAACCGCGAAAAAAAAGACAAATTCACATGAGCGTAACCGTGACCATAACCGTCTGTTAACGCCTCAAAGAGAACAGATAATGTAAAATCTTATGTAAATATGACAAAATACATTCACAGACGTTATATTAAAAGTACATCCTCCGTTCAGTAACGTTACATGAGGCAAGACCTCCGTGTCCGAGGCGAAAACCGCGTCCGTTTTTTATATATATATAACGTTAAGCTCCTTTGTTTCCGCCTTTCATAAAACCTTCCGCCTTTCATACAACCGGGTAAACAATAAAAGATAACTTTACATTTTGAATATTTAACGTTACTTACCATAGTCTTTCACTCGCTTCTCGCTTCTATCACGCTGAGAAAATGGCGGCTGCTCGCACTGGAGACGTACGATTTTGACGTGACGTGCGTGCTCTCCTTCACGTCCGCGTCCTCAACCCACCACGCTGGGTTAAAAAAGAAAGTTATTTTCAACCCAAACTTGGGTTAAAACATCCCAAAGTCCTATCCAACGGCCTCAACCCAGCAGTTGGGTTGAAAAAACAACCCAGCGTTTTTTAGAGTGTACACACACACACACACACACACAGACACACACACACACACACACACACACATATATATATATATATAATTTATATGTAACATATTTATAATAATTATATAATAATTTATAATATTTTCAATACTTAAAGTATGACATTTAGATTTTATAGAGAGATTATGACATGCCATTTCCTTGACCTTGAAGTGGACTTAATTAAAACAGTTTGACATTCGTTCTTAGCTGTTTCAAGCTTCTCTTCTCATCCTGACTCATTGAATAATGATGCAATGTAGAATGGCTTCTTCTAAAGAGCAATAGTGAAGAATTCTATTCTTGTCATGGTGCTTGCATTTACCTAGTGCATAAAGATTGCAGACATTGTTAATTTAACCATTGAAACTAACTGAACATTCAAAGAATGCACTGAACAACTGAGAGTTTCTCTGCAATGTGCATCCTGCTGTTTGTCTATTGAAAGACTGTTGTTCTAATGGGAGTTTGATTCATCAGGCCCACCCAGCTTGTTAAGAGACTCTGAATCAGAGACATCATAGAGGTCCTGTGGCGTTTGTGGATGTCTTTTTGTCTTATCATCATTCTTCTCTAAACGAATGTCTGCTAGCGGTTCTTTGTGTGGAATTTTATGGCCATCATTTTCAGTTAACCCCATGCTAACATGAAACATCGCTGGCAAACTATCATGACATTCATTGTTTTTAATGAAATCTTAATACGATGCATATTTAAGCAAAGGTTAGCAACATAAAGGGCAACTTTGTCTTGCAATGAATTTTAAGTGGATATTGATTTTTACACTACATGGTACCTCTGTGCCTGAATGACAATTCTGAAATGGCATTCTGCTTATCTTAAAGCAGATCAGATCAGACTAACTTGAATTCATAAGTTTACTTGGATAGGTTCTGACATAGGTTCATGAGTTCTGTATGCTTGAATTCGGTCTTTGATGAAATAAGCAAAATGAGACAAACAGTATTATAAACTTTGGTGGGCTTTATATATATCAAAAAAATAAAAAATAAAAAAAGGGATGTGTGGTAACACTTTTTGCTTCAAAATCTGTAATTTTATTATGTTTTTTCTCTGTATAAGATTTTGAGAAACAATGTTTCCATGTCTGTTAAAAATAAACTGTGCTGTTTAAATCAGTATTAAATTAAAATGTAAAAAATATTTAAATTAAAATTGTAAAGTAATATAAAAAATGCATAGGCTGTAACATCTCTCTCTCTCTCTCTCTGTGTGTGTGTGTGTGTGCACTTTCAGAAATTGTGTGTAATGTGGCCTATTGAACCTATTTTATGCATCTTTGTAGATTCAGTGAAGGACCTGGAAAGTGTTATAACCCTTCTTGTCTACTCATACATGATATTCAAAAGTTTTACTTGAAAACTTGTGTGAATGTCATATGTCCAATTGAACAAGAGAGCAGATTCAGATGATACTTGTTCTGTCATGTAAGATTAGCTTACATTAACCTGATGGCAAATCAAATGCACCAGACCAGAAACGTTACTTTCATATACATGAGGATTTACAGGACAAAAAAAAGAAAAAAGAAAAATAGCTAAAATGTTCTTCACGTATTTTGCTTAAATTTATAGCATACAATGACATTATAAAAAGTTGTATCTGCTTATTGTCTCACTCAAAAAGTGTGAACTTCAAGCGTACTTTCAGATAATGAACAATAATAGGAGAGAGGAGTCTAGACATGTGGCAGAGGAGCTCGGCGTATTAAGTTGAGTTTCAGAGAACGTTCCTAAAAAAAGCGCAGGTTTTGTTCCGCGCGCTGTTCCGCTAAGGGTCGCATTAGATTGTGCATGTCTCCGTTTCAAAGGGCTGATAGTGGCTCCTCCCTCTATGTACCTTGTGACAACAACAACTCATCCACAGAGCAGAGGCACACTTTTCTCCTCATTTTCTTCCTGTCATTCTCTCTCAATCTTTCTCAGAGCCCTAATTTCGGCACGGCACCTCTTCAGATCCATTCGCGCGTCGGCGGAGCGCACTCGGGGTGGATTTCTGCTTCTTTGCGCTACTTTTGCATACTGGCTCTCCCTTCCGTCTGAACTTATTTGATAGGTGCAGAACACCATGGCCGTATCGGCAGCTCTGATTCCCCCATCGTCTCTGCTCCATTCGTGTCCGATCTCAACTTCTTCGTTAGCATCATCAGCATCATCATCATCATGCTCCGCGACCGCAGCATCATCATCCTCGCCTTCGGCCACTTCTGCGTCTCCTTCTCAGTCAGCGACCCAGAATCTGTTCCGCACGGATCTGATCAGCACCAACACCAGCAGCATCCCACTGGCCGGCAAGCCCGTGTATTCTACCCCGTCCCCTGTTGAGAACACCCCGCAGAATAATGAGTGTCGGATGGTGGAGCTCAGGGGCGCTAAGGTGGCCTCTTTCACGGTGGACGGACAGGAGCTCATCTGCCTGCCCCAGGCGTTTGACCTGTTTCTCAAACACCTGGTCGGGGGTCTGCACACCGTCTACACCAAACTCAAGCGGCTGGAGATCACGCCGGTGGTGTGTAACGTGGAGCAGGTCCGCGTCCTGCGTGGACTGGGGGCCATCCAGCCCGGGGTCAACCGCTGCAAACTCATCTGCAGAAAAGACTTCGAGACCCTCTACAACGACTGCACTAATGCCAGGTTAGAAGACTCTTTTAGTACTCCAAAACAAATAATCAATAGAAAAGTTAGATAAAGAAGTGAAGTGAATCTTCCAATAGAAAGTACGATTAGTAAAACCGTAATGTGGCTTCTTTATGCATTACGATAATTATTTTAATAATATGTGGAAATAACTTACAATAAATTTGCAAGTACTTTCAGATCTGTGTTTGCACTTAAAAAAAATAAATTACAGTCCAAAAGGATTTTACCATCTGATGTCACAGGAGAACCTTTTTAATAAAATAAATCAAACAAATGAATAAAGAAAGAAATTCTGTAGTTTTATATTCTTTACTTATGTGACATCAGTAACTTTGGTCTAAAGAACTCTACACAGAGAGAAAAGTAGAGGGATTTCTATTGAACATAAGGTGTTCAAAGAACCACTGAAGAAACACATCTTGTTCTTCTATAATTAAAATAATTATGATAAATATAAAGAAAAAATTGCAACAGATTCTAGAATACTATAAAGCGACTAACTCTAGTTTTTGCAATGGTGTAAAGTTGAATATAATCAAATGAAAACATTTTGTTGAATTGTTGTAGTAGAGCGTTTAAAATACAGGGTGTTCTTTTTTCAAATATTTAGGAGAATTAATAATTCATAAAGGACAGTTGGCTCAAATTTATTTTGTGAAAATCATGTGCAGGTTTATGAGCATGAGAGGTTTTTTTTTTTCTTGTTACGTATTTGTGCTACTAACAGATTTTGATGAGCTCACATTGAACATATATGAGGAAAATTTTATTTGAAAGGTTTTTCTGTTATTTGAGGAGATTTAAATAATCTTGCTTGTCAGAATTATTACAGTAAATGGTCTTTCCTATGTGTTAGTTGTATTCATATGCATTTCTTTCTGCTGTTTTCGTCCTCTGGGGAAAAATCAAATCATGGTCAATAAGTGCTTGTATACTTAATGGCAGGAGTGATACAGTGCTTGAAGGTACAAAATCACACAGGAAACAATTACTGCTTGTAACATCGGTGAATAATTCGCCCTGAAACTTTAATGTCACCCATTAGTGATCAAGTGAATAGGCCCAATAATTACTAGAAAAAGTAAGCTAATTTAAAAATGTCTGAGTGTTGACAGCTCGTCTTAAATGAAAACACCTTGCATGCAGCAATTCGAGCCCGAGTGTTGTGCAGTTTTATATATAATATTTTAATGAGGAATTTCAATGCTGTAAAAACGTAAAATTAAATCATAAGTGGTTAATGAGAATATAGTGACAAATTGCACATAATATTGATGACAGTCAATAGATGACTGAATGTGCAATCTGACAGGAACTATTTTTTATCATATAATTATTATTCTTTTTTTTCATACAGTACTATTAATTAAAATAATAGAATAACAGAATAACACTCATAATATGATTTTCTGTTTTGGACAAATGCCACTTTCATTCAGTGTATTTTATTTTCAGTTTTATTAAAACTCTAAAAAAACACCCTAAATATGAAAGAAGAGCACACATTTTTACAAAATCTATAAAACTATAATATGCTTTGTTGACTAATCTCTCTCTCTTTCTCTCTCTCTCTCTCTCTCTCTCTCTCTGTATATATATATATATATATATATATATATATATATATATATATATATATATATATATATATATATATATATATATATATATTCTCTTTCTTGTGAAACACATATTTTGGATTTCTTAGGGCTAGTCATTGACAGCTGCAGAATAGCAGCAAATACATTGCTTTTTTAATCAATGCAGCTCATTGTACACTTTATTTAAAGCAGCGTATTTATTATATATTTTTGTCTGAAAATGCGCATTGTAAATATTCCCTTCTAGTTTTATGACAAGTGCGATGTGTGTTTGTCCAGCAGCGGTGCTAATGGAGCAGTCTGCTCTCAGTCTTTCCCATGCCGTCTATCTGTGCCGAGCACCTTCTGGGCCTGAGCTTGCATTCAGGTCGGCATCCCTCCTCCTCGTGCGGCCCATCCCAGGGTCCTGAGGTGATGGAGTGTGTGGTTTGAACTCCAGGACTGGGAAGGAGAGTGGTCAGTGATGGGGTTAAAGGATAATGCAGTGCTACACATTGCTTTAATGACGCTAAAGTGCTGGCCTATTACTGCTGCATAGAGAGGCCTGTAATTGTCTCTGAAAGCACCTGGTACTGCTGGTGATATGCTGAAATCAATCACCTCCTCCATGTCTGCTTCCCATTTGGAGGATTACATCATTTGTATGGACAAAGGTAACTGCCTGGATGGAACACAAACACACTGGCTTTTATTTACAGTGTGGATTTAATGTATCTACATCTGGTTTGGTTCTCCATACAGGGAAGGTCAGCACACTAAGTCATAACTCTTGTGTGGACGTGACTTGGGATGCCGTTACATGCTTAGATGTTGAATTTTAAGGCAGGATCATTTAGTTTATCTAAAGCAGTGTACATTTTTATGACACACATTCTGAGTTTAGTTTTTTTGAAGTGATATGTACAGGAGGAATTAATGATATCATACCATGAGAATGTCAGAGGTGTGGTGCATTGTGTCGTGCACACGCGAACAGCATAAGTGGTAAAGTTTGAGTCTGGCTTGGGTTGTGTTCAAATCCTATTCCCATTGTCTTGCAAATAAAGACACAAAAACTAGAGATTATAATAATAATTTAACACAGCATAATCTCCTGCGGTCTCACTTTTCCAGCACACTGCTTGACTTCCAGAGTGCTGAAGAACTGCTAATAATCCTCTTTGCTACGGGATAACAGCGGCCTTACATCTTTGTCTGCTCACGTTAAAAGAATTCCCCGTGAAGCCGAGTCAGACTCGCCTCGTTCTACCTTCCGCATAAGGACGTGTTCCTGCGGCTCCCCCACTTGTTCTCCCGGGGACCCTCGGCCCAGATTAATGCGTACCTTCTGCTGCCGAACAGATACAGGGCTGTAATCTCTCTGCTTTCATAGGAGTTATGAGTCTGCCCCGTGAGAAGCAATACTTCAGCTACTTGTTTTCCTTTCAATTTTGTCTGTGTGGGACGGTGCAGTTCTTGATGGTGACATTTTTAACTCTTAAGGAAGAGAGGTGAGTGTTGAGCCAGCTGTTACGTTGAAGGGTTTGTTAGGCTGGGTACAGACCAGGGACTTAATTGACAGACGTTGTCAGGTTATATAGATGCATATGAATGCACTTGCATATTTTAGATTTTTTTATTATAATTAAATTTCATTGAATGAAGATGTCTTGTGTTTCTTTTTATTTAATGAATTATGTTTCACATTTCTATTTTATTATATTTATATTTTACTGAAAGGATTTATCCCTCAGTCACAAGTGGATCACATTTGACAAAATATTTTAGTTTGTGTACAACACAGACTGGCATATTTACAGAGGAGCGCCATTATTTTGTTTAGCACTCAGGGGTGCGTCTTAACACAGTGGCAGATTTTATCGCTCTTTTTTCCCCCTCTCTCGCTCTCTTTGCAGGGCTCTTCTGATATATTTGTTTTCGACAAGGCACGGATGTGTTTACAGGTACTCATGGGAAATCTTTGGATCGAATTCAAATCATTCCCAGTCAGAGTGGGTGCTAAGATACCCGTCACCCAGCAACCACATCCAAGAGGGAGCTGAGGCGATAATAACTTCAAAAAACAGAGAGACAGATGCTGATTAGGATGAAAGGGTTGGAGTGTGTGCGTGTGTGTGTGTGGTGGGGGGGATGCATGTTAAAAGGCTTGTTAAAATCACAGATTCATTGTAGCACTTTCTTACAAATCATATGTATGATTCCATATTCCTCACTCGCGATCGGTGCTGATAGATCGAAAATGAAGCAGATAAACAGTCCGTTTCTTTTCTTTTTTTCGTTGCCGTGAATCACTGGAGCTCTCCTTGATAGGATTAGCCATGTGTGTTCAAATTAACTGTGCACTTGGCATCATTTGTCAGTGCAAGAGGAGATGGTAAAAGAGCAGTTTGTTATGAACATGACACTGATAATAGCAACTTGATACCTCTGTGTTTAACTTAGGTTCATTTGAAACTAGTTCTAGGAGGAAAAATAATTACATACATTTCTTGAAGCACTTATATTTGATGCGTTTCCTCTGTTCAAGCTCTTGTACTTACACACGCTCTTAATTCCCAATATGCAGAACTCATGTTTTCAATGAGTGGCCAAAAAAACACTGAAACATTTTTCTAAAGGTCCCACTTTATATTAAGTGGCCTTAACTACTATGTACTTACATAAAAAAATACATAAAAAAACTAAATGTAATTACAGAAATCAATTATAGATGTAATTAAATGCTGGTATTTTTTTTCAAATATAAGTACAATGTAAAAACATGTATGAACACAATACGTGCATTGTACCAAATTATTCATTCAAATATAAGTACATAGTAGTTAAGGCCACTTAATATAAAAAGTGGGACCCATCATTTTCATTCTCTCTTTCTTTTTTTTTTTGATAATTGGCTATCTTTTAAATAAAAAATATGAGTGGTCGTTAATTGTGCAAACAGCAGTCGTTCATGAGTTTTAGTACAGTTTGTGTTGATGGTGTGAGACATCAATCAGTCTCAAATCAAACTAGTAAGAGTTACCATGTCGAATCACCTACAGGTTTCTTTTTTTCGGAACACCAGCTGTATAAAATGAGACAGGACATTGAAACTAGCCTCGATAGTCACACTTGAGACCGATTGCTGGTGGAAAAAGCAATGCATCACGAGCTGTTTGACTCCAAGCCCTGGCATGTCTTTAGCCACCATCCCTCCCACATTACAGCATATTTAGGAAGCCGTGTGCAGATCACTGAGGCTCGCGCAGGGACACTAACCACTACTGACACAAGTTAGAGGGAACAGATGAGATTTCTTGATTGGAGAGCAATTCCGGGCCTTTTCTCGGCTCTGTCTAATATGGTCACATAAAGAAATTGATTTTCCCCAGAAATTAATTAATTTTTCATATAGCCCAAAGCTGGAGTTTAAAAAGAGAGTGCACTTTCTGGTTTCCTATTTTCCTCCTTTTTTAAAGAATTATAGCCTAATCGTATTAATATTTTTGCCCTAAGGTTAGAAAGACAAATGCATTCGGAAATATGTATCACTGAGTATTTATGATTAAATTATGCAAATAACTCAGCCTCATCCTTTCGCAGACCCAGATTGTCTAATTAGGATTGATATGCTGAGTAGATGTTCGGGAATCTGAATACAACCATATCCAAAGAGCAGAAAATTGAAAATGACAAGGCTGGAATCCTTAAAAAGTGTTTTTTTTTTCTTTTTTCTTTTTTTTCCGTCTAATTCAGCGTAGCCGTATCAGGAGTTAATTTTCCCTTGCTTCATTTTCATGTCGAAACTGACAGGACAGAAAAAGGAGAAGAATACTTCAGGGAAGCAATCTCAAAAGGGATTCCAAACCCCCTCCCTTCTTAAAGATCCTATCAAATGATGAATCTCCTCCTATATAAACTTTTTCATGTTATCACGGAAATATCTGTGTTGTTTGAACTAAATGGCCTCTTCTTGTCCCACTCTACTGTGATAAAAGAAAATGATGGGAAAACTACCCTGTACTAGTGATATTTACATGGTTATACAATGGAGGAAAGTCATGAGGGATGTTTTATGAGCTCTGCGGTTTTGAAAGAAGACTGCAAAAGCTGAATATTTACGTTTGAACCGCAGACATAAACAGCATCAAGGAGGTGTGGGAAGCTCGGAGATGCCATCAGCAGGTTTTGGCAGGACTGCTGTGAAGGACAGGTGACCGCTGAGATCTTGAGGCTGTTTTCATTTAGGTCAGATCAAGCACCACTTTACAGCGCAATGAGAGCACCATGCCTCCATTAAAGGAAAACAAAGAGCTCTGGAGTGCTGGAGACTCTTTTCCTAGGACCAAATAAATAGCGCTCTCAATTCAATTCACTTCAAGCTCTCCTGCAAAATCGAATTATATTATTAAAGTACCTTTGATAAAACTGCTTTCAGAATTCTGCCATGAATTATATATTTAGTCATTTATGAATACTCCATGAAATATGCTTAACAAGGCATCTTAAGAGTTTTTCTTTGCTGCTTAGAAATACATTTACATTTTTTTGTCTGTACTGCCAAAACATCTGAAGAGTCCTCACTCTGATAATTCAAAGGAATGAAAGAAAAGAGGAAATAAAAGGTTTTTTTTTCTTCACATTCCTCTCTTAGCAGTGTAACAAAAGACTTCTAACACCTCTAAAGGTATCTCAGAAAGTTCTGATTGTTATCTAATCTTTACCTGGGCCACAGCTAATGACACTTGAGAATAGAATGGAACTCTATCAGAGCTCAAAGCATGATGGGCTTTTGACAAAGCTGAGACGCCAGGCCTCCTTATGAAGCTGGGATCCTCACGGGCTTGCACAGAAGCCAATCAAGTCAATTTAACACAATTGAATTATAATAGAAAAGCCAAATTTCGGTGCTCGTTCCCACTGAGGATCCCATATGTTGCCAATTTCGATGCAGTTGTTTGTGTGTTTGTATCTCATTCTTGCAGACTTTTGAGGAAGCATATTTTTGCAAATATGAAACATTAGTAATCGCTGCTGTAGCCTTTTTATGAAAGCAAACAAACAGTTTCCCGATCATAGAATACCAGATGAAGGCCATAGTGAACGAGTGTCATGTAATGTAGCACGACTTTATGCAGGGTAAATATCCCATTCCCAACATGCAATGCAGTCGATTTAAAACTAATTGTAATTTTTTAAATAACCGTAGTACAAAGTCAAAACCATCCAAAACCCTCTATAGGCTTTACTGTATTTCATTATCAGCCAACAAAGGTATTGTTCCTTTGAAAGCAGTCCAGCGCTTCTCACATTGCTGTTGTCTAAGTCCAGTGACACAGTCATTCTGTTAACTCTTTCTATGAAGCTCTGCTTGAATTTCTCCTCTTGACTCAAATGTCATCCTCTCGCTAAGGTTTCTCTAAGGTTTTTGTTTATAGCAAGTGGCTGTGGTACCTGGCTATTATTACTCTCTTCTTAAAGACTGACAGTTTGTGAACAGTTAGCAGGCACGGGTATTGTGTTCAAGCCTTTGTGTGGTGGAACAATTACATATTCAGAAACACAAACACAGTCTTATAATTACTTGTAATAATTTGCATGAGATGGACGGTGAAATCCTCTGACAGTGTATTACTTGGAATGCACAAAAATGTTGTATCAATATATATAAAATCCTAGTTAGGCTTAGTTAGGGTTGTTTTTGTTGTACTGTATGTTTTTCATTGTCTCTTGATCGTAAAATTATTTTAAACAGATCATGTCAAAAATCATGTTTCTTAAAAGCGGCTCTTTCATAGCTCAGGAGACTTTCTCTCAACTTTGAATGAGAATTTTTGTCCTACGAGGAATTAAAAAAAGATATTTAATAAAAAAAAAAATAGAGTTTGTTACTGACAAATTAATATGAATGCATAGTTCACATACTGATGGGAGATATGTAATCTGATGGGGGGCTTTTTATTGAAATATCGTATTGATATTGAATTATTGATATCGAAAATGAACATTTATTCTAAAACTCAATAGGAGATACTTTGGGATGAAGGGGGTATTTTTCCCAGGAGAAAAATTAGAAACTTTTGAGACATTTAAGAGCTCTCTTTTGTGATTTTTCTTTCTCATGATACCCATTGTTGCCTTTGCATTACCACTATTAATTTTACGACATGTTCATGTCTTTTTAAACCCATGCTTCTACTGCACCAGAAAGGATTACGTTGCTAATGATTTTGATTGTGGATATATTTTAAGACATGACGTCACTAACAGAGGATTCAGAGAAAACGACTCCCTTGAAAGCTCTGCTTGTTGTTTTCCTTTCATAGCCGTTAAAGAAGAGGTTCATGGCTGTACATACATTTACACATTTACATTTATGTGCTCGGAAGGGAATATTCTTCCAAAGAGTCTAAAAGAAGGATAATTTATTCTAGTAGTGGATCCGGTCTCACATTTTAAACTCTGTTGTGAGCTGTGTCTCCATTCAGACAGCTTATGCTGTGCTTATACAACATTCCCAGCATAATGTGTCTGTCCACATCCATTATCCCGCTCTGGAACAGGCAGTGTGATATCCGTAAACTTCACATATGAATAGGCTCGGCTGAAAAGGAGAATGAATTAAGTCAAGCTGACACTGCATGCCAGTAAGCTTTGTTTCAATCCCAGTGCAGTATTCATTTGCGGCACAGAAAGATTTATTGCATGATTGACAATTATGAGAGGATGACCTAGTTTTTTGTAATGGAACAAAAATGGTTTTCATGGGACGGCACTGCCTGTCTGTGTATTCTGTGGATGCCAACCAAGTATTAAGTAGGTTTTCTCACCAACACAAAATAGTGTTTTTTGTATCTTTTTGGGGGATGGGGTGGGGGTTGACAGAACAGTGAATCACTTCACTTTGTATTTTGTCTGGGATAATTCAGTATTAAGTGTCAGCGATCCCCATAGACATTACCTCCCTTTAAGCTAATACATTCAATTTGCTCCTCAAAGGTATTTTCAATGCGATTTGACATGGTTCTCCCTGCAGGCGAGCACTTAAGTAACTTTATACATGGAGGAGGTATGGTATATCCATTCAAAAAGCTGTTAAACTGTCTCTTGCACTACTGAAGTCGCCCCAAAAATGATACAGTCATCTACGTCTACTTAACCAGAGCCGTTTTCATTGGGATCTGGCTAATATTTCATGATTCATGCATTTTTGATCTTACCTTTCTATTAACTGTTTTATTCAGCTCAGTAAAGCTCATTACACTGTGAGGAGGGCTCTGGCCCCCTTGGGACTGTTGGTTGAGTGGAACCACAAATGGCACAAGCAGGGTTTAGCCAGAAGTTAATATCCTGCAAAATTGTTTCTGAGTAGCTCGGTAGAATACGGATGATTAAATGACATGAGCAGATAAAATAAAATAATAATAAAAAAATAAAAAATACTTTTCTGTGACTACAAAGTGTTAAGAGCTGGTGCTTTCAAGCATTACAGATCTCCCAAGGTTGCCATTAAGTGGAATAGGACTTATTTAACGGGAAAGACTGTCCTGCAGAGGAGAGAGAAGGGAACACGGTGCTGGGAGCACAGCGGAAAGCCTTGTGTGCTGTACTGAGGACAGCAAAGCCTTGACAAAACAACAACAACAGGAACAACAGATAAAGACTGTCATTTCCTTTGTTGTAAGTTCTTCTTATTATCACTCTGATCACTATGATGATAAATACATACAATATATAAATAAAATAGGTACTGTTTTTCTTTGTGTTCCTGCGTATTAGTGATAGGCATTTTTTAAAATCTGCATTTGGAAATAACAGCACTCTTGATATGTGTGATAGTGTGTAAATATTTGGGTTAAACCCACGCTACATGTTCAGTGTCGACAATGCACCCTTTCCTGAAGTCAAAAAAAAAAAAAAAAAAAGAGAGAGAGAAAAAAAAAAACAGTTTCCCTTACTCATTATTTATGGTACAGTAGTTTGGCTCTTTTAGCAAGCATGTATTTCTGTGTAGCAACTTAACCTTTTATTGCGGTCAGAGCGTTATCAGTTTTTGCCTTCACTGCAGCAAATTCCTAAAGCTTCACCTTATGGTGAACAAATGCGAACAGACTTAGTTTCCTAGTCTCTCCAGCCCTCCTTCCAAAGATAAAATGATATGTTACCAATCCAGAGATGGCAGATTAAGGGTTATAAAAAGGAGTATGAGGATTTTGCAGTTATCAAATGTCCTCACACTCTTGACCTTTCAAATGTCAGAAAAGGAATGTGAGACAAAAGCAAGCCCAGCGATCTGATTACAAGGATCAAATGTGTCTTTACACTCCTATCAGTGACAGAGATGTTTAATGGGAGGATATTGGGGAAGGCAGCTAAAACAATACATCATATTTATGTCCTCTGTGCTGTTTTTATACTTGAAGTATTGTAGTGGAGTGCTGGAAACTCAAAGCTCATAGTTGTTGGGGCATTATGTAATTTTCCCTCCTGGATAAAGATAAAGAGAGCTCTTCTGCAGCTGTGTCTCTTGCTAGTTTCACCGTCACATTCCAAATAGTCTAATATTATTCCAAGAGTCACACAGCTTTGAGTGGGACCCTCAAATGTGTACTTTAAAAGAATACCACACATGTTCACGGCTATGATATATATATATATATATATATATATATATATATATATATATATATATATATATATATATTCATTTTACCATGGTGGGAGATTTGAGACAGGATAATTAAAGGTGTGCTTCTCAAAGGGTCAGGGTCAAGCCAATAGGAATGTCAGAGACTTGCGAGGCTATGACAGCTCTTTTCAACAGGCCACGGCGGACTGGTTCAGACAGAGATAGCACAGCATCCCAGAAAGGCCAGCACGCTGACAGCTCTCCAGCCACGCCGTCCCAGCAGGAAGGCATCAGTTTGAGAAACAGATAGCGAGTGAGGTCGTCGGTGACGCAGACCGAATCGGGACAGATTAGGTGCGACCCGCACCATTAGGTCAGCCTGTTCCCACCATTTTGCTTCGCACCCTCTTGGACCCTGGAGTGTTAATAAAAAAAGACAGGGCCAAAGTGCTCCTTTAAAATTTCTAATTCACCTCTTTCATTAGAGCTGGCGTATGTTACTAGCACATCTACACACCATTAGTATGCTAGCAGTGGACACTAGCTGACGTTTAATGTGCCCTAGAGTTGTCTTGTTGGTAGTTTCTTTTTCCTATTTTTAACCTATGTAACTTAAAGGTGAAACATGCCATTTTTATCTAAAACGTTTTATATCCCAGCTTAAGAGACAGCTTGGTTAGCCAATACTGAACATGAAAAGATCCACACAACAGAGCAACTTTAAATCCAAGTTTCAAATCTTGGTGTGCTGTTTCTAATCATATGCTTTGTCATATCAGGGTCATAATAACTGTTATGTGTCATCATGCCATGTCATAATAATAATAAATAAATAAAAAATAATAATAAATAACCCTGATTACTTAATTAGTTGGTGTCTTCATGTGAATTTGTACAGTTTGATTAATTTGATGAAATGTTTAGGAAATGTAAAACCCTTAATGCAGTTAAGGCAGATTGTACGAAAACTTATGTATGGCACTGAATGAATTCTGCACCATTTCTCTAATACGAGATGCCAAAAAGTGTAAACTTCGTGACTCTTTTGAAAAAACGTTGCTCTTTTTGTTTTGAACATCCTGACTAGCCGACATGGTGAGTTTGAGGGTGGGAATAACAGTTTTCCAACCAATGGAAGTGTTTAGGAAACCTGTTTGAAAACAGTACATTTTTTTGAAGTGGAGTGACGAAGTGAAGTGGCAATTCTATTTGGTGGTGCTAGTTATGCAAAAAGACATCCTCACTTCACTTTTAACCGGGTCTCAACAAAAGTGGAGTATTTGTTATGGTAAATAATCTGTACACGTTAAGTGAGGATATTTGTTCATGCCGAGATAAACCACACTCCCATAACTCTCTCCTTACCTTAAGCGCTGACTGGTGTCACGCCTGTCATGTGTTTAAAAAGAAGCATAACATGATAGAGCAAGATCTCCAATCCAGATGTGCGGGTGTGCGACGGCGATGATTTATATGCCATGCCTCAATAAAAAGGATGTCAACTTCAGGCCTTAATGAAAGCTCTTGAACGTATCTGCGACAGAAAGATATTTTGACAGTTAGCATGCAAATGAGGTTAAATGTGTGCAAACTGAAATGAATCACCTCCTGTCTCTGCCATTTCTTTGGCAATAAGCTTTTTGGTGGTTACGTAGTGGCTTGTGACACATTCCGTCCTTTGTTTCCAACTGCTAACTGTATTTAATTTCACATCTTATCGGCCTAGGCTTTGTCTGTCTAGTGGCTCCTCCCGAGTCGAAACGACCCCTTGAGATAAACTCTGTCAGACTCCAGGGTGATTTATTAAATTCTGATTTCTGTGAAGGACTTTAATGGGGGTGGGGGAATACATTGCAGGTGGCTACCAGCTTCAGGCACTGTTTGTTCTCTGATACAGCCGCTAAAGGTAGAAGAAAGGGAGAAGTACAAATCTAAGTGGGATTTCCTTCCTTTGTTGTGGCAAGAGGAACGTTCCCCCTGCCAACCCCCTTTAATTTCACCATTGCAGCAGTTGTTCTGAATAACTGCTGTTTAGAATAGAGACGGCTTGAGGAACTTGGGGCTATTTATACTACCCTGCGACCCAGAAGAGTACATTTACATTCATGCAAATCCACTAGCGGACACCTAAAAGTGTCTCTGACCCTCTATCCAAATCTATTAGGGAATATACTGACCCAATCTCAGCCCTATTTGATTAAACTGGTTTTCATTTCTTTTTCTGCCCTGCACTTGTAAGCAATGGCTGCGTCATGTTAAGTATTTAAAGTGGTGTGTGTTGAAAATGTGTTAGCCGATGTGTTATTAAAGCTAATTTACAACCAAATATAATTAACCATGGCAGGCATTTCATTTCAAGGTTGTACTCATATGGCCTCATCTTTTTCACTAGCCATTAATGGTAGGAGAACATGGCCCATAAAAGTGATATGTTACTTTTTCTATTGGTATCTGTGAATAGCGCAGTGTTTAGTGCCTGATGTAGTACTTTTCTTCTTAGCTTTTGCTTGCCTTTTGTTTCTGAAGAAGCTATGCTATCGTGCATCCCAAACAAACTTGGCCAGTTCCCTCTACTTATTTTTAGAAAAAGAATATGTGTACAAGGATTCGGATTCACAGAACTGCTGTTTTTCTTCTTATTGTTTTAAATGAAAGGTCATAGCATTTTGTGTTCCCAAAAACTTTTCTTAACAATGCTTCTTAAGACAAAACATAAGAAGGATCTGAATTCCTGAAAATAATGTCCTTTGAAATAATTGTAAATAACCTCCTAAAGTTAGGATTTTAGGTTATTTCTATTATTAAACAATACATGATAACACTAGCATCAAATAATGCATTATTATTATAACTAGGGATGGGCATGAGTAGATAGCACAAACACTAAGTAAAATAAGTAAAATAAACAAAGTAAAATAAGATAACAAATTAAAAACTTTTGTGAATTGCGTGTATTTTTTTTATGTAAACAAAATTTTTTAAAAAGCCAGTTATCATATATATATATATATATATATATATATATATATATATATATATATATATATATATATATATATATATAGGTATATATTTTTTGTTACTGATAGTTTTTATCATATTTAAGAAATTCATATTTGTGGACAGACACTCAATTTCTCAGAATACATTACCTGAATTTCTTTAAATTGCAGTTCTTTTAACTCTACTTTCAACTTTCTCTGTTTCCAATTCAGTTCAAATTCACACCCATAAATTGAAAGGGAGACAGTTCTTCAGTTCTGAATTTTGCACAACTCTGGTGTGAACTGCAGTGGCTGTTGCAGGCATATGGGATCAGAAGCGCTTGGTTAACTTTACTAAGGATCACCTGCCTAGCCACACTCTGCTCAAATAAACGGCACGTCTCCTTTACAGCTGGATCCCTATGGCCGTCTGCTGCGATCCCCACATCTCACATTTTCTATTGTTCTCCGCTCGTAAGCATCTTTTCTCTTTTGACGCCTATTTGTCTTTTGATCTGTACAAATGATTTATCTGCATGGAATCAGTTTTCGCACAACACTCACTCATCCACACACCACCACCACCCCTCTCCCTTCAGCCCTAGGAAATTTGGAAAAGGTCTCCAATAACCTTGGCAGAATCAAACAAAGCGGTATAGAAGTTGATCTGGTGTGTTTTGATACTGCCTTCCTTCTTGAAAGGAGAAATTAACACACATTTCCCGTCCACCATACTGTAAATACAAAACTTTTTTCTTTCTTTTTTTTTTTAAATCAACACTTAAATGAAGCTTAAATTAAGTCTCTCTCTCTCTCTTTTTAGCTGTTCTTATCGTCCCATTTCAAGCCTGCCAAATCACTCCAAGATCGGGGGAGTTCGGTTGAAGACTGATGTCTTGAGACGGCAACAGTTTTTCCTCTGTTTGCTTGGTTAAAAGCATTGTGGGTTGGGGGATTGGAGTTGACAACCCTGAGGGTATTAGAGCTGTTTGCCTTCTCTCTCTCTCTCGCACTTTTTTTCCCCCACTCGTCTGCAGCTGTTTGAGTCTCCTCCCGCCAGCTGTCAGTTAGACTCTCTCCGTAAACACCTCCACACACCACCTGCTTCCCACTGGGGAAATAGGTGTATGGTGGAAGGGTTTGAACAATACAGAAAGGCGGACAGGTAGAGAATCTGTATTCAGGCTGTGAGTCCAGGGCCTGAAAAGGCAGTTAAGTGTCGTCTCTGTCCAGAGTTTTTCAGAGTTACAATAATTCTAATTAGGAGGGCCATGTTTTAGAAAGATTTTTCACTCGGTTTCCGAATGAAAACCGCCTTGATGAATTTGAAAGTTATGAAAGACCCGGACACATAAATCAAAGACAGGAAACTGTTGAAGCTGCATCCATGTTGCGAAATAAACGCAATTTGCCGTCTGTTAGAACTGTTTGAAAAATGCAGTTTCCTTCTTCTGCAATTACAGCATAAAGCCTCGATTTGACAGATGTGTGGGTGTGTGCTAGTGTTAAGTTACTGTAAGAATGAGCAGTAAACCAGACAGGTATCTTTTCATCTGTCAATATAAGCACTTATTCTATCTATTGGAACGGTGCTGAGCCTGAGGAGAACTTTATTTAACTTTCCATTATCCTTCCATGACATTATGTGAACGAAAATTGCGGGCACTAATTAAAGAAACGGCCTACAGACATTCTGATAACCTGAAAGTTTTTCTGGCTTCTTGGCCAACGGGCTCCTTTCTCACAGGAAGTTATGAAAGTATTAGACGCAGATCATTTGCACAATGAAATCCCAGGCCTCTTTCAGTGTTTGTGTTTGAATTAGCGTAGCAAGTTGAAAAATGACCACCTCTAGGCTAATTTCATTTGCAGTCTGTCAGCTGCAAGTACGTAGCATTTGAGTACCAAGGCCCTTTTAGGAATTTATTTGTTGTTGTTGATTTTGATTTAAGGTTTGTGTTCATGTTAAGCAGGCAAGGATTTCATCATTCCAACCAAGTCATCTTACCCTAGACTTTCCCAATGCTTTAACCTCAAACTGATCCCACAGGCTTGGTCTTAGTTGAGTTATTTCTTCACCTCATCATTTCACAACTGCCGTTAGAGTGCATTGCAAGTCAATCAGTGAGGCAATGGAACAAGCTTCACCTACTGAGATTTGTTCTGATCTTGATAACAGACTTTCATATTGTGGCATGGAATGGAAAACAAAGCATGCAGGTTTTAATGCCGGGAAAACAGGGAAGAGAGCGATGTAGGGTAATGACATTGACCCAAGCTCCTGCTTAGCACTTGGGAGCCCCAGGCAACTGTAAGGCATCATGGCCACCTGGGTGCGACTTTATTAAAGGATGAAATGAGAGGTCGCACGTTCCAGATCCTCACATGACATCCTGCTGCTGGAGCTCTATGCTGCTCCGTTCTCCTCCAGTCTAGCTATTTTGATGGGTTAGCCATGCAAGTGTTTTTCATTAGTCCTTCCGAGCGACCCTGGAATGCTCTTTTGCCAGCAAATCCTAATTTCATTGTTGATAGGTCTGTTGGAAGCAAGCCGTGTCTATCATTGGCTTTTAATTAATGCTGCAAGATGTGTTTGTGGGGAATTCGTAGATAGGCAAGTTTTGCATTGTGCGCCTATAATCTGATGGCAGCAATCCGGTAACAACTTTATAGCACTTTTTCATGACTGTAGGATGTAAATTGAGTAACTGTTTGCATTGGCAGAGTGTTAACTGTTTTATAGCAGGATCGTGTAATGTCGAGCTCCTTATCATTGGCAGGCACACTAGTGTTCTCGCAAACACAAACCTGTTTTAGCCACTTGAGCATGGATTTTCCTTTAAAGGAACGGCTTTAATTTAAGGGAAAAACGATAGCTTGTGAAAGTGCAATCTGTTGACATATTTCACTGTAGTATTATCGGTGTGTGCCGTGATTGGTCTTCTACAGCTTTATCATTTAACAGGCTGCTTTTACTGCTATCATTTAATTCTCCTCTCTCCCTCTCACCGGCTCATTTGTATGCTGCTCTCTCGGTGTCTATTTGGGCTAGCTTTAAGAAGCACAAAGCCTTTAATTGTGAGGTTTAACATTTTGCAATTAAAATCCACCCTTATTGCTCTGAGGAACGAATGACAAGGCTTTGATGTATTTTAATCAGCGGAGATGTATTGTACTGTAAGGAGCATAGAGATCCCTGATACATTTCTGATTTTAAATTCGACATCCTCTTCTACCTTTGAAGATGATAGCATTTCAAGCTGAAAGCACTGAGCTGGGGTCCCTTGAACCCTCCCCCTAGATAATAAAGATTTTTATCTTCCCCATTCTAAAGTGGACAAATAGGATTATAAGAGACATTTATATTTCAGCTAAACCAAGAACATAGCAATGATTCCCCAGAGCATGAAGAACCAAATCTCCAAAGATGTAATAATTAATGGGAAAAGTTTGCACAAAGAACTTTTTGGGATGATGACATACTTGACGAAGCTGGCGTTTTGCACAGGATACAGCACCTTAGCATGGCGGATAATTGTATTGCTGTACAGACTTCAGGAAAAAGTAAGCAGGAATTTACTAATAACGGATCTCCTCCACTTCAGTTTCCCTTTGACAGATGGATTGTGCATGCTCAAATCGAATTGGGCTTTAATTGCATTGTGGCGTTTCAAATTTATCTGCTCCAAAGATTTTGTTTACAGGTTTATGGGCTCATGAAATGTGATGTTTTTTTCTTTTCTTTTTTTCACGTCCTTTAAACAGGAGATAACTGTGATTCCTGGAGAATGATCCATGGTAGTTTGCACTATGGGTGCAAGATTTTATTTTATTTTTAATGATAAATGATATACAGCTGCCTGGATGGTCTTTGGAGCTGCTTGTCTGCTTAGTTGAACAAAATATACACATGATGGGGTTCATTTGGATAGGCGGACACAGTGTAATCAGATTCTTTTCTGCTTCTGAGCTCACCTCTCCTCTCACACATTTATGAATACACTTTACATGTCTACACTAATGTCTTGCCTTATTAAGTCGGAGCCGTTGAATATCAAAGTGCCGTGGGCACAGTAAACAGTGTGCGTTTCTTTTATCAGCATTATCAAAACAAGCTGATGACAGTTTTGTTTGATTATGTTTCGTCTACAAAAACAAAAACAAAAAACAGCTTGTTTAGTGACATTTTTTTAAGGGGACATGTGATGCGATTTCAAGTTTCAAGTAGGACTGGGCGATGAATTGATTTCATCGATTAACTCGAACGTGTATTTAACATCGATTTGTTTGAATGAAAAACGGTTTTATTTTTAACATCCACCGACGCTCCACTCAGGGCTCCCATAGTTCTGAATGGGCTTAACCCTCCCCCCGCGCATTAATATATTTACACTTGCTCTGTCCTACGTCCATGACACTGGCTCATTGCAGATTTGCCAGTTTTAATCTTAACAGCTTAAAAACTTAAGGTCTTTTCAGCAATAATGTAATACTGCTTTTTTATCACTTTTTCTATATCTCATAGTTTCAAGTTTCAAATTCGTGAATGGATAAGATGTCGTGGAGACACTGTGTGTTTCGTTGTAAAAGCTAAACTACTTGTTTGGCCTTCCAAAAGAGGACACAACTAGAAATCAGAGGTTAAGTTGAATTTACAACATTGTTCCAGAACAATTTGTACGAAGGACAAGAACTGTTTCCTGGGAGAGTAGTCTACAATGCTGGTCTTCTGACAAATAATGCTAACTCACAGTTTGTAAGTACGTTTTCATATTTAAGGGATTTGCCACTGATGATTCAAACGTGAGTTTTGAGCAGTGTTGAGTAGCGTTTGTTGTTTGTCACATTCGATCACAAATGCAGACATGGTTTTATGTTTATGCAGCGTGATGAAATGCAACGCGTAGTACAAGTCATTATAGTCAGTAATTATATCCCCACTGGATGCAACCAATGGCAAGTTTGTAATGGGTTTTATTGTTTTTGTCTCGTCACGCTGGGACACGGAATCACAATATGGTCAGGGGCGTAACATTTCCATCCAATGCTTGAGGTATTAGGCCAATCACAACGCACTGGATAGCTGGCCAATTAGCATACACCTCCCTTTTCAGAACGGTGAGCTTTGTAAAAATTTACATGTTTCAGAAAAGTGGGGCATAGGGGAGAAACAATAATGTATAGTATGTGGAAAATAAGGTGTTTTTTAACCTTAAACCACATAAACCTTTCATTACACCGAGTACACAAAATAATGTAAATTTTTAGCTAGGTCATATGACCCCTTTAATTATGTCCTTTTCTGCAGAGAATTCATCCAGAATGCCTCATAGACAAAAATGCAACTGTCGGTTACATGTCCTGGATGTTCATTAATAGCTTGTAGCGTGCTTGAGATTTTCCACTTAGTTAGTCATGCTAATGTTTAACTATCTTGAACCAAAGCCTCCACAGAATCATATTTCCATTTTGAGGAATTTAACATTTCTTTGTAAAAAGATGCCTGACTGTGTAAAACAAAAGTCCTACCTAATTAAAAGTCCCTTCCAAAGTCTTGGACACTAAAACCTTAACCACGGTGCTAGTAATGAGCTTGTGAGGAGAGAGAATGATTCTATCATGCCCTTTGCCACACTCTCATTTGCCTCCTCTTTGTGAGCCTGTAATATTTTTCATGGCGTCTAATGAAGATTACCCCTCTTCTACCATCCACTCACCTTATCGTTAGCCTGAGCTTTGCCCGCGCACTAATTGATGCACCCCTGCCAATTCAGACTCAGGCCCTGTCACTGACCCCCATTAAGATCCCGTCCTCCCCTTCTTATGGAAATCATCCTCAGCGTTGTGAATCCTTCACCTCCAATCAGCTCTGATCATGTGGAGAAAACAGCCTCTTGTAGCTCGTACCAAGATCAAGCCCGACTCTTATTGCTTTGAATTTGCTGGCGACATTGGCGACGTTCTCAAAGAGACTGCATTCCTTTACATGCAATGATGCGAAAACTTTTATAACAGAGAATACTTGATAATTAAGATGAGGTTCTTGTGATGATAATTTGACTTTCCTAAAAAAAAAAAATAATAATAATAAAATAAATAAATAAAAAAAAATTCATGTTTTTTCATGGTTGTCTTCGTTTTATAGTTTCTGACACCTAGTGGCAGCATAATGCAACAGTAGTAGTTTTTCATTATCAGTGCCTTCTTAGAAATTCTTTATTTGCGATCAACCCTGATTCAATTTTTTTTTATATTTAGAATTTTCATTGATCATTTTGATTTGTTTTGTAATGTTTGTTGTTTGTTTTTTTTTCTACTACATTATAATAAAAATAAAGTTCAATAATAATCTTGGCTAAATCTGTCACATTTGCATTGACTTGATGAAAATTAATGAAAACTCTGATTAAATAAATACAAAAAAGTTAAATAACTAGTATTTTGTTATTTGTGTAATCCAAATACTTAATCTTGGTTAGTCATATGGTCTTATTGACTTCATATTTATTCAATTAAGTAATACAGATTTTATTAGGCCACAGATATGATTAGTCTTTATCTTATTGGAGTGTCCATGTTTTTAAACATTTGCAAAATTTTTATATTGAATTATTATTTATTTAAATTGTGAATATATTCTGTGAATTGTCCTGTAAATTTTTTTTATTAACCTGTTCTGCATACATTTGTGTGTGTGCACTGTATATATAATATTTATTATGATTAATATTTATATTGTAATATTATATTATTAATATTGTAATTTTATTTCATAGTCTGTATTTTTATTTGTTTTTATATAATGTATATAATGTTTATATATATATATAAATTACAAAGTGCACCTTTAAACCACATCTTACCTGAATGAGAGGATGAAGGAGATTTTATAGTAATTGACTTGTTAGCAATGATCGTTGTCATCAGATTCATACATGCTGGTGTATTGCACCTGTTCTAATATCTTCATGCTGTGCACACCAAAGCATGTCCACGTGACACCTCCCTAGCTTAACTGCTCTAATATAGATGCTGTATCTCAACCTCTAGTTATTTATGGCTGAAACACAGGGGCACTCGGTTGAGATCCTGATGTCAACACACATTCCACGCAGTTCTCTGGAAGCCTGAAATTTTGAGATAATATTCCTGCTGTCCAGGTAGCATAGTTAGGCATTGCTGTTAAGATGCCTGAAATAGTGATGAGCAAGATGATACTTTTAACTGGCAGCTAATATTACATTTCTGCAATTTGTCCTGACTATGTCTTCATCTGTTGTCTCATGGCTTTAAACCTGAGTGACAAACCGCTTTCCATTTTGGGATAATTCGGCTTTTCAACTGGCCCAAATCTGTAAAAGATTTCAGATTCCAACATTAGTCCTTTTTTAGCCTGCTATCTGCTAACGGAGTACACTTATCCCATTTTCTCCACAGCAAATTGTTTCTGTTGCCAGCTGAATATAGCCGGAAATGCTTATTTCTCATTCCAGTCTCCAGTGTAAAGACCATGACCCCTGTCTGTACTTATACTGATCTAAAACTGGCTTGGAGAAAGCAATCTGCCACATGCTAGCCCCTGCAACATGTTTTTAATAGTATCTATAGTCTCTGCTAGTCTCAGACATGACATCACAACAATTGGGAATCATTTGCAGCGGCCTGCACTGTGAGGATAACAGCCAGGCCAGAGAAGGATATGGTACAGCAGTCGGCTCATGGGCTAGTCAGTGTGTAAACACACCATGGTACTGATTTTGTGAGTGATAAGCACTTTAGTTCTTGCAATGCACGTCTTTAAGTTACAATGCAACAAAATGTCAGTGGGGCTCATTCACTAATTGTTGCTAACTTGTGTGCTCAGAAAAGTTTCATGCAAAATGTCCATAGTATATACAATTGTCAGAATATATGTAAAAAAAAAAAAAGTACATATATAAGTATACTGTACATGCGTGTGTATATATGTGGAAGTTTTTGCATGAACCTGTTCTACATACAATTGTGTGTTTATGTGTGTATCTAATATTTATACATTTATTCTAAATAATATTTGTATATAATTGTATAATTTCTAATTATTTTATTTTACTATATATTTATATATATTTTTTTATATTTAATGTAATTTCATATTATATTTTCTATATTATATATATTTTTATAATTGTATAAAAATATGAATAATATAAATTACAAATATGAAAATTTACAAAACTTCCATTCCAGCCGCCTTTAGGCATTTTTGACCTCAATATTTTGACCTTATTTACTAAATATCATACATTTGATATAAATATAGTTTTTCTCAGCTTCGACATTTCCATTGTAAACATTAACATGATTATTGTGTGTAAATAATTTCAAAGGCATCAAGGTTTCAGGTTTTACAAATACATGTGTATACACAGTTTGTGAATGAGACCTAATGTTATTCTCAGCAATCGGTTTATTATAGTCTAGCTGGTTTATTGCTTTGTTTAAATATATTTACCCCAATTAGGAGTAATCAGGTGTGCCTGTGTTTTATCACAGTACATAGTCATTAGTGGGTTTAAACACCTTATGGTACTTCACTCTGTGTTTTTATTTTGCTCAGATCGCTTTGTTGTATTAAAGAACAAAATTCTGTTTTGCTGAGGAGATTCGGATGCGCTTCCAGATTGTCCTCGAATGCCTTATAAAATATGGCTCCTGAATCAATTAATTGTGTAGAGAGTGGAAAAGCAGAATGGCGAGTGTTACAATAGAGGGCCTGGATCCCCTGGGCCTTAGAGGCTTGCACCGTGATGTTTCATTAACTGTGCGCAGGCCTGTGGCCCCCAGTAAACACACAGTAATTAGGGAGTTTTGAGTTGTCTTTTCTGAGCCTGCACTTTGTTAATGATGATATGACCCTAAAAAAATACAAGGTACAGTACTTGCGAGGTCATGGAATAGGCATTTAATTCTCCTCGCCGCTCCAATTTAAATTAGCCTGCCACTGTTTAATATTCCAATTCTCGTCTGCTAAAATGGAGATTTATTTACAGATAAGGGCGAAGGATCATATTTTATTAATTTTTTCCACTGGAAGCTAATCATAGGGTGCAGATTGACAGACCGTTTGTCTGTGTCAGCAGCTCAGGACTTATTTGCTTGCTAATAAACACAGACGTCTAAATGTATACAGTCGTAAAAAATGACTAGCAGTCCGTGTTAATTATTCCCATGCAAAACAGCAAATAGTGCTCTACGTTATGCACTGGGTGTTTTTTTACCTCTAATATTAACATTATATTACGTCTCCTAATTAGCTGCAGCCGGGCATCACAATAGTAATAGCTTTTGCTTTTTTTAAATAAAAGATGCCATGTACAATTGTGTCTCATTACCGATATCGAATGAACAGCAGCAGGCTGAAGCCAGAGTGGCCAGGTTGGCGAATGGTGCCCGGGCGGAGCGTCTGAAAGATGAGAGAGAGAGAGACCTGCGGATGGGGAGGCAGTGGAGGCAGCATGTCAATGAGACGACTCGATGTCACTGAGCTCACCAGTCAGGACAGCCATCTGGAAAATCAAAGGCCAGCGCCATCTGCTTTACTTTCTCACATTTCCCATCCGACCAGCCCTCAAAATGGGATCTTTGTTTATACCTTCTCCAGGATTTAAGTGCCCTCTTGTTTTGTCAGCGTGAATGATGTGGAATTGTTTAAGTCATTCCTTTTGGTGCAGTTGTTTTTTAATATTTTGATCTGTGAGGATAAGGTGAAGTTCAGTGACATTTGAGTGCCCTGTGAAAAAAAGATGACTGTATATGTGTAGTTTAAGAACTGAATTTGCATTGCTTTAAAATTATCTTTTATTAAGTTGCATCGTCAGTGAGACGCAGATGGAAAGGTGCCCTGGTGTTCGCCCCCCTTTCTTCGGAAAGAAATCTCCTGACTCTGTAAAATGGGCAATGATGACATATGTGGATGCGGGCTTGTTCATATCTTTGTGGGGCCTTTAGGGAAATAAATATCTGAGAACATTCAGTGAAATGAAGCTCACTCAATAAATCAACCTGACACAATAAACACTTCTGGCACATGCGTCCCCCCATCCTTCCCCCTTTTCTCTCTCCGGCACCACCTACTTCTCGCCGTTACCAAATGGTGCCTCCCCAAAGACCGGTAAATCAAATCGGCACACAAATACAGTGGGAATTTATTTGAAATGGGTTTTTGTTCTGTTTAACGCCTGATTGTTAGATGTACTGGGCCGATGATAAATCTAGAGACTGCAGCTTTACCCGTGCTCGGAGCCTGTTGCACCTCGGCGCCGCATATAAATCATAAATCCGATTGCATGAGAGAGCTTTTGCTGGCTGTTGACAGGAAAGAGAGTGGCAAATGAACAGAATATATGTCCAACGCTATTTATCTTCCCCTGGCTGCTACTGCTGAAGACCACTGGAAGTTGGCAGAAAGTTTCGTATTGAATCGAGAGAGGTGTGGGGCGAAGGAACGTCCTGTGGTGTGATTAACGAGCACAGAGTCGTTCGCATTTGCCACAGAATGTATCTAAAAAGATGATGTACAGTACTTGTAGCCTTTAACACACCATTTGTTAGCTTTCCATATTGACTTTTATGCTTTGTCAAAGGAGTAATTCACCCCAAAATCCTTTCTTCTCTTGTCTCTGATTATGAATAATGTTGAAGAACTGTTTTTGTCCTTATAAAAATCAATGAGGTCCAATACAATGCTGAACCCTTTCATTGTTTGAAAAAAAAAAAAAATATTTTGTTAGAAAAGAAAGTTAGTCATACAGTTTTTGAAAAGGCTTGAGGGTGAGTAAATTATTTCAGTTTTCATTTTTGAGTGTACTATCACTTTAATTTGTGACCTTCTGCTGATTTGAAATCCCTTCCGCCACTTGCCTGCATGCTGAAATCCCTCCCAATCCCTTGGGCACTATTTACACAGCAATAATATAAGCTGTATAGCAGGGAATAATTAGTTTATCAGTGTTTGCTATGGTAACACACATGGTAACAGTCTTAAGTGATTGTGTTTTCAAATGGCAGGCCCTGCATACATTTTCTTTTATCTAGCCACGCAGTGCTATGATTGCTCAGTCTTATAAATGGCACATGCTTGGTAAGTAGAGAGAAAGACATTGTTTACAGTTGGCCCCACACCGTGAATCTGTCCAGTGTAAGGTAATCTGCAGTAATAAGCTCCATTTGTTTTGTTTAGCTCTTTAACAGGGGGCTGAGGGAGAGAAAGAGAGAGAGAGAAATCTCATTTCAAATCCTGCTAACCTCCTTATCTCTATTTGTTCAGTTGTTTTTAATGCCACATACTGAAAGAATTTCAATAGCTGTTTTGCCATGAAGTCATTTGTTATCCTTCAGCAGGCTTTGGTCTCCCTATTGTGTGACAGCCGCAGAGTTCTTGAATCTTCCAAATGGAGCAAGCCAGAAAGAGATGCTAGCAAACAAGAGCATGCACACACACACACACACACACACACACAGAGAGAGAGCGAGACAGACAGACAGAGGAACACCTTTAGCGTTTGGTAAAGGGTGAAATGATTGTGTCATGTTTCTCAATATCTTACTTCTTGAAATATATACACTATATCATTGAGAATGTGTTAAGCACTTTGTTTTAACAGGTGGGACAGCTTGTCCCTGAAAGCTCCCGTCTCTCTGATTTTATGTGGTGGTCCCATCCTAACACGACGAGGAGTGCTCTATCCTTAGGCCAATGTCACACTGTATTCCATATGAAGTTACTTTGCTTGTTTGCAGCATTATGCGCTGCTGACAGGATTCAATGTGAATTTCACAGTCAAGGTGCACTGCTGTGAAATAATTTAACAGCTTAATGGCATGCACTTAACCAGGACTTAATTTATGGTACCCAAACGTTCAGGGAAATAATATAAAGGGAAATTTAGGAGACAGTTATTAAAAGACTTTTAGAAATACTTTCCGTCTATTAAAATCAATGTGAATTGCAGCTCAGAAGGCATTTTGCTACAATATTTTAGCAAGTTTACTATAACAGTGCATATGGCTATCTATTATTCAATCCAAGTGATGACGGCTTAGATTTCATGTTGACTTTAAGCTTCAACCACAGTAATTTACCTCACTGGCTGATTACATTCACAATCTTGAGCTATCATCAACATGTTACACATACTTTAAAGTGCTAATAGCTACTCACAAAGTGTATGAAAATGGCAGACATCTAGTCTAGTATTTTGTGCTAGGAAGGTCAGAACATGACACGCAAGATGCATTTGTTGTGAAAAATTTTCTGAATCTAGGTCAGTTCAGTACCTAGTTACACTATAGTTCAAAAGTTTGGGGTTGAAAGAAGTCTCTTATGCTCACAAGGCTGAATTTATTTGATCACAAAATATAGTAAAACAGTAATACCTTGAAATTATTATATATCTGTTTTAATATAGTTCAAAATATATCTTATAACTGTGATGGCAAAACTGAATTTTCAGCATCCATTACTGCAGTCTTAAGTGTCACATGATCCTTCATATATCATTGGTGTATTTCTTATTAATATCAAAACAATTATGCTGTGAATTTTTGTGGAAACCATGATACATTCATTTCAGGATTTCAAGTTTTCCTTTCTTTTTGGAGTGTTACAAGCTCCTGGTGCATGAATACATTTGTGAAGTTGCAAAGACTGAAGTCTCAAACCCAAAGAGATATTTTTTATAAAAGTTAAGACTAGTCCAAGCCCTCTTAAAAAGGCTCATTCTAACACGCCCCACATGTCTACGTCACAAAGTGAGAAGATTTGCATAAGGTCACCCAAATGTTCATGTAAAGAAAGAAGTCGTAACCATTTATTCTTGCTGTTGCCGCCGGCGCCATGTCGTGGAGGTGCTTTTATGTTGTGAAAGTAAAACTACTTTGTTTGGCCTTCCAAAAGAGGACACAACTAAAAAATCATTAGTTAAGTTGTATTTACAACACTGTTCCAGAATAGCTTAACCTAAATATTCAGATGTGTGCAACACATTTTATGGAGGAATGTTTCCTGATCTTGGTAGAGAAGACTACAATGCTGGCTGTTCTGACTCATAGTCTGTAAGATATGGGAAGGATTTTGCCATTGATTATTCAAACGCGAGTTTTGAGCAGTGTAGAGCAGCGGTTCTCAATTCCAGTCCTTGCGCCCCCCTGCTCTGCACATTTTGTATGTTTCTTTTAATGGCTTCAGACGTTTGGTCTATTTGAACGTAAGAGCCTGTGAAGAATATGGCACCATGATTGCAGTTCGAAGCGAACGTATGTTCCATTCAAAGTGTATTGAAGTGTGCGAGACATGAATTTAAAGGGGTGGTTGATTGCGATGTCACTTTTTTAACGTTAGTTGGTGTGCAATGATTGAGCATAAACAGTATCTGCAGTAAAAGTCTTTTAATATTCTGATAGTTTAATGCCTTCAAAAAACGGCTGGTAAGGGACTACAATGAGTTACTTCCCGGGTCCGATACGTCACAGACCCAGATAAACATGTCACGAAGGAGGCGAGGCCTTGCTTTGCTGCTTTAGAGAAAAGGAAGAAAGAACTAGGGGTGCACGTAAAAATCGCGATTCTATCTTCTAATTGTTTTAATGGTTTCAAAATCAATATTCTAAAGCAGCAGCTCTTAATACTGTTCCTTGCGACACTCTGCTCATGCTCTTCATCTCTCTCTCTCTAATTCAGATCATCAGATCAGCTCCAACAAACGTTTTCAATTATATACTTATTTTCACAAAGCAGTGAGAAGCATTATATATGGACGCGCATGTTTTTGCTGTGCTGTTTTAAAGCTTTAATCTGAATAAAACCATATATTAAAAGCTAAAAAGCAGTAGCAATTACAAACAACAGCGTATCTAAAAGTATGAGACAACAACCAACAAACATACCATTAATAGCCGTGCTTGCACATGTTCTGCGCGATCCCCTTTACTAATATTTTCTGCGTCTCAATTGGACCCACATTAATAAGCAATATAAATGCCATCATTGTTTACAATACAACTGGAGCATATGCCGTAGGTGAGGGGCGGGAAGTTCAGACACACAATCTGCAGTTTAGCGAATCACAACACACTGCGCCAGCTAACTAATCTCAGCCCATTGTGTATTTCTGAGGGATGGGCTTCATAAAAACAGGAAATAATTGAGGAATTTCTGAGAGAAGTGAACAGAGTGATGTGGAATAGAGATAAATTATGTGACAAATAATGTGTTTTTTTTTAAAACAAAGCAGTGTGTTAGACTGCACAATCGCAGTAAAAACACAGTATAAGTCATAATAATCTGCAATTATGCCCCCACTGGATGCAACATATGCCTCGTTTGTAATGGGTTTTATTGTTATTGTCTTGTCAAGCTGGCGTTCTGACCTGGACACGCATAGCAGTATGGCAAGGGGCGTAACATTTCCATCATATGCATGAGGCAATCGGCCAATCACAGTGCATTGGATAGCTGGCCAATCAAAGCACACCTCGCTTTTCAGACCGACGAGCTTTGTAAAAAAAAAAAAAAAAAAACTACGCATTTCAGAAAGGAAGGGCATTAAAGAGAAACAATAAAGTACAGTATGTGGAAAATACGTTTTTTTTTTCGTTTTTTTTTTTTTTACCTTACCACATAATCACATTTTATTACACCAAATACACAAAATAATGTTCTTTTTAGTAACATGACCCTTTTAAAACTAAAAAATTACTAACCCTAAACCTTGGAATGGTTGTTTATGCTTTTTTTTTCAATCTAATTTTCTAATTTCGTTGCAAATTTTATTTCCAAATGCTCACATCACTGAGCTCTACATTCACATGACTCCCTAGAAAGGTGCCGAAATCAGCATTCAAAAAGAGATGCTGCCACCTCGTTTTCTGTATGCCCACTTGGGAGATCTTTTACATATATCTTTGTGGTGAAATTCTTGCAGCAACATGCATGGAAAAACAAAAGAGACTCTGAGATAATTAGGCTTTATTCTGTGTTTTAACAGGACACTGCTTTATTATGTTTCCACTAACTCTCCCTTTTTTTCTCTTTCTTCCTTGCATGGTATCTTGGGCATCCCTGTGTGACGACACTCCCAACTCCCAAAGGTTAGTGATGTTCAGTATTTTGTCATTGTATCTATTATGTATAAATCGTTTCTGTCCACAGAGACAAATTAAACATACTTTCAAAGTAGAAACACAAAGTAGGACGTTTCAACTTAAATTACAAAGATAAAACACATATTGGCCATAGCACATCTAAGTGGCATGTAGGCAACCCTGTATTATCTAAATACAGAAGCTCTAATAAGGTCAGTCTAATGTTTGGATGTAATAACCATAACAGTGGCTGGGATATGACTGATTCACAGCGGACCTCCAGGTTCCATTCTAACTTAATGGAACTGTGCTTTAATTTGACCAAGCTCTTGATTGACAGCTGCTCGTGATATCTCACCCGTAACCCTTGACAATGGACATTAGCGTCGGATTAAAGCAAGGTGTTAAAGTGTATTAAAAAATTAAGTCGGTTTCCTTTCTGTTCGCTCATTTCCCGCCACAGACAGTATTAAAATTCCTCTAAAGTCCAATTTTATAAGAACCAGGTCTCACAGCTCTTTTGAAGAAAACTGAATGACAAAATATACAGGAGTATTGTTAAAAGGAAAAAGACGAGAAGAAAACGTCATCCTTCATTGAATAAAGCATACAAATGTTATATGACTTGTGTGCAGGGGAATTATCTGCAGAACACTGGGCTTTACCTGTCAAAATGAATCTGATCATATCTCAGATGGGTTCATATTGCAGGCTGGTACACGTATGAAAGCACAGCCCCCCTCTCAGAGAGCTTTATCTGTCAAAAAGGTTCAGCTTGAACCTCTTAATTTCCACCGAACTGCAAGCCTGCACTTTGTTTATTGTACTATTTCACACTGCTGTAAATAGACATACATCTCTGGTAAGAAATATTGTTCAGCCAGACACCAAAGCTTCCCACTTAACAGAGATTAAGCGTTACTTATTTGATTCCGTTTCCCTTAATTTATGGATTTGTGAAGAGTCTGGTTTGAAGACAATGAACTCACAAAAGATTGTTTTAACAGCTGTGCATCTTTGATTACACGCTTCTTTGAAGTATCACTTTAAGTTTGCCTTTGAACTCGGATAGAGATCAGAAATGAATTGGGCTCCTTTTTGATGTAAAAGGAAAGATTTGATTGTTGAAATGATCATAAACTGTTTCCAGTTTGGTGTTGATTTTCAAAGAGGATTAGATACTCCTCTTCAGGCATTTGATCAAAACACATTTTAAATCTTTACAAAGGTTTTTTTTATTTTATTTTTGCCATTGTTCAAGAGGGGTTGAATATAATGATTGATAATCACATAAAAATATCTATATATTAAATCATGTTTTGGGTTAAAGTTAAATGTTTTAAGTCATTTTCCACAAATCTAAGGAATTTGGGGTTTCTATTAAAAAATCTGAGAGCCTTTAGAAGCCAAATATATGTGTAGAAAGGCTGAATCTTAAATTAGTTTCCTGTTGTTGGATTAATAAAAGGATAGTCCATCCCAAAATTCTGATCATTTACTCACCCAAATTCTTAACCTTTGTGACTTTGTCTTTTCTGAGAACTACAAAATAAGATATTTTAAAGAATGTTGGAAATCAAACTTCACTGGAACCAATTGAGTTCCATTGTATGGCTTACATTTCTCAAAGAATCTTCTTTTATGTTCCATAGAAAGTCAGATCCATGTGGCTATCCTAATATTGTTATTGTGTTAATGATGTCAGATTGCATTCATGTAATACATTATTATTATTATTATTATTATTATTATTATTATTTTAATGGCAAAAGGCTTTATTTCATGTGCTGTTATTGTTTTTTACCTTAAAGACACAGAATAGGTCTGATAGAGGTGATAAACTCTATCCTAAGAGAGAGTTTTTCTTTACTTTTGTGTGTGAATGTGGGAAAACAACTGGCATTATTCCAGTGCCTGTCCAGATAGATTAAAAGCTATAAGAAGACCAATGCCAAGGTGCAACAACATTATATATAAAAAAGCATTTCTACACTATACAGTGTACACCCAAGTTTTAATTATTATTTCTTTCCATTTATTTGAGTAGTTCTCTGGTCTAAATGCTCATCTCTTGAAAAGATGTAAGGTCTGCATATTTATAATTGTCAGACCCACCCACCCCCAAACCCCCTTGAAAATGATAACCTCAACTGAAAAAAAAGCTGAAACAAAGTTAAGAGTACATGGCCTATATCTGTCAAAGACATTAAAAGACAGTGCATAACTCTTGATTTATATTCGTCCAGGGGAAGAAAAAAAAACACACACACATTTTTTCTGTATATTTCATTGAGTCAAGGACAAAGAAATGGATGGCCCCAGCTCACCAAATGACCCACATAACAGAATACACGAAATTCATGATCTACTTAAACAATGATGAATGCAAATCCTGTCACATCGCCCCTAAACCCTGCGCCATTACACTCAAATCTCTCATTTCACTTTTGTTTCCTTTCTTTTTTCACCTTGCTGTTTTTGATACAAACACACTTGACTTTTTTTCTCAAGGACTCTGATATACTGTACATTACTGGAAGGGAAGGGAGAGGAAATATTTGATGTTTTTACACGTTGTCCTACATTTTGTCAGCTAAAACGGGGATATTGTCTGAGCGAGAGTGAGGCATGTTCTTCAGTTGTCAAAAGTCAGTAAGTAATGATTAAAATAGCAGTGTGAAACGCTGGGAGATTAAAGTGATGCTAATGATAAGTGAGAGAAGAAAAGGGCAAGCTATATTTTAATTCCTAGGAGAATGGTTAATGACTTCTATTGCCTGAGATTAAACTAAACCTGTCTCATCAGCTTTTTTCTGCTCACAGAGGGAAAAAAAAGGCTCTGTGCACTTTAATTTATTAAACTCTTTTAAGGAAGCACATTGATCTACATAGGTTAAACTTTCAAAATTTGGGCAGCACGTTCCATAAAGCTGTCTGTAGAAGCAGGGGCAGTGGAGTAGCTCAAGGCACCGCCATAAAGAATTCATTATCTATGAACTGCCATCTTTAATCAGAAAATATCAATTATTTAAATTGGAAGACTTGCTTCTGTTTAGCGCTGGAGTATTTTGAGATGGTCCAGATTAAAGTGACAACCGCAGACAATGTGCTGTGTGTATTTCCACTGTAATACAAGCCCTCATTTTAGGTGTATTCGCCATGGCGTGTCAAAGCCCACACTCGCCTACTGTATTCACGCCTGTGATTACAATTACATCAGTAATGCAGAGGTGTACTGCAAATAAGATATTTTTCCTTTTTCTCGAATGACTAAGAAATTTTACTGTGACATTAAATCATAACCTCCCATGACCTGTGTAATGAAACGTGTGTGTTTTTGTTGACACGGCATTATGCCTTCCGACAGACTTTATTAATCTGTGGTTTTGAGGGAAACTTTTCTCATGTTCCTGGTGAAGATATGAGGCTGCGACACATTTTTGATGGTAATTAGCATGCTTTCCGATCCACTGAACCCTAGACTTTCACGGCCCTGGCCTGATAGAAGTCATTGAACATTCTGCTGACTGCAGATTATTTTTGTTTTTATACAGATGTCATGCTTGAGTTGCTGGTGTTTTCCACTCTAGCTATAGGGCCTGGATCCTTTGCACTGTAATGGGAACAAACGATTATTCTTTTCTCTGTAAAACGTAGAAAAGGCGCTGATATTTAATGGTATAGTTCACCCAGTTCTGGTCCTCAAACATGAATCCTTGTTTGCTGTTGAAAAATGGCATAGTTCAAAAGCTTATTTTTACGCCGATTTCAGCTCAAGGTTAGTTTTAGACTTAACTATATAGCAACTGATTTATGTAAATCTCTATTGGGTTTGCTGGAATACAAAGTGCTCCTCACCACGCTACAGCTCGAGATCCAACAATAATGCTTACCATGCGGCAAATCAATATTGTCAATTGTCAGAGCTGCTATGTAGAATTTGATACCAAGGACTTGTGATGACGTTCACTGCTGGGTCAATAGCCAGGCAAGGCCTTTATTCATTTTTGAATACATGATGCCTTTCATTGTTAAGAAAGACTCTGACACAGTCCCATTACAATTGATTCCTTCAGTGCATGCAAGAATAACCCAATAAATCACCCCTGCCAGTAACACTTGAGGTTTGCCGTTCAGCTGATCAGGTGTGGCATTGCGACGGTGTGTCATTTAACCATATTTAGTTGTACTTTCTCATTAAGTTTGCATTTAAAGTGGCGACTAATTATAATTTGTCTGCCTGACTATAAAAATAAAGAAATCCTACCCAGCTTTCTGCAATAATACATTAAGAAATCACATTAATAATGCATATATTTTTTTCACATATTTATAGCTTTCCCCTAGACACCAACATGTCACAGTTGTTGTTAGATCCCTATTGGTTTCAATTAAAACCTTGCTGAAGCAATAAAAATAGGCAATTAAATTGGAGCAAGCACTTCAGAGGTAGAAATGGGCTGATTAAATTAACCTTGAACTGCAATTAGAGTTAAAAATAAAGCTATATATGTATTTGTCACAAGCAGATATATTAATCCAATGTTGCTAGTCTAATACTCTGAGAGTTTTAATTACAGCAGTCGTTTCGGTTTTAAAGGGATAACTTTAGTTGCTTTCATTATTTTAGTGTTTATGAACACTAACATGTATCCACACTAAGTAGCTTTTTTGATTGAGTGTCGGCCATATGGCCCGTCCGACTCCCTCTTATATGGAGAGAATGACCTCAGCCTTTATATAAATGAGTTTTCGCGGGACGGCTTGGCCTTTGACTGTGACACTAATGGAATGCTTATGCTCACAGGCTTTTACACACTTAGGTAAAAAGGCTTTTGGTAGTGGATCCCAACACACGTTAGTTTAAGTGAAAATATTTACTTCTGGAGCAATGCACTCGCTGTCACTCCAGCTGCATCTCATGTCTGCCTGTATGTCTCTTTATCTTGCACTTTAAATCAACATGTACCTCCCACCCCCGGCCCGACGGTGCAGCGGTCCCAATCCCTGTGCCTCTGTTGGGTTCTGTTGTTATGTTCATCTCATCTCATCATTATTCCAGTTGCCATCCCTGGGCCACTTTTCTCTTCGATTTCCATTAATTTCTTTGTCTTTTAGAACCATATAAAGAATCCCATGATCTTTCCTACAGCTAAGATACTTGTGTCCCCTATATGTCTTTACCGAGAGGCTCTCTGATTCTTTTAGCAGCCTGTGAAGCTGATTAATTTCACTCTTCATTAAAAATGTGTTGTGCCATCTTTTAGACTATTGTCATTCTCTCTTTTTTCTGTCTCTTTCTTTCAGTCTCTCTCCCTTCTCTGCCCCGGCCACCCGCCTCCTCCTCCCTCAGCGCCCTTGGCAAATGAAAGGTCAAAGACGCTACAGTGATTAATGAGCACCAAGCGCTAGGATTCCTCTGTCATTTCCCCCCTTGTGTTTTTAGTCAGGCCGCTAATTCCTCCAAGACAGCTTAGGCTTTATTGGCCGATGGGAATGACACAGTGTCTGTGAAGGTTTTTTGATTGAATCTCTCTTACTGTTTGGTTTAGCGCGGAAAAGAAAACAGTTCGAATGCACTCATGTCCCGATGAAAAACTTGCTTGAAAAATTCTCTCTTTTTTATTAACGAAAACATTTCAGAGTTGAGTGTCGCTCGTTTCTCCTCTGTTTTGTTTGCTCTAGAAACAAAAAGCCCACTCAGACACTATTTCACCGAATAGAAGTGGCCGCCAGTTGTCTCTCTCCACTTCATGGATGACACTTCAGCGGTGCACACCGAGTGTTTATTTGAAAAAGTAATGAAATATTTACTCCCTATTGCGGGTAGGATTAGCAGTGGTAATTGACTGCAGCAAAAACCGAGTCTGTGTGAAAGCGACCGAGAGAGCGCGAGTGAGAACGAGGGCCCCTCGTGTTTGAATGCCGATCCTTAGCGCACAATGGTCCTGTTAGCGAGGCTGTATTTCGCTCTGTCACTCTCTCTCTCCACATGTTGCTTTTTCTTTGAGAGATAAGTGGCCCTAATGCTGAACAAATAGTGGAAATCAGAAGCCACTGAGAATCATTCGGCACCGGTTTTCCCATGGCACCCAAATAGACGGCCGGTCTCATGGAGAGAAGGAGCGCGAGAGGGGGAGTGAAAGGGGAAAAAAAAAAAACTCTCGGATGAGCGCGAAACAGTTTTGTCACCGCAAGCAAATCCAATTGAAAAGTCCCCTGGACTACAAAGAACCGGAGTTGTCAGACCGAGCCAGAGCACTGAAAAGATCCAGGAGTCCTAAATTGGCATCAGGTGTGGGGCTTCTCTCTGTGGTGATGTGCTCCCACATTGTGTCAGCTAGACATTTGGCCATTTCCAAATATAATGGGAGAAATGAATGCAAATGAGTGGCTGGAATGAAATGTATTTAAATGCAGATTGAAAGAGCCTCTGCGTTCTGCCTGATAACAAGTTGCTTTAGGAGAAGGGCCACATTGTGTTGGCTCATCTCACCCCCTACTGTTTCCATCCCCACACCAGTGTGCCCCTATTTCTCTGGTCATTTGTGTCTCATAACAGGCCATTGTTCAGTGGATAAACTCGCTCTCAAAACTATTTACATTGCTCATTTATTTGAATTTTAGATGTAGCCAGGCCTTTGGCTTTGAGCCGGTTTAAAACATTAATTGCACAAGGACTTGAGAGTAAAACCTGGATCATTTATAATAATGTTGCTGTTGACCATAACCTAGAACCTGCAATGGCATGTATTTCACAAACAAGTTCCTGGCTGACTACTTGCCTGTGGCTAACCAGGCATCCTCTTCCTTTCTTTAAAGAGCTCTTGTTTCAGGGCCTCACACTCTGTCTCCGCAGCCATTATTAGAAGAGCCTGGAACACATCAGTTTTAAAGGAAATGTTCAAATCGGAGCAGTTCAATAAGAGGGCAGATTTGTTTTCTGTTTGGACAGCACGGCCGACAGACGTGTCTGCATCCACAAGAACAGCATATTGTTATTTTGGACACAGATGCAGATTATAACTTTTAGTCTTTAAATGGATAGTTTGCAAAGAATTCTGTCATCACTTATTCACCCTCACATAGTTTCAGACCTGTATGACCTTCTTTCTTATGTGGAAATAAACATATTTAGAATTTTGTCCATACAATGAAAGTCGGTGGGGTCCAAAACAGCTTTGATAGGACTCCATTGACTTTCCGTGATATTTTTCTAAATTATTATTTTGTGCTCCACATGAAGGTGAGTAACAGAATTTATATTTTTTAGTAACCTATCCCTTAATAAACGTTCAACCATATGCAGTACCGCGGCTCCCTATATGTAGAGTACGCAGTCTGCGTAGGGCACCAACTCCCAGAGGGGGCACCATCACAGTTGCTCAAAAAAAACCCAAAAAAAACATGCGCCATTCTCCTATCCGCGCTCGCGACCGCTCGCACCTCATGTTTATGGCTGAATGTTCATAATTTATGGATGGACATCTATGCCCGGGTAAAGGACATCAGCAATCTGGTGCAGAGAAAAACAAAAAACAAAACACAGGCATAAAATTGGCTTGACGTTGGACGTTCGAGAGTCTCAAATTTAGGGACCGTCTCTAAAGTTACATGGGATATAGGTATACACTTTTCTAACATCAGAATCATTTGAGGAGAATGACTTACAGTCATAAAAACAACTGTAATAGTTCATCTAGGTGTCAGCTACAAGGACTCAAGGGCAAATTTCAGCTCAATAGCATTTGAGGAGAAAGACTTGCAGTCATAAAACAATTGTAATGTGTTCATTTAGGTGTCAGCTACAATGCACACCTTATACATTTTTAATCTATATATTAAAATAAATTATAAATCATGAGGACCATTTATCACTTCAGGAACATTCCTGTGAAAGTTTTTTTTTTTTTTTTTTTTTTTTTTTCAGGTTCCCTTATGAAAATTACCCATGGTTTTAACAATAACACCACAAATCATCATTCTTGTAGCCATGTTGCAAATGAACCATGGTTTTATTACTTCAAATAATAATTTACAAAGAAGTATTAATATACTGTAATATTTTGTTGTTGTTGCTATAAAAACAGACCTAAGCCATCAATAGCCTTTAAAATGACTTACAATGCATTTTATATATATAAAAAAACACTTAGGCAATAATGATTGGTTAATAATAACTGTTAAAATACGTAATGTAGGCAAATACAAAATAAACAATTTATGTACATGTTATTACTAATGCCATGTAATTGCTGCTGTTACACTTACAGGACAATCAAATCCTTGTTTAGGCTACTGAACAAACATAGAATTCAGAGATCCTTTTTGGCCACCTTTTTGCTATAGATGACACAGCCTTTATAATTTCTTCAACAAAAAACGTGCATATCACAACCCTTACAAAAATAAACCATGGTTTTATCATAGTAAAACTGCTTAACTTCCTTTTGCATGATTTCTGAATGCTTGTAATGATTATAAAATAAATTAGAGTCATAATAAAGTTATAGCCATAGGTAATAGAACATTTGATTTAAGTTCTATTTTCACCCCTATAGTAGGTGTTTTTTTCCATCATCATATTTGAGGAAGGGGGCACAACAATACAATCCTGCTTAGGGCACCCATTTGGCCAGCAGTGACCCTGACCATATGCAAAGATGCTGCGAAAAACAGTTGCAAACATAAGCGAAGTGTGCTTTTCTTTTCTTTTTTAAAAAAGGAAAACTTAACAGATGCAATTTACATGCAATTAATTTTAGTTAATTGGATACAGTGACTTCATTTATCATGCATATTTATGTCAAGCAGCTTGTGTTTTTCCCTGATTATTAACCAATAAGGAGAAACATGGGCATTTGACTCTTATCTATCTTCTTAACATGCTGATCTGCTGTATAAAGAGACAGTCGCTCTTACTGGCGTTCAGTACTGTTGTTTTCTGTGTGTAGAGCACTGAGAGGGATGGTCAGATTTGATGAGAGTCCAGGGCAGAGCAGGAGACCGCTGTGTCCAGAAGGTCCGGGCCTGTGATTAATGTGATAGATAATGTGCTGGGGAAATGAGTAAACACTCCCTCGCTGCCTAGCTTTGTGCTTCATTGAGTTGATGACAAGGGCAGTGCAAGGTGAGAATTTAACAGGCCTGCTGGAAGAAAAGAGGCAAAAAAGGAGAGATTCAAAGGAGTGAACCATGACAGACTCGGGGATGGGGGGGGGTTCAGAGAGAGAAAGAGAGAGAGAGTGGGATTCGGCTGCTTTGCTAATAAAGCAGGCTGACAAAAGTGGAAGTTTTTCAGGAGAGGAATAATTAAAAGTGCTCAGGGGACTGCAGTTTTAATTTCACATGTAAAGGGCTAAAGATTTCATTTATAGGCACGCTGAGTAGCGAGAAGGTTAATAAGACGAACAAAGCGTGCATTGTGAGAACATACACTCGGAGCGAGGCTGCTGGACTTTCACCTAACACGTTTTTAATTATCTTTCTTTACATATTTCTTGCAAGACGGGGGAAAAGAATAGATTAACTGATTAACAATGTTGGTGACCGATTGCTGATGGTGTAAAGGGCTCAAGTGTCTTGTTCCGTGTTAAACATTAGCAGAAGCTACAAAAGTCCCACGTTTTACAACTCAATTTGTGGTAAAACAGTGATCTTAGAGTTAATTGTGTTGTAAGTAGGGTGTATAGTTTTATAAAATATTCAAAATATAATTCTATATAGAATATTTCATAATAATACTAAATCTTTTTTTTTTTTTTCTAATTTTATAAAATAGCTGTACACTTTAGAGGTTAAATAAATTATTTTAAATCTCACACATTATAATCAAATGGTAAGCCATATACACTCCATTTGAGCCCTCAAACCCAAAGCTGTTGTAAGTTTTACTCAAATCCAGCTGGACCACAAATTAAGTTCAGTATTCCCTCTGATTAAACCCTGATGCTAAAACAAAGAGAATATGACAGATTGTCTGATGGACAACTTTTTATTTGTAGTTTGAGCCCCAATTCAGACAGTCTAGGTCTCGTTCCTCTCAGTAATGTCCCGGGCTGGCCGAGATCAATCTGTCAGTCAGCAGTGGATCATGGGAATGAATGATCGCACCAGTGAAATCCTCCAAATCCTTCCCCCGCTGGCCTGTCACACGCTCCACTCTGGGACTGACACTTCTCTATTATATGTTTATCAGTCTCTAATGAAATTCTGACAAGTTTCGGCGCACAACGAATACTGTGTTTCATTAATAGTATTTAACGAACCTTGAGCTCTCACAATGGCTGGGCCCTATTGTCGGTGACAGCTAAGGGGCCCCTCAGCTGCTCCCCGGTGAGAGAAGATATTATGCATTATGAACATTTGCAATCCCCCTCTTTGCCCCCCCAGACCATCTTACTTGTCTTGCTGACGGGAGTGAGATCGAGACAGTCCATTGCAATGTGGTCAGCGATGTCTACTTAGAATAGAACCCATGCTGTTGTGAATTTTAAAAATCCTCATAGGCGGTGCTGGGATGAATAACAAGGGAGGAAATAATTTGTAATTTTGCATTATATCTTCAGTTTGTTCTTTTTTCTCTCGTTTATTTATTTTCTAAACTGAACAAGAAAGAGTTTTAACTGTTCTAGATTAACTGAGGTTTAACCTCAGAGTAAAATTGATTGGCATTTAAACACTAATTATAGATTTGCTCCTAATTATTGACTGTAGATCACCTCTGAAAAACTGGTGGGTCATTTCTGACAGTGGTGGGGTAATGTTAACTATAACTTAATGTTAACTATAAAATACAGGTATATAAATTTATGTTAAAATCAGAATTGGGCAAAATGTATCTATCTATTTATCCATCCATCCATTCATCCATCCGTAAGATTTTCTTTACAAACTTTCTCATTCTCAAAACAGTTAATTACGTTTCTATGAATTTCAGTTCATTTTAATTCTACATCCTTATGTTCTTTTTTAAATTGTGATTGGCATCATGTTTACTCAATTCAAATGAGCAATGGTGCACAGCCTTGCATAGCATTAGAAAAATAAATAGGGTTATTGACGTCAAAGGCTGTGCATCCATTCAAAAGCCAAGTGCTAACATGGGCCTCATCCTCAAAAACCTCATTTGACCTTCCTAGTCTTCTCTGTAGTAATGCAACAGTACAACATTATTCTTTAAAGCCATTATCAGCCTGTGAGAGTGACTTCGGCTCTTGTGAATAATTGGGCCCTAGCACCTCCATAGTTTATTTCTGTTTAAGTAACCTTGTCCACAGTAGTCACTTAATTCTAAGCAGATGCCTGTTCGACCCACAGAGTGATTCGTTTCCACGGATGCCCGTGAATATGTGAGGTGCAGCGTAGAAGACGTGCATGAAATATCTGTGAGGACCTGGCACGAGAGTAGAGAGCATAGATGTTCCTCATCTGTAATACACTGTGTAGACTAATATCTGCGGCTTTTTCTTATATTGCAGTATGATATTGATCTGCTAAAATTGTACCATATTGGAGCTGTCTGTTGTGATATTCATCATTCTGTCATGTCGCCCCCCCACCCCCCCCCAACCCCCGCCCCTTGTAGCGACGAGTTATTAGAGGCAGCGGTTTGAAGAGGTTGAAGGCTTTAGTCGCAGAGATGCAAACAATTCATCATAAAACCGAGAGAGAGATAGCAGAGTGGGACGGAAAAATCTCAGGTGATGTCTCGCTTAAGATTTATGTGGGCCAGGGCCATGCATTAAGAATTACATCATCAGTTGGTGTGAAGACTTTGCACGATGTGCTGAGTCGGACTATTTGCTCTCACACTGAGCCTAAATGGACTTTTCTTACCTCCTCATGAAGGTTTTTAATGGAATCGCAAGCTTCGAGGAATAGAGCGAGGGATTTAGTCAGCATTGTGGAGGCTGGGTCATGGGCCCTGATAAAGCTTGTCTGAAGTAATTGCCATTCTGTGGGTTTAACGACACGGACCTTGCCTCGCTGCCATTACGCCACATTTGGCAGTCGATGGCAATCAGACAGAGAGGATGAAAGTAAACTTGTACGTGCCACATTTGATTTGTCTCCTGACTGGGTGGGGCACTTTTTTCTCCAACTGTCTTAAAAGGTTCTGGTTGTTTGCTCTCCACACACAGTCAGTGATTCGTCCTGAAGGATCAAAGAGATGCTGACGGATGCGGCTGACATGCGTTTAGCAGCCGGTCCTTGATTTCTTTTTAACAGGGACAAATCAAGGGATTCTTTTAGCAGGGACCATTTGTGTGGGGTTGATTGTTGTGTTTTCACAGTAAACTGCATTCAAATGCATTTGATCAGGATCTGAGAGTCACAGAGGATGATATGTTCTGCATAAACAGTATCTAAAGGCACACAAGGAGGAGGAGGAGGAGGAGGATGGGGCGGATCGCAACCCCCGTCTCTGCCACGGAGACTTGCTGTGCCGTTGTGTAAACATTGCTCTTCCTCTCCCACCACAGATCACTTCTGGACTTCCTGGAATATTTACATTTCATCAATTATTAAGAAAGCAGAAAGAGTATATATATATATTTTTTTTTATGTTTCACACGGGATTCCACAGTCCAACTGATTGTTTAGTCCTGTCGTTAAGTTTGTTTGTCCCTGAGAGGATACAGACCTCACATCCTACGTCTTGCTCAGTATCAGATATTTGCTCTTGTTATAATTATCATCATGGCCTGTTTTAGTTGCAGCGACTGAATTAATGACTATGGAAAGTCAGTGGGTGACGGAAATGTCAAAGACTGAACAGAAATACTGCGTTTGCAATGTCATTTGCTAATTAAAATGCATGCAATGCAAAACATGGATGTTTACGAAACATAATGCAATGTGGGACAAATGTTTGCTGTTAAAGGATTTGTAAGTGTGTGTGTGTTTGTGTGGCATGCTGCCTTAATCGTATTGATTCTGAAATCATATTTGCCAAATTAATATGCATCAGTCTGAGTGCTATTGTTTTGTGGCCTCTTAATTGCTTCCTTTTGTTAATATTAAAAGCACATTAAAGACTTAACTATTGGCTCTATCTGAAGTTACTTTCAACGACAATTTCATAAGACAATGGGAAGGATTAATAAACTGCGGCTTGATCTCTGTTATCAAGCTCTTTTACTATTGGGATCCAATTAAGTACCCTTCAAGATGACTTTCACTTGCTGCACTGGTCTGTTCCTCTGCCAGAGTTTGGGATTAATTGGGAATTAATATCCTCGGTAGAAGAAGTGCGCTTTGTTTGCTATGTCTGATTTCAACAATTGGCGCTGAGGTTATCCCAACCTGTTCGTCAAACACCCCCCTCCTCCTCCTCTCCGAGATCGATACACACACGTCCCAGATCCCTTCGAGCTGAAAATATGGGCCATTAAGAGAGAATAGTCGACAATGATTTTGTTCTCCACGTAGACTTTTTTTGAGCTTTATTAGCCATGCATATTAATGACTCAATTAATGCTATTCATCCTTGCAATTCATCTGTTTGTTTTCGCCTGACCTTTTATCTTAGAAGTATTCACACTTGGCTTGGTTTAAGCACTTCCTGCACGCTGGCGTTCTCCCACAGTGGCTGAGCACCTCTTCGAAGAGGGAGTTGTTTAATGTGTTTGATGAAACCTCCCTCTGTCAGAAAGCGCAATGGATGTAAATGTGACAGGAAATATGCTATTATTACACCACAAGTTTTTCGTCTGACATCCCACCAAATAAAATTAGAGCATTTCCCTCTTCTCCCTCCCTCCCAACTCCATCTGCCTCCAAAACACCTCTTTCTCTCTCTTTTTTTTTTAATTTACGAAGATTGGCGTAAACAGGCATGTGATGCAGAGGAGACCGGGTTGGATCCTAGCCCTGCATTACATCTATCTCCTATTCAAAGTTAGTGGTGAGGACAGGACATATAATTGAAAACTGCAGCTGGACTGTGTACGATCTTGTAAAAGGATGCCTTGGAAATTAGATTAATCAAGAGGCAGACATTGTGGGGAAAGTTTGTTTCCAATGCCTGACAGTATCGCTCTTTCTCTCATTTCAAATGCTGGCGGGGCAGCAGGCAGCTCCAAGGGAAATGTGCCCCTTTCATACTTGAGTAATTGATGAATTGTATGCAATATGCAAATGAGAATCCATAAATCTTATGAATGACAGCTTAATTTATGTGAGCCTTAATGAATGCAGGATTAGATTTTAATTAAATATCCTCAAAGGCACCCTGACTAGTAAGTTTTTAAAGCCTTGTTTTGATGACTTGTTTCATATGCGTCGCAGTTCTGCATGGTAAAGTGAGGTCACTGATAGCATTTCCTCGCCGTTTTGAAGATAAGCGCAGCTCTGTTTTGTTAACCAAAGGGAATGAAATTAATAAATATTGCGATGGAAATCATATCTAGCCATCTCATTTTAACTTTCCTGGAACTGTTCTTTTTAATACATTTGTTTAACTGCATTCACTTCTCCCTCTCTCTGCCGTATCTGATCTATAACATTTTCTGCAGTGTCTTTTTAATTAAGAGAATCGTCCATTAGGCACGGAAAAGTCAACCAATTAGGCATCCTACATCAGTTCCCAGGATGTACAGGCCTGCTGCTTCTTATTAGTGATAATGGTACTGATACAAAACAATTTTAAGCTTCACAATTATAGCATGCAATTAAAAATGCTGCTTTTTGTCATTAATGATGCATTAAAATAATCAGCAGTTTATCTTGCTTTCAGATCTTTTTTTTTTTTTCCTCTAAGATCTCCCTCCAATATAAAGTTATCTCAAACTATGTTATATTTCCAGTTGCAATCTACAGCCAAAAAGGGGGTTATTTGAAGGAAAAATGCACGAATATTACAGTGGAAAAAATCCAGGGAGTAAAAACACACCTGGGGAGGAGAGGACCACTGTTTGTAGTCCGCTGAGGGGTAACTTATATTAACTTAATATATTGTTCATCACAAAAGTTCACCATTTACTAGCGGAAGCAGCTGTTCCTGCTTTTAAAACGCTTTATATGAAGTGCTCGCACATAATACATCTATGTTGATCTGATAAGGGATATACCTGGCTGAGGGTGACAGGTGCGAGAGGGAGAGAGAGGGCTGGTGGCGATAAACCCACAACAGTTCAATGCAAATAAAGAGAGAGATAAAAGAGAGATCTGAGGCAGTGCTGATGAGGCAGTGCAGGGCTGACCTCTTCTGTTAGTGTTCCATTCATGTGCTGGTGTAAATGACTGAGACTGCCACTCTAGTTTCTATATTTCCTGTTTCATTGCAGATTCCAACACTTTGCTTCTCTTCAACCCTTGTTGAAAACTTCTAGAGAAGTTGAAGTAGATGCTGACGGTCTGTGTACAGAATAAAAGAGATATGTTCAGTTGTCTGCAAAGGCGAGAATGTTAGTGTTCCTTATTTGTAATGTGGCAACAGCATCTCCATGGTGGTCTTGGACTTTTTTAAAACAGTATAAGTCTTTGAAGATTGAAAGGATAGTTCAAATAAAAGGGGATAATTCATGGTCCTCTTTTCCGTAGGTAATGTATATATACGTTTGTAGTGGCTGTCAAGTTCATAAAGTACAAGAAATAAAAAAAGAACACCATAAATCCCCTTAATGTCTTCTGAAGTCATTTGATATCTTTGTCTGCTAATAAGACCAAAAGTTATTAATTTTCACTGGAAATCTAAGCTTTACTGTTGACTTGAGAATTGTTCAATCAGTGTGTTGAATTGAAGAACTGGATGAGTCTAATTTGCCAATCTGATCAACCATTTCAAAGAAAAGAACTGGCTTAAAAGAATTATTTGTTCTACCTTTGCTTGGTTTGTGTATTTTTTATTTTTGTTTGTTTGTTTTGTTTTTGTTTGGTGTGGCTTTTGTTTGTTTTAGTTTTTTAGTTTTGTTTGGTTTTTTTGTTTTAGTTTGCTTTTCCATTTTTAGTTTGGTCCGTATTTGTTTTGGTTTGGTTTTGTATTGTTTTGAGCTTAACAAGAAAATAAAAGAACGTTTGTGTTTGAGAGAACTATCTCTTAAAAATCTTTCAAACAAACATTTGCAACAATTTCACTATCTTTGGATTCCGTCATTTCAGATTATTCGGTCTAATGTATTGGCCCAGTTTCTTGTTTCAGTTTCAAGTGTGTTCTTTCAGTGTACAGCATTTTTAAATGTAGTATCTTTCTAACTATGATCAATCGGCCAGAGTTATATGCCCCGATCGGACAGTCAGTCCACACAAAGTAAAATGGAGGAGATTTACTTGCCAGCATTCCATCCAACCAAGCCGAGTAAAGCTGCAAAGTCAGGAGGCCTAATCTGAGCATAGTGTGTTATTGTTAGTAGAGATACCTTGGTTTGTTATCAGCCCCTTGTTTTCTCTGCTGGCCACCACCTCAGCAAAGTAATCAATGAGGCATGTGCTGCTATCGCACCAAAAGAAATGAAAAATAAACCAGTGATAATCCTTCAGTTAAAAGGTTATTCAGGCTGATAAAAGCTATTTTGTTAATTTATTTACACTTTGCTTCAGTGAGATAAAGAAAGGGAACAATTAGGGAATTCTAGGTGAGAGATTTGAAAAGGGCAATGACATTGGGTTAATATTTTATAAGGCCTGATTGGCGGGCTTCTGGAAGAGTCTGTATTTACAGAAGCAGAGATGCTGTGATTGGTTTGCTTGTTTTGGTTGACTGCGAGTAAATGGAATAAATATCTTCATCTTTACCTTACCCAGTGACAAACAAGAAGGAGATGGGAAAGGTTAATTGCACCATTTGAGACGAATAAAAACGGAAACATGTATTGACTCCAGGATAACGTTTAATCATCGGCCACAGAAATGTGTCTCCATTAGGCCCAGATGTCCACAAACCTGTCTGAAAAATACTGATCAAATATATTCTTTGTACTTCTCAAATCTGTGTTTAAAAAATATTAGAAATGTAAAATGAAATACTGGATTTTAAGCTTGTGATAAGAAATTCAAACTGACTGTAGAATAGTTTAGTAGATTTTTGTACACAGTATTACAAACTATATTGTAAATATTGGAGCTATCATATTGGCCACTGATTTCCTTTAAAACTGTATTTCATGATGCATGTTATGTGCACAAAATTAGATTATTAATTAGATAAAACTATGTAAACTATGGATATATATGTGTGTGTGGTAGTAGTTTCAATTCAGTATTTAAGGACTTTGTAGAGGTTTTTATTTGTTATATCAGGATATTGGTATTAAACACAGAAATACTCTTTCACAAGGGAGGATGAATTCAGTTTTTTGCTGACTTTTGTATTGTGAAAGTGAGATGGCCATATATTTGTGGGTTTAATCTGATTGCTTTTTCAGTGTGGTGGGACGGAGGAGATCATGTTCCAGTGTGAACTCCTGGGTCAACATGGACCAAGTCCATTAAAGGAAACATGGTTCAGGGAAAGTTCACTCTTATTTTCTTTTCGCCATGAATGCAAAACAAAAGCAGAATTCCTACATTTGTTACAAATTTGCCACATTTTGGCTTCAGGCAAGCGCTGTCCATAAAAGTTCCTGAGTTGGGAGATGGGATCTGTTATTAATTATGGAATCAACAATATAGAGAGAATGCTGGGTGATTATTTGGTTGTTGTGCTAAAAAAGCAAATGCAATGGAGCAGAATTGTCCATGTTGAGCATCTTGAATTTTAACCATTTACTCTTCCTTTCACAGATGTCTCTTTGAAGATAAGAGTTCAGTTCCAAGAACACTGTGTTTCTTCTGTAACTTCCATACTGTAACCAGTGTGTTCTAAACTTTTTACTCCACATTTTTTTGAGGCTAAAGGGTTAAACCTTAACTGAGGGGGTCAAACCCCCTTATAAAACCCCCTTACAATTTGCACCCTGGCTGTAACCCACTTTCTTAATAACTGGTTGGCTGTATCTGCATTGCACTTTGCAGCTAATTTCAAATGTTTACCTTGTGAGTAATACAAACCACTCAGCTTTATCTAATAAAGAAATGCAAGCAAACATTGTATTCTCCCTCAAGGGGTGAAAATTTGTTTATTTGAATTTGTCAGCATCGTGCTCAGCAAAACGTCACTGATAGCCTTGCTTCTTCCATTGTGTGGAAGTAAATCTCAAAGTTACAAAAAAGAAGCAAAAAAGGAAATGGAAAAGGATGTAACTATGTTTGGTAGTGGTGACATCAGTAGTGGAGTGGACATTGCATATCTCAGACACAAGTGGATCTCATGAACCATTGTTGTGTTCTAATAGCCTACTTTTGAGGACTTTTTGTGCCGGGCTATTTAAGGACTCAGCATACAGCACATGACAAATTGTACTCATTCTTTGGTGAAGGTCCAGCTCTTGTTCTCCCTTTGTCCTCAGTGGCCTCGTAATCACTGTTTACAGAAGCGACAAACAGTAGAGAATGCTCATGCATATCTCAGCTAAACGACTGCAGTGTCCTCTTGAACATATGAGCACAGGCCATCCTGTTTTAAGTGAAAACCTTCTGTGCTTTCACATGATGGGGATTTCAGGTTCATACACTTGAAGTTATTCAGCTTTGCTTCCAACTCTGTTTTCAGAACACCATCGTGCTGTCATTAAAAACAAAAAAACAAACAAACAAACAACAACAAAAAAAAAAACGTATACTGTGGTAATGTAATGTAAATGTTATGGTAATAAAGTATAGTTAAAAGTTGTAATTTAAAATGCTTAATAAAAAATAAAACCTGTATGACCTTATTTTTTCTTGATTTGTAACGCAAAAGAATAATATACCTTTCTGTATATGTATAATGAATGGGAACCAGAGCTTTTCAAGTGTCAAAAGGAGGCAAAACTTTCAAAATTATGGTGACAGAATCATTTTTGAGTGAATCATTGTTTTTAATGGACTAAAGTTCATATATGACCTGCCACATGCCACATATATGACCTGCCTGAAAGACTCTTGAAAACATTAAACTGAAAATTGCCAATGCCAGTTATGAACACAGGGGGCGCTGTAAAAATGAATATCAAAGATTCCTAAAGAGGAATCTACAATAAAATAATGAGTTCCATTACTTGAACATTTATATGAAGTATGAAGTAAATTATGTCTCTATTTCCATTGCATGATGCGATGTGGAAATGATTCTGTCACATCTGAACAGGCTGATTTGGTTCAAACTCCTTACAGTTTGAAATGCCCCAGGCCTGATTGTATCGAGTGCTGCTCTTTCTCATGGCTAACACTCTGAGCGTGGAGTTTACAGCCTCTTCTTTTTAAGTGTGTGAAGTAAGGAATTTCCGTTTCAATTTCATGCCTGTCAGGGATAAAACATGATAAAAAGCAAAAAAACGCAGCTCATCTGCCCAGTCTGTAAATGGACTAAACTGATGCACATGACAGACTTTGGTGCTACATGAATAAGTGAGCTTATAAAAAGGCCTTGGGTCTTAGTGAATGCACACTTCTGCTTTCCTTTTGGCCATGAAAATGAGGCCCTGTTTAGTCACTGGATAAGCACGGAACAAAACCTTGAGTTAATGAAGGCCTCTTTCAATCACGTCCTGATATGCCATTGTAACGCAAGTGCTGTGAAATATAGACAATGCCCTGAAAATTTGCTTTTCTCTGGTAACAACCAAAAGCAGGAACAATTATTTCTCATTTAATTGTTAATTTCTAAAATTTTTAAATATGAATTATAAATTTAGATTTATGTGTTTATTTATTTATATGTATTTTTTGTTAAGATCCTTTCTGTTCATTTCATATTTTAAGTTCAGTTTGTTTGTTTAATTGTTCTTGTCTTTATTCTTACACAGTTTGATATAACTGTAACCAGTAACCAGTGACTAGCTTGGTTGTTATTGAAACAGCTATCTATAATAAGTGTGTGTGTATCAGCTGAGCAACTCGTCATATTTAGAATGCTTCCAGTATGTAATTAGTTTGAAAGAAATACTGGGGACGGAATCAACTTTTTGGTAAAAATCAGGGGAGATGTCACTAGTGGCTGCAGCACCCTTGGTAACAACAATACTGATTTATTTGGGACACTCTCTAAGAAAAAATATTTCCTTAAAAGCAATTTTAATATTGTATTTTTGTACATTTGAGTTTTTGCACATTGCACTTGGTAATGCAAGGATGAACAGAACAGAATGTGTGAAAAAAATCCGACAATCAGCTCAGAGGGGAGTTTTATTATTATTATTATTATTATTATTATTATTATTATTATTATTATTATTATTATTATTATTATTTTATTTTATTTTTTTTGTCAGACTTGTGCTTGTTGAGTCATTAATCATTGTGTGATCTTGGTCACTCATTTCAAGTAATAAAAGTTTCCATCATAAACGCACTACAGGTCTGAGTCACTCAGTTACATCAGCTTCCAGCTATGACTTCTATTAAATCAAGCAAGCAGAACGTTTCCTAAGGCAGCCATTGCCTTTTAATTTCCTGAAGAACCTTAGAATATCATTCATTACCAGAACTACACATATTTGGTTTTTTAAAGGTCTCATAAATCAATAGTGGCCTGACTGCAATAATTATAACAAGTTAACATGTAATTTTCAGGCTGAAAGCTGCATGGCTGGATTTTAGCATATGCAAACGAGGTAATTCAAATAGTGTTGGGATATTAATACAGAAGAGCAGGTAACGAGGTTCGGGCTATGAATTATGCATCAAAAAGTGGTTGATCTTCAATAAAAGAAAATTAATACACTGTGTAATCTAATTAGTTGTGGAAGTCTATTATGTTGAGCAGCAGAAAGCAACTGTCCTTGAAAAGGAATTTATTTACAGTACATGTTAGCTCTTCGGAATGGAATTGCATTCTGGTCCGAATGTTAACGGCAACCTCTGTCTCTCACCCCTCCCCTTCTTTCTCCACTTCCCTCAACCTCCCCCTTTCCACCACTTCACTTCTGTTTTAGCTCAAGACCCGGGAGGCCTCCAAAACGGACCCAGAGTATAACATCACTGGAGAACCCTCACATCATGCCGCATTCGGTGCCGGGCCTCATGTCGCCGGGAATCATTCCCCCCACAGGTAACACACACGGACCTCCTCCCGTGCCCCAGTCCTTTCTTACAGCAGCCTGCTGCCCATCCCTTAAATGGCACGCTGCAAAATCTGACAGCCCTCATCCAAACTACCAGCCAGGACCATTGACTGTCCCAACCGACCCCCCAACCCACTTCCCAGCAAGCCCCCCCGTGCAACCACAGCTTCAGAATAAATTGAAGTGGAGAGTTGTTCTCTTCCAGATTATTACAGCGGATGCTACATTCTGCCTTGAGTGGATTTTAATTAGCGCGATTAAATCCACTTCACTGCTATATGTACATAGGCCGATGTGATGTTAAAGTAAGCTTATCGCCACAAGAATCAACCGTTTGTGGCTTCAGTTTGCCTGGAGCAAGTCTTATGCTTTTGTTCTATTTACGGCTGGTTTTTATTGTAGCGTCTTTGAAGTCTATCAGTTCAAAATAGGTCCTGATTTCCATATTGTGCTCTTGGTTGTTTTGCCATCTTTTAATAACACACAGTCATTAGGTTATGGTTCACTCCTTGTTAACCCTTTCGCACACAAGTTTAAAATATTCTAGCTGAGCCCCAAGGTTGAAGTTTTTTTAGGCAATCCATTATTTTAGAATGTTTAGTCTTATTGCTTCCATGGTGACGTGTCATACTTGTCATGTGACACAACGCAGCCACAATAGCGTTTTTCTATATCTATTTTGTTCTCTTTTTGTTGCAAAGTATGGTGTTTTCTGTCCTATAAGAGACATTATCTTGCTGTCCTAAAACAAGCTACCTCAGAGTCTTCAGACAAGCAGCACTTTATAATGACTTTACATTTAAATGCAAGCATTTTGGCCGAGACTTGGCTATACATTTTATCGGTATGCGTGTTCTTGGCACAGTTATTATCAATGCTGATCAACTGTTTTGAATAATAATGTGGTAATACATTTTTTTTTGTAATAATACAATTTAATTTAAACTTTATTCTGTATTTGAATTTACCAGTATATGACAGTATGTCACAATGGTAGAGAGGCTGTATCCCATTTAATAATAAATTGTAGTCTTTTTATTTGGCCAGTGTTCCCCATATCTCCACAAGCCTAGAAGATCTTTCATACAACACAGTTTTAATCATTTTCAGACTGTAGTTTAAACAATAGAGCATGGCGGTAGCAATACCAAGGTCATGGGTGGAGTTAACACTGAATGCAGTGTTACTTTGGATAAAAGTGTCTCCCAAATTCTTAAAATGTGAATGTAAACGCTCTCTTTGGATTCAGCACTAATCAAAAATAGTTACGATTTAAGCATGAAACTAATAAGATGTATTAATTGCCGAATTCTCTTTCTTATATTCTTTGCTATAGAAGTGTAGAATTCACTCTCTAAACTTGAAATTGAGGGGAAACTATTGAAATTCCAGCTTGGCAACAGAACTGGTAATCTTGAACAATGTTGCTGAGGAATTAGTGAACCATTGGGCTTGGGAAAATGCGTCCAGCTGCCCCTCCATTTTTGAGTGAGGTCAGCCTATCAGTGTCTTGTTCAGAAACAGGAACTCAAAGGCCATGTGCTACAGGATGAGAGCCCAGGATGAGAGTCTACTCTTATTTAGTCCTCAGCAACCACGACAAAAACCCTTTGATATCCAGGCCTTTAAACCATGAGAGAGGCTCTGATCTTGACATTTTGGTTGCAACTTCTAAAGAAAAGAAACATTTTATACAATCAAGTTTGTAAGGGTCTTTGGTTGACAAAGCGGCATGCAATGAGTAGATGAAGTGAGATGTGTTCGCATTTGGCTTTCACAGATCCTGGGTATCTTGGACAGCACTAGGATTTGGAGAGCAGATGTAAACAACAGTTGAAAACAGCATGAAGGGGTCTTAGCTATTTTGTTAATGTAACTTCATCATAAAGGGGTGTAATTGTTATGTTGGCGAATGTTCAGGACCTTTGTGCACAACACTGTGTTAAAGCAGCACTTGAGTTGTTTTTCCTCCATATAGCATGTCATTTAACTCCATATTTTTTCTAATATATACACAAACAGAACAGATTTTATGTCATTGTAACTATATCTCTAATTATTGCATTATAAATTAAATGAATTAGAGATATCTGAGCATTAGAGACTTCTTTTAAAAATGTAAAAAAATGACCAACCCCAGACTTTTGAACACACACGCACACACACACACGCACGCACGCACACACACACACACACACACACACACACACACTGTGTGTGTATGTATGTGTAGATAAATAAATAGACAGACAGGCATACATGGCTGCCCACTGCTCGGGGTGTATGTGTGTGTTCACTACTGTGTGTGTGCACTTTGGATGGGTTAAATGCAGAGCACAAATTCTGAGTATGGGTCAATGTCTTGTTAAATGTCACGTCAACTTTCACTTTTTCACTTTTTCACTTTCAATAATAATGTCTCACAGCTATTCCAAGAAAAGACATCAGAGCATCATTCCATCAGTCTGTCATCAGGTGGAGACAGCTAGAAATTCAACAAGACTGAGAGAATAGACACAAAAAGAGGTTAATGAAACATGTAGCCCTTCACGCAGATGCAAGATTACAGTGTCATAAACAGATCAGTCAACTTTAATGTGACTCTCCTCACACCCAGTGTCGGCAGCTTATAATTGATATGCGGTATTTGGCTCTAATGCAGATGGAACAATTCAGAAGCTTTAATTCATCCAGTCCTCACTGGCACAACCTCAGCTTTGAGTGTGCAATCGGTCCTCGATAGTCATTGAAACAGAGCTCATTTCTGCAAATATACTGGTTAGATAGAGAGAAATTTGGCCTCAGTCTCTATTGGGGCCCGCAACATTAAGTCAGTAGATAAGCACTTGCTTATGTTAAGCATGGTTAAGTCACTCTTTGTGTACTGATGTGAAGTTAATCTGATCTTAATTTAATTACACTACTAGTGGAAGGAGGCACATATATTCCTTATTTGTTATAGGAATGTTCTGACATTGAGCAGGTATGGGGCAGCCCGCATGTTAATTAGTAATGAAAATTCTGACAATGTTTAGAGGCATGACAGCATTAAGCCAGTCTGCTGCTAGTTCCTTTGCATATTAATATATCCTTCATTATTATTTAATATGACAGCTGCTCCAAGGGTTACGATCAGACCCCATCTCTATTATTTGTTGTTTTGTGCGCAGTATGACAGTACCATGCTATTCTTTATTTGTCAAAGTCCCCTCCCCACGCTACTGTCTTGCGCCCGTCTGCTCGCTCGTTCTCTCTCAGGCTCAGCTGTTTATATATGGCTGAAGAGATCCTTGTGTCTGTGAGAAAAGGTGACTTTCAAAAGTCAAAACATTACGATTCGCTGTTGGCGCTTTGCATACTAATGAATGCTAATTGAGGAAGAAGTGGGTTGCTCTTTGTGATGTTCAGACATACACGGGCACTATGAGTGGACTTGTTGCTGATGTGAAGAGTAGTTTGTGGATGAGCACTCTGATCTAGAAGTTACAGTGTAACTCTCTTGTAGAATACGATGAATGTTATTTGTGATCTAATGATCTTTCTTGAACAATATTGAATGATAATGTAAAGGAGGATCCATAAATATGAATACAACTGAGTCTTACATGCTTGTTGTTTATAGCTTGTTGCAGTGCTTCTCAACTGATTTTACTTCAGTTTATTTATTTATAATTTTGATAAAATATTTCATAATTAGCGTAACAATTTACAAACTTCATAATCTCGAGAATAAGGAGGCGGGAACCGGCGGACATTCAAATCAAACTTTATTACCAAACTTTAATACAGCCCCTCACGGACGACTGTCGCACACAAATAAAAACCAAACACAAAATAAGACCCAGACCTGGTCCTCTCTCGTCATTCACTGTCGTGCTCCTCTTCTGTATCCTTCCAATCTCCTCTGTGAGACTCGAGACCAGTGTGTTGAGCAGGTGCCACTCATTTCCAAATCACTCCACCACCCTTGCTCTGCTCCCACAGCTCTCTGCCCCGCCCCACTCGTCGCATACAGCCCACCGCCTCGAGCGTCCACGGCACCAGACTCCTACGCCTGCTCGATGGCACTGCTGGTACACCCCAGCGGCGAGGGATCTTCAGCAGCGCGTCCCTCCTTCCTCCCGGGTTTCGGCACCAGTGGAACAATATACAAACTTCACAATCACGGGAAGAAGGAGGCGGGAACCGGCGGACAATGAAATAAAACTTTAATAACCAAAATAAACACAAAACACAAAATAATCAGAATCAGTATTTATGATTTTATTATATCTAATTATATGTTGTCTAAAAACATGTCACAAACTATGTTTATCCTATAGGAATATATATATATATATATATATATATATATATATATATATATATATATATATATATATATATATTTATTTATTTATTTATTTATTCTTGTCTGGATTGTATCTACTTTTTTTTCCTTTTGTAGTGTTGTTGAAAAAACAAAATTTATTTGTTTGTTTGTTTTTCAGTGGTTGAAGATTCAGTTTGTCCTAAATTTTGACAATTTAAAACAAGTTCAGCCTTTGCCTTAAAAGTTAAGTTTTTTTTTTTTTTTTTTTTTGCTATCATACCTTTGAACAGTATTATTTTGTCCGAATTTTTCACGCAAGCAGTCGGAAGGTGATTTTATTTTGTTACCTACAGGTCTCTGCTACACATACATCTCATTTAGAAAACAGTTGACTCTCTCCGCAGAGACGCAAATGAAGATTGACCTTCAGTGCGACTGGAGGCCATATTTATTATGAGTGTTGGGGGGGGGGGGGGTTAGATCCCCTCCGCAGCTGTAGGGCATGAATATACAACAGCAAACGAGAGCGGCTACTCCAACACCGTGTATACGATTCATCAATATGGTACTGGTGTACTTTAAAATGCAAACAAGCCCAGAAAGCCGGTGGTATGCAATGTTGTCCACACCATCTGCTGCTGGAGAGGCAAGGTGGCGCATTAATGCCACATGTTCGATATCTTTCTTTTTCCCTTTCTCTTCACACTCAGGAAAGGAGACAGTGGCCAAATGGCCACAGTTGAATTATGTCAATGAATGTGACAGTTTAGTGATGATGAATTCACCAATTGGCTTCCCGCACGTGGGGGGGGACAAAAGTCAAACGGGCCATGAGCGTATCACTGATTAATGGTATAGTAGAGGATTTGGGGATTTAAAGGGCTGTTTTCTTGGAAAAATGTTCATTACTGACTGCATCTTTTTAATAAGCTATACGATATCTCTCAATTTAGCAACAGATGACAGATGTGTAATTATGTGGAAGTAACAAATAAAATTTACTGACTAATGTAATGTAATGTTTTATCAAACATATTCAGTGGTTCATTTATTTGCTACAATAATGTGTAAACAATTTTGGGGTGCTTTTCTTTCATATTAAATATGACTTTAATTAATTGGCATATCTTGTAATTAATTTGATTTATTTTTAATTGATTAACAGGATAAGAAATATACAGAATGCAGATCTGTTTAAATGTAACATTTTTAAAAAATGCATTCGGTTATGACATTTAATATTTTTATGAAGTTGCTCAGCCCTTATCTAAGTATCTACTTTGCCTTGTAATCTCGTACATGAGACTATTGTACTGTAACCACTTTGAATACACTGTACATATAAAACGAGATCACAGAATTCATTGAACAGTGCTGGGAAAAAAAGGCTCAGCATTGATTCATCCATTCACATCATTTCATCAATCTTCATTCATGTATTCAAGGTCTCTTCAAGGATCCTCCTTTTACTTCTTGTGAGTCTTTCAGGTGTTTTGTCATTGAAAAAGAGTAAATGACAGTGTGTCGGATCTTTTTCCAATCTCCCCATCTCCACTGTCCTCTTTTTAAACACATCAAACAATGGGGAAAGAATTATGATTGCCACTAGAGCCAGAATACTTTCAATCGCAGCGTTCCTGTTCATTCAGAGGTAATGACAGTAGATTGAAGTCAGATGAGTGCATTTAAGGTGCATATGTTTGAGATCTTTCACACATTTGTGTGTCTTTGGTTTCCCACCGTTTAAGACTGTTTGTTTTCACTTTGTCGTACATTCCCACCCATTTATTTACAAACAGAAACCATGGCAACATGTCATTCCTGATATGTTCCCCTGACTCCATTTGTCACCATCAAAGCTTAACGCTGTCATCTTTGCATTTAGAGAGAAAAAGAGACTGAAATCAGAGAAGACATACACAACAGTGAGACTTCCAGCAGAAAACGTTGCATCAGTCCAATGGGGCCAGCTGTGTAATCAAAAACAGCAAAGCTACCGTTGGTGATGGGATGCAAATGATCTGCTCTAGTTCAGATGCGGGGCTAGACTGAGTTAGCCTAATGATGGAGAAAAGAGCAGGAAACAGTTATCCCTCTCCTTCCTGAGGTAGAGCCCTATTCGAAGAAATATACGAACTCAAAAACATGAGTTTAAAATTGTTTATTGATTACAATTGTTCAAAATTATTCAATTGATTACATAAATAAATATATTAATATTGGATACTATTGAATACTAAAACAACTGGGTACCATTATTACTTTTTTTAATCTTTAGCAGATCTGAAGTTATTCAAATTGTAGCATTTTAAACGATCCATTTAGCTTTTGGGTGTAATTATTTGTTTATTTAAAAATTTTAGACAATAATATACAGTAATACAACAGTCAAAAAGTTTGGGGTCATTTTTTTACATTTATTTAATTAATGCTTTTCCCTGCAAGGATGCTTTATTGTGAAACATATTTCAATATAAAATAACTTTTCTGTTTTCGTATAAAATGTTATTTATTCCTGCGATGGCGAAGCTGATTTTTCAGCAACCATTACTTAATTCTTTAGCGTCACACGATCCTTCTGAAATCATTCGAATATGCTTATTTGGTGCTCAAGAAATATTTATTATTTTTATCAGTGTTATATTTGTAATATTTTTTTCTGGAAACATTTTTTCAGGATTCGTTGATAAATAGAAATATCAAAATAACATTATTTATTTGAAATATAAATATTTAGTAACATTATAAATGTCTTTATTGTCACCAACTACATCCAAAGCATCCTATAACAAGGATCTAGTTTTCTAGGGGTTTTATTTATGTTACTGTCTCTTCTTCCCATGAAATGACTAGATTTTTTTTTTTTTTTTTTAAAGCATTTATTGACCAAACCATTGCTTTATGCCCATTTTGGTTTAATATTTATGGTGCAGTGACTTCATCTTTATGTCCTCCTGCTGTAGGCCTCACAGCGGCCGCTGCAGCAGCTGCAGCTGCCACCAATGCTGCCATCGCAGAGGCCATGAAGGCAAAGAAGATCAAGCTGGAGGTGATGAGCGGCTACCACGGAAGCAACACCCAGCACGGGGCCGACCCAGAGAACGGAGACCTCAGCTCCAGTGTGGGTGAGTCACCATCCACCAGCAGCGTGACTCACACTGGATGCAGGCCTGGCATTAGCACACGTCTCAAGTGGTCAGGCAAGACACAACACTGTTTACACCTGGAAATAACATGCTTCTCAAATGTGTCTTCTGTGACTGCTAGGGATCAGATTTTGAGGGGAGGGTATTTGCTTTTCATGACTAAATGTTGATAAAAGAAAAGTAAAAAATATATATTTTTTATCATTATAATTATTAGCACATTTTGTCCTATTTATGCAATTTAGCTTTTTTTCAGAATTTCAGATGCACATGCTTTAAATGATCTGTCACTGCATTTTTTTTTTTTTTTTTTTTTGTTAAGGACACGCATAGATAAAATGCTTAAACCCCTTGTTTTAGCACATGGCACATGAGTAGATTGGACTCATCAGGCCAGACTAGCATTTGCATGAAAAAAGAGATGCAGTCATATGTCCACTTCCTCCCCAAATACCGTATTTTCCGGACTATAAGTCGCACGTTTTTTTATAGTTTGGTTGGTCCTGCGACTTATAGTTAGGTGCGACTTATTTATCAAAATTAATTTGACATGAACCGAGAGAAATGAACCAAGAGAAAACATTACCGTCTCCAGCCGCGAGAGGGCGCTCTATGCTGCTGAGTTCTCCTGTACTCTACACTGAAGACATAGAGCGCCCTCTCGCGACTGTAGACGGTAATGTTTTCTCTTGGGTCTTGGTTCTAAATAAATGCGACTTATATATGTTTTTTTCCTCATCATGACGTTATTTTTGGACTGATGCGACTTATACTCAGGTGCGACTTATAGTCCGAAAAATACGGTAGTTTAAGCATTCACAAATCATTTTGAATCCCATTTACACCCGTACGTAGCATTGTCCAGTCAGATGACCAGAATCTGACCAGAAGCACTCATATGCTAGAGTTAAAAGGGTTTCAGACTTTACACTTAAGAGGGATGACAATTCTGTCCTCATTTACTCACCCTCATGTTGTTTCAAATCTGCATTCTTTCATTTAGAACACAAAACAAGATAAAAATATGTGAAGATGATATTTGTCCAAAAAATCTATTGGGTCAAAAACACACATTTTTTCATCATATCATATTTTTTAATTCACAAAAGAAAGTAAGGTTTTAAAGGTCAATTCAGTTTTGGAACAATAATTCCTGCTATTTACCTTGGCAAAACACTCGGTGGCACACAATGTTCTTTAACTCACATAAATGCAGTTTAAACTGCAAACGTCCAAATCTATAAGGAAACTCGAAAGCTTTGTATAATCTTCTTTTGAGCAGTCAGTTTGTTTGGTTGAATCCAAATTCATCATTAGCAGGTAATGCACTTTTAAAGTAGCTACACATCAAATGCATCCATGAGCACTTTATCCCAAAGCTAATAGCTATTAAGCGAGCCTCTAATTCAATTTGGTGAAGAAAATTGGTTTTGAATGTCCCCCGCTCCAATTAATCGTTTCTCAGATACATTCAGATTTTTTCTCTCTCTTTGCAACATTACTTAAAGCCATTTTTTTTGTGGAAATTACACTGTTATATTAAACCACAAATCCATTGCAAATGATTCAGTTACCATAAGCCCCGAGCTGAACTGTGCGCGTGTGATTTCCATTGTGAATATCCACCCTGCGTCGAGGATTTCCCAGCTGAATTTGACACTAAGAGTTTTGGCAAAACACTAAGCAGATTTATCGAAAGAAGCCGCGTGGAGCTGAGGTCATCCAACAATGAACGGCGGCAGGGGGCCGCGAGGTCACGGAAATAAAGATAAATGCGAATCAGAATAGGCGATGCTGCGGCAATGGGGCTAATAAGAAACTGTTTTTATCTTTTTACAATTTAAATTGTAACCTTGAGCATGCAGACTCCCTGAAGAAGAATAATTCCAGGCCCAGCCGTGAGCGAAGGAGCCGAACTAGAGAGGCATTAGAAGCTTTGAATGAAATATATGGCCGCGACGCCTCTCCGGCCCATCCACAATCAATTGGATTCTTTTGCTTTAATATTTACTCGCGGCGATGAGATGCTAGTCTGCATGGTGATGAAGAGTCTACCTCTGGCGTTTGAAGGTGACCTGTCACCACGTATGGACAGAAATGCTCGCTCCCATAAATGTAGAAAATAAATCATTAAAGGCAGGCGGTTCTCTCATTCTGGGATTTAAATCACTCCCAGATTTATGATTTAAATTAATGCTTCGTTTGGTCAAAAGAATGGAGGCTGAGACAAATGATGTTTGGTACTGAAGCCATCCTAATATTGATTACTGGATGTCAGTGCAATCTCTTGTTTATATCAAGCACTCTCCTGTGACGGGGTGGCCAATAGGAGTCACCCGTATGATAAGAGGGCGAAAAAATATAGCTGCTTCTATTCAGCCAGCCAGAGGGGAGAAACAAGCTCCTTTCAGCCTTTAATTGCAACATAAATTAGGTTTTTAAGTGAAATAGACAGTGTTTTCCATTCCCGTCTCCCAGCAAATTCCCTCACTGCTCTGGATCATTACGGCATTAAAACGGAAAGGTCATTTCGCCAGAGAACCGAGAGAGATATCACATCTGGGTGTTTTTAAAAGAGTGCCAGAGAAAACACACAACTGTGAAAATAAACTCTTAGCTGCGGTGCTCTGCTGACTTCTGCTTTTCGGAGCGCAGTGATTGACTCTAATGGTTTTGGACTGTGAATGCCTATTGTGTCCTGGCCTTTTCTACAGCTGGAATCCAGAGTCTGAAATCATTTGACAGATATAGAGATGACTTTAGAAAAGAGGAACTCAGCTAAACTCTCCAGACAGGTGTGGGCAATGTCATGAGCAGGAAGTGAGCCGGGTCTATTTTAAAACAGATGCATATGATGTGATAATTTATTTAGAGACACTGCAAGTGTTTTCTTTTTTTATATAATTTATAGGGGGTTAACACAGAACACACAATAAATAAATTTTTTTTTTTATAATAATAATACATTTATACATTATTATAATTATTATTATTATTGAGTTTGCTGTGAATAGTTGAAAGGGCATTCGGGGGTTTCTAAAAGGGTTACTAAACTGTAGAAAATACTATATATTCATGTATTAGTTAGTACATTTCACAAGAAACAAGATTTTATTAACTCTCCTTGAGTATATCATGTTTAGTTAAATGTTAGTTGTATTTGAAACTATTTGTAAATGTACCAGCGATTTCTGAGTTTAAATGTTTAAAGACAAATCCTGCACCAGTTTCTTTTCAGTGTAGGGTGTTGTGTATGGTTGCTACCCCGACTCCCCCCAAAATAAAATGAATCATGTTTTAATTCACCACTGATATATATCCGGATGGAGATTTGCAGTATAGTCTGAAGTGTTGATAGTAAGTGTGTGAAGGACATTGTACTCTCCTCTGGACTTGTTGGTGTTGATGCAAATTGAATGGGCTAATGTTTCTTCTGCATTAAATATTCAACTCAGTCGCTCTCACCGGCTCACAACACTATTATTAATTACAAAAACAGAGAGAAAAACAGTCAGCCAGTTTAAGTGGAACCAAATAGCCAAACACCCTGAGTGAGGGAGGAGGAGGTGAACGTGATTAAGTTCAGTGCTTGCTTCCCTTTTGATTCTTCCCCAGCTTTTTTTCCAAGGAGGTGGGGGGTTCCCTTCTCTTACAATGTGGATTGTTCCATTGACTCACAGGAAACGGCACAATTACAGATCACAAACCGAGCAAAACATGTGCCTGGAAGACACACAAACAGCAATCCATTCCCTTGCATTGAATTGACCTGAACCAAAACCAACACCTGCCCCTTTCAGCAAGATGAATTGTTCGTTTATTTATTCATTTTTATTTTCTTTCTTTCCTTTCTTGTGACTCATGCATTTGCAGCCTTCGGGTTAAGAAATGGAAGGAGGTGAATAGAATCTCTCTCTTGGTGGCCACCGGGTGCCATTTTGCATCTGATTCCTTGCCACGGCAACGTTAATGGACCTTAAATCCTCTCCGTAATTAGATGGGGGAATTGTGTGTATCACCAACCAGATGATGCTGCCATAATGAAACAAGCGACTAACTTTCAGGCATGTATGTGCGCACGTGTTTGAGTGGGTTTCTCCGATTTAGCAAGTTAGCGTGCTCAGACCTGGCCCAGACCTGGCGTTTAGCATTTTGGGGAAGTGGGGAGTGTGAGCCTGTCACGTCAGTGCTTGTGACAGGTGTCTAAGTTAGGGACAGAATTAAAAGTGAAAGTGGGAAGATGATGGGTGGGCTTCCCACCATCGATGAGGTCAGGCCGCTAATTCCACCAGGCTTCTTCTGGCAGAGGAGGCCAGTACTCAAGAGATGGATCTGTAGAGAGACCGCAGCTGTAAGCGTGGAGGAGCTAATTGGTCCTTATCTTGCTGTCCCATTCATCTTCATTTTTTACCAATTACTGAGCATTATCTGTGTTCTCAGTTGGATATGGGAGTTAATCCTTTTTGGTTAAGCTGCTGGTGCAGCTTGCAAATTTCCATTGGTGGAGCGAGGGTAAAGAGTCGAAACAAAAAACAAAAAACATTCTAACTCAGGAAACTTCTCATCATTGTACACAGGAAGGAATCGATTGGAAATGACATCACTGGAGGGAAAGAAAAAACAGCGGGGAGGTGGGGAATCAATTATTGGTGTTATAATTCAATCTCTTGTTTGCAAACATTGCAGTGCCATTGATTAAGTTGTTTTCATTGCGCTTGCCATTATTGACTTGTCAAAACCATATTTTCTTCTCATCGGTGGTTTCAAATGTGCAGCCAATCAACCAGTGGTGTTTCAAATCTTGTAATAATTACTCAAAATATATTAATCTGTAGCAGAGTTACCCTTTTTTGACGCATGAGTTGAAGAATCACTTCAAAGGGGAACGTACAGTCTTTGAAGCAGTCAAAAGCTCTTTTATTATATACTTAACCATTTGGGTATTCTTGCAAACACATTAATAACTGTAAGATTCATGCCTCTTATTGTACTTGTTACACTGTCAAGAGCGATCTTGTCACCAATTCAATGCATCACTGCGTCAAACGCTTGACAATGCTTTTAACTGACACTGAGGAAGTCGGGAGCGGTGCGATATCTGTCTGATGAGCGCTGTCACATTTCCTCAACACCTATCAGAAAACAGAGACCCTGAGCCCATTGTCTTTATAGCAAGCACATCCATCATGCATCGGGGCTGCGTCGTGTCTTTATAATCAACCAGCTTGTACATCGAGCCCTCATTTAGCAGAAAGTGTTCATGCTCAATGCCGGGCCTCTTAAAATAGCTCCCCATAGAGGACGGATTGAGTGAGCCTTGCCTCCTGCTCTTTGATAGGGATCTGTTTGGTCACACACAGCACCAGCTGTCATCTCAGCCTCGACTGCTGTGATTTAATTAGTCTGTTTATGTCCTTTCTAATAATAAATCCCATACTGTGGAAGGACAAATCCAACAAGGGTTGTGCTTTGTTTTTTCAATCTGGCGGCCTCGCACTGCTAAACGTGGCACGGCAACAGCTAACAGAAGAAAGTTTTCGGTTTAATCGCGTGTGTCTGACTTTCACTTTTTCTTTCTCTTTTCTCATGCCTTCATCAAGTCAGGTTGATATAGCTATAGCTAATCTCTTTTTTGGATGAAATTTGGTCAAATATTTCTTAATTCAGCCTAAATTAATAATGTTTCCTGTGATTTAGATTTGTTTTAAAGGTTTCCTATGATTGATTGAGTTTTCCAAAAGAACAGTTGTTTGGAAAGTGTTTAATCAACTAAAATATAGTGCCACACTGTTTTACAATGAATGAACACATAATATATTTAATTTATATTCAATTTTCATTTTACATAATAAACATCAATATTTCCATGTATACAATAAATTATATATTTATTTTTAGTAAAGCAATTTAACAGCAACAACAAGTTAGTTTTTTAGTAAAGTATCTAAAAAATTATATATATATATATATATATATATATATATATATATATATATATATATATATATATATATATATATATATATATATATATAAGTAATGCTACATGGACTTTTAACATCTGAGCGATGATGCTGCACATGAATCTCAAAAAATTTGTTTGTATCATCACTCAAACGAAGGCCATGTGGAATTTGTCATATATTACATATACCGTAGATCTAGTTCAGACATTCTCTTCAGGAAACTTTCCTGGCAAAATTAAAGTGCAATAAACTCATCATCATATTCATGATAAACTTAAACTAAATCACCACAAATATAGTATGAAAATGTGATATATTGCCCAGAAGTCTGCTGAGTGAAAAACCAGCCTGCAGCTAAACGGTAAAAACATTGTTCTCTTCCTAGCCACATCTGAGTCGCACCAGCAGAAATCAGGGCAATGATTCATCCCATATTACTCGCTGACTGAGTCCTGCTGTAGGTATTTAGCATCACAGATTTCTTCAAAACCACCCTTACCTGTATCAGTTTACATTGTTGAATGCTGTTTTGTCTCTCTTAAAACATCAGCAGGGCTCTTCACAGGAAGACAGGAAGCATTAGTAATAGCTCTCAGACCACGATGAGAACCAGGGCTGAGTTTAGAGAGACACGTGGCCTCTCCTGGGCATTCGTTTTTCTGAATGCCTCTATTAGTGTGTTGTGCTCCTGGGAAGCAAGTGACAGATAAGTGGAGAGCGCCACACATTTTAATAGAATTTCAAAAAGATAACTCGATAATCACTTACTTTTTAATGAAGTTGAATTGCTTGTTTTAATTCCGGTTGCATCGACAGTTAAGCATCAGCATTAAATTGAATATGCATGATTTTGGAAGAGGGGGAGTTGGGTGTAAAAATGTGCTAAGCGCTGGTGTACACAAATGCCTACAACTGCAGAAACAAATTACAAAATGGGAATTGATTAAACATTATTTCTGTAATGATCCGTATCATGCTCTATCATCTCTGAAAAGCAGCACAGCTCCACGTTTCTGCAGTGAGCATAGCCTGCTCCAACATGGTACATGTTCATGCAGATATTTGTGAGGCTGCAGACTAAATGAAATAAATAAGTAACCGGTTTACTTGTCGAGGCTCATCAACATTAAAACTCGTTCTTCATTAATTGGATGAATTAATTTGGAGTCATTTGAATCTGCTGTGAGACGTGGTGCATTGCTTGTCCCTCTTTACTAATCTGTCAGGTTGCATTTATAAATGGAATTGAATGACCTTTTGAGGCAAAGATAGGAATGAAGAGATCTGCGCAATTTGAAAAGACAATGTCACATGGTGTATATGCAATGCATGTAATAAATTATATTCAACCTATCACACATGATAAGCCTCTTCAGTTCATAATGTGAAAGATGCATGTGCTTTGACTGCTTAGAATATTCCTCTGATAGGTCACCTCACTGCACTCAATTACAGGAGAGAAACAAACCAGTGCTTGACGCGTAACCGGTGCGCCTTATGATGACAGAGAGGATGTGGTGCAATCGGAATATTGCCATGATTATTGCAATGATAATAACATTGCTGCAATTAGAACATGTAAAATTAAGGCACGGCCATTATCATTCATGGGTATCATTCACGCCTGGAGCCCCATTAACCCAAACCAGACAAGCAATCCTGCTCTGGGTCAGGCTTTATGCCAGAGCAAATCATCCCATCACCTCCAGAAAGTACAGAGAGTAGCCTGCATTTAACCCACGTAGTATATGTAAAACAGGAATCTGTGGAACTGAACTTTTCTTAGTAACCCAGTGTTCAAAAGTCGCTGTTTTAAAGCTTAAGAGCTCTGTTATGTTTAGTTTGTTTCAGATGTTTCTACTGAGTGTCTTTAGAAGAAATGGAAAAGACATTAATGAGACAATAAAGAGCTAGAAAAAGTAATCTGGATATCAAATAAGATCATTTAAATAGATCTTAACCATGATTTTTATTTTCTATATAGGGACCTGAAAAAAAAAGAGCATTGCATTAGAAGAGTAAAAGGTTGTGGGTTTGATTCCCAGAGAACACATTTTAGATAAACAAATTACAGCCTGAATAAACTGTAAGTTGCTATTGATATTTTGCTTTACAATGGACTTAATGTTTATTTTATTTAAAGTAACAAAATGTATTTTTAATTACTTTAATTTTAGTTTCAAATGTTGTTTTAGTAAACTACAATAACCCTGATCTAAACATGTTTGACTGACTTATGTCAAGCACAAAAGATTATAATTATTTTAATCTGTTTTGTCCATATAATCAGTTGGTTCCAAAACAAAACTGGACCCTACTGATTTTTACACACACACACACACACACACACACACACACACACACACACACACACACACACACACACACACACACACAAACACACACACACATTTTTCATAGAAGAAAAAAAGAAGTCATACAGGTTTGAAAAACATGATGGAGAGTAAATAATGATATAATTTTCTTTTTTGGGTGAACTACCCCTTTAAGCACATTCAATAAGACCAAAGTGGTATGACAAACATAACAAATCTCCCTTCACAAGGAATTTCAGAATCACACAAAGAAGCAGCCTCTGCAACGTGATGCTAATTTTGTAATTAGAACAGATGATGCAAGAGGCTGTCTTATCCGCTGGAAAGCATTCCCATGGACTCATACACGTTGTGATTGATAACGCTGTTCGATACATTTCATTTCAGAGTCCTACTCAAATGACAACTGCCTGCCATTGACCGAAAGCAATCTTCTTAAACGGGACCCTTTACTCAGTATCTGATGGAAATGAATCCCCCCTCCCTCTGCTCTGCCTGGGTGTCACAGTCCCAGGGGGTTATTGATTAGACTGGAATATATTATACCCTCAGTGGAAACATCTGCTGGTAATGTCCGCTCCCTACTACTTTCCCTAAACCAGCAGTAGTTTATGGAGAATGATACGGGACACATTTAAGCTGAAAACAATTCAATTAGAAATTGAGTGTGCTTTCAGTAATGCGCTGAAGCCTGTGTCTGGGCATCTCGAACCATGAAAGTAATTGTGTTAACCAGCTCAAGTTACAGTATCTGAGACCAAAATGTGGCGCTCACCAGAAAAAAAAAAAAATGCTGGACCAAAGGCATTCCCCCATATGCCAAGAACTGCTGCTGGGCCTTTATCCTCCTAGAGGAAGAATAATAAATAAATAATAAAACAATGCTGTCTGTCTCCTCTATAATCCCTACCACATGTTCGCTTTGATGGTTGTTGGTGGTGGTGGGGGGGCTGCAGGTCTGCGTTATTATGCTTCCTCATCAAACCAGAGAGATTTTTGCCATTATTTTTTACACTCATAACTGTGTAATATATGTTTTCTTTAGCCTCTGTTTCTTATTAAGCACTCTCACTTCAGAGTGAGCATAGCAAATGCCTATTTCACACAAGGATGCAGTTTCTATGATCTTGTAACTTCAAATATCGCCTGTAACAAATACTGAAGCATCTGGGGGTGTTTTTTTTAGTGCTGCATGATTGTTGGTGATAGTGTACAGGTCTGTTTCTTTTTTATTTTCATTTTGGATGGATATTAACAAATTCAAGATGTTTTTTTTATGATTAGCATTAAGATTATAAACAGGAAGAAAAGACTTTAAAGTTTTTCTCAATGACACTGAAGAACTGTGGGTGGCTACTTCAAAGGGAAATATTTTTCTTTAACGGCCCTTAATGAGTTACAGCGTTTAACAGCCTTGACTCGCTATGCCATCTGGGAAAAAGAAAACAATCTATACCTGTACTAGTGAAGCAGTCTCGTGTCTGTTTATGAGGGACCTATGCTTTTATTTCAATAACACTTTCTCTGCACAGGTGGAGCGCTGCCTTTTTATGGTTGAAGGTCCTTTGCTATAGCCAGAATGCATTTATGAGTGGCCTTTATGATGTTTGCAATTAAAATGTAGCATGATTTGTTGTTTGAATAAGAAATCTTTGTCAAAAAGCCTTGCCAGTTGTTTAAAAATTGATTATTGTTTTTGGCAAACGGTGAGACCTTTTTATAACAATGGGCATAGTAAAAAATAACAATCATAACAAACATGAAAAACTTTTAAATTGTTATTCCGATTCAACAGCTGCCTCAAAAGGTGGAATATTTTGGCTCTCAAATCAAAGGGACGAGCAAAATAATGTCTGTTTAGATAAGAGCATTAACAGCATACAGTACTTCTCTGTCGCATCCCAGACAAGCAGTTTCGGCCCGGAACCGGCCCACATCTGGCCCGCGTGAAATCCATGCGGGCCAAATGTGAGCCAGATCTGGGCCAAAACTGCTTGCTGTCTGGGATTGTGTTTGCAAACAAAGATGGATAGGCCAGAAACAAGTCATTTAATTAGCGCTGGAACCCCCGTCTCCAACTCCAGCAGCCAATTACACATTCCAACGGCATCTGCAGGTCCTATTTCACAGGAAGAAAGCAATTCTTCCCTGGCTCGGCTTCATACAGTACATCTATCCTCTTCCATTTAAGAGAAGGTAAATAGCAAAGATGGACAGCTTCATTAGACAGCATCTGTGGAGCAGGCAGGGGGATTGTCGCTTAAATAGTGGGCTTTTACTGGAGGGCTAACCAGCGACCTCCGATCAATTACAGCTGACATTATTGTTTGTCGTGAGCTCTTCCAGGACATAGGAGTAGAGGCAGAATGGGCCAAGGCTCTGCTGAAAATGTAATTTTCCTCCTCTTTTGCTTTCATTCCACAAACAATAAATCACTCAGTTGAAGAGATAATAAAGTGCCAAGTAGGAGCTGGTTTAATTTTTGTCAAGGGAAAGCTTCCTCCCTCACAGGATAGTGCAGGCTGCTAGTGCTTAGAAAGCCAGCTTTCACAAGACAATGGCTGCTTCAGACTGTCTCTTTTTAAGGATCAATGGAATCAAAGTTCATCTGCTTGACAATAATATCTCAGTTCTTCATTCATGCAAACTGTAAGTTCAAAAAGAGTAGCAATGACAGGACGCTCCTAAAAAAAAAAAAAAAAAAAAAACTTTTTTGCTTACTTAAAATGTACAGTATTAAAATTGTAATTAATTCAGACTATTTTATTTTATTTTTTTACTGTAGTTTAAAATCAGGTATATTATGTGGTTTAACTGTTATCTATCTATCTATCTATCTATCTATCTATCTATCTATCTATCTATCTATCTATCAGTCTGTCTGTCTGTCTGTCTGGTATTCATAGTAACTAATTTTTGGTTGATGGTTACACCTCTATTAAAATAATTATTTGCCTTCACCCTTCAGAGAGTATGACATTTATATTTCCCTAATTTCTAATGCATTCTCAGGACCCTACTGTAAGTTTGAACTAACACAAAAAATTTCATTGATTTTGTCCTTTTGAAATTAAATCAATAATATGCAACACAGCAAAATAAAGGTGTCTTTATAAAACAAAAACAAAAATCTTTATTAAGAAGTTAAATTAATTAATATAGTAAAATGCCCTTGATAGTGGCTTGAGTTTTTCTTTCCCTCCAACAAAAGAGGGAAAAAATCAGTTGATGAGCAATGCAACTGTTTCATCATGCATCTGGATTCCAGACATCCGCAGTTCATTGCCTTTCAGTCTGTCTGAAAAGCCTTAGTGGACCTCTTTTTGTTTGTATCATGTTTTCTTATGCTTTTCAATAGGCCATTATGGCTGAAACATCACTTAAGGATGGCGGAACATGAAAGGAGGTGGGACGGGGGGGGGGGGGGTGGGGGAGAGAGGGAGAGAGAGATTAGGCCCCTGAGAGCAGTCTGCTACTGTAAGCCTGCAGTCATTCACACATGCAGAGTTCTGCTTGGTGGAAGTCGGTCAACACAACAGACATTCACCACCGGGTTGATAAAGGATGCCCATTTAAATGACAAAAGCAAAGTCATTTCAGACTTTAATACGTTTCTCATCTCTCTTGTAAATGTTGATTCCCTGAAATCCAGTAAGATCTTCTTGAGCGAATCACAAAGGCATGCCGGCACTCAACCGGCTTTCGAAAGCTCTGAAAGGTAGATACGTGCATGAATGCCTCTCTCAATTTGTTGCGACGTGGCGCAGTAAGTATCCTGCAATCACACGCTGGCACCGTGGCAGGTTTTAATTGAGTCCGGTCCTGCGAGCGGTAATTGATTCAGACTCGGCACTCGAGGAGAGACGCCTTTACAAGGTGCTGCTTGGCCTCTCGTTCTTTAGTCTCCGCCTCCTTTTTAATGTCGGGGAATGTGTTTTCCCTGTGCATCTGCTGGTCATCTTTCTTATGGAAATGTACAATGCTTCTCCGAGGAGCGGTGACACTGAAGCCCCCTTCCCCATCATCCCCCTTTTTTTTCTTTTTCGTTATATTTTTCTGAAGTAGACTGTCTCACAGCCCCTGGCCACTGATATTTTGCACAAAAACAGCTCGCTGGATTATCCCTTTGTGTCTCCCGTTACCTTGAGCCGGGCAATAAAGGGGAAGTGTGGGACAGAGCAGGGGCCGCCCACTCGCTCAATCGGATCCACTGCGAACACTCAAGTTGTCTTTCAAGCACTTGAGTCGCGCCTTTGACCGCCTGAGACCAAGATTTCTCTTAGTTACTTTTGATCCTTTAGTTCAAAGTCAGGAGTGGGAGTGAGTGGGTCTTTAGTTCAGGGACACACACCAGTCTGTGACCTTATTTGTGTGCATATGTCCTTTGAAAATGCGGGACAGCTTCCTTTCTACCCATTTAATCACTGTCTAAGAATGTAGCACAGTTCACCTTATAGTTATATATATAGTTTAACAGTACGTTCACATGTTCTCCTGCAGGATCTTGGTTTTCTCATCAAAATACTTTATATGTCTTAATTATTTAAATCCCATGTAGCTATCAAGGACTTGAAAATAAATGACACTATAAATGCACTCTTATACAAGTAATGAAGTTTCTGGCACAAATACTCGTAATTACCTTGCAGGCATCTCATGATACACACTTAGTTTTAATTGGCTCGTTTTTGCTCATTTTAACTAATGCCTTTCATGTTTGCCTTATTTTTCTGCAGATATTTTGAATGCATTTCTATTAATGGTAAAACATTTCCATAATTTTTCCCTTTCCCAACATTATAAAGATTAGTTTAAATTTCCCAATTATAAGGGTATTATGAGTGTAATGCTATATATTATTAACACCGATATGTATTATTAACAACTTAAGTGAATATTTATGTTTCTAATGACCATAATGGCTTGAAAATGCTGCACTTATTTATTTTTTATAGTCGTCAGATAGCTTTAATATATTACAGTATCTAATGTGATGATTATTATTTAATGAATATTTACTCTGCAAGCCACAGTGCTTGCACAATAAGTCACGTGTGAATAATTCATAGCCTTTCTCTTTTAAATCTTCCTCCCTTCTTCAGCAGTATGCTTTCTTTTCTGTCACACACACGTCTTCTTTTGCACACAACTTAATGCCAGAAATGATTAATTAATCAGCTGCTCTCCTCTCTCATCTACAGGCTTGGAACTGCCGTTTATGATGATGCCCCACCCCCTGATCCCTGTCAGCCTGCCTCCCGCATCCGTCACCATGGCAATGAGTCAGATGAACCACCTCAGCACCATCGCCAATATGGCCGCCGCAGCACAGGGACAGAGTGCCCCATCCCGAATGGTGACATCAGTGATTAAGGTAACCCACGGCGCCGTTCTCTCATTGTGTCGTGCACATCTCTCATCAGCCATTGAGGGGAGGTGGAGGGGGCTGGGTGGTGCGTGATTCGTGCTTTCATACGGCATTGCAGGGAGCAGTCAGTCAGACAATAGCCTGGGAAAGAAAGCAAGGAAAGGATGCAGAAGGGGTGGGGGAGGCAGTGTCTCAAAAAAAAAAAAAAAAAAAAAAAAACTGACGCTTGTGTGTACGTGGAAGTGTGTTGCTGAAAAGAGTATGTAATGTAATGGCCACCCTGGCTGTGTCTGTTTTTCCTGTTGGCTGTGCAGGAACGGGTCCCCGACAGTCCCTCCCCTGTTCCCTCTCTGGAAGACGGCAGGAGGCCGGGGAGCCGTCCCTCATCCCAGCGCAGCAGCAGCGTCTCCAGCTCTCCCGCACACACAGAGAGCTCCTCCGACAGAATGCGTATGTTCACCTCATAAATCTCTCTCCCACTCTCTTTGTCTCTCAATTTCTCTTCCTCATCTCTTCCAGTGTCTCCACACACCGGCGCAAGCGTGTTCAAGAGCTACTAAATACCACAATAAAATTGCCTCTTGTTAATGTGCGTCCCTCCCCGCTTTCTGTGTTTTCAACAGATGGCAAAAAAAGATATTAGTTGTCTTTTTTAATTTTAAATTTCGATCTGGTTCATGATGTGCAAAGACAGACCTCAAATGTCTTCATCATTAGCAATGTCATAAAATAAAAACAATGTATTTAATCACTTGAGAGAGCCTGCATGTATGTTTCTTGTCATCTCTGAAATATGCTACCATTTTTTATTATGTTATTCTGGTAGCAGTATCTTAACAAGTGACTCTTTGTTTTAATTCAAAACTCATTTGAGGTCCAAAAATTGCGTTGAAAATATGGGATTTGTACCTAGAAATAGATTATTTTAAAGAATTAAAGAATTTCTAATATTAATGATGCAAAATAAATAAGACTTTTAGGCATATTAATAAGACTATGTTCAATTTCTAAGCCACAAGTCAAATTAAAGTTAATGCATTTCCAGTACTTTTGTCATTGAAGCAAACCCCATTGTTTAATTAGTAAGAGAACTCTTTACTTTTTTGCCTTTTTTGTTTTGAATAATGCTAATAATATAATTTGTAGTGAAGACATTTTATTAAAAAATACTTTTAGTAGGGGTTTCAGATGATCAATTTTTTTTTGTAAAGTGGCATTTATTTATAAACAGTTTTTTTTTTTTTCTCATCTCAGATGTTATAGAGAATTGCACTGAGAATTTGCACGCGCCAGACAGAGTGGCAAATGTGATTTTGATTGCCTGGTGCATTGATTTGGAGATGAGGTACACCACAAGTCACAAACAGTTGAGAGCCAAGGACGTATTCACCTTCTCTAGCCACTGGATGACAAGGGCTCTTTTCAACTCAAATCATTATTTATCACTCGAGGTGTTTTGTGTTGTCGATTGAGAGTGTGTGGAGATGGGAATAATGTGTCTCTGTGTTCTCTCAAAGCTGTGCATCAGAATGGACTGTCAATGAACCAGGCGTTACTGGGCCTGTCTCCCAGCATCTTACCTGGGCCTAAAGAGGGCGATCTGGCTACTCATGACATCAGCCACGAGGCCAAGAGAATGCACCTGGAGAAAGGTCAGAGTTCAGTACATTACAAAGAAAATGTTTGAGAAATACTTTTGAGTATGACACTGCAGTGCATGAAATCATGTTTCTGTGATACTCAAAACAATCTCTCCCTGGTACAGCCATATGGTAACGTGGTTTTTGTTTTTTTTAAGGAAATAAATGAATACTTTAATTAATACAAGGATGCATAGAAATATCCAAAAGTAACAGAAATCTTTTGTAACGTTGTAAATGTCTTCGCTATTTAAAATAAATTGCTCTTTTGAACTTCCTTTTCATCAAAGAATCCTGAAAAAACATTATTCCAATTTCCACAAAAATATTAAGCTGCACAATTGTTTTTAACATTGATATTAATGAGAAATGTTTACACCAAATCAGCATGTTAGAATGATTTATAAAATATATTCAAATACCTTTTTTTTTTTTAAATTTAATTCTATTTCACAATATTACTGAACAATCTCACAAAGGTATGAACAGAAATAAATGAATATATGAAAATATGTACAATTTAAACATTGATTATATTTATCAGATGCCTTTTTACAGAAACAAATCTATCAAAATATTTCCAGCTTTTGAATAGAAAGTTGAAGAGATATTAGCTTTTGACAAATGTATATAATTTTAACAATTTACTTTGGTCTGGCAAAAAAAAAAATGTCCTTTCACATCCTTTGCACTAAACACAAATTGAAGCAAATAATAGATTTGAGAATTCTCTCCAGGCGGAAGGCAAGGCTGGGGAAGTGTTAGAGAGGGTGATAATGACATTAAAACCACGGTGGAAATCACTGGGCTGCACATCTCCTGCTGGATCTGCCCGGAGAGGAGGCGCTGTGTAGGTCTATCTCATAGACCAAGCAAGCCTGTGAATCAGAGTAATTAGCATGATTATATGAATTTACAGGTCAGACCTTAGGTGTTATGGGTGGGGAGTGGAGATGAAGTGTTTGTGTGGATCTTTGGGGGATTGGTGTGTGATGTCGATATGTTTTGTTCAGTCTCAATCTAATGTTTCTAGTGACTGATTGTGTGCTGTACAGTATGTCTGGATTGACGCCACTGATATCTTGGCCTGTTCGTGATAACATTATCACAACACTTGTGTTTCCGCAGAACATTTTTTTCTTGTTGTTCCCCAATAGTGATGTGGGGTCGAATCTGTCTAATCCCCCAGCACGCCATGGTTTCACCAACCCCTTTAGATATCAATTGAGCTAGATTGGTCCTGATTTCCTCAGACTGAGTGAAAATCCACATTGTCTATCTACATCGCCGCTGCATTATCATTCAGACGCTTGGCATGCTTAATATGTCACTCCTCTTGATTAGAATCCAAAGCTCTCTAACGTGTGCGGCAAAGGTCTCGGGCTGTGGAAAACATTTTTATAAAATAATCCATTAATGCAGAGGAGTGCAACTAAATTAGTTACCAATTTGCTGAGCATGAATTAATGAACAGAGCTTCTCCTGGCTCCCAGAGTTGTAATTTTCATAATAACCTCAGACCTTTATTTGGCAGGTTGTTTAGTTTTTTCGTTTGAAGGTTTTCATTAGTCTAATGAGGACTGTGCAAGGGCGAGCAGTCAGCACAATTTACATGAGGAAGCTATCATAATAAATGAGGCAATTTGAATAACATGCACAGGTTTATGCCGCGAGATGAGAGAGATCGTGGTGCCGGATCTGGAGGTAACCAATACATTAGACCAACTAATAACCAAAGTAATCCCAATAAAAGCCTTAAGTGAAGGGAATAAAATTAATGATAGATATATTGAACTGTAATGATATGATACATGATGCATTAGATTAATAAAATAAATGTGCTCAATTGTTAAAGAGGAGGGGCTCGTCTGGCTTGGCCTGCTTTTGTTTATGGCACCCTTTTTAATTAGGGTTGTTCATTGGATCAGTTTGTTTAGACAAATGAGATTACATTCCAATGGTTTAATGATATTTCTCCACTTGTTTGGTCTTTACGGTCGTGGCAGAGCGTTAAATTAATGCCACGGCGTACACTTTCACTTCAGTGCAAAATATTACGTTTGAGGTGTCGAAAGTCACCTGTATCCAAGCAGGCTAATGGTAGTAGATGAGTTCGGGACAGTCTTTGTGTCTTGTCCATTTAGATAATCATTTCATGTTTTGAAAGAGTACTGTTGTGATATTTCTTTATTGCAAAAGTTCAGTATACAATACATTCATGTTAAGTTGCTTACATTTTAGAAACAATATTGACTTTTACTTATGTATTTTTGTTTTGTCAATGGAAAATAGTTCCAAACAAATTTAAAACTGAATTGTTGCTTGTATTTAGGCAATGCACAGTACTGATGTTATGTTTCTAAATCAATCAGAAATGAATAAATTTGTTTCAGTACATGATTAAATGACAACAACAGTTAACAAAAATCAATATAAAGTAGCTTAATTTTTAGACACAATATAGTTGTACTAAGTGCAATATTGAGTAAATGATTCAATGACTCACACAATTGTTTTGTTTGTTGCTATGGATGGAGCAATACTGAGTAAATGATTCAATTAATCATTTATATATATATATATATATATATATATATATATATATATATATATATATATATATGTGTGTGTCTGTTTGAACAAATCAATTTAGTGAACGTTTCAGTAACGCACTCTTATACTGAATTAATCAGTGTTCAAAGTAGCGGTTAAGTTGAATGATTTGACTTATTAAGAAAGACACTTGTCAATGTTATAATAGCACAATGCTATCACTCTGGGTTAATAAATAAAAAGTTCTATAAAATAATACATCATTGCTATATGTGTTACAGTCATGGACTTCCATTCCTTTTAGTATTCCTTATTTGGTCAGTTTCCGTTCCTTATTTAGTTAATTGATTACTCCCCACCTGTTTCCATTCCTCTCATTACTTTCCATGTGTTTAAATACCCTGTCAGTTTCATTCCAGTTTGTCCGCTATTATTCTACGTTACATTTGATCCTTTAATGTTTGAAGATGATCTGTGTTTGGTTGTGCCCCCTGTTCTCCTGTGGATCATTAAAATAACTCTTTATATATCTTCTTCCTCATGTGATTATCTACATACCAGCACATTTGTAACAACATAGAGTTCTTTATTTCTGTTCTTTTTTGCCAGCATTTCTCTGGCAGTAGAAGTAGACAGATTTAAGTGGCACCTCACCTTGAAGTGAAGCAAAAAGGCGAACGGTTCGCTCATATTTATTATAAAGTCTGGACTAATTGAATTACAACACAAAAGGAATCTGTCAGAATTGTTTTTGACAGGCCTCGCTCTTGTGAAACAGCAGGTAGTTGACAAACAAGGAAATTTGAAAGGCTCTAAAGCCTTTGGCAGTAAACTCATTTTGGACATCAAACATTTAACATGGTTCCTCTCCTTGGGGGAGCCGCTCGTGAATATATCAACATATTGGGGGGAGCTGTAGCTTAGCTTCGCACAATAACAACACTAGAAAAGTAATTTATGGGATAATAACTGCAAACAGTTTCTGTTGCCCAAAGGAATGGTAGAGGCTTATTTTTACCAAATGAGAGCTGCTCTCACATAAATTATTCTTGTATTATTGATCATCACAGATGAGTCACGTTTGATGACACTGATGATTGGCAATGTGATGTTGATGCACCATGGCATGTATTTAGTTATGCAAAATTTGATTTGTGTACTTTATTGTAACACATTTTTTAATAATGATTCAAATTGTGCTTCCAAAAAAGGAAAAAACTACTTCACAAAACTGATCACAAATTTTTTTTTTCTTTTCGTTTTTATGAAGTCTACATAAAGCATCACTTCTTGTTGAGTATTGCTACAAATAATCTTGATGAGTGTACGTATATATGATTACCCTTTCCCCTTTTTGTAGTTACCATGTTATTCAAATTCCTAAATGACTACGTCCTCATCACAGGCATATTGTGAAACCTTGAAATAACACCCTACCATAACCAAGTCTCCCTATTGACAGTACATCATGACTTTGGTTATGCGAGTGATTGACACATACACCCCCTCCTCTGAATTCAGCATTCAATGTTCGTGGAATAAACAGATCTGATTTGGCCAAACAGACAAGTGCAGGGATGCAGTCAAATGAATAATGGAGCATGGCAGCCGCAGTATCACTCCAATAATTTGCCAGCTGGTCAGTGAATGGCAAAGCATGTGTTAGCCATTATATGATTTCATCATAAACTACCTCATCCCCAAAAACATCAAAAGACATGAAATAAAAGTTCTTTGCTTTTAAAAACTCATATCAAAGAGAAAAAGGGGAATAATTAAACAAAATTGTGGTGTATAAAAACCATGCTTTCATTATTTTATAGTTAGTCTGATTGCATGTAACATTGCATTTGTGTATTGTAACTTGCAGATGTACTAACATTACAGGATCTTAGATTTTTCAAGTTTCCTGACATTAAATTTAATAGATTTGAAGAGAGTGGGAAAATCTACTGTTTTTTTATTTTTTTTCCTGGCAGAACTAGATATTGTTCTTGCAGTGCAAGAATGGAAACTCATTAGATTGCTTTGCTGATGTAATTGTCTTCACAAACCCCAAGGACAGAGGCTTTATTTCACTGAGAGCATAACACTTGAGAACTAATCTGGCTAATTTCACTTAGTGTACTGCAGGAAATTGTACAAATCCTGTGGACCTTTTGAGCAAAGTAAACATGATGTTTGATTCATACTGTATCAAATAATGTGTTAAAAGGCATGATTATGGAAAAGCGAGATGTTCTCCACTATATTTGACTGTAAATACAGAAAATACTAGAGAGAAAAATAAAGTTGAATTGTTAATTTGATACAGGAGGGAGATGTAAAATCATAGTTAAAAGAAATAAATTCAAAGTGTTCTTTATATTGTTTTGTTTTATTATTTTCTGTGGTAGAAACATTAACCTTAAAAGGTTATTTAAAAGGTAGGAATTTAAAAGTTAGTATTACAAATTACTTCCTAAATCACTTTTGATTGACTGCATAACAAGCATTATTTGTAATGTATTACACTGATTTTTTTTTAATACATGCAGGTGTCTGATCATTTAGTTTGTTGGAGAAAGAAACCAGAACTCAAAACTATTGAGCGAGGAATACGGTTGCCATTGTGGCAGTTTTATCACCACCATCTTACATCGTTATAGAGACATTGGTTTTTTGCTTAGCAAACGTGTTACTTATAACACACTCTGGTTCTTTAACCTCATGTCAGATCACAGTAAACTTGCAAACTCTCCTTTCATCAGACATACTTGCTTTCCAAGCATGTTTTCTATCGCCTTTTTAAGTGTCTTTGTGGTTCTGGCTTCAAAAGTGAAACGGACTGAGGCTTGTGCTGACTTGGCCGACTTTTCTTAAGACAAAAGGCTGGATCGTTAGCCATGGGGATCTGAAATGTGATTTGGCAGACACTCACGGTGTATGATCAAACAACTTGTCAGTGTGTTCCGTCGAAATGAAGGGGTGGAAAAAGAAAGAAAAGAAAAATTCAATAGAGGATCAATCAAGTTTGCGAGCAGCGAAACAAATAGTGCTGATGATGCAAATGTGGGCCGTCCCTCCAGGACACGGCGCTTCATTTGGATATTTGTTCTCCCTCATGAATGTTCCATTACGTGATACCATGGACTGCTAATCACATTCCACAAGAAAGACAGTGCTTTTAGGAATGTTGAAAAGCAAGAGGTTCTTTCTAATCTTTGAAATGCCTTAAAAGTGACAGAATGCTTTCTCCTGCCAGGATGTAAGGCTCAGATAGAGAGATAAATATGCTGTGGTCAGCTAAGAGTATCTCGCGAACAGAGAGGCAAATTTAATAATGTATTATCATTCACTAGAGAAGGTGAAATCTCCTTGTCCATCACAACATGCCAGGGCCGTTTTATGTTACCCTTCATTTCAAAGGGAGAAATGTGCTGCACCTGCTCTGATAAAAATAAAAAGATGCAGCTCTTGGCCAAGAGGGTAAGGGCTTTGTTTTTTGACTAGTTCCACCGTTTTCCATTCTCTGTTTGCAAGGGACTTTCTTTTTGTTTTGCTCTAGAAGGGCAATTACAATGAAAGTGGTTCCATATGCAGCACATAGTCTCTTTGTGAATTCTAAGTACATATCAGAGCATCTGCCCTTAACGATATGCACACTGCTGTGAACAAATGTATAATTTGTTTGCCCTTGGACAAATGAAATGTAACAATTAGCAATGTAGTTTCTGCTAATTTGTGATTCAAAATGCGAAAAGCTTAAGAACAAATGTGTTAAGGAAAAACTGACTTCTTATGACCCAGACATCCTAGACATAACAATTAAATCATTGTTTTCTGTGCACAGTTTTGTTTTGTAAACAGCATGTTTTGAGGCTGATATACCAGACGTAACAATTAAACAATTAAAACGTATGTTTTGCTGACTTAAAAACACAGATTACAGTTTAATCAAAACCCCTTTTAAAGGGATAATTCATCCCAAAATTAAAATTCTGTTTTGTTGTTTGGAGCCCACTGACTTTCAAAACTTCTTCTCATGCAGGTTTGGAATTACACAATAAATTTTTACGGGAAATATCCCTTTAATGTCTCATTGGAGTTCTCACATAGTAGAGTTGCTCTCTTATTAAGCTGCTGAGTTTAGGGCAAAGTGTGACAAATTTTTAAATTTCACTGTTCCGTAATTATCAACGGATACTTAGGGCTGTTATATCCTTTGACTGCGGACAAAATCGCTCCTAATAAAAGAGAATTGGGGGTGAAAAACAGTGGGAAGACTAATTCTCTTCTCTCTCACATTTGAAAGCTCAAGTGTTCCAGTCACCTTGACTTCGCAGCCACAGGCCTAGAGTTGCTGTTCCTTTTCCCGCCTAACCCCGGCCTGTCAATAAGGTGTTTAAAAATTAATCTCTTTAACTGGAAATACCATGCCAGCTTTCTTCCATCTGTAAATGGAGTGTTATTAATTCAAGCTGCGCAAAGCCAGTGTTATGAATAATGTTATCAAAACAGATTTCCACACGTTTAACACATCACCCGCTTTTAAAAATCCTAAGTATTTTTATATAGCTGTTAACCAGATGCAAATGGATTTGCATCCATTTTTTTCTGCTCATGAGGGCATGAGAGACAGAGAGAGAGGGCGTCAGACGGGGGGCTCCTAAGCTCTGCTTTTTAAAAAGTTTACATTTACATTTCTTTTTGTCTTTATAATATATAATATAATATATTAATATAATATAATATTAATATATCCGCCTGTCTCCGATGGAACGCACTCCACTGTGATCAGACTGCAGACTATCTTCCATTTCTCAGTGTTCGAGTGCTTGTTCTATCAAAGCTTTTTGATTATGTCTGTTATTTTACTCCTTGTTTGAATTTCTAATGTCATTGTGTGTAAAATGTGGAAGGCATTTACATATTGGCACCAAAACACATTTATTGCCATGTAAGAACCCCGATGATTGCATTCTTGAAAGATGTAGCAAATTCAACCAGATGTGAGCTGAGGACAATTCCAGTTAACAAAAATAAATAAAGACATCCCCACATACTCATCCCTAGAGGTGATTAGCATTAGATTGTACAGGAGGCTTGAGTGTGATTGGAGTAATCTATCTTTCAGCTGTGCACCAGTAAGCATTCAATGATCAGTAAATCTGGCCTGATTCCTCCTGTAATGCATGCTAATAATAACACCCTAATAATGATTGTCACCCCCAAAATAGACTGTAAACAATACAATCCACTACATATCAGTCCTTGAATACATTAGCTTTTCAAAAGGCATTTAATTTAAAGGCATTCGAGAGTATTAGTTACTCAAACTTCTTTACCTTTATTAATTGGGTTATGCAACCCTCTCTCACCAATACCATCCACCTTTGAGGAGTGTCTGTTTATGACATCGTTGGTAGTCATTGTATGGAGAGTTCAGTCTTCCTGTAGGATGCTCACTTAAAGGACCAAAAGAAGTGTAGGGTGCTTTTTAATGCAGTCATCACAGCCAGTCAAGCCTTTAATCCTCAGCGGTCCAATAATGACATCCCCTCTGCATTTATTACTTCGAAGAGCATGGAAAAACGCTGACTTTGAACAAATGAACACTCTGACCTTTTGCAATAAACATGACACAGGCCATATAAAAAGACAAGATATCTCCTTCTGCTGAGGTTTGCATCAGAAACTTTGCATTGTCGCTGCTGTATGGCCCACCACCTGAAAACAAGATGTTTGTGACAATACTGAACATGGAATCACGTGTTCAATGTTTTTTCAAAAAAAAAAAAAAAAATAGATATCTTTTTTTAATTTTTTTTTTAATGTTTTGTATATATACAATGAAAGTCAATAGGATCCAATGTTGTTTCGGACCTTATTGACAGTAATTGTTTGGACAACAACAGTCAAAACTTAAAAATTAAATCGATAAGCTACAAAATGTTGATTTTGACAATATCAGCAACTGTGTAAATAATGCATAAAAATGCAGTCTAATGATGTAGCAGTACTTAAGTACTCATGTCATATTGAGAACAATACAAATGGTTTTGAACCACAAAACCACAGGTCTATTTAAACTTTTCATTAAAAAAAAATCATTAATCTAACTCTTCTAAATCTTATTATGATTATTGGAGTATATATGTATAATGATAGTAAAATGATATAAAAGTATAATGATAGAAAAGTTGATCTCAGATAAGTTGTTAGATCTTTAGAGAGATCTCTTTTTCATTATTTATTTGATCTAAGATAAATTTTGTGCACTGTGAATGTGTCTTAAAATCTTCACTTTTTGTGGTGTGACCTCTTGCTACAGTTAGCTGCAACCACACAAGGCCTTTTTTTTAACTGCTCATCATAAAGGATGCTTTTGTTTTTATCCCTGACCATGTGTGACAGTTAAGGATTTATGAAGATTTCCTCCCCTTTGCCTGCCCATCTGTGCGGCTGTCTTCAGCGTGGCCTTGAGAATATGTTTCAATTTATTAAGCCAAACCAAAGGACTCATTATTTCAGAAGAGGGGTGCGGAGTGACACACAGAATTGGTTATTAATGGAAAGTCTCTGCCACAGGGCAGTTGAAATTTAATGATATCCTACAAGAAAATATGATGGTGTCACTTTCCCAAAAGTCATGCGAAATGTCAGCGTTTTAAGGTCCCGACGCTAATTTTATGCCCGTGCACAGTAATGTTTGGGAGCGCATTGAGGAAACACGGCCCAGTGCCTGTGCTGATTATCCCCCTCACCTTCCTTGTGCTCTCAAATGGGTTTGTGCAGCAAGCGATTTAATCTCTAAGTGTAGGGAACATTAGTGGAGAGAGAGAAGCACCACTGTGCATTTCTCAGAGATAAGGCTTTTCAAGCCAAATGTTACCTGTTAATCCAGGGCCGACCAACTCCAGCACTTGACTTTGACTCTCAGCAGGAATTTGGTAAAGGCTAATTTTCATCTTGGAATTAAAGAGCAGAAAAGAGCAAAGCCAAGTGGGTGTTAGCGGGGTTAGCGGTTCTATGGTAGATAGATAGTGTTTCCGTAACACATATGCCATAGTGTCTGTGTTAACCATGCCCATATGCACAACATATGCACTTTTAAGTCATTCTAAAGGAATTTACCCACTAAGGATCAATCATTCTATTATTATTTGGATTGTTCTGTCATTCCATCAAACTATCTCTCTGTCATTCTGCCCATAAAACCTATATTTAAGGCTTTTAAAACATTTTAAAAAATCAGATTTTTCTATTTAAAATTAGTTACATACATTTTCATTGAATTTCAAATTATTTGAATTCTTTTTTCTTGCGTTCAAATTTGAATTGCAATTCTACATTCTGTTGGACACCTCAATTCAAATTCAGTTTAAGTTCATTATAATATTTGCATACTAAGAAGTGTTTGGTCTTTTTCTTTGTTAACCTTCTTTATCCATCTAGTATCCATTTATTTAACATTTTTAATATTATTTATTCATTCATACATTTATTTATTTATTCTTTTGTTTATTTACTCATTGTTAGTTTTTTTTTTACATACTTAAAATGTTTGATTTGCCTATTTGTTTGGCTTTCATTTTCAGGATAGTGCAAGAGTAGACAGAAAACATTAGGAGAAAGAGAGGGGAACAGGGTCGTAAGTAATTACATACTCCAACCTAGCTTACTTAACTTTTACCTAAAATATGTTTGGTGCTCTCATGTTCAGTACTCATTCTAGTGATGCTTTTGCATTTTTTAAAAGAGCTTATTTAAACGGATCAGTTACGGAAATTGGTGGCAGTCTGACACATACACTTTAAACATAGGCTATATAAGCTTTGGTTTAGGTCAATAAAAACAGTTTGCTGTTGAACTATTTAAAGGAATGCAGAAGAGAAAGAAGATGAAGCAGTTTTAAAGATTAGCCTCTGTGTAATGCGCTGTTTTCTCCATTTATGAGACTGAAAGGTCATAACCACTCCCTTGGAAGGAGGCAACTTCTCAGCCCCATTGGCAGGTCAAATAAAATGTAATTGTCTGCTGTAGGCAGCGGCAGCCTTTGCAGAGAGGGGAACGGACATCCTCCACGTTTTAAACATTCAATTCTCCTGCTGAGAGGAACACAGGTTTGCAAGGACACAGGCTTCACCTGTCAATATATCACAATGACTGGCTAGCCAAATGCTGCAATGCTTTTTTCCTCTCTCTCCCTCTCTCTCTCCCTTTCTTCCTCCTCCGGCTCAGTGCCTTCATTGGAGAAATCAGCTGAAAGGTCCACTGGGACTTCAATTCAAACACTGCAACTTGCAACATATGGCACATTTTCAGCTCCCAAGGTCAATTAAATCTATTTATTGAGAGAATGTTGCTAAATTTCCCAAGGTTTCCACTCATTTAATCTCAGAGTGCCTTGTCTATCATATTAAAAATCTGTTGAGTGGTTTACGGTATCCTTGTCGTGACTTTCCATCAAAGATATCAAAGACATGACATTTTATCTTCTCTTATCGCAAACATAATTTTTTCTCTCTGTCCTTTTCCTCAGAGCAGCCTTGTCCAAACACAGCTCACAATACAAATCTAATAACATGTAAATTGGAGATAAGTCCAGATCCCTCCGAGTGATATTTTTTTTTACATTCATAGTTTGTCAAGTCGATTTCTGAGCCCGTTTTAGCAGAACATCACATAAGGACTGGGAGAATTAACAGGAAAGGTGATTTATCATTGCTACCACACTGTCAAGGACTCCCACTGCTGCCACGGGAGGGAGGGACGGTGCGTGAGTGCGCGCACATGTTTACGTGTGATTGTGAGTATGTGCGTTGTTTTAAATTATGGCATTTCATTCCAACTGCCTCATATTTACAGCGTCCCATTTTTTTTTTTTTTTTCGGCTCCTATTATCCAGCAAAACAGTTGCACATGAAATGTTATTTGTGACACGACTGACCTAAAAGGATTTCATAAAGATTATTTTGAGGCAGAAAGCTGCAAACGGACCTGTCACAGCTGCTGCTGGCAGCCCCGTGGAGAAATATCACCTGGAAACCACAGCTCTCTCCTTCGCTCTCTTCATCATGCTGGCGTCTGGCACTGTAATTAAGTCCAAGTCAATGATTCTGGACCAGTGGCAGAAAATAAACAGCTAAAGCTTGGCCAAAATGGAGTGCTCAAAAACAAGAGAATGCTCACAGACACAATCGCACTCAAGTGTGGTTAATGTTAATGGAGACTGACCAAATAATGGCATATTTTGGTTATTTGAGAGCTGAATTGGTCATTTGAGATGAAATGTGCTGTTTGTTTTCTAATGCATGACAGATTGTTTCCTAGTAACACAGCAATATGAACCACCCTGTGATCCAGTATTGTGTTTGTGGCGAGGTCCTGCTGAGTCTAAAGCAGAAGTTGGTTTAAGCAATGATGTATTATTAATGCCAACACTAAATCCAGGACTACGGTGGCTGTAAACCAAATTCAGGCTTCTGATGTCCAGTTCTCCTCTATTGTTTCTCATTTTCTGATTCAATACATGTTTGGCATCTAAAGAACCAGAGCTGTGAATGTGACAAAGATGTAGTAATTGCATAGAATTCATATAATCCACTCTGTTTACATGATCGGTTTATTACGGCACAAAGCGATGTCATCCAACAGCATTAAAAAGAGATTTTCTTGTGTTTTTTTTTTTTTTTTTCGTTTCATTTGATTGCAAGCAAACACACATCCATTAGTCCAATAGTCAGGTCACCCATTGTCGGTAATGAACTGTAGTAAAATGTTAGTTAAATTGGGGAATGATTGTAGGAAACCCTCCACGGATTCCCATCACTCCTCTTTGCCTTTCCTCCATCCAAGAATTGTGAATCGTAAAGTCTTAATAGTGGTGGCTGATATTCAACTGTTGGTTGGCTGGATGTTTCCAGGGCATTTGCAGATGCTCGGAATAATCTCTTATGTTTTGCTGCAATCTGCTGCTGAGATGGTTGAAATAAATACTTTAAACTAATTAATGTAGGACCAGCTGTTACCAAGCCTTGGCTGGCTTTGGTGAATACTGATGGCAGAAGAGGGGCTTCTCAAGTCGTTCCATGTTTGTGCATGATTTAGGGAGACATATAAACACATTAATTCTGTACGAGAGCCTGATTCTGGGGTTTGGTACTTAAACTAAAATGCATGAAAAATACAACTGTAGGCTTATAATTTACTGTTGTATATTATGAATTAAAAAGGCATTTGTTATGCGTTATAATACACTTCATGATAGGTTGTGTTCTTGTGAGATTAGAATAGAATAGAATAGAATACATAATAAGATATTGATTGTACTTAAAGCAAACACCTAACCTAAATTAATAAACATAATGTGTAGTTTATTCCATACCATTATTGCTATAGAGGAATAAATAAATAAATAAATAAATAAATACAAATTATATGTTTTATATAATTTACAAAGTTTAATTAAACATATAATTAAATATCTATATTATTTGCATAAAAACATTATTTATAATTCTATAATAAATTAGATAAATTACTAATACTAAAATTTATACTTTTTGGAATAGTTTGTCTTAATTGCAAATAAAACTCGAAAATCAATAATTTCAAATACAAGTAAATTTAGGCACCACAACATTGTAATATACAGTATGAAAAAAAAATGAAATGAAATTTTACATTGTTAAATTATTAGTGAGTATTTTAAAGTGAAAGTATTTATTAGTGAGTGTTAGATGACAGAAAAAAAAAAGATCTAAATGTAAAATGGGGGAAATGAGCATGAACAACGTGGTAGAGATCATCACTGCACCCTTGCTGGATCCTCTTCAGTTTGCCTACAAAGCAAACAGGTCTGTGGACGATGCAGTCAACATGGGACTGCAGAGTATTCTACAACATTTCAATAGACCTGGGACATAGGACTTTGTCTGTGGACTTCAGTTTGACCATCAATACCATCATGCCTGTTCTTCTCACAGTGGAACTGACCCAGCTCTCTGTGTCCTCCCCAATTGATCAGAGGATCGCCAGCTTCCTGACAGACTGGCAAGAGCTAGTGAGGCTAGATAAACTTACATCCAAGACTCTCCCCATCAGCACTGGTGCCCCTCAGGGATGTGTAGTCTCTTCACTGCTCTTCTCCCTGTATACGAACAAATGCACTGCAAAAGACTCCTCTGTCAAACTCCTGAAATTTGCAGATGACACTACCATCATCAGCCTCATACACAACAGAGATGAGTTGCTTGGCTTTTAGACAGTTTGAATCATTTGGTTGTGTTCTGGTAGTTGGTGACATGGCCTGTGTGATGTCTTGTTTTGTAGCAGGCAGAATGTTGTCTGAGACTTCTGCTGTGATTGGCAGCATGCTATGACAGCGTGAAGATAGTGTCAGCGCAAGGCTCACTGTTTAAAGTGAGTTATGATAGTCTGTGTGTACATGTTTGTGCATGTGTGTGTGGAGATGGATTCAGGGGGTTATGAGACCTGTACATATGTGTGTGTAGTGATGGATGCACACCTATGATAGCCTCTATAAGGCTGTGGCTGTTAAGATAAATGTGGAGTTTTGATGGCCTGTGTGTAAGTGGGTGCGTGTGTGGAGTTAGATGAAGAGTTATGATGGCCAGTGCAGCAGATGGCAGAGGTCTGCCCTAACGGAACTGATGAATGGCAGATGATGTCATCAGGGCACTGACAGGCACTGGTGGCTGCTTACAGGAAGTGAGCAGGAATCTGCTTTACAGTTCAGCCTCACCAGACATCTGCTCAGTGTCCACGCTCACGTTATTCTCTTTCAGATGATGCTCAGAGGACTAGAATAAAAATAAAAAAATTATTTAGGTAGGTAGTTGTTGTTAAGGATCTGGCCTGTGACTGAAAAAAAATGTAGGGTCAAACCTCAACTAGTATCACAATTATTTACAAGATATTGTCAAACATTTAGAATGAAAGTCGTGACATTTGCCAAGTATGGTAACCCAAACTCAGAATTGGTGCTCTGCATTTAACCCATCCAAGTACACACACACACAGCAGTGAGAAGTGAACACACACCCAGAGCAGTGGGCAGCTATAGATCCAGCACCTGGGGGTTCAGTGCCTTGTTCAAGGGCACTTCAGCCATGGGTATTGAGGGTGGAAGAGAGTGCTGTTTATTCACTCCTACAACTCCTGCCAGCACCGAGACTCAAACCGGCAACCTTCGGGTAACTAGTCCAAGACTTTAACCATTAGGTCACAGCTAATCTAAAAGATCCAATAAAAATGTGCATATAGACAAATATTTAAAATTAAAACATTGTCATAATGGCATTAGACAATGAATTCAGACTGAATGATTTTGAGCAGACTATAGGTTATGAAATGGAATTCTACTTCATGGAATTATTAAATAATGAATTTTGAATTATTTGTATTGCAGTACCCGTTCCTGTAGCTTATTGTTGAGCACAGGATCAGCAAAACCAAGTTTCAAAATGCATAATGCATACCAGTATAAAATATTTAGCATATATTGAAAATTGTTTTGGATTAAAGTTTAAATGCAGTGCATGTTGATTGTAACACAACCATTTGCTACACTATAAAGAAAATTATAATGTTTATATAATGCATAATGTTTAACAAGTTGACAAAATAATTAATCTCGGAAAGCTCTTTGTAAAGATTTCCTTCTTACTTTAGTGTGCTCATCCCAACGTTTTCTCTCCTTATGACATTCAGCAGGATGTCCCAGTGGACTAGGTGATAAAATATATACACTTTAATGTGTCAGCCCCTGTTTTTATTTGTCTGGAAGACATAAAATCCTTTTTCTTTTATTTCCAGAGGGTTTTAACTGCAGCCCCACCTGTGACTTTTTACACCTGCACATTTATGTGTCATCCATCGACTGAAGGGGGAATAAATGATATTTATTTTACTCCTCTGCTTTGTTCTACCAGGTGCCTCTTGAATCTCATCCAATCATATTGATTTTTTTTAATGCACCGATTCCTTTGAGGAATTTAATTTGTTTGCCCAAAATGGCATTGCCCCTCTGCTGAGGGGGCAGCAATAGTGTTGAAACATGGTCAGTGAGGGTTCACCACCTTGTGCCATATGGCCTTTGTTAAAGCCAGGGCCCTTGACAATCTCTACTTGCCATATGCATCTGCTTGAGTGTAGTCAATTCTTATCAGAGTTTTCATGCCATATGGAAAGGGTGGGCTTTGTCCCCCAACATATCCATACTTTCCAAAAATGCTAATTCCCATTTAAAAAACAAAAAAAATCTCTCATTATATCAGTATGTAAAATCTCTCAAGCGTTTATAGCAACTATAAATACAGAAGCATCAATAATAGAGTGCTGTGTGACACTGACAGAATGGGCTATCAATCATATGTGCTTGATTGGGCATGCTTGTATAGATGTTAATTTTACATCTCAGAAACAATCTGGGTGTATAAACACCAATTCGGGAAAATAATGATTTATTTTACAGCACAGTACTACATGTCATCTGTTGTGCTGAGTGTGTATGTCTGTCTGTTTGCCACCAGAAGAAACCCCCATGTGCACGCCAACAGCAAGAGACTGTTATGAGAGGCTCTCGTTGGCGGGTCAGACTTTACCTCCAGGATTCCCCTCACCTTTCCTATTCCCTGAAGGCCTGTCATCTATAGAGACCCTTCTGACTAACATCCAGGTAAGAGACCTCTTTGTCAGAAGATCTTTAGCAGAAAGTGAAACACACTATGAATAGTTTTACTTGATACAGTTCTCCATGGTTGATTCAGATGGTCTACTAACTACTAATTAGTGAATTGGCAAGTGAGAAGTTTGTTTTAGAGTCAATTTATGGTGAATATATGTTACGAAGTGTCTTTATACTCAGGGTCCAGCTGCCTGTGTCAGGTGTGGCAAAAGTTAATACAGTACCTTTCTAGGTCCTCCTCCAGCTTTGAAGTTTTTCCCATCAAAACAAATGCATAGTGGTGTACTGTATATTCACCAAGACTTCCTTGATCATCACTGCAGTTGTCATGCAAGTAAGACCCAGTCAGAAAGATGAATGTAGTTGATTAACACCGCCTCTGAGACTAATGATGTGGGTACAGTTTGGGGAGTGACAGGTTTGCTCGTTGCTCTTGTGATTTGGCCATCGGATCTATCGCGCTGCTTTCGGCCCCATTGTTAATTAGCAGGACTCAGTTCAGTCAGTCATATTTAATCATGATTTCAGGGTAATGTTTTGATTGAACATTCACACACAAATCAACAAAACGAACCCAAGCAGAAAATTGAGATAAAGCAACTTAGTCTAAATTGGGGTCATAAGAAGAAACAATTAGTATGATATAGCCCATTGCATTTGGCTTAATTGCATGCGTACAGGGAACAGTTGTTTTAATATGGTCACCACGCGTTTGCACGGCAAATATCGCTTGAAGTGTTGTTTTGAGAAAAGCAGCTGTTTAGATTTGATAATTCTTATACAACCTGCTGCTTCACAAACTGACAAACGGAAGATATTGCATTATACTATTGAGTGATTGTTTTCTTTAAAATACTTTCCTAAGTTTAAGTGCTACTGCTCTAGCATAAAGTAAATTCTTCATACAGTTCATTGATTCTTGAGGACGTGTGTGTGGACTTCGTATGAGGTGAGTTTGTCTTCTGCTGCAGGGTTTGCTGAAGGTGGCAATTGATAACGCCCGCGCTCAGGAGAAACAAGTGCAGCTGGAGAAGACGGAGCTGAAGATGGAGCTGTTTAGAGAGCGTGAGCTCAGAGAAACCCTGGAGAAACAACTGGCTGTTGAGCAGAAGAACAGAGGTGTGTATTACTCAAACACTCATACTCTACAGTACACATGATTTATTATATCTTCTATTGTCTGATTCCTAGTTCTAGAGGCATTTCATGAATAAAGGCAATGTATTTCACTGTACACACCAATTTCATAAAATAACCTTTCCATTTAGGGGCTATATTTGCCCATGTGAATCGTATTTATGAGGACATATTTGTTTTCTCACCATATAAAATATATACTACATGTCATGTCAATTACTTATTTTTAATCAGCTCATTAACATTTATTCTCAGTCTGACTAATTTGGTTGAGTATTTATTACCTATATGTCTGAACCATTATTGTTTTGTCTTATAAAATGTATTAACTAGACTTCACATTTTTGGAGTAAAATGAGAGTGTTGCTTACATGTGTAAAAGTCATTTTGTGTGGTTGCGTAGTGTTGGTAGACAGATTCTATGTTGTTGTCGGTGATCACAACGGCATTGCTAGGCATTTATTAAAGGTATCCTGGGTAAGTTTTTGTAGAACAATATTTATGAGAAACGATGTGAAAGCAAGCACCATAATTAGGCCTAGAATATAACATTTAAATAGAAATATATCAGATAATAATAAGGTAAATGCCAATCAATTCAGAATCAGTTAATATGTATGTTTGTGGTCCCCTTGTTTTTAAATTTGTGCATAGCTTGTTTGTGCTACGAACATGAACATGGTAACTCAAATACAATTTTTTTTTTTTTTTTTTTTACTTTTAATTATTTATAATGGATGCATTAAATTGATGAAAAGTGATACTTTTACATTGTTGAAAAAAATCAATTTTAAGTAAATGCTGTTCTTTTGAACTTCCTATTCATTAAAGAATCCTGAAAAACAAAATGTATCATGGTTAACTGTTTTCAGCTGTGATCATATTAAGAAATGCTACTTGAGCAACAAATCAGCACATTAAAATTATTTCTGAAGGATCGTATGATACTAAAGTAATGGCTGCTGAAAATTCAAATTTTCATAAAAATATCAAAAAGATATTGGACCTATAGTTAAACAGCCACAATAATCATAGCCTCTTTTTGGTCAGTTTTGCATAGGCAAGTACCACTCACATTTTCTTCAGAAAATGCAAAAATCTCATCAACAAATGACCTTTAATGCATCATTATCAAAACATACTTTACAGCATTACGTGTAAAATTGCAATAAAATGACCTGAAACACCATGTTACAAGCTCAGTTGTTAATTACAAGCGCACGTAAAACATACTGCCAAAGTGACAGAGACAAGGTCATAAATTGAGCAAAATGAGGCATATTCACATTACAATCAATACATGAGCACATATTGATTATGTGTGCAGAAGTGCTTGTGGGAATACAGCATATTACCGTAACTACGTACATAGACAACGTCTAAATGCACAGGGTGCATTAGAAAGAAATACAAACTCCTCATTCAAGTGAATGTGGTTAACCTCATAAAAAATATTAATAAGTAATTTAGATGGTAAATGTTTCTAAATTAGCCACAACATTTCTCGAGGGAAGGCCATGATTGGACTACAGATTGATGATAGTTTAGTTAATCATTTTCAACTCTCTTTGAGAAAAGTGATATGTGCATTAACAGATGGCCTCTAGTTACATACTCTATTGTACTCTATTATTGCATGGAAATATAATTATGAATCTACAATTTAAATGATTTAGATTTTTCTGCACAAAAGTATTGCTAAATGTGACTTAATAGTCTCACTTTGTATTTATCTTACATAATGAATCAAATTGAGCTTATTTAGCAAGTTTTACAGAAGGATCCTAATAAATGTGCCTACAGCCCTCCAGCTTTCTTCTGTTTAGTATTCAGCATGCCTCTCTCTTTCTTTATTGAAAGTTTCTTTTAACCTCGTCTCATTGGCATTTTAACCTACTGTAGGTTAATCCAGGTTATCGCTAGCTCAATTATTTCGCTAATGACAATTTATTTTCACTTGCACCTTTTCTATGAATATTTCCTCAATGACAAGAGTTTGAAAACTCACATCCCCTTCTTGTAGTCCTTAATATCCTAGATACCACTGCATATGACTGGGGTTATTGACTGCTTCCTTTCTCTTTTCTTTTAATGCAGCGATCATTCAGAAGCGATTGAAGAAGGAGAAGAAAGCGAAGCGGAAATTGCAGGAGGCGCTGGAGTATGAGTCAAAACGGCGAGAGCAGGCGGAGCAATCCCTGAAACAGACATCACCCACAGAAAGTCTCAGATCACTCAATGGTACGACACCTTACCAGAACACTGACATACTTCAATTAATTAAAAGGGTATAGAAATTATATGTTTTTCTATTCCATTTTAAGGTCTTATGAGATGTGTCGAGGATAAGGAATTTGCAGTATTGATGAAGTACGATCCATGTTAAATATCTTTTGTGTATGTGTGTGTGTGTGTGTGTGTGTGTGTGCGTGTAGTTACTTTCTGAGAATAATCTGATGACATATGCTTCAGTATGTTTAGAGAACACAGTTAGCAGGTCCTTAACATAAAAAGAAAGAATCTTCATGTCTTCATCACAAAAAGGGTTTTTTATTTGTTACAATTACAAGGTAACTGCACCATTTAATATACAGTGAATGACTAAATATTTATATAAATGGCCATGAGATTGTAAAGAAAATGATACAAATTCAGATGTGTTAGAGAAAAAAAAATGCCAGGAATAATGCCACTATTGACCAATCAGAATCAACTATTTTGTAGAGATTGTAGAGCTTAGCAAGATTATATCAGTCTAACATGTGAAGAAATGCTCTGTTCAGTTATCGCTCATTACCGCTCATTGATTGGTTGAAGTTTCACCCCGAACCGAGCACATCCACCCTCCGCCCCTCACCAGAGATGAGGCTAGAAAAACTTTCCTAATTAAGCACAGATGTCATGGATGTTTAATTGTCATTATCTTTTCATTTTGCCAGACTCGTTGACCCAGGAGATAGAGACTGACCGCAGCAGTGGCAGAACAGATGCTGAGAGGACAATACAAGGTACGTGTTTTTGAGGAGACTATAAATCTCAGCTCAGCTCCAGTATATGAGCCGCACTTTAACTCAGCCTGCTGTTCATGCATGCAGCCTGCCATCTGGGCTGCAGGTCCTACAGTTCAAGAGGAAGGTCAAGATCGGTGGGATCTGTGAGGAGAACATTTCTAGACAGGAAAATCATACAAATGTGCGTTATGACAATGGCACGGTCTGCTGAGTTGGAGAGTTGATTCCTTCTGAGTGTGTGAGGGGATTTGATGGGATATTAAATGAGGAACAAGAAGAAGATTAAACATTAAAAAAGCCCACCGAGTCAATGAAAACTGTTCTTTTGTATTGTAGTATTTACCAGCAGGGGTATATTAAAATATTATTACTGGTAAATGGGAATGTTCACCCAAAAATAAATATTCTGTCATAATTTGTTCACCCTCATGTCATTCCAACCTATTTAATTAATTTCTCCAGCAGAACACAAAAATAGATATTTTGATAAATGTTTTTTTTTTTTTTTTTTTTTTTTGAGCCCATTTACTTTGACTGTATGGACAAAAACATTTGAAATATTCCTATTTTATATGGTGTTTTATTTACAAAGTTCAGGAGGATCACATTCAGATAATTAACCTATATATACTGTATATATATATATATATATATATATATATATATATATATATATATATATATATATATATATGTGTGTGTGTGTGTGTGTGTGTGTGTGTGTGTGTGTGTGTGTGTGTATAAATATAAGTGCTAAATATACATAGCCTTTACTCCATTTATTATATGTAAGTGTAAACCTGAAGTATATATTCTGTATGTACCACAGTAAAGATGGTGTTCAGCTTATTAGGTGAAGTTCAAAGATAAAATTCTTTGGATATAAGACAGAGAACCATTTTAAAGATAAATCCCCTTGACAGTAAGACCCTGCCTATGTTGTGTACCTCAGAGTCTAATGTAATTTAATGAGCATAATAAGAAGTTTCATTATCTGAAGATGACCCACAGTGGAGTTACCTCACAAGAGCACAACACGCCCACTTAAATAAATACGCATGAACTTTATGGGTGTATGGGTATTTATGGAACTGGTTTAGTCTGGTATTGTTTCACAGAAAAACCACTCGCCCATTTGCAGATGTTTCAGTCACACTCTTTTAACTAGACCTTAAGTGTTAAGTCGCTCGCCGCTCTGATGTCTATTTTAATAGTACCCAGCAGCACATGATGCAAAAAAAAAAAAAAACAAAAAAAAAAAACACTTGTCTTGAGTGGTCTCAATTTCCCTTTGAAAATAGTGTTTGGAAATTGCTATGAAATGTGGTAAATGGCATTTTAATGGCATTAATACCCCCATCGCAAGTAAAAGCCCTGTAACCCAGTTTGATTAGCCTAGTTAATTTTTGTGTGTGTGTGTGTGTGTGTGAAGGAAGTTTTTAGTAAAAATAAATGGAGATCCAGTACAAGGAGTACAGTTTTTTTTTCGCAGCATATAATGTCATTAGCATTATGATGGTATGATGGTTCTTATGTCTAAAGATTCATAATTTTTCAGTGTTAATTGCTAGATCCAGAAAGTTAGCATAAGCATAAAGAGAAAATAGTTCATTATTCAAATTGCTTTTGTCAGTACTTTTTTGAGCAGATATAGTAGAATACGAGGCACTGAGGTAATTTGAACTGTAAAGAAATGTGTAAAAAATGTTTTCTTTTAAGTATGTTGTCACTGGCAAAACTGTAGTCATTGCTTCACAACGAATCCTTTCATAGGTTTTTCTGTCAGTGGCCTTGAAAGATTTACTAAAAAAAAAAAAGAAAAAAAGGCCACAGGAAGTGTGTGTATAATAATATGTTGTGCGTGTTAAATTTTAAAAACATTGTGTGTGTGTGTGTTCATGTCATGGTTGTTGTGGCCTACAACTAGTGAGGCATAATTACTCTCAAATGGCAAAAACATAAAAAAAGATGCTGATATATTACACTTGCACGAGGAGGAAAAATTATATTCCAACCCGTATACAAAAAAAATAAATAAATAAAAAAAACAAAGAGACGTGCTATAATTTCAGCACTTGGCTGTTGGGGGGGGGGGGGGGGGATTATGAGAGCATAATTTCTGAGAACTAATTATTTCTATTTGTCTTTTGTCACACTCTGTAATTCTGCTATATTAACACAGTCTGTGTTTATTAATTGCTTTTCCAGTGTTTTGAATCCATTCCAAGAATAAGCTTGACTGTTTTTCCTGGCTCCGTGCTTCTGGGAGTACATCTCACCACTAATTCCTTGCGATACCGAATATAATATCTCCCCGGTATCTCTTCCCGATGCTCAGTGCTCAACTCTCTGTGTTTTCTGCAAGTTTACATGACCCTGTGAGGGGAGATAAAGTTCTTTGTTGCAAGATTAAACATAAAAACAGTTAAAGTGAAATTAAAATTAAATGAACGAATGTCACTGAAGCAAAAAAGGCTGTAATTAATGGTTCCCTTAATTGTCTTCATAAAGTATTTGCATGGGCATAATTTGCATAATTTACATGTATTAATTAATCTTTCAAAGGAATTTTATGCTGAGAGAAGCCAAAAATTACTTTGTTTTATTTAGCATCTAATGAAATATTGATCCTCTTTAATGAACTTTTCATCTTGATTTGAATATAAAAATGCCAAAGTTTTAACATATTTTAATGAGGGGGGTTCTTTCATAAAACAACATGGCAGTCATTCGATTTTTCCCACTGCAGAAACATTCCTGGCACTGTTTGCACGAGCCAGTTTAGCTACACTCCATTTGACACAGAATTAATATGCTAATTCTTAAATTTAAGATTAGCTCTCTGCTTGTTTTTGTTATCGTTGTTCTCAGGTTGTTTATATTTAACTGTGTATTTTTATAGTTTAATTGTATATTTTCAACATTGTTTAGTATAAGAAATCTAGAGAATTGTCGTTTGATATCAAAATACTGTATCAATCATACTAAATATCTCCAGCACTTAATAGGCTGCATTCTGACAGATGAAGGCACTCAATATCAAATGCATTTATCGTGATCTGAATAAATATGCACATACCATTTATATAATGGGCTTGATGCTGTTGATAGATTTTTTTTTTTTTTACATGCCCTGTGAGCCTAGAGCCATATATTTGGTCATATTTCAAATATTTATGTTTAAATAAGAGGCCAGTGAGTGATAAATAACATTAGAGAAAACAAGAAGGCGTATTGCAGCCTGGGGCGCTGTAAAGGGGGGGTAAACGATGACGATTCTCGGGGCCCATGACTAAGAGGGGGCCCAAAGAACCCCCCAATAAAATTGTGGTGCTAAAAAATAATATTTGATAGTAAAAATTATTAAGTTTAAATTATTCTATTTGCTGTTTCCTGGTGTCAAGAAAATTATTTGTTGAGGAAACACAAACGTCCGTGGGCCCCTCTCCCCCTCTCGATTATCATAAAATGGTTCAGTCCGCCCAAATTGTATTCCGTAATCAAGGCAACACAAACAGCCTGTCATGAGAAATCGAGTCCGCTAAGGACCCCGAGTGATCCCATTGGCTCAACGAACATTTAAAGGGTATTATTTTTTAGCGTCTGATTATTACAATATACCTGCTAAATCGCGTTTTTATTTTTAATTTTCATATTAATTTTACATGAAGTATGTCAGTATGCCTATAATATTAATATAATTAAGTATAGTAAGAGAATAATGGTTGTTTGTGCACTGAAAGTGAATAAAAATACAGCTAGATAGTTAATATAGATAGTAATAATTGCTATATAGTTATTATGACTAACTCTGATAAAAATCCTCTGCCAGCTACTGTCCAAACTACTATCAGCTGTTTGTGAGGTTTCTGTGCATCTCTTGAAGATGATGTGGAGTTGTATTACTACTTGAGGTCTACAATGTCTCAAGAAAAGCTTTGCAGTCTTGCTATGCTTTCCATTTAGAGCGAGTTGGCTAGAGAGCTCGACTTCAAAAATTTGATTAATGATTTTGCAGCTGAAAAGGTCAGACATTGGATTTTTGTTTAGAAATGTTGAGCAAGTACAAGAGATTAGAAATGATGTGGAAAGACGAACTCAGACTCATCTATGTTATACCTTGCCGATTCTTTGATATAGTATATTATGCAAGTTCTGTTTAAATTATTAGAAATTTTATATGGTCATTTTGTTTTATGGTGGTGTTTTCTTGCTGAGATATTTTTTCACCACAGATTGTAATTCCTGTTTTTTTAAATTGAAGAGTTTTATTTAGAAATTTCAGTATCAGTGTTGAAGCAAATAAATATAAATACATTTCATTGTATTAAGAGTGCTCAGTGTTTCCGTTACATTTCAACTGTCATGTTAAAAATATTAGGTTAGGATAACTTTATTGTCCTTGCCATACAGTACTTTCATACAAATATAAATATATGTGAATACACTATATGACACGTACTATGTACAGTATATACATTATACAGTACTGTAGTAGTGCAGTATTACAGAAGACCAATTACAGGTGTGGACATGGGATGGAGTTCAATTGTCTGATTGACTTAAATATATGAGAATGATAGTCAAAATACCATAAAAGCGCATGATTTTATGTAAATTTATATGAAAAAACTCTCAGTTGTGTTGGGGGCCCTGTCAAGATTCTTTTCATGGGGCCCAAAATCCTTAGCAGCGCCCCTGATTGCAGCTCTATGCACATGCCACAATTAATCAATGTCTATTAGATTACTAGTTTAATATGAATCAGTATGTATATATTTCAGAGTGAAATAAAATTACAATGCGCATATTTAGCTGTGTATAACTAACAATAGAAGACAAAAAACTTTTTACTCAAAATCAATGGATCACACCGTCAAAATGATTTCATATATGTGGTTTTGCTAAGCAATAAAAAAAAGTCAGACTCAAGATCTTGTTTAAGCCAATTTTAACACAGAGCTCATCAGAATTACATTTATTTAGTTGCCTTGCCACAGAGAGGAAACACTGCTTAAATGCAGTGATGCAGCATTCCCGGACACAAAGGAAATGTTTTGGTAATAAACGTCAAACAAGCTCCTGAGCCATGCCTAACAGATGCTTTTACCAGAAGAAGCACAGAGAGCTGCCGCTCATTCAAGCATGCACTTGCCAACGAAGTTTCTCTGGAAATAGACAAAGCTCATTAGATCGCACATGTCGGAGAAGGCATTGCACAGTAACGGCTGCTTTTTTGCACTTAATGCCATTTAGGCGTAGAAAGTGTCATTTGTGATGTGCTTCGCATCATAAGTGCAATGTTATGTTCTTAGAATGTGAGATGCATTGATAAAGGGGTTTACAATATGTAGTTTGTGCATTTGCATTGCATCACTGTTACTTACCCTTACTTTATAGCTCCATTTTGTTCAGTATTCTTATTATTTTTCTCTCCCTTTTTATTTTATCGTTAGCAGATGGAAGACTTTTTCTGAAAACCACAGTGATGTACTAACACCACGGCGTTGAAGACTGGCGGCATGTATCTTATGAAGATTCTCCAGAGTCCCTTTGCAGGGTAATTTAGTTACAGAAACAGGCCAATCACTCATAGAGGTGCATCAAGGGTTTATGCTTGGACTGATGTGGAAGATGGATTGTGTCCGAATGTACTATTAGGACTCTTTTTCTCACTGATATAAACGTTACGTTATGCCAGATGTGGAATTGGATATGATAAGCTGGCGAAGACAACAACTTGAGCACAGTAAAATGTACCTTTCGGTACACCTGGTGTTAATATTTACAACAAATTCACAGCACTGAAGATTTTTTATACTGTATTTAAACCAGCGAGAAAGCTTCGAAAATGAAATCTGATTCAGAGGTTTTGTTTTGTATTAAAAAAAGGGGAAAAAAACATAAATCCTTAATGTCATTACTATTTGCCAAGATGTTAAAGATTCAAACTTGGAGAAGAACCTCTGAAAATGTGAATTTGAATATATGTTGATCAACAGAAAAGACTAATATTTGCTTTTAATGTTTTCTAAACTAGAAGAAAAAAACAATCAAGTTTCATTTCTATCATTATTGTATATAAAATAACAGAAGATAGGTTAACTCACTCACTTTGGTATTTGTATATAATGGTAAAAGTTGGTATTGTGTATGCAGTAGATCTATTAGGAGAACAATACCAATGTTTATATTGAATTTATAGATTTGGTTTGTTTCTGAGCCATCGTTCTTTCAGTCCGCTGCCACTTTGGTGAGGAAGCATGCAGGCATGTAAATGTGTTGTCCTGAATTCATGTTATTCAATAAATACTTAACTGTGCTGAGCAAACGTACTTAGGGTTTCTTCACTCACGCCCATTTAAAGTTGATGAACACTATCTTTTTGACAGGTATATTTTCAATTTGCAGTGACATGAATCTAATTCTTGTTTGGATTGAATCTCAAATTTATGGAAAAGTTGTACAGATCCCCAAAGCTTATCTACCATCATTACACTCAATTCAGTGTATTACTTTCAGTGATAGGCCCTTTTAAATAATAAGTATTTAATGTATCATATTATAATTCTTTATTATTCTGGTCAATACATGCAACAGGTTCCTGTTGGAAAGTTGCAGACAAAATAGTGTTAGACCATCTTTTTAATCTGAAATAAAAAGAAAAGATAACTTTAAAATAATTCTTCATAATTTCCCCATGTGGATGATATTTGATTAAAAAAAGTGTGTTTAATTTATCTTTTTCATTTGTAATTTTTCATCAAACTGCAGAACTGTAATAATAATAATAATAAAAAAAAATAAAGTATACATTTTATAATGGATTGTTGGCAACACATTGTTGGCAACAAATACATGAATTCTTCTTTTTCCAATTCTTCTTCTTCTTTTGATTATAAAAATAAAAATAAAAAAAATATTAAGAAGATTCTTCAGTTATTTGACAGAACTTTTAATAATTGCCAGCAAAGATTGCAAGCATCTACTCCAGTCCTTCACATACACAGCATTTTTTTTTTTCTTTATAAAAGCTAAAATCAAGTAATCATGGCAATACCAAACTCTCACATTTAAATAAAGATTGAAACAATTCAGCCGGATGAGTTAAATTACACAGTGCTAATTAATGGTTATATTGAATATATTAAATAATAGATTACAGGCTTTTATTCTACCAAGTAGATGATGATGATGGTGATGAGGCACTTATTGGATAATCAAGAAAAATATGTGTTGAAAGGATCCTTTATTAGATGGATGTATCTAATGTTACGGGGCAGCTATTTATACTATAATCATAGACATTATTTGTCCTCAGTCTGTAACAATTCAAATGTCTATTGTGTTAAACTACATGTTAAAGTATCTTTTACCTCGTCAACGAGGACTTGCTTTTAAGTTTATTTTTATGTGATGTAAACACTGTAGCAAGATTTATGGACATTTTGTTCCTTTTTTCTTTCTATGGCAGTAAAGAAAACGTCTAAATATTGAAAGAATGTCTTGTTTTAAAGTGTTTTTCCTTCTTTTCTGATCCTGTCTCCTTTAATGACACAGTATGTAAGAGAGTGTGTGTGTGTGCGTGTGTGAGTGTGTTTATGCACACATACACAGAAGTGTATCTGGAGTTGCTGAGTGTGTCTCTTTTCTATTCTATGGTGTCATATAAGGTAATAAAATATTTGTGAATCACAGATTATTAGACTAAGCTCTTTTGCGGATGAATCACTGTCATTATAAACAACTTGAGAGAGTTTATGGGTGTTGACTCTATCATCACACATCAGTGTGTAATGCAGCTGAAGTCTTGAATCTGTGTAATTTTACCATGGTTCATCCAAAACGAATCCAGTGAGTGTATCGTAATAAAGAGACTGCAAATTTTAAGCCGCAAAACAAACATCACGTATGATATTACATAAGCAGCTTGCTTATATTTTAATCGGAAGGGCAATCAAAATTGTTCATGGTTGAGTTGTAAAACATGTGTTACTGAGCAATGACAATATCTAGCAGAATAAAACCACTCAGGCTTTGTACAGTGAGCACACGGCTCTACACAACACATGACTGAGAAATAATATGTTTCATTCATTCCAGCTGAATGAGCACAATATTCCACGGAAAAGCCACATATTCAAAATGTGTCTGAAGAAAGACGGAAACAAGAAGAAACTTCTCTCCATTTAAGTTAATTACTTATTGATAATATGTTAGGATTGAGCCAACCAAATTAGAGTCCTTTCTGTTATGCAGTTCATTTTCATGCTTCCATCATATATAGTATAAATAAAATCACAGTTCATGGGTGTGGGTTTTTCTTTTATTCATTTAATTATGCATTTATTTATTTTGAACGACTGCTCCTGGTTGTGACTTAGATAAAATCCTCTTAATTAAAAAAGAATTAAAAGGGTTCATTAATTTTTACATTATCTAATGAAAATATGTTCTTGGTTATATTGTTTTAATTAGTAATCATTGTATAAATGGTTTGCCCTCTTTGTGGTTTAAAAAAGGAAAAGCGATCTTCAACCTTTAGGAAGAATTGATGGATTTGATTAATCCTGTCCTAATTGTATGTTTGTCTCGCTTTAAATCATTCAATCATGACCTGAATGCCAATATATTATCAATACATAAGTTTTAAAAAAAAGCTGCGTATTGCTTGTTGTAAAATTGATGCAATTAACACTGTTTTTGAGCTAAAGTGAACTAACATTGAACTGACTTGAGCTAAGTAATGAAACTATTGTTTTACAATTTTATTGTTTAGAGCAAAATCTAAATTGTCTCCATAATTGAATTTCCATGATTGGTTCTGCTCTTTTCCTGTCTATTTCTGTGAAGCTGCTTTGAAACCATAAATCGCTAAAGAAATAAAGGTGATTTTATTTGACCTTCAAGCTGACAACCTTACATAAGCTCGCTTTCAATACCTTAAAGAGCAATGGTTCCTTATTTCCATTGTTAATTGTCCTGTTTATTTTTGTCATTATTTAAACTAATCAAGTGCCTAAAAAAAAGTTGAAAACACATTTTTATGGAAAGACTTCTTTATGACACACAATAAGTCTACAAGTTGCAGAGCTGAAAAGGTAATGCATAACAGAAATGACCCATGGGAGCACCTAACTGTTTGGTTCAGGAAACTGTCTTTGAAGCAATGCGACTAATTGATATTACTGCTAGTTCAAATTTATCAAAGATTAGGGAGAATTGACACTGAATGACAATTTCCTGTCGTAAGCAATTCTGATGGAAATGTGTTGACACTGCACGGCCGTGCGCAGGTCCATTTTGCATGCTTTTGAAAGCATGGCTGTAACAAAGAGGTTTCGAGATGAATAATTGACTGATCGCTACATAATTCAACACCGCATTGTAAAAATTCAAGGTCTGGAACGTTTCATGTTTTTCTTCTTTATTGAAAATGAGGTTAAAGTTTGTATCAACCTTGGAAAAACTACAAATAAAGTGATCAATGGTGACTGTAATTCAAGTTTGGCCCTTTCGTGAAAATAAAAGGTTTCCGTCACTCACTGGTGAAAGTTGAACTGTTAAGAGTTTGAGGCAGCTAAGAAGCCACAAATGTGCAGTCTATCAAATTGTTGATTTTTTGTTTTCTTTAGTGAATTTTAGTAGACATAAATCAGTATTGTAGCCCCAGCGGTGGATAAAGACTGTCTTTGGCTGAGAATATGATGTATTTCCTCTCCCTCAGACAGAAATATACAGTAGTTATGAGCTGTTTGATGTCTTGTTCTGCCCCAGCTATTTAAGCAAGATTCACCCCTCCAGCTAGATGTTTCATATCACTGCACATATTGTAATAAATTCATTTCAGTTAGAACATGACTTTGAGGCACAAAGACCAAAATATCCACGGTGCTGTAATCGTGTCCCGTGTCGAGCACATTTATTAGAAGCGTTGCTCATTCCAAACAAGAAGCGTGTCAATGTCATCACTTTGGAGTATGTGCTTTTCTTGTATCAAGTGTGCATATTTAAGACATCATTCAGGTAATTATTTCACACAATCTTTTCATTGCTAATATCACCATAACCAAGATGATAACATCAGACAGTCTGTAAAATCAGTTATAAGTTCTGAGTTTGTTGATTTTTTCCAGAGGCATACTAAAATGCAATATTCATTTTGTTGGTCAGACATAATTACTCACCCTCATTTGACATTCAGCACAGTTCATAAAGTAAAAAGGTATCAAAGACTCGCCGGCCATGTGACTCTGTTCTTCATCTGCTCATCTTTGAGTCGGCGAGGAAGGAAATCGCACAGGCTTGATTGAACACAAGATAGACTTAATGTCATCTAATCAGAAAGACCATTATGTATTAGTGGAACCACCAAACAGAATTATCTGACAAGGGGCAGGCCACATTATCTAAATTAACATTTCGCAAGCATGAACATGCAAGGCCACGGTGGAAAATGAAAGGCTACAGGAGAGCGGCCTGCATTTAGACATTCGGGCAGTAATTATTAATTTATGCTTGTCTGTGGTCTTAATGAAAATGAAAGCCAGGGAAGGATAATGTGCCGTGAAATTGAGTTTCATTTGTTCAGGGGCCACCTTTTAACTTTTCCTTTCTTCCCAGGAAATGAAACCAACCAGAGTTCTTGTGTGTTTTTCCTCTGTGAACCACCTCCCCCTGCACAGCCAACCAACACACATCTCTCCAGCACAGACAGACAAGCTCTTGACCTCTGCAGTATCTGTAAATATCCTGTCTACCGCTGTAATCTACTTTAGAGAGCCCTGCTTCAATGACTATTATTTCTTCTTTAATAACAACTGCCTGTTAGCACTTTGTGCTTTACCAACTGATGACACTAGTGTTGGGAGGTAACTAGTTACGTGTAACAGAATTATGTAATTTATTACAAAATAAATGTAATTGTAATAAGTTATATTTACTGAGAAAAAAAGTCTAATTAAATAAGTTTATTTTTTTACAAAAAGTGTTGCTTTTTTAGTATTTTTTCACACACACACAGATTTAACTGATTTCTTTCATAAATTGTAGTGACTGCTCTAAAATATGCGACACCAATATTTCAGGAGTTTAGTACAGAGAATAGGACAAATGCTTATTCAATAACTGTTTTATTTACTTTTGGGGTTTTGGATGATTTATTTCCTGTCATAGCTATGCAAAGATATGATTTCAAAAAAAGTATCATAGTTATTAAACAATTTCTTGATATTATTTTAAACCTGTATTTAACCTGATCTCAAATCAATTCTGATTTTGTGGAGGCTGTGCTTTAAAAGTAACATTTTTAGAATTTCTGACAGTAATTATAACACTTTTCCAGAAAAGTGTGACATGCCATACAAAGTGTTTTTTTTTTTTTTCATTAACCTTAATTTAATTGACAAAAGTACAAATAAAAAAAATCCAATGTTTTCTTTGGCCAAATTAATTTTATTTTGCAAATATTAACAAATTTTGATTTTGATGGCTGTAACACACTCCAAAAAAGTTTAGACAGAGGCTTGTTTACCACTGTGTCATATCAACTTTCTTTTTAATGACAGTGTTTAATTGATTGGGAAACAAGGATTATAATTGTTAAAGTTTTGCAAGCAAAATATTTGTCCAATCTCACTTGATCAGCAGTCTGTGATTGTCATTGTCTGATTCTTCTTTTCATAACATTTTCAATAAGAGACAGATCTGGACTGCAGGCAGGCCAGTCTAGCACATCCTCTCTGTATCATAGAAACCACACTGTTGTAGCACACGCAGAACGAAACCTGGCATTAACTTGATCTAAGAAGCATGGACTTCCACGAAGTCGTGATTTTGATGGAAGTATATGTCTCTGTACAATTTCAATATATGCGTCCATGTCAATGGTACATTCGCACATGCCAGTCAACCATGTTGTTTGTTCTGCTGCACCCACCATGACAGACATCTGATTTTGCAACTGTCGCTGATGAAAGTATGAATGGTCCCTTTGGTCTTTAGGAATGAGATCTCTATATCCACTTTTTTCCAGAAACCAGTTGAAATGTGGACTCATCTGACCACAGCACACATTTCCACTGTCTTTCTGAGATGAGCTTGGGCCCAGAGAACCCACAGCATCACTGAATAGAATTGATCTATGGCTTTCTCATAGAGTAACAGTGATTCAAGTTCAATTTATTGATGCAGTGGCAGACTGGGTTTAGTGACAGTGATTTTCTGAAGTACTCCTGAGGCCATGTGGCTATATTTAACACCGCAGCATGACGGTTTCTTAGGCAGTGCCATCTGAGGGTTCAAAGGTCTTGACTCATGCACATACAATTTCCTGCCTTGCCCTAGATTTCTCTGGATTCCATGAATCTTTTCACAATATTATTTATGGGATATGATGAAATATCCAAATTCTTTGCCATTTTGCATTGAGAAATTAGATTTTTGATTTTTTTTGACACTTCTCTCATGAAATTTTGCATGAAGTGGTGAGCCATGATCCACCTCTGCTTGCAAAGACTGAGATGTTCCTTTTATACTCAGACATGATACCCTCACCCACCAATATACCTGTGTCTTGATCTTGCCCAGTCCCCTGTCTTGTGTTTGGACTTTAGTGTTAATTCCTGTCTAGAGTGCCATTTGTAGTCAACTTGTAGTCCTATTGTTTTGTCTTGATTGCTTTCCGAGCTGTGCCTTGTTAACTTGTTATCCTGTTTGTGTCTCAGTGTATAAATAGGGTTTCAATTAGTCTTTGTCAGTCGTTGTTCCCCCATTGATGCTTGGTTTTGTTTATCTGGTTTCATTCCTGCTCCTGCTCAGTGTTCCTTTTTTCATATACCCATGTTTGTTTTCTTGTTTTGTCAATGAATATATAAATAATAAATTGGATCTGCCTCATCTCGACTTAATCCCAGCGTAAAATCCTGTTTAGCCTACTTAAACAATTTAATTTGTATATTCTATAACCTTTTCACTTTTATTTTGCATCTGTCCCAACTTCTTTGGAGTGTTCTAAAGCCATCAGAATCTACATTCTTAAACCAAAGCTGAGCTATCTCATTGCAAACTTAATAAAGAGGTTGGAGTTGTGTGACAATGTGCGGTCGTGGGTCAGCAGAGTGAAGAGGAGGGGGCTCAGCACACATCCTTGGGTGTCCCCAGTGTTCAGTGTGATGGTGCTGGATGTGTTGCTGCTGACCCGTACTGCCTGAGGTCTTCCAGTCAGAAAGTCTAACAGCCAGTTACACAGCGAAGTACTAAGCCTCAACTGGACCAGTTTGTGAATGAGCTGTTGAGGGATGATTATGTTGAATGCTAAACTGAAATCTATGACCAGCATTCTAATGTAAGAGTCTTTTTTCTTTAGATGTGTGAATGCTGAGTGGACGGCAGTGGAGATGGCACCATCGGTCGAGTGGTTGGACCGATATGCAAACTAGTGTATTTTTGGGATCACACTCTTTAAGTCTGCATGGTTGAAATCCCCAACTATGATGAGAAAAGCATCAGGGTGGGCTGTCTGCTGCTCACTGATGTGCTTGTACAGTTCATTTAGTGCATTGTTCCTGTTGTTGTTGTTGGAGCTGGGAGGAATGTAAAAAGAAATGAGAAGTATGGCTAAATATTCCTTCAGCAGATAGAACATCCGGCACTTAATAATCATAAACTCCATCAGGGGTGAGCAGTGTTTGCAGACCACAACAGCATGGCGGCACCACGCATCCTTGATGTAAGCACAAAGCACAAAGCCCGCCGCCGCGTGATTTAAGCTCCACACCCTTGATTACTTTGGCAAGCGTTACAGAACATTGTAACAAATCAAATCAAAGATTTTACAGAACAAATCAAAGATTTTCATAAACAGGCTTTTTTGATTTAATACATATATATATATATATATATATATATATATATATATATATATATATTATAAGAGAACATAAGTGTAATTGGGAAAATGACCACCAGTTGCTAAAGTAGGATTAGTCAGTAATGTTGTTAAGGTGTGGATTAGCAAATGTCAGTTGAACAAAAAGGTTTAACTTTTATTCTGTTTTTTAGAAAACTATTTTTTGAAACCAAAAGTTATCTGTATAACTTCTAAAGACATTTTTAATCATGAAACAACCATACCATACATAGTAGTAAACTCAAGTAACCTAATACAGATTCTCAGAGCAAGCGTTTTGAGAAGGATCTGAATTCAAATATACTGCGTTAATGACAGATGTGAGCACCAATGAGATTTTTGTGTGCTTTATTGTTCTTTGCCCTATTTTCCTTATATGGTGTGCTATTGTGCACTAACTGTGCAGCAGGTAAAAAAAAAACTTGTGCGATAGTTTTATCTACAAGTTTAGATCAATAAAAAGCTTGAGTACATGACAGCAATTATTTTGGGCAAACCACTCCTTTCATATTACTCCAGTCCAGTCAAAGCCGTATCACTCTTTATCTACTCATTTATCTTGGGATATTCTGAGAGCCATTGTAAGAGTAATTTTATAAGTTTTTTTTATTGTATTTATTTTTTATTTTTTGCTTTGTAAGCAATATATAAACAATATGTATTTGTTTATTCAGCATATACAGAAAATAACAGAACAATGTAAGGTTACTTACAGAAATGTTTGAGATTATTTATTTTTCATTACAGTTTTACCATTTCCAAACTTGCAACATAATTGCTAATAGTGTAGCCTCATGTTTTATTAATCACATTTAAAAGTAAATAAATGTAAATTTCATGTATCAATATTTTAAAGATATACTATGAGCCAAAGAGGACACAAAAGTGTGTTGAGAAAATTGCTATACAGTTATAAATGTCATTGAAGAGCCTTTAAATGCACAGGCAGGTTAGATAACAAATGCCATGTTATTCATATTAAAAAGATTTCAATAGGCTTATTTATTCTGATCTGATATGATCTACTGGAAACAAATGAAAATGTTGTTCCAATGAGATCTCTGTGAACAAAACCTCTACAACAAGAGCAAAGCCAGAATCAAGTGTCTTGATCCAGGGATTTTTCCTCATTTTGTCCGTTTGTCAAAGGGAATGCTTGGGTGCATGAGGACAAAACGCAAACCCTCCGAACATGCAGACACACAGAAACACATTCAGAAGCTATTAACCCTCCTCCAGCTCATCAACTTTGCTTTTGCAATCTTCCTTCAGAACCATTAGAATACCCTGAAGAAATGACTTTCCAATTAAAGGGGATCTAGGAGAAGACAGCCTTTTTATCTCTGACTCCAGGAGTTCTTTATTCCAATCATTTAAATTGGAATAGATTTTTCAATTTAGCCACTGACTGCTCTGGACATGCAGCAGAGGAGGCCAAATAGAGCTGCGTTCTGAAATATTTGTCCCTCATAAAGTCACGGTGGCCTCGAACGCATTAATGTGTTTTTCACACCACTGCAGCAGACAACAGATTTTTAGCTCAGCATGCTGATGGAGAGAAAGCCCATCAAGACTGGCCACCTCCCCACGCTGCAGAGCACTGAACTGGTGCCTGAGGGTTTTTTTTTTTTTTTTCTGGCATAGTATGATTGGGTTTATTTTTCTTGTAAGGCAAAGGCAGCTGTTACATTGTGCACATGTAAATGTCTGACTCAATTGATAAGTAGTGATCATGAGTGTAATATGTTGATCAGAGGTGTTGAAACTGTGAGGCCCACTGTCTGTCCACGTCTGGGAATAATAAATGTAGTATGCCTATTTTGGCTCACATTAAAGGTACAATTGTCACAAATGTTTTAATTCTCCTATAGAAAGATGTTTTCTCCACTTTTAGTTTACTCCCCAAAATTGTAATAGTTTATTTTTGCAGTGCCTGCTACTTAAAATTAAGACTTTAGGATATATATATATATATATATTCATAATTACCTATTTTTTACATATTCGTTAAATACATAAATAAATCAACTAATGTATAATGATTTCATACACGTTATTCTAATCGTATTCCTATGTTAAATATTTCACATTTTGTCACTTCAGGTGATGAGCCCTACTACAGATTTCATCTGCAGTTTAACTAGGTCACAGTAAAAGAGAAAAGCATCTAAAATTATGTTATAAGTTTTATTTAAAGTATCCTTATGTTAAATTGATCACATTTGTGTCTTGGGTGATGAACTTGATCTCAGAATTAATTTTCTTTCAGTAAGATAGTGTCAGTCATAAGACTCATGAGAATCTGGCTGTAGAAGACGATGCATACAACATTTAAACAATGCCATAGACCCTGAAATTGCTTAAGTGTAGCATTCATGTTAGGGGAGCCCACCAGCAAAAAAAAAAAAAAAAAAATAGATAGAAATTGTATTTATCTGCAGTAGAGAGTTGTTCAAAAGTTGCACATGCAATAAAAATCTACATTGTTGTTGACAAAAGGAGACATTTGCAAGTTGTGTTTCCTTCATTGGATTGTTGGCCAATATCCACCATATCCAAAAGCACTTTTTTTTTCTGTTTTATAAAATATCCCGTTACTGGTGTGAGAAACCACTGCAAGTGATCCAAAGCGATGATCGTTAATACATTAGGAATGATCTGTCCTGATAAATCAAACTGAATCAAAAACAATTTATTTCGTTCTTTTGAAAAAAAAAACAAATGCACAAATGTGAGAGAGAATAAATAGCACTGGAATATTTGTACTTGAGTTCTTAAATCCCCTTGCAGTAAAAACAAATAAATCTGAACTTAAAGGTGCTGTAGGGAACTTTTGTAAAAACATATTTATTAAACCTGTCATTATGTCCTGACAGTAGAATATGAGACAGATAATCTGTGAAAAAAATCAAGCTCCTCTGGCTCCTCCCAGTGGTCCTATTGCCATTTGCAGAAGCTCAATCACTCCCGGTAAAAATTAACCAATCAGAGCTGCGGTCGGTAACTTTGTTTGTGTTAAAAATGTAGAAAAATTTATATAATAAGCGAGTACACCATGAATCAATTTTCCAAACTTTGTTTTTGGTTTGTCCTGAATCACTAGGGTGCACCTATAATAAGTGTTTATATTCGGACTATTTTAGATTGCTTCGTGGGTACGGCGGTGGAGTAACCCAGTACCTTTGTGATTCTTCATAGACATAAACAGAGAGAAGTAGTTCCGGCTACGGTGTTCTTCCGCAAGATGCAAGCAGTTCTGTTTATTAACCGCTAGAGCGTCAAAGTTCCCTACCGCAGCTTTAATCTAACTTAAAGAGAAATAAAAAATCACAGACACACACACTGGCCAAACTTGTGTGTTTAACAGGCTTTAGCTACTGTGTAGTCCAGCCCCTAACAAGCCCTGCCATCAACACTGTAAATTTCCCCAGCTTCAGCCTAGGCGGAAACAGTTGTCTTCTTCAATTACAAGTGGAATCAGATGTGCTTGTGTTTTCCAGTCAGGCCTATGAAGTCCTCAACAGCTCTGGCAGCTGCCTTTTAATGAGCATTTATTGTTTCGCTGGCCATGGATACCACTTTTAAAGGGTCAGGTTCAAGGCAGAATGATTTTCTTCGCACTGCTTTACAGAAGTGTTTAAAGAGGGTTTTGTGGACTGATGGTTCACTCTCGGCTTCCTGACAACTGTGTTGGCTTGTTTGGCTCTCTCCCCTATTTCTTTTTTCTTTTTCTCTTTCCTGAGTTGTTTAATATAGTTGTGTCGCAGGAATACAGAGGAGAAGATTAATGGACGCAAAGGATTGGTGGCAGTTGTGGGGAGATTCAGGACAGAGCAGGCCAGCAGCCATCTGTTCTCTCTACCTTTATGGCTCTCTTAATGTGGGACAGGAGACAAAAGCATCTCCGCCACCAGGCAGGCGGTGGGCATTTCTGTAGCGCCAGTATAAACTAATTGTCAGTTCTTTTGACGATGCACAAGCCAGCCGCAGACACAAACACATACACACACACAGAGTTTCTCCCAAATGTCTTTTTACCTTTCAATCAAGCTTGGTTGGGAATGGTCCAAGACAGTTGCAGCACGTTTGGAACATCGCTACGAGAGAAAAAGTGATTAAAAGATCCTCTTGAGGCAAAACAGATCATTCACGGAGACAGGATGGCGCGTAATCAAATTAAGATGAAAATATAGAGATGGCCCTTTGGTCTTTTGAAATGAAACAGAGATGTTCTCAGAACTTCATCAAGTGTTGGCCCATGCTCAAACGCAAATGCGGACTGGCACTGCTTTCTTCTGAACGTCATAATCAACTTCAGTAGAACTTGTGTAGCCTTCGAGTAGAGTCAGACATATCGTAATTATGAGCTATGTGGACCTTAACAACCAAGTGTTGTCATATTTACCAGTGAGGAACTCATAATTGTTTGTGATACTCATATTATGTCATGTTTCCATGAAAGATTGTGAAAAGCAGCTCTGCAGCAAATGATGTGGACAATTTTGGCTTAGTTATTTCTATTTTAAGTGCTATAGTATATATTTGTACATGACAGCATATGGTCAATGTCAAGTTAATTACTTATTACTTATTTGATAATGATTTAATAGTCTGAACCTATGTCATCATAATGACTTTTTTTCAAATATTATTTGCCTGAAATCTATTAGAAATTCTCAGGTTTTAAAACATTTTACATTCTTTTCTATTGCGTTAATTATTTTAATTTGTTCCATGCCAGTTTGTTATTGTTGTATCAATTATTTCAGGTAATGCTGCCCTTGGTGCCACATAAAAACAGAATGAGCTGTGGTTAGGTCACTTTGAATATCTCTTCTTGGCCAGATTATGCTGTAGTGAAGTCCAGATTTTATGTTATCAGTCGAAAGTCTGGCTTTGTGAGACTAAATTGACCTAAAAGACTTAATTCTGATATTTGAGGAAAATAAAAGACCTCTTTGTTTCACACGGGCTTATTCTCATCGCACAAACCCGTCTTATGTTAAACAACAACCTCACTTTTCTCTGGCGGTGTCGACATCTGTAAAGCAAAATGAAGTTTCCTCTCTGAGTATCAATCTTGTAATTGAGCTCTCGGAGGCTGCTACGTGACACGCACACACAAGAACCCCTTCCCGCTGTCAGATCCCTACACGCGGATGCCCTGCGCTGTCACACTGGAGTGGTCTATTTTCCTCTCTCTCACAATCATTCTTCTGTCTGCGGCTCCCTGGGCCCTGCAGTGGGAGTCCGCCTGCGCACTTAACGTGTCAGGTTTCAATTATTTTGAATACCAAAAACCTTCCCATAATGAGGTATGACACAGACATGTAGTCGAATTTTAAATAGGATTTAATTGTTTTCTCGGTTGTAACTTCAGTCGGATAACAGAGACAGAGGGGGATGGATTGAGAGAGGAAGAAAGAGGGAATGGATTGCGAGAAGTGGGTGGGAGAAAGATGAATTCAACAAGCGAGGGAGACAGACAGAAAAAGTCTCTGATCTGTTTCTTAACACAAATCTCTCTTTGTAAGCTGTAGCTAGGGCCATGTTTGGAATTACAACTTCCATGTCTCTTATCCCTGTTGTAATTCCACCTTGAATTTTCCGCTGGTGTGATACGATGGATCATGGGGAAGTTTAAGTGAGACTGAATTAAATATTTAACCGATCCGACACAAGGCCTGTCTGCTCCACAGTGCTACAATTAAACCGGGGTGCCGTGCTTGCATGTGCAACACTCGATCCCCGCTGAACGCTGTCGGGAACATGCTACTTTACAGACTTAAAATAAATCTTGTCCTAATCTATTGAAAAACCTGACAAGTGGAGCCCAAGGTTTCAAGGCACTTAGCTGAGTAGTGTAGAAAAAGGACTGTACATTATTTATGCCCCCTAATGGTGCTGCTATTCTCTGTGTGTGAATCAGCACTGGGCTCGTCCGCTAAAATAGCCGCCGCTGTAATCAAAGCCATATGTTTTCCTCGCCTCTCTTCCTCTAACTGACAGGTCAATGGACTTGTCTTTGCATTGAGCGCATCCTTTCAGGGAGATCACACCTTATGATATAGATTAAAGAGCGCAAGGTCTTTCTCCCCACCTCTGACCAGATAAGATCCTAATGCATAAGTCAGCGAGGGTTAATGCAGGCACCGCCGGGAACCGCGTGATTTCTGTGGCTATAGAGATAATGAAGGGCACCATCCAATCGTTTTCAAACACCATTATCCACCTCAGTTTATTAGGCCATTATGCCACTTTTGGCATGGTTTTGTATAAGATTTTTCTCTGCTTGGGGATGCCTGGAATTTCCAGACCAGATTCTTGAATGCTTTATCGCAACTGGAGATGACCCTACAGAAGATCTTATGAGGCTAATCTTTATCTTTGTCGACTATGTGTGAAAGAAAGTATGTTTATTTTGAATATTAGGGGTACAATCAGACTAACAATGGGTTTATGATCATGTATTATTATGATGATTATTACCGTGTTATTACTGAGTACTGATTGACAGAATTTAGGAAAACGGTAAAAGAAAAATATAACATGATATTAAAATGAAAACATTACCATATATCCATATGTTTTAAAATATGTTTTTATTTAAATTATCTATTTGATTAAACAAAATGTCATAACTGGATCTCCCAGTGAAATAACTTCTCACAGGTGACATTTGATGTCCAATCACATTGTTCCTATAAACCCCGCCCCTTTCTTACAGTCAGCTGCAAGCTTAATAATGCGTTGATAATGTGTTTCATTCGGATGTAAATCACAATATGGCGGGAAAGATCTGTTGCTACTTCCATTATATAGCAGACTTTCAAGTATTCCGGTTTAATGTCTTTTAGTCACATTAATTATATTCCAGTCTTTAAGCCGCACAGTAGTTCTTCTATTATTATGAACTTCTGTGCAAACAATCCAGACGTCTGATGAAAATGTGTCTATTTTTAAAACTTTTAAGAGCTCTGTGGTAATATATATTTTGTGGAATCTGTAGTAAACATCTAGAGTTCAAGCACATGTCCTAAGTAAGACATGCTAACTGTAAAGCTGTTAACATGAATAACATTCCCCTTAAATGGTCTGAGGAAGCCAGTCAGACACTAGCAGTTCCAGTCATGTTTTTTATATGATTTGTGAGTTTGGCTCTGGTATAAGTGCTCACAAACACTAGAATCCCATTATAATTCCCATATCACAATATAAAACTGCAACAGCTGAGGCATAAAAACAACACCATACCAACTCCACTGAAGTCACCTGAGACGGTGCAGAGCAATATTGAACCAAACAGATACCGCAGGCCCACTCTGATCATCACTTGATAGTGTGCTGACAGGCAAACTCTATTAAGCTGTCTTCAAATATGCAAAATGATATGATTTTACAATGATTACATATTCACTTCCCAGCTGGCTGGCTCCGTGCAACTCCATTTGTCATTGACTATTGTGTCCAATTATATGATTAGCTCCGAACACTCCGCCACTTGGAGAGCTCTCATGTGTTCCAGTGCACTGACTGATTCACAAACAAAGTCATTACAACATGTATTCACACATATCAAATAACAAACAGATGGCCATTGTGCGATGGCTGATTTGTTTGTAACACGAGCGGCTGAAAAAAAAAGGTAGTATTTGCTTGGCTTTGTTTAAGCACCGACTGTTTTATCCCCAGAGAGAGACATCTGGCTGCCGAGGCGGCTAAATCAACTCGAATGAAAGACAATCTTGTTTCCATTAATTTTTCCTGTGGCAAAAGCACTTGTTATGAAGATTCTAAATTAGTGAAAAAGCTTCCAGATAATTCATCATATGCGTCGGACAGAAGACCGCGGTTGCTCAGAGAGTGTCTGTCTCCATTAACTTGCTGTGATGTGTATCAGGTGGGGGTGGCTGAAGTGTGTGTGCGTTAACATTTGCAATGCACAACTTACAATAGCTTAATACTGTTTGGGCAAATTTTCAAACTGAAGCATAATTGTGCTGAGTGTATTTATACAGTGGCGCCAAAATGTGTTTGGACATTTAAGTCACTTTAAAAATGTCTTAAAACTTCGATTGCATTTGTTTCAAAATATCAAACCAGGTGGTATCTGCAAAGGATTTATGTTAGAGTTTCCTCAGAATTTACTTCAGTTTATCTGTCTCAAGGTCATTTTTATGATGTTGGTTCCCCTCAAGTTCCCATCTGGTGTATTCATATTAAAGACTGTTTGAAAGAAAAGGTGCTATTGAATTTACTTCAGTATTGTGAAATATTACCAAGTGAAATGGAATAATGAACGGGGCTAGATTTTTAAACACTTCCTCACCATCAAGTTGGGAGGAACAGTAACTGCTTGCTTCAGGACAGTAAACTTGGACTGGAGACAGTTTTTTAGAAATATATACATTTTAATTAAAGTTAATCAAGTAAAGTGCAGGGTATACATTGGGTGTTTGATGCATAGCAGATTCATGGAAGCTTTTCTTTTTCTTTCTTTTTTTTTTTTTTTGTACAACATAATTAAGTTTGAAGTTGATATTAATGTATAAGGTCTTATAACCAGTCACCACTATTCAAAATTTCACAATTTGTCCCTTTTTTGTTCCTTCAGGGTTTCATATAAATTGTCCTGCAGTGTGGCATAAATTGAAAAATTGCTAATTTAACATACAGTCTCTCAGTAATCATTAGTTCACAATAGCTGCAAAACATGAAGAGTAATTATAACAGAATGAGAAAAAAGAAACATTAGATATAGCCACAGGATGTGTCAGCTTCCCAAAGAAGAAATCAGTCCATCTGTCAGCAGTCACATATTTTATGGAAAGTTAAAGAAAACTAAGGTACATTTTTCAATGAAAACAATTTAAAACCATTAGCAAATATAATACCTCTTTCAAGTATTTTATTAACATAACATGACACCACCTGATGGTGATATCGGGACAAAGCACAATACGAGTAGAATAAATGAGCCCTGGTTAGTAGCGCCATCTGCAGGCTTCTTAAATGCTCAAGTTTACAGTCTTGCTGTTACAAAATACTGTTTCAGTTCAGTTTTAAATGTGATCAGCTAATCAGCTTGTATTAAACAAAATGTATATATTTGAATATTTTAATTTGTTTATATATATATATATATATATATATATATATATATATATATATATATATATATATATATATATATATATATATATATATATTTGTAAGGTAAGTACGACATGTTCCTGGATCAACATTTTTGTTAAAAATATAAATTTAACCCAATCCCTACCCCTAAACCTAACCCTACCCATAATTTATTCCTAAAATCCGTGGGAAATTTGAGCTGATTAACAAGGATGTAGAAGCACCTAACCCTGATTTTAAGCCTAAAACAGATATTTCCTGAAAAGTTGATTGGAATGTTGTTCCAGGATCAACAAGGATGTTAATCCAGGAACATGTTGTACTTGGTGAAATCATGCTCACCATAAGCATACTTTGACAAATCTAGCATGTTCTGCAGAGACTGCAAAGAAAGTGTTGCAGTTCAAAGTAATGGATTTCAAACATCTTGCAGTGATAATGTAACAACACACTGTAAACCCTCTAAAAAAAATTATAATTTTGCTTTGATTGGTATACTGCTGAATGAGTAAGGCAAAAAAGAACATTCAACATAAACCAAGTTCATTGCCACTTAATCTCCCCTTACACAATTTTAGCTTTTACTCATCATTCCAGGTGGCATGGCATGCTGGGAAATAGAAATCCCATCCCAGTTTTAGCTCAAATTTAGTTTGTCGGAATAAAAAGAAACAAGTTAATTAAACTAAAAACAATTAAACAATTCAGATTACTTATAAGATGTCCGTTTCATGAACTCAGAAGTAAAAGCAAGTTGAAAATACTCATAAAAGTAAATTTGTTTAAAGACATTTGTTTAATTTAAGTTTGCGCTACTCAAACCAGTTCATTATTTAGAGAAGGGTTTACAGTGCAGCCCCACACTGGCCTAATTTTTATATGTATACAAGAAAACTAAACCTTTTATTAATACTGCGTTATATGTGGCTCTAACTGTAGCCTCTCAATTTAGAAAATTAATCTTTCTCAATCTTTAAAACTCTAAATTTTTAAAACAACACACATACTTGCTGCATGAAACACAACAACTGAAAAACAAACAGTTTGTCTTAGGGTGTATTCACACAAAGTTATTTTGAAAGTGAACCCTATGCAAGTGAACAGTGATGCAATGCAGCAACTACCAATGAAGACACTGGAGCACATGTGATCCATCTCGTAAGTTGACTGGGTACTTACTGCGAACAGTTTCACTAATTAGTATGATCATAATTTTTATTTTCTGCGATTTAAATCTCATTCTGGAATTTAATTGCAAAAATCTACGTTTGCATTCAGTTTACATTGCTTCAATCAGCTGTATTATTTCTCAGATCATGGCACTGGTCAGGTTGCTGAGCGATCGAACGCTGTTGGTGTGAAGGCTCTTCCTCCGAACGCTCCTCAGATAGTTTCTATACAAGATCACGCTGATCACACGGTCCTGAAACTGCTTTGACACAATGTAGAAGAGAATGATGTCCAGCACTGTGCTCGCATTCATCAGGAAGGTGGTGAAGGCCCCCCAGGTGTTGTAACCACTCTCACTGCTGGCCAACAGCATGGAAACAAAACAGATGTGGTAAGGCACAAAACACACCAGAAGCTGAACGATCAGTGTGATGATGATCCGGATGGACTTCTGCTTGACTTTGGGCTTCAGTTTGGACGTGCGTCCATGGATAAGGTTGTCTACGATGACCAAATAACAGCCCACCATAATGCACACCGGCACCAAGAAGAAGAAGACAATACGTGCGAAGTGGACAGGATTGTCACGGCGCAAGTAGATGATGTCGTGCATCTTGATGCAAGTGGTATAGTTTGTGTTGCGGTCAGGGTCTTCTTCCAGGAGAACAAGCGGAGCTGTGCTGCCCAGGGTCATGATCCAGACTCCCGCACAGGACAGCAAGGCTTTACGGACGCTTTTTAGTTCTCGGGTGTGTCGCGGCTGCACTATGGCCACATAACGATCTGTGCTAATGAGTGCGAAGAGCCACAAGGCCAGGCAGGGATAGAGCACCGTCAGTGCCGCATTAATCCTGCAGAACACGTCTCCAAAGGGCCAGTAGTCTTGACTGTAGTAGACCATTCGAAAAGGCAGCAGTAAGATAAATACCAAGTCCACTAAAGCGACATTGATCATGTAAATAGTGATGGAGTTCCGTCTTTTAGTGGTCAAGGCAAAGACCCAGAGGGCGGTCAGGTTGACCACTGTGCCAATGACGAAGATAATGATGTAAAACACTATGCTAGCAATCCGGTACACATAGGGGACGTGGCCCTCGTTGATGACAGGCGAAGTGTTATGGTCCATGATGGTTTGCCTGATTTGACCATAAGAGAAAGAGAAACCAATTTAAAACAGTAGTTTATTAATTCAAACTAAGCCTGTTGCAGCATATTGAAAACGGTTATAGACCTTAATCAGAGTAGCATTATATTTCATTTTTGATGGGAATTAAAATGAGGATCTACAGTAATAGACCAGTAATCCTCAAATCTGGCTTGCAAGATCCACTTTCCTGCAGAGTTTAGCTCCAACCCTAATCATACAAACCTACCTGTGATTTTCTAATAATTCTGAAGACACTGATTAGCAAACTCAGGTGTGTTTGATTAGGGTTAGAGTTAAACTATGCAGGAAAGTGGATCTTGCGAGCCAGATTTGAGGATCACTGTAATAGACATACAGCTTGTTCACTGGATTGTGCCGATTGTTCATCCTATCAAAGTAGACAAAATAGTAGTTTTGAAATTTAAAAGGTCTAGGAACTTTATACATTGTGTGCCACTGTAAAGACTGACACCTCATTTTCATCCATGTAAAATTCAATATGGCCTCTACTCTGAGTAATGTCTATTGAAAATTTACACACTTTACAGATGCAAATTTATTTCTAATAACTCTTGTACTTTCTGTAGTCTCTTGCAAGTGTGATGCAAGTTTGTTGTTGTTTTTTTTTACTTACACTTAATAGAATAGTAACAGAACATAAATATGTCTTTCTTTTGTCTGAGCAAAAAAAGAGTCTTAAAACTATATGAAGTAAGTAAATGATGACAGAATTGTAATTTTGGGTGAACCAACCTTTTATGACATGACACTTTTTACATTTTAGTAAAAAATGTTAAGACACCAAAATGGTTTTCAAAAAAGTGAAAGACAACCACCCTCAGATATGAGTGTTAAGGTAAAAAAAGAAGAAGAACAAGAAGAAACTAACAAAAATATTGAATATTAGTCAGTATACCAATACATCATAAAAAGAAGAATGCTACTTTCACTACAGTTCTTTGTTATTTATTGTTTTGACTTGTCATTGTCAAATTTCCGTGCAGAATTAGTTTATATTCATCAACAGTCATCCTGCACCTTAAAAAATCACTCTACATACGTTTTTGAATATATAATGTTAATGAATGGTCTACTTACTATAGAAACCACATTTGATCTACAACATTGTCTTCTGATAACGTTGGCTGTTCGTAAGACCTATGGGTTTTCAATGGCCACATTTTGTTCAAGATTACAAAGTAAAAAATTGAAAGGTACAAACCTCAGAGATCCATGTTGTTGGCATCGTATTTGTTCTGAGGGCTGTACGGTTGATGACTATAATGTGCCCTTGCTGCCGAGCTTCGATCTAACAGAGGAAGTTATGCCTTTGTCTTTATTTAGATTAGAATTTTTCTTTTGGTTTCTGTGAAGCCCCTTCACTTCCTGTAATGCATGTACTAGTGGAGAATATATCTCAATAGCAAACTCTATGACATATGCACTTTGAGAGCAGTGGAAAAGTAAAAATGTGACAGGTTTGGGTGCTGGTTATTGATTGGGAAAATAGGGTTTGTCACACAGCATTAGCTCTCTTGGGAACAGCTCACAGCAGGTGGCAACAGAAGGCATCTGGTGTTGAAGAGTTTTAATTAAACACAGGATGCTGAGGTTGGTGGTGTGCAAACAGGAAATGAGATCTTTGTAATGAACAGGGCAAAAAGAAAAAGCTAACCTGATCAACCACGTTTAGACACAACAATCTGTGGTCAACTTAATATCTGAAAACTAAGACTACCTATGATTGTTGTCTATGCCACATCTCTCTCTCTCTCTCTCTCTCTCTCTCTCTCTCTCTCTCTCTCTCTCTCCATGTGCTCATAGTTTTATGTACGTTTAAATTCTGTCACCATTTGCTTACATTTATGTCATTCTAATCCAAACCTGTATTACTTTCTGTCCTCTGAGGAACACAAAATATCATATTTTGTCATGATATCTTTGGAATATCTTTGGAATGTGAATAAAAGATGATTTTGGGGTGAACTATCCCTTTAATTAATGCTGTTGTTGTTCTGTGACTTACTGTGGTAGCAAAACCCACACGAGTGGAGTGTTCCAGCAGCCACAGTTCGGCCCGGAAGAAAGAAGGTACTTTAAAAACATCAACACTAAAAACCTGTAATATATGAAGTACATTCATATTCTCCATTATTGTGTTCCATTGTGAACTGTTACCTCTAATAGTCGTGCCAGTGTGACACGACGCCTACACTGTACATCGACTGATTCATTCACCCTCTTTTAACCTTGTCAGACATTTCCTCTCTTCAACACTCGCCCACATCAGGAAGTCACTATAATTTTTAATTTACCCATATGTGGATTACTGACACACAAACATCATTCTCTTACAGATCTGTAGTAGAGACCTGGGGATTTTTTGTTTTTGGTGAGATTCTTGTAAAAGTATAGAGAAATGAACTGTAAAATGAGGAACATCTGCTTGGTCTCTGGGTGCACGCAGTCTGCGTTTTTTTTCAGTTCCTCCATATTAGAAAAAGGGGAAGGAAGGGTGGTCCTATAAACAACCATAATTTAAATAATATAAAAATGTTTTATATTGCAAATATTCTCTTATTTTTTATTAAGTTCCATTATTAGTTTACTTGTATCACTTAGAGCTTGGGCAATACAAATTAATCTATATTGTCTTGGCAATGCAAATTAGACTCCCAGCATGCCTTACTTTTCCTCCAAATCATTAATGAATGCCATACATAGTAGGCCTATTATAGAATCTATGAGAAGTGAATATCATAGTTCTAGAGAAGGGACACCAAAATAATGACTTCATCTCACTGTTTTTATAGACTTGTATGGAAATATGAGATAGAGGCGACAGAGACAGACTTGAGTCTAAAACTAAGACACTGTGATACATATGAACATAATGAAGTTATTTTTTTTCATGGGTTTGTACGTTCCTGTAATATTAGGAGATAAAAAATGGTAAACAGGTCATATACATATAGTCTGCCAGTGTAGATGACATAAAATAAAATCAGTGTTGGGCATGCTACTGTAATTAAATTAGGATATTTATCCACTGTAAAAATAAAGTATGGGATTACTGCTCATTTTAAGGTCATTTAATTACAGTTACTTATAAAGTATTCGCGTTACATGCAGTAAATAATTTCAACAGTTCTAAAATCTAAATGCAGCGTCTTTAACCCTCGCGTTCACTTTCAGTTTTTCCTGATTCACAGAGAAACCTTAAATACGACTAAAATCAATCGAATCTAAAAGGGGACTACTTTTATTTGTGAACACTGACAATAACAACAAAACATCGTGTTCGCAAAATAAACAAATCAAAGGGTGCACTTTCTGCCATCTAGGTCTCCCTCAGTAACTTTCTACACGTCACAAACTTAGCGAATATTTGACACAGAGACATGAGGAATATGTCTATAGAAAGTTTGTGTCTACATTACAATTCAAATCGAAAACAAATATTCTCTGATTATGTAATCCATATGAAACTGAAGTGAGGCACAGTCTTTCCTGCATCTGAAAGCTTGAAGTGTCTAATTTTAAATGAATGAATTAAAATGATTATCTGATTATGTAATCCGTTTGAAACTACAGCGAGGTAGCCTACAGTCTTTCCTGCATCTGAAAGCTTGAAGAGTCTATACTTTTAACCTGTTAAATGTCATGTTGACATATATCATTGGAAAGCCTAAAGACTGTAGTTTTGATGTTTGGTCACAATTTTTTGAAATATTTTACAGAGCAACTGTTATTTATTAATATGCAAGAAGAGTACTCAGAGTCAGAGAACGCGTTCAGACCTTTACTTTGAAATAGTGATGCATAGTTGAAATAATGAAAAATCTGTAAAAATCTTTATTCATTTTCATGGAGATTTCAAAAGATAACAGCCACTTTGGTCTAAAAAGGTCTAAAAGTGTTTTGATATCGAAAAAACAATGGATTATCTTTTTTTGATGCATTGTGAACTATAACGTCCAAGGTTCTCATAGTATTTATTTTTATGAGTTTGTTGAGGTTGAATTGAAATCAAATACTACCATACTGACCCTTAATACTGGAAAAACTTTTTTCAGGTCACTCAAACCATTTATGGAAACGAAGTCACCCATAAACGGTTACTAATGGGGTTTAATGGTCATCTAGTGGAAAAGCTTGGTACTACGCCCAAACAAAATCTCACTGAAAGCTCTTTTTGGAGAACAAACTCAAATTCGGAACAAAACTTTTTTTGGTTTTGATTTTCTAGCAGTTTTAAAGTAAAACATGTTTTGTTAAATACATATTTTGTATAATATATCAATATTTAGATTATTCTATTTAAAATTGTCTGTTATATAATTTATTAATTTATTCCGTTATAAACATTTTTGTTATATAATCTTTATAACTTTTAGAACTTACTTCTACAAAAATCTGCCAAGTGTCTGCTTTAAAAAGAGACCAACGTTAAAGGGGGGGTGAAATGCTGTTTCATGCATACTGAGTTTTTTACACTGTTAAAGAGTTGGATTCCCATGCTAAACATGGACAAAGTTTCAAAAATTAAGTTGTACGTTTGAAAGAGTATTTTTGGAACAAATAACTCCTTCCGGTTTGTCACAAGTTTCGGAAAGTTTTTTTTCGAGTATGGCTCTGTGTGACGTTAGATGGAGCGGAATTTCCTTATATGGGTCCTAAGGGCACTTTTGCCGGAAGAGCGCGCTCCCGTATAGCAGAGCAATGAGAGCACAACAGACTTCACTGATCAGAGCGAGAGCGTCGTGAAATGTCACAAAAGAAGTGTGTTTTTGGTTGCCAGGTCAAGAAAACCCTGCACAGATTACCAAAAAAAAAAAAAAAAAAAAAAAAACAGCATTAAGGGACCAGTGGATGGAGTTTATTTTTACAGAGCATCAACGGAGTTGTGCAAGTGTTTTTGTTTGTTCCCTGCGTTTCGAAGATGCTTGTTTTACAAACAAGGCCCAGTTTGACGCCGGATTTGCACATTGTTTATTTCTTAAGGATAATGCAGTCCCAACGAAAAAGGGTCACGATCGTGGGTTGGAACCGAATGCGGTGAGTAAAACTGTTTCAAATATCTCTGTGTTGTTAACTTAGCTATCGGCGCGTAAGCACATCAAGTAAACAACATGCGATGTTGTCATCAAACTGCACTTTCCACATGTACAGCTTAAAAAAAAAAAAAAAAAAGACGACATGAAGTGGAACTTAGTCATTTTCCAAAACCGCTAAGCAAATATATACAGTTTCAGTACATACCACATAGATACGCCTTTGCTGATGCTGCTCTTGTTCAGTTTCAGGCTCTGGATCTGATTCTGGATCATAAATAAACGGCTGAATCTGACTGTTAGCCATGGTTTGTTTTGGATGTGTTTTTCCTCACGGTAATGTCACAGCTTCCAAACGCTCTCAACGCAAAAGCTTACTCGCGCTCGTGATTCTTTAGCTCTGCCCACACGTCACGCCTCCAGGCGCTCGTGTTTTTCCGGGAAAAATCGGTACAGACTATCTTTCTCTTATAAATATAATAAAAATAAAGACTTTTTGGAGTTATGAAGGATGCAGAACTACTCTATAGGTACTCAAGATTTACCCCCCCCCCCCCATTTAAGTCTGTGGACCAAAGCATTGAAAATTTATAACAGTTTAAGTTGGACATGTCACTTTCACGTCTATGCTCAAAAAGTGGAACCAACAGTTTGAATGAATTTAAATAAAAAAAAATTATATATATATATATATATATATATATATATATATATATATATATATATATATATATATATATATATATATATATATATTATCTGATTATGTAAATTTTAACTAAAGATAGGTACAGTCTTTCCCGTATCTGGGCTCATCAGTCACCTTTGCGCAAACACCCTATCTAAAAATTATAAAATAAAATAAAACAGTAATCATTTAGACAAGATTTGTCTAATTTTCATATTTTTTCAAGTCCTGCTATGAGCTATGAGTACCTCAGAAGAACAGCGTGATTAAATTAATGACTAAAAGTTGACAAAAATGCAATGACTTTTCGTCGACTAAAACTAGACTAAAACTATGAAAGATTCGAATGACTAATGTGACTAAGAGTATTAAGCATTTTCGTCTCAAAACTAAGACTAAGACTAAATCAAAAATGCCTGCCAAAATTAACACTGTTACTGAGTAACTAAGTTACTTTTCAGACAAAGTTAGTAGTAAAGTAATTTAAATACAATATTGATGATGTTAGTAACAGTCAGGCACGTGCACACATAGACATCAAAGGGGGCTTGAGCACCTGCACTTTTTATTCCTGGAGAGAAAGTGCCCTTTTTTCTTTTTTTTTTTTTCTTTTTTTTTTTTTTTTTTTATAATATATATTCCTGTTTGCGCACAGCTTCCCTGTCAAACAAATATATTTATTGAAGAATAGTATATCTAAATATCAGGTCAGGAGTTCTGAAGCGCTCATTGACCTGATGATACTTCGCATGTGTGATTCAGTGTGAAGCAGACTGACTCACAGCTCGCCTGAAACGAACTGGTTCTTTTGGTGATTGATTCTGAACTGATTCTGTGCTTATGTTATAAGCGCGGGTAAACTGAAGGCTTGAATTAAGGGCAGTCATCGCTAATGACATTACATTGAGCGCAAAAGAACCGGTGAACCGTTTTTTTTTTCAACTGGTTTATTTGATCGAATTGTCCGAAAGAACCGGTTCACTTGAGCACCTGCTCCTTTGCCCCAAAAGCGCCCTTTTGTCAAAGCAAAATTTCCTCGAATTTTTTTTGCAATAACATATCCTTTTGTCAACGCCCAATCATAATATTATTACAATTTATTAATAAGAATTTAGTCGTAAATAAAATGACCAATATGTTGACCTTTCACCTGACCGGGAAAATTCCTCAGGCCACACGCGCATTTTTAATTGCTCAAAGATATTTTCAGAACCGTGGCAGCTGGTAAGTGGTGTTTCATTCTCAGCGAAGTGATTTTGATGTTTATATACTTATTATTATTTTACGAGAACGATGTGATGTGAGAACATGCAGATAAGTTGTTTATATTGCTGTGTGTAGCCTGTAGTGTAGAAGTAACACTAGCGTGCTGTTTGAGGGAGAAAAGTTTCACAGACACAGACATCGAGGGGTCTGGTCTTTTTTATGTTATTTGACTAAACTTTTATTATATTACAGTACTTATTTATTTTTTAACACGTTGAGTGCCTTAAAAATAATTATCACAACACTGGTTAGGCTTATTCAGGTTTTCTCATTCTCTGAATTATCATATCAAAAATAAAAACATTTCAGGAATTAATTATATAATTATATTTTAAATGTGACGCAAATATCTATTTTTTCTACAATAGCAACAGTGCTTTCAACAGCAAGACCACTTTAGCCTGTAAACTCAATAATATATCTCTGGAAATAAATGTAAAAATATCAGTGTCAATAAAAAATGCATAATATACCTGACATCAAAGTGCAGTGTGAAGGAGATGAATAACAAATGTAGCCTGTCATTTGTTTACATTGCAAAGGTGTTCAATTTTAGACAATAACAACTACAACAGTAATAATAATATTAATCACTATATTCCAGTGGATCAGTTTTTTTATGTTTTGTATCAATATTTAAGGTGGACTTAGTAGTAGTGATGGTTAAAATAATAGATTAATGCTGAAACAGAGAAGAAAAAGCCATCAGGTTGGGACAATTTAAGACATTTCAGTTTTCTAATCCCAGAGCTATTATTATTTTAAACTTAAAATTGTCTTCTCTATTGTTTCTTTGCATCAAAGCATTTACTGCTGTATCAATACATAACCATCCATATCGATACTTGAATCCGCAAGGAATGCATCACAATATATTGCTGTATTGATATTTTGAACAGCGCCATTTAAAGCCTTGTTCCATGTGCCCCTTTTATACTTTGAGCACCTGCCCCTACAAAGGTCTCTGCACGGCCCTGGTAATAGTAATGAATTACTTTTTGTAAGTAACTTACCCAACACTGAATAAAATAGCATTTGTGTGGCACTTAATATAACTTAATATAACTTCCTAAAATGAAAATAATAATACTGTAGGGTTCAAAAAGGAAAATGGTATTACCGTGACATTAAAGATTTTATGTGTATTATCTTTAGTGGCTTATTATCTTATTATCCTATAACCACAAGCTAGCTGAAACAAAACAAAACAGAACAAAAAAAATTAAATTGTTATTTCACAATTTGTAGCTTTGGCTATATGATGTGAAAGGTATTATATAATCTAAATGTTCAGAAACATCAACAAGGAGGATTGTAGGTTTTATATTAATCAGTCACCATAGCTTTATTGAGATGTAAATGCTACAGTTGTTTGTTGTTTGTCAGGCGGCGCTTGCAGTGAAGAGTTAGTTGTTGTCACTTTTTTTTACTGTTCCATACAGTGAATCTCTAAGCCTACAGTTTAAAAGGTTACAGCCTGTGTCTCTTTTCTTTTAAAAAGGAACAGTTCAAGGAGGTATGAAGCAACACAGAAACCTCCTTCCATTTTTCCAAACCACATCTCCCCCCATGCATCCTCTGTTCTGCTTCGCTTGGGTCTTGGTCAAGGCACATCGTATTGCTCTTGACCTTTTTCCTGTTTTTGTCTGCAGTGTTCTTTTTAGAAGATGAACTATTTGGACAGTTTTCATAGTAATTATTTTCATGCAATTCAGAAACTAGGTATTTTAAATAATCGAACTAACCACAATGAGTTTGCAGTAAACCTTTTACATACATTTAAAAATAAATGTTAATTTAGTTTATAATAATTAGCTAATTTATTTCTAAGCTAAATTAGCACACCTGTTTTTTTCATTATTAATTGATGGAACACTAAAATGTCAATATAAGCAAGCACAAAGTTTCCCATGTAAAGGGGAAGAAGTGACATATGTTGTACTATTCATAATCTTCACTTTTGGCTTTGTGGCTCCCTCTTCTGGATATGTTTTTGAAATTGCAATGAATTCAAAATTTGCCTGATTTTGGTCAAAACTAAAATACAATTTTGGACCAATCATTGTGAATTTTATGAACGGATGGAAATATATATATATATATATATATATATATATATATATATATATATATATATATATATATATATATATATATATATATATATATATATATATATATATATATATATAGACATATATATACATATATATATATATATATATAGACATATATATACATATATATATATATATATATATATATATATATAGACATATATATACATATATATATATATATATATATATACATATATATATATATATATATATATATATATATATGTATATATGTATATATATATATATATATATATATATATATATATATATATATATATATATATGTATATATATATATATATATATATATATATATATATATAGACATAGGCTTAAGCAACTGACCCCAGGTTGAGTATCTACTGTAGGACCCACAAACTAATCTGTGCTGTATTGGAAGTAGAATGTTTTTTACATTTAAAAGAGGTCAAGCAGCCAAAGAAAGAAAACACACACACACACACGCACATAAAAAAGTTACATTTTATTTCATTTCAAGGTACATTTTGTAACTCTTCCATTATCTAGTATGTTCTTAGCTTGATTGTTGCAATGGATAACACATAAATCCGGTCACTTTATTTAGTTTTTGCTTTTATTATTTACAAATAAAACAAAAAGTGTCCATGTCAACATACATTTGGTCAAAATTAAATAACATCAAATGAGAAATGATCGATTTAAGGCTTGTTGTGTGCTGTGGAAGCTCATCTAGACGATTTAAATGGATGATGACACCGTTGATTGTCAGCATGATTGTTAAGTTTATCATCCTGAGACACTACTATGATGCATAAGGAGCCATTGAGAAAAAAGAGTGACTCTTTCCAGTAAGGCAGCTCGCTACATATTCTTAAGGGGGTTTTGGGCATGATCTTGCTCACGCATTATAATGCCACTTGCTTGTGCTATACTCTTTGACGGCAGGTAAAAATAGCAGACCCTTAACATACTGTACCTATAAAGGGAGCGACTTCAGTTAAGACAAAAAGAGTCATTTAATGACTCACTGGTCACATCCCAGTGTTGTATTGATTAAGGATCAAAAGGGTCAATAAAGACTCAAGTAATTTAATCTTTTCTTGTCAATGGAATCAGAAGATTTCAGTCATTGGCTACATTGAAATCACCACAAGCATCATTTCTTGATTCTAGACCGCTGTAACACATCATGTCACTGCATGTAAATATTTGTCATTTTGGCTATTAATTATTGTTTTTTTATTATAAAGATCAATTATAAAAACCGAAGAACACATTCTAGCAATCAAATGAACAACAGTATGTAAGACACATGTGCAATAATCTTTAAACAGCATAACAAAATATAAACCACCATTTGAACCAATGGCTTGAAACACTGTAAAATAATCCAGAGGTGAGAAATTTGGAAAATCTCAAATAGTCAGTGAACTTCGGTTCTTGATTATGGGTCAAAACCATTGCTGTTGCTCAACAGCACGCTGCTTCTCTCTTTCTGATTGCTTCTGGAGCTCTTTTGGATTTTGTCATTCCCAAACACGTCTTTGGAGGAGCCTTCAGGCGAGGTCCTGACCACACTCGAGAGGGATATGCTGACTTGCTTCCTGAGCAGTCTGAGAACCTTTTTCTTGTATCCCTTGCAAGCAAAGAAGTAGATGAAGGGATCCAGGCATGAGTTGAGGTTCATAAGGCAGACGGTGATGTGAAGGGAGATCTGAAAGTCATGCAGTTCTGAACAGTCTGGCTTGTACAGCAGCTTTCTGATCATGTACTGCAAGAGGTCGACGTGATATGGGGTGTAGCACACCACAAATACGAGAATGACGGCGCAAATCACGCCAATGGCTTTACGACTACGACCCGACTTCTCTGTCAGTTTATTAGACTTGGCCAGGAGGCGGAGCTTGGAGCACAGTGCTGAATAACACATCAGGATGGTGATCACAGGGATGCCGAAGCCAATCAACACGGCTCCAATGAGAATGACAGGCAGGTGGTCAGTCTTCTCGAAGTTGGGATACTCCATACATGTTATATGACCACTTTGCTCCTCGTTCGTCATGGGCATTGACAGCAAAGGGAGGGTCTGCATCAACACAACCACCCATACGGCAGCACAGATGTACCGCACCTTCTGTACCTTTCGGAATCGGGAAAAGCGCAGCGGCAGCACCACTGCAATGAAACGGTCCACACTCAAACAAGTCATGAAGTTGACGCTGGCATACATGTTGATGTAGAACAGCAGCGCCACGGCCTTACACAAACCCTCCCCCATTGGCCAGTGAAACCCCTGGCCATAGTAAACGGCACGCAAGGGCAGAGCAAGTGAAAATAAGATGTCCGACACCACCAGGTTGGCTGAATACAGAGTTGTGGAGTTGATTTTTTTTAAATTGGGCCAAATGACATGCAAAGCCAACACATTGCCCAGCAGTCCCACAATGCACATCAGAGAATATACTGCAGGCAGAAAATACTTTGCCCAACCACGATGGTCATACAGGTTGGTACAGGTGTCGGAGTCATTGTTGGTGGCGTTTGTTGCTACTACCATCTCCATGGGGTCAGTTATGAAATCTGGAAAAATGAAAACAGATACATTACTATAGAACTTGAGAAAATCAATCCATGCTTGTACCAGGTTACACTTTGTTGTTTCACTAAGGAAGTGCAACAAGTCTGCGTCCTTTTTTTGTAACGGGCATACATTGCAGGAAAAGGAAATCGCATAAGCCAACTGTGGTTTCAAAGCACCTCCACCCCCCCAATTTACTACAACAATGTTTTTATGAACATGTCAAATACATTTTTCACGTGTGTACGGAAGTTTGTGATACCACTGTAAATGGCAAGGATGTTTTATGTCGGTCATCAGTGCAAATGCAAAGACAGGAGGTCCAGACGAGAAGCAAAAGATGTTTCCTGTCAGTTCCACAACTGCCTGATTTCTGCACCCTCACAAAGACCTTAACTACTAGAAAAACATTTCTAGAATACAACAGAGTAGAATACAGTTCTCTGTGATGGGGTTACAATGATAGTGTAGTGGTTAGTATACTTCTGCAAAGCTTATATACACATTTTTTTTTTTTTCTAGGGACTAGACTCCTCTAATTTGAAAGAGATTGAGAGGAAAAACAAAACAGTTTGCAATCATTCACAATTGTTTCACTGCAATTTAGCAACCATGCTATACATAGATTTGTAGTATGATAATGAATCATCCATGTGCCAGTACAAACAGAACTCACATGCGCTGATGCAATACAACAAACTGGAATGGATATTTCAGTTTATATTCATTTGAATTCACAGAATAATATATAAATAATTATTAATAGAAAAATAGAATTTGAACATCATTTCACACATACTATCTGAAGCAAGAACGGGTCAAAATAGCATCAATATATTTTATTTTTGTTTATCTCAAAAAATAAACTGTCTGCACACTCGAATCCTTAAAGCAAATTGAATCACCAAGCTTTCGGTCTGGCACCTTGGTAATCGTGAGTGCGGTGTAACTCCTTCTAAATAATTATTTTTGTTTAGAAAAATGTAATTATGTATATATATAAAAAAAAAAAAAAAATATATATATATATATATATATATATATATATATATATATATATATATATATATATATATATATATATTTGTTATTATTATAATATATATATATTTGTTATTATTCATAGAAAAATAAATCAGCTTAAACATAATTTCACATATACTATCTGAAGCAAGAACTGGTTAAAACAGCTTCAAAATATTCAAAGTATTTCCTAGAGTATTTATGATTCTTGTCTAAAGTACTAATAGTGTACTAATTAGTCCTTCACAAACACTACTACAAAATCATAATATGTACTTACCAACACTTTCTTGTGCTGGAGTTTTTGTGCCTTTTTTGTGTCAAGTGGTCTGATCATTGCCGTGTCAAAATTGACACCTCCTGGTCCAGCATTTACCACGTTTTCTAACACACCCAGACTGAGCGATGAAATACTGTTTCAACTTTGCTTTTGCTACCATGACGATGACATAATTTCCTGTATTTGTTCAGAAGTTCTCTCTTGAGTGAGGACCTCTCGCTGTCACATGTTAATTGCCATCCTACACGTGTTCTCTGTGTCTAACTGTGGATTAAATTTGTGACACAACAAGCAATAACATAAGTAAAGAAAAAGATTTTACTTATTTGAAAGATTTATTTATTTGTATTTATTTATCATAATGAGGAGAAAATGATCCAGCTTCATTTATTATATAGTTTTATTTGTGAATTAGTAGGGTAGTATTTTAGTAGTTTTTAAAAAGCACTTCCGATTATTCTTCAGTTTTAATAAAATGTGCTATTTAGATTTTTTTTATCGTGTGGTTTCTCGGCATTATTGGCTGTGACAGTAGTTGTGAAAGTGCGCAGTTCTTCGTTCTAATGTTAGAAGTTGAAAATGACATCTGAAAGCTTCAGAAAAACTCCCGATTAGTTTGAAACATCCTGTTGGCACCTGTAGCCTTACGTGACAACCTCTTAAAACAAAGTTTTGATGCATTATTTACAAAACTACAGCAGCTGATTCCGTGATTTGTCATAAAGTTTGAGAATACAATTTTTCCAGAATACACGATTTCGTTCTTCACAACGTCTGTTATATAATGTAACTACTAAAATGTTTCTGGCTGTTTGTTGCTGTTGTTGTTGTTTTTTTTTTTTTTTTTTTTTTTTAAATGTCCTGTATTCCTTATGGTTGAGGTTGTGTATTCACTTTAATACGTATGACGCTGGTGACACACAGAGACAACCACAAAAATTAATTTCTTTTGAATTTGGGTTTTTTTTAAAAACTTTCAGAGCCTTTCTACTTTCACTAAACAGAAATGTAAAAGGTTATTTCCGGCTACTGTCTCCAAAGCAACGGTTCTATTAACATTTGAGAGGATGTGGCTTTTGACAAATCTTTCCATCTTCTGCTAAACACCATTTACATGTGTGCAAATCTGTAACCTTCATTCCATATGCAATCACTCCATAGCATTATTAGCAATGACTAATTTATTCCTGTGATGTCAACTGTTACCTAAATCTGAAACATCATTTTTTTTTTTCTCTCCATGTGGTGAAACAATGTTCAGAACTTTCCAAAATAACTGAGATCCCCAATACGATAAGTCTCATTTTAATGTGTTTACGTGTAGGCTAAATGTCAGTGCATATTAAATTATAAGAGCATGAAATATCTCGGAAATATATGTGCTCTGTCCAAAATCAATGGTGATCTATTTAATATCCAATTAAAAATCATCTAAATCATTCTCTTTGTCTTACGGTTGTCAGCTTGTTCTTTGACATATTTTGAATGTTCTCACACCGCACTCTCTCGTGCTCTTCTAATTGATTTATTTTTTATCTAAATTAAAAAACTAAACATTCTAAAATCATTTTAAACGTGAAATGTTACCTTCACTAACCCGGTTTTCTGTGAAAATGAGTGTGATAAACAGGAAACCTGAAATTAAGTAATGCCTTGGGTTTCTGCTGTCTACAGATTGACCACTGTTCCAATAGCACTTTGGCATACACACCTATTGCTTCTGCACATTTTTCAAACGTGCAAGGCAATAACATCTCACGTCTAGGGCATGGCATGTCAAGCTATTTCCCGGTGGTGTTTCACACAGCTAAGGGTGGTTTTCACACCCGCTGAGGCCTCCAGAACTCTCTTAAACTGTTAAACTTATAGACAGTGACTGTCAGTGACTTTGGTTTAAACCCATCAAGGGTTGATCCTTGAGCTGCTTGAGTGTCATCTTCACCACACATTACTGCTGGAAGATTGAATATATCAAAAATATCTTCATCACATACTGTTTCATGAATCTGTCTGTGTCTGAATGGAGAAACTGGATGACTTGATGCGTCAAAAACATATGAAAACACTGAATATGTCTGCTTGGCTTCTAAACTGAGAGCTGGTGCTTTTAAAATCACACAGACAGGGATTTGGGCCACAGACACCACAGAGACTAGCTCAATTCTAGTGGAATTTGTTTCATTTCTTAAGCATACTAGACAGAAGTTTCAGTTTTGACTCAAAGCAAAAGAGAGCTCAGTTGTTTGAAGTGTCAGCAATACACTTGAAAGTTTTAACCAGACTTGTAATTACAGAATCGTTCATTTTAAAAGACCATCACATCATACTGAAATCTGTCAACAAGATAATACAGACTATGATAATGCTTTTCTTGTAATGCAATACAGGTTGTCTACATTCAGTAGATCTGAGTTAAAGGTTATTAGCTGCCTGGAAGCTGAGTCTGACTTTTTTCTTGTTGGTAAGTAAAAGCGTGAAGCAGACAGTAGTAGTACTGTCAACTGCTGAGCGACAGTCCACATGAAATACACTCACTAGAAACTTTATAAGGTACAGACTGGACTTCAGAACTGACTTAATTCTTTGTGGCAAAGATTCAACGAAGTGTTGGAAACTTTCCCCTGAGATTTTGGTCCATATTAACATGATAGCATCACACCTTTGCTGCAGATTTGTCAGCTTCACATTTATAATGCGACTCTTACAATCCACCACGTCCCAAAAGTGCTCTATTGGATGGAGATGTGGTGACTGTGGAGGCCATTCGAGTACAGGAATCTCAGTGTCAGGTTAAAAAAAGCAGATGCTCAGTTGGTAGCCTAGGGGCCAAGGTGTGCCAAGAAAATATCTCTGACCAGGCAACTATTTTCCAATCTTCTATCATCCAGTTTTGGTGAACATGCTCTTCTGCATAGCTCAGTTACTGAGGTTACTGTTGCTTTTCTATCAGCTCGAACAATCGGACCATTCTACTCTCACTTCTGGGATCAGCAAATCATTTTTGTTCACAGAACTGCAGCTCACACATAACTTCTCATTCTCTGTAAACCCTACAAAAGTGTTTATTTTTTAAAATATATATATATATATTCCAGTAGATCAGTAGTTTCTGAAATACCTGCTATCTGGCACCAACAACCATGCTACATTCAAAGTCACTTGATTGAGCTTCGTTGGATGTTCCACATTCTGATGCTCAGTTTGAACTGATTGTATAGACCACATCAACATGCCTAAATGCATTGAGTTGCTGCAACGTGATTGGCTGAGTTTGCATTGACAGGCAGTTGAACAGGTATAAGTAACCAGTGAGTGTAGATGATTTGCATGTCGAAAACAGTATTTATCTTTATTTGTAGCAACCATGGTTCAAGAGACAGAATGGTGTATAAATGTTGAGGTGCTTTACACTGATGCCGTCCGCTGAGTTTGAGGGTTGTTTTCACACTTTTTTTCTCTGGGTTTTTTTTTTTTTTTTCTTTATTGAAAACAGTTGACTACTCAAAATGTTTTAGCAGATACACAACATTTTTATTAGTCACTACTTCTTATTAGGGAATAAAAACTTCCCTTAATCATAATGACTATCATTAAAAACTCATAAAATCATTTGTAAAGGTCATTTAATTGAACGTACATGAACTTGAACTTGAATTTTCATTCTATTACTTTAAGTGCACTCAAATCACATCGGTCAGAGCAAAATGGCGGTATTATTATAATTTATTTTTTAGTTTTAATATATTTTTTTTAATTTATGAAGATGATGTAAACTGAATTCTACAAAAAAAAGAATATGTTCAAGTTCATGTACAAATATTTGAATAGGTAAATCGAGGGTGAATGTCTGAGCACAAGGTTAGAGTGTCATGTGTCAAATTTTACATAATAATTACTAAATGTATCTAATTTTTAAAAAGGTTTTTATTAAATGAACTATTATTTATAAGCTTCTTTTTTTCTTCTTGGGACTAAAATTGATACATTTTGGTCAATATTGATAATTAAACAATATTTTGATAAATGTGCTTTTGTGCTGAAACCTTTGCTGGGTAAGGAAAACCACCAGTAGGTGGCAGCAAGCCCCTGTATCGGTAAAGTATTTATTGAATCGTTCAAATCAAACGATTTGTTCAAAAATGCTGATCAGGACACAGAGAAAGTGTCCATCTGACTGGGCGATTGAATCCCTGGCTAACTTGATTCGTTCAAAAATTGATTCGTTCAAGGAATGGAACAATGATTACTATGCACTGTTATATCAAATTCATTGCACATTTTGTAGGCCTACTGATATTCAGAAAAGTACATTGCTTGTGCAATGAATATAAAAACATAAAAATTCATACATGTGTATTTGTTTTTTTTCACTGCTTGAATTATACGCTTATATTGGCCAGTCACCTCTATTTGTGAATTTTCTGAAGTAGATAATTGTAACATTTCATTTGCATGATAAGTTTTACATACAACAATGCATGTTATTAACCCAAAGGGGATGGTAAGGGTGGGGGGGGGGGTGCTTTTGTCATCAAAAATAACAAATAAAACACCTTAGAGCTAATAATGCTTTTTCATGCGTTTTATTTATACACTGTAAATACTTTCAATATTTAATATTTAATAAAAAAAATGAATGATTAAAACAACAAACAATGTTAGTGGCAATATTAAGCATTTTTCTGACACTTTCTCAGGCTTGCACATTAGTGATCAATCTAGCAAGCTCAACAGCCTGTCAAGTGTTGTCCTCACAACCATGTCATGTTGTTGTTTATAAATGCTAAATGGTCTGAACTTGCCTATTGTTTATTGTTACTATTATTATTATTAATAATAATATTATTATTATAGTACATTAGATCAAATTAATTAACTTTTTAACTCAAGCTTCTTCAACAAAATGGAAGGTGTATTTTATTTTATTATTTTTTATTTTATTTTATTGTAAGTTAAAATGCACTACATGATCTTGGCAAAGATAAGATTGCAGCACACCAGCAGGAAGTTAGAGCTTGTGGTAAGTATGTTCTTGTTGACATCACATAACTGGGTGTTGGGTTATCTGAAGAAAAAAAAAAAAAAAAGATGTTTATCATAGTATCAAGTTACTACAGTGATTCCATTTAGTGTAAACAGAGAAGAGGAACTTTTGGTGTCTTTCACAGATATCCTGCAAGACAAAGTTCCTTGTTTATTCCAGTGCTGTTGGAAATATATTTTGAAATGATTCCCCCCTGACAGATTTTTGCTTTTCATATTTCCAATTTTCACAGTTGTATGAACGTTTGGTCAAGGTGGTCATGAGTTTTTCATTTTTCAAGACATGGATTTGCAGCATCGCCATTGTTTGACATGGGTTAATGTGGTCATCGTGGCAGGGAGTTCTGTTCATCTTGCTAAATTCAGGCAATGTGTAACAGATTGTTGTTATTTTGGTTGCTTCCTGCCAAACAAGCTAGTAGGTGCCGTCCCCATTGCCCACAAGGAGGGCTTCTCCAGCTTGAGTCTTGGGCTGAATTCAGAAAAGCATACTATGCTTGCTTTTCCTGTATTGGTTCCTCCTCTTGGTTTCTTCCTAGAGGAGGAGCTTAAATATCTAACTTCAGTTTTCTTTGGCACATTTGGTTTTGGCTTGCTCACTGGGGGTTTGTAAAGTTTGTAAAGCTACTTTGGAATAAAACATATTGTGAAAAGCATTTCCCATATACTTTGAATTGAATAACGTAATGTACAAATACATTTAAATACATTTTGCTTGCCCTTTCCCTGGCAGATGAATCAATCGATGCAAAACTGTTGACTCTGGTCATTTGGGAAATGATATGGAACTTTTTAATTTGAAAGGCCTTAGTTTGTAGCCATTTAATAATAAATCAAGGATGCATCTATAGATTTAATCCTTATAGTTTATTAATAGAACATTGCAAATAACACCTGTTACTAAGAAACTGTGCATTTCACAAAAGTTTTCAGTTAGAATAATAATAATACTATTTAAATTATTATTATTATTATTATTATTATTATATATATTTTTTTAGTTTATTTAATTTGAACAGCCTCTAATCCAATCCTCTAATCCAATAAATGTTGTCCACAATAACTGGTACCCAAAGTTTTCTGTGTTTAGTCACAAGATGGCAGTAATGCTTCATTCAGCTATTCCTTTAATTTGACATTCTGGCCTGCATATGATGCCTCCTTCAGGCTGTAGATGAGCAGCAGCACCAATAAATAATACATCAATAATTTTGAATCTTATAGAAGTATAACATGCTACTTTATGGCGGTTTTAAATTGGGACATGATGATAAATTACTGATATTCTCATTGCTTTGTGCAAATGTGTGTTTTCCTTTCGAGTTTTTTTCGACAATTGTTCATATAAACCACTGCTTACATTTTTAATCAGGACTTTAGTCAGGACAGACGCCATATGGATAAAAAGGAGACTGGGAGAGAGAGAGAGAGAGAGAGAGAGAGAAGGAGAGAGAGAGAGAGAGAGAGAGAGTATACTTTTACAATGGTACTCAAGGTACTAAATCACATACTTTTCGATACTGAAAGGTTTTTATTAGTAAGATATTTTGTCATTAAGTTTGAGAACAAGCCTAGTTCATCATTGAATTCAGTGATGTCATCATCTCATTTCAGTTTAAACAGTATCTGTGCAATCATTTGCAATGAAGAGATGATATCACTGTAAATGAAGTGTCCCAAACTAAGCAAGCCAGAGGCTACAGCGGCAAGGAACTAAAACTCCATCGGTGATAGAATGGAGATTAAAAAAACCTTGGGAGAAACCAGGCTCAGTCAGGGGGCCAGTTCTACTCTGGCCAGACAAAACCAGTAGTTCAATTCCAGGCTGCAGCAAAGTCCGATTGTTCAGAAGAATCATCTGTTTCCTGTGGTCCTGTGATCCACAGGGGATCTGTATCTGGGGCTCATCTAGTTGTCCTTGTCTCCGCTGTCTTTCAGGGCTTTAGAGGTTCTCTCTAGGTGCTGATCCACCATCTGGGCTGGATACGTACTGGATCTGGGTGACTGCAGTGCCTTATTGCATCCTATCTTGCTTTTCTAAATAAATTGTTTAAGTGGTGGTTGCATTTTCTGGAGCAGAGGACTGGGGTGATTCCTCCATGTTTATTTTTATTTCTTCCTTATAAGTTTCAGTTAACCTGTTACTCCCACTCCCAACCTTAGACTATGATGTTGATGCACTTAATGCCAACAAAGTTTTCTGGTCTATGCAAAAGAATGTTGTGGTCAATAGTGTCAAACGCAGCACTAAGATCCAATAGTACAAAAAAATTTAAATTTATTTAATTGCATTTAGCAGTTGCTTTTATCCAAAGCGACTTACAGTGCATTCAGGCTATCAGTTTTTACCTATACTAATACATCATACCAATATATCGTACTAATAGAGAGATACAACCACAATACAATGATAAGAGCAGGTCTTTTGAGAGCAGTCTCAGTACTATTACAGTCTAAATCCTGACTGGAAATCCTCACAGATACCATTTTTCTCTAAGAATGAATAGAACTGTGAGGATACTATCTTTTCTAGTATCTTGGACAGAAAATGGAGATTCGAGATTGGTCTATAATTAACTAGTTATATGGGATCAAGTTGTTTTTTTTTGTTGTTTTTTTTCTGAGAGGCTTAATAACAGCCAGTATGAAGGTTTTTGGGACATATCCTAATGACAGTGACAAATTAATAATAGTCAGAAAAGGATCTATGACTTCTGGAAGCACCTCTTTTAGGAGCTTAGATGGAATATGGTCTAACATGTTGTTGGTTTAGATGATTTAACAAGCTTATACAATTCTTCCTCTCCTATAGAGAATGAGTGGAACTGTTCCTCAGGGGGTCTATAATGCCCTAAAATCAAAAAGGCAGTAACTACGCAAAGTGCAGAACTGAGAAAAATGACTTAAAAGTTATCCTGTCATCCAGCCTAAGTAGTTACTGTACAAACAACTACCATTTTTCTCCAAAACGACACACTTTTCAGATAAGATGTTTTGTCACATAACTAAGGATGCCCTGAATGTCATGAAAATGACTAACAAATTTTTGACCAAAAATGCAGTTACTGCCTTTTTGCTTTGTAGGCCAGTATAGTGCACTGTCCGATGCGATACTGTAGCTAACAGCTGCATGGTTACAATTTTATCTCTAATAGTATCGCTTTTAAAAGTAAAGTAGTTCATAAAGTCATTACTGCTGTAATGTTGGGAAATGTCTTGTTGATGCTTTATTTTTCGTTAATTTAGCCACTGTATTGTATAAATACCTGGGGTTATGTTTGTTTTCTTCTAAAAGAGAAGGAAAGTAAACAGATCTAGCAGTTTTTAATGCTTTTCTGTAGGATAGGTTTTCTGTCAAGCAATACAAAATACCTCTAGTTTTGTTTTCCTCCAGCTGCGCTCCATTTTCCGGGGTGCTCTCTTTAGGGTGCAAGTGTGCTCATTATACCATGGTGTCAGACTGGTTTCCTTAACCTTCCTTAAGCATAAAGGAGCAACTGTATTTAAAATGCAGAGAGAGTCCATAGTTTCTGTTACATCATCAAGTTATTCTGAGGTTTTGGATATGCTAAGGAATTGGGATACAGCAGGAATATTACTTACAAAGAAGTCTTTTGTGGTAGAAGTGTTGGTTCTACCATATTTGTAACAAGAAGTAGAATTTACAGTTTTAGCTATATGAATTTTTGCACAAAACAATTCAATAAAATGCACATCAATTCAATGTGACAGTATTAAATCCAGAGTATGATTTCGACAATGGGTAGGTCCTGAGACGTGTTGTCCTACCCCAAAAGAGTTCAGAATGACTATAAATGCTGAACCCAATGCATATATTTTATTATCAACATGGATATTTAAATCACCAACAATTAAAACTTTATCTGAAGCCAGAACTAACTCGGATGTAAAATCAGCAAACTCTTTAATAAAGTCTGTATGGTGCCCTGGTGGCCTGTATAAAGTAGCCAGTACAAACTTCACAGGGGATTTATCATGAAGATTTGTTTCTCTGGATAATGTTATATGAAGCACCATTACTTCACACGAGTTATACTTGAAGCCTGCCCTGTGAGAAATACTGAAAACATTGTTATAATTGAAGCAACACCTCCCCCTTTACCTTTTGAATGCATCTCATGTTTATAACCGTAATCTTGACCGGTAGACTCATTTAAAATAATGTAATCATCAGGTTTCAGTCAGGTTTCTGTCAAACAGAAGAGGTTGAGCCATTTATTTCTTACATACTGTACGCTGTATAGTAAACTAATATGCCTTTTTATTTTTTAAATCCAAAATAAATCACAAGTTCTGAAAAACTAGGGCAGGAAATGAGTGCTATGGACCAAGGTTTTTATTTAATTTTATTTTTTTGAATCAGTTGCCAACTGGTTTATCTGAAACCGATCATACCACAATAAAAACTTGGCTTATTGAAAAAAAAAAAAGTAAAACCATTTTCCCCTTTGCGTTGACCGGGGATTAGGTCATTGTGGTGACATGTGAATAAAGCAAACCACTGTTACTAATTTCACTGATGATGCAAACGTTTGGTTAGACAAAAACATCTGTTTGAATTAGGGGTCAGAGAAAAATTTGGGTGGAAAATAGTAATGCAAAAATAAATTATGTGACTTTATTGGTGCAAAAAATAAAAATAAAATAATAATAAAGATATGATCCATTTAATTATTTATTCACAACTTTCGTTAAAATTTTGTCTAGATATTTTTTATAGATATGAGATAGTTTTACACAAATATTCAGCTTAGCTTAATGAGGTAAAACAAAATATATATATATATATTCATTTGACAAACTTTTTTGCTGTGAGTTTCTTTTGCCAGATATTTTGGGAAACTAGAGGGTAATAGTGTGTGATGAGGTTGACAAAATGACATGTTATTAACCCCATTCAATGCTTTAGTTAGAGACTGTGCATTTGCAATCATTGTTAAATTCAAATTATATTCTTTGAAAATATATTATCTTCAAAGACAATTTTACCACCCACATTATCTGACACCTACATCCTTGTGTTTTGTAGGCTGCTACATGCTTGCCACATTCTCCGCATTTTTTTATAGACACGTAGCTTCATGGAATACACAACAAAGTATAAAAACCACCTGTAGCAGCTAAAAAAGACACTTCATGTGCTTGTGGTTGTTGATGATATCCTGTTCTGAAGATCAGGTGAAATAAAGCAGGAAAAAGAGCACTGCTGCCATGTGTGTTTAACACCCACATGCTCCCATCAAACACGTGCTGCCATATACGCTTTTTAGTCCCTGATGCCCACACAGAGGAGTGTGATGGTGAAGTCATCTCTGTTTCATAGTAACACTGTTTCAGTTGATATGTTTCATATGTCAGAGCTACAAAGACTGAATCATGTGGCATGACATTCTAAGAAACGCTAAGATATGATTCTGGTTATAGATAAATGATTTCTCGTTGCGATGCCCAGAGACTTGTTGTACATTCCCAGGGGTTGATGACTAAACGGCAGATTGGGTCATCAAAAACATTTTTCTCATTTCTTTCATTGTTGTGTAGGCAGTGGGAGATGATAAGGGAAATAAAACACAACAGCCTGTAAATGAACCTCTTTAATTGGTATTCAGAGAAAGCTGTTTAGCACAACTGACAGTTACATTAAATTCCCAAATGGAAAATGCTGTTATAGGTATTGCCCAAAATGTTACCCACACATTTTGAGCGCCTTTAAAGCAAAACACAGTATTTACACAGCAGCTTACAGAAATGTCAACAGATATTTACATACACCTACCTAATCATCCATTATTACTCAGAATTTCTTCTAGCTTCCTTGACCTTTGTGTGTGTTAAAATGTTCATTTTAAATCTCTGAATTTCATTTTCTGAATAGACATCAATGGCAGTACTACATGACCAATTAAAAAAGAAAAAAGAAAGTCCAACAGCATGTTAATCATTTAAAGAAATATATTACACAAAGAAATTAACCTTATTCAGTTATAAATGTACATGAGTGATAAATTCATATTAGACTTAATTTTAATCATAAAGACCTAAATTTATACAAAATGTGGGCAAAAATCCTAAAACAAAATAACTGACTCAAAGACCATCAATAATCAGGAATGGAATGCCATTTGTTAAGAAATATAAGGTATGGAAACTGTGCAGTTTACACCTATCCAACCACACGTGTGCAGACACTTCCTCTGCAGTCTGCATCAGATTTTTCATTGTAAAATTTTGGCCCTCATGTATTACTACTACTGTTTTCCTGAATGCTCCTGGAGGATGCTGGAATGGAAATATAGCTCTTAAAAAGACTCATGACTCTCTTCTTGTATGTTTTGATGGCAAAAAAGTAAATAATAGGGTCAAGGCAGCTGTTAAAGTTCATCATGGCAACAGTTACCTGTAGGACCATTTTCAAAGTCTTTAACTCATCACAAGAGGGCACATTGTACAGCCTTCTCACGGTAAACTGCATGATGGTGATGTGATAGGGACTGAAACACACCACGAAGCTTAGCAGAATGATCAGGATCATATTTTTGGCCCTGCTGTTGCTTCCAGACCTGTTGGCCACTGGGTTTTCCTTGGACGTCTTGTAGAGCTTGCAGCTGACCTGACTGTAGCAGCACAGGATGAGTCCCAGTGGAAAGCAAAACCCTACGACGCATGCGAACAGAAGACCTATTGCCATCTTGTAGCTATCAAAATTGGAGAACTCCATGCATGTTCGATGACTGGATCGATATTCCAGGGTGCTTTTGAAGAGCAGAGGGGACGTCTCAAGAAGAACCACCACCCATACCAGAATGCAGATACCCCGTACGACTTTGGTTTTCCTCAGCCTTTGACACCTCTGACGGTGCAGCATGGCCAGGTATCGATCTATACTGATGCAGGTCATGAAGGCAATGCTAGCATAGGTATTGCAATAGAAGACCATGGCAGTTAGCCGGCAAAAGAAATCGCCAAAAGGCCAGTCGAAGCCTCGGATATAGTAGGTGATCCTGCCAGGAAGAGCCAAGGTAAAGAGGGTGTCGGAGATGGCCAGGTTGATCAGATATATCGTGGTAGAATTCATCTTCTTTTGTTTTTTCTGACAGGTGATGTAGAGGACCAGGCTGTTACCTGCCAAGCTGATGAAAAATATCAGGAAATAAAAAATGGGAAAGACGACCCGAGCAGACTCCTTGTAGATGAAAACATCGCAAGTCTGGTTTGTGTAGCTGTCATTCATTGGCATTGTCTGTTGTGGAGTTTGTCCTGTCATGTTCCTGAGACCATTTGGGCAAATAGAAAACTGTTAACAAGACTGTTTAGCTGGAAATAAATACCAAAACATTTGCATCTGCTTCCTGTTTAAAAATGTTCAATAATAAATATATATACATATATAGGTGTGGAAACCTTTGGAGCACAGTGTTTTAGATGTAAATATATAATTTCATATTGTGATCCAAAAGATTCCACATCAGTAAGTCACAATAATTGTCTGATACTCACAGCAAGTATGATATTCGGTCTCTTCTAGAAATGGATAGTGATTTGACAGATGTAGTGATGTTTTTTTTTTTGCTGAATTACTTCAAAAGAAACCCACCCCCTTAAACCTGATTGGTTACGCTCAATTGTGGTTAGGTTAGACATCCTGTAAATCTCTGTTTGAGTTAAATTAGTCTTTTTTTTTTTTCTATTTAATATCTTAATGTTTATTTGTTCCCTTCAGTTGTAATTACTATAACATTTTTATTATAACTAGTAAACCTATTTTATACAAATACTGTTTTCAATTAACACATTCAGAGAAATTTCAGCTAAAATATATTAAATGTTCCAGTGGCCGGGTTGCTGTAGTCTTAATGGCAATGTATTGACTCATCTTTTCATTATTAACAGTCAAAGAAACATGCTACAACACCTGCGATAATAGTCAAAACAATTTTTCTGGTTATTTAAGCTCACATTCAACCACAAACTCCGATTTCCTGCAACACTGACCCAGTTAAAATGACAACATGTATGCTGAGGTACCTTTGCAGGGCTTAACAGCATCCCCTTTTATAAAACCACAAGGGTAAATGAAAGATATCCCAAGCACAGGAAACACTACATTGGCAACTGCTTTAGATTGACCAACAGAAGTCACTTTAAGCATCAAGTTTAACAGAAAACAAATCATGCGTGGTTGTGCAACTTTAATTTAGTGAGAAAACACAGGTAGTCTGCAGTACCCTGCGAGTGAGTCAGGCTGCTGATAACATCTGTGGTTTATAACCGCACTGTACCTCATCCTCATGTTCGATGTATGGCAGCAGTTTCCCAATCACTTGGTTTTCTGTTGATGAAAGTGGTAAAAAAACAACAAAAAGTGTCATTCATTTCACAATACTAAAAAACGTGAAGGAATGTGTGAGAGATGTTTGCTTAAAAGATATACCTGTGGTCTTTATCTTGCAGAGTCTGACACTATATGCACGTTTACATAATTTTGAGACATAACAGCAATTGCTGTGAAACTTGCTGCATATTGTATTTACACATTTGCATTAGACATTATAGGTAGTCACAGGACTGTAGATTTGTTGATACTTTACGTGACCATATTAGACATTTTCCCAGGACACATCCTTGCCAGGATTTTTATATTGTCTAAAAAGATCTGTGCTGTGCAGATCGATCATTGTATGACATTCATAAGAGCTATAGAGAGCAGAGCAGATGGCTCCTTATGCATTTAAATCACTCTCTTGGTACTTTGATGTCATACAATGATCGGTGCGCAGCGACGCTTCAAGTTCAAGAATGAATAAACAAACACCTAACATGTACGTGTATTTGCATTGCTTTGATCGTTCTCTGTAGATCTCCCCTTCTCACACGCCACAGTTGGTTGATTATGCAACATACCTGCATGTTATTGGTCAAACTGCTTTGGATGATTTAGGCAATATAAAAATCCTGGCAAGGACGCGTCCTGGGAAAATGGCTCATATGGTCACCCTAGTTTACAACAATGTTCAGTTGGTTAAAATTGTCAATGCATTCAGTAATGTCACTGACATGCCAGGCTCTTCCACATATCAGTGATCACCCGTGTTCTAAGGACACACACCTGACAGTCATCACCAATCAACACCCAGCACTATAAGAGCACACAGTTCACTCAGTCACGTTGTCTGGTCTCCCTTGTGGAATGAATTATCATCTCTGTGGACCTGCCTACCTGCCTACCTGCTTCGTGGTTCTCAACCCATTTACCCCAAACAGTTCATTGGAGCCAGCTCCTGGAAAATCACTTCATCAACCCATTCACTCTCTGTGTGCTCCGTCATGGTGCTAAAGAGAATATTTTCACCCGTTTCTACGTTCCCTGCATCAAAGATTCTGTTTACCATTACTCACCTGCCACTGTTGATCATTGAAATCTGCACAATAAACCTATCTGTTTGGTTCTAGCTTGTCTGTGTCCAGAGTCTGAATTCCTGTTACAGCATCACAAACTAATAATTACCAATACATTTCCAATATTTATTCATCTTGGTTAATCATAGGCATGATGAAATAAGTGTGATAGAGCAGGAATTTTCTGTAGTCTTAATCTTCGACTTTGCATGTCTTATATGCATTTTATTAAAATGGCTAAACAACTGACATGCACAAAGGCTGCACCTGGAAGCCAGGGCATTGGTCATGGCATTTTCACATCCATTAATAATTACTGTAATCTGTGTCTTAGGTGCTGGACCCCTGTGAGGTTGATTGAGACCATTACCCTGATAACTGCATGAAATGTGGAATAATACCCAAATTCAAATGTGCAGGATTACAGGTCACATTTTATGAGCAAAGTCACATTTTGTTGTGAATGAATAATATACAGTAGCGAATTAAATGATTCTTAATTGCTTTCAGTATTTGCTGTAAAATATTTGCATTTGAAGTCCAGTTCAAGTGAAAAAAGTTATTATATCTAAACCTTTTTAGGAGAAAATTCCAAGCTCATTGTGATTTGAAATATGAAGGAAACTAAACACAGTAACTGTCTTTTTTTTTCGAAGAAGAAGTTGCTGGCTTCTCTCCCTTTTCTTAACGGACAGAAAAAGGTCAGATTTCTAAAAACTGACTTTCATGTGTGTCATATGTGGAGTCATCATTTTCAGTCTCCCAAAATCTTTTCTGTCACTTACCAGTGCCATCAACACCTACTACTGCACATAACATGGATGACTGTCCTTTGTTTGCTTCACCCTAAATGTTCTACATTCACTGGGCAAGATTCCATTGTGGTAGAAACTCTGTAATGTTATACACTTTGCAGTCAGACTAACCAATATCATGTCATGTCAACACTTTAGTCTGACTGTGCTTTTTTATTATCATTCTGTATTTGCTTAAACAGATAATGTTTGTAAATCAGTCAGGTCCAGTAGATGTGTAATTGGACAATTGTCTTGGCATTGTGCACATGTTCTGAAAGGCAGTGGTTAAGTGTCAACATATTCAAATATCTGATTGCATATAAAATTAGGCCATGTATAAAAGTACTCCTCACAAAATTGTGCAACATAGTTTAAGGGGACAAAAAAACAAAGCAAATTTTGTCAACAGGAAGTGTCTGATTATACTGAAGCGTGAAAGCTAATACAGACCAAGCTATTATTCTGAGATGCTGTTCACATGAGAATGGGTGTTGTGACCTGTGTGAATTGTACTTACTTCAATTACAGTGTAAAAACCAGCTGTTACTTCATTTACTCGCCTTCTTTTCATTCCAAGCCCATAAGATTTATTTTCAGAACATAAATGAAAATACTGTTGTTTATTGGGAAATTAAAGCTGTTTATCAAATAAACCAATCATGTATCTGTGGGGATTTCAGCAACCTAATGTTTTATATCTTAAATTCACACAATCATGTATCTATGATAAATAATAAATTAATAATGACCACAAAAAAAAGAGAAAAAGATAAATGCCTCTGGAATTTCAGCGACCTAATGTTTGATTTCTTAAATTCACACAATATATGGTCAAAGATCCTAAAACTAAATAAAAGACCATCAATGATAATAAATGTAATGCCATTTTTTCAAAAACAAGGTATGAAACTCTCCACTCTACAGCTATCCAACCACATCTTCACACGTGCACAGACACTTCCTTTGCTGTTCGCACCATCATATTCTCATTGTATATTTTTTCCCATCATGTACAGTCATAGCTAAAAGTTTTTAGCAGTGACAAATTTTGTTTTGCAAAGCTTAAGCTGCCGTGGTGTTCATTGTTCTTAGATTGTGTAGAGTGGTCAGATGCATTTTAAATAATTGCTAAAAGCTTCATTGGTCAAAAATGGACTTTTCAAAAAAACAAAGAGCAGCTAACTGACTAATCATAGCAGCACATGTGAAAGTATGAATGAGTACTTGTCAAGTTAAACCCCCTTTTTCCAAAAAAAAATTCTGAAATTCTGTGAGAAGTACAAGGATTGGACAGCAGAAGACTGGGGCAAAGTTATTTTCTCTGAAGCTCCCTTCCAACTGTTTGAGACATCTAGAAAATCGATTGTTCAGAGAAGAAGAGGTGAAAGCTACCATGAGTCCTGTGTTGTGCCAACAAGCATCCTGAGACCATCCTATCCCACACGTATTGCTTTCAAATCAAGGGAGAGGCCTCTCATAATTCTGCCCAAAACACTGCCATGAATAAAGAATGGTATCAAAACGTCCTGCAAGAGCAACTTCTTCAAATTATCCATGAGCAATTTTGTGATGATCCTTGCATTTTCCAGCATAATAGAGCACCATGTCAAAAAGCAAAAGTGATAAAAGGAGTGGTTCGCAGAACATTACATTGAAATTTTGGATCCGTGGCCAGGCAACTCCCTGGACTTAAATCTCATAGAAAACCTGTGGTAAGTCCTCCGAAGGTGAGTGGACAAGCAGAAGCCCACTAATTGTGATGAACTATGTGAACTAATAAGGCAAGAATGGATCGCCATCAGTCAGGATTTGGCCCAGAAGCTATTATCCAGCATGCCCCATCGAATTTATGAAGAACACGAGTCAACATTGTACTGTAAATATACAATACTTTTCTCCCAATAAAACCCATTAAAACGTATGATATGCTTATCGCTGTTTTCTAGTATACCATAGAAACTAGTTCTGTGTTCGATACGATGATGTATCGTGCTTAAAGGGGGGGTGAAATGCTCGTTTTCACTCAATATCCTGTTAATCTTGAGTACCTATAGAGTAGTACTGCATCCTTCATAACTCCAAAAAGTCTTTAGTTTTATTATATTCATAAGAGAAAGATAGTCTGTACCGATTTTTCCCGGAAAAACACGACCGGCTGGAGTCGTAACGTGTGGGCGGAGCTAAAGAATCACGAGCGCCAGTAGGCTTTTGCGTTGAGAGCATCTGGAAGCTGTGACATTACCATGAGGGAAAAACCATCATCCAAAACAAACCATGGCTTACAGTCAGATTCAGCCGTTTATTTATGATCCAGAATCAGATCCCGAGGCTGAAACTGAACAAGAGCAGCAGCAGCAACGACTCGCTCCGAGCGGGGCTTGAACCCGGGTCTCCGGCATGGGAGGGGATGCACTAACAAGGAGGCAGAGATATTTTAAGCAGTTTTACTCACCGCCTGCGGTTCCAACACACGATCGTGACCCTTTTTCGTTGGGATTGCATTATCTTTAAGAAATAAACGATATGCAAATCCGTCGTCAAACTGGGCCTTGTTTGTAAAACAAGCATCGCTCTGATCAGTGAAATGTCTGTGCTCAGCCTCGCTGTACGGGAGCGCGCGCTCTTTCGGCAAAAGTGCCCTTAGGACCCATAAAAGGAAATTCCGCTCCATCTAACGTCACACAGAGGTATACTTGAAAAAAAACTTTCCGAAACTTGTGACAAACCAGAAGGAGTATTTTGGGAACAAAAATACTCCTTCAAACGTACAACTTAATTTTTGAAACTTTGTCCATATTTAGCATGGGAATCCAACTCTTTAACACTGTAAAAAACTCAGTATGCATGAAATAGCATTTCACCCCCCTTTAATTTAAAAAAGAACACCATTTAAAATTTCTAAAAATAATGAAAAGAGAAAAAATATATTTTATAACAAGGTTTAATCTGGTTGCAGAGGAACACAACAGGGTTGCTTTATATAAAGAGACGTAATCCCAGAAACAGGCTCACACTTGCATTCTGGGAATTTAGGTCACAAGAGCTACAGCGGAAACTGAGTAATAGTGAATGTAGAGGTTTGATATAATTTAATGTTTATTTGAGATTACACGTTGGAGTGGTTAAGGCTTACTTTACATTATTTGCCATAGTCCTTTGCATGGCCGGTGTGAAAAAGTAGCTTTTTTCAGTGTTCGAAGGCTGAAAAAACAGTTGTATTTCCTGCATGCCATAGCATAGCCCATAGCCCTTATTAATGCATGAAATAACTCTGCTTTTGAGTAATGGTATGTTGATACAGTAAACATTAATCATTACTACGCAATCTTAAATTGAACCAGACAAACATAAAATAATATAAAATGTCTAACTTACATTCACTATAGAACTCGGTATGATAAAAAAACTCAAATAAGAGGGTTTAGTAATTGATGTCTGTAGATTTACTGTATATAGTGGTTAAAACTGTGTAAAGACAGGGCATTAAGTATAGGCTGTTGGAATGAGCTGCAGCATTCAGTCGCTGCTGTGTTCACACTGCACGATGGATCGGCAACAGAAGGTTTCACACTGCATAACTTCACAATAGGAAGAATCGCAGACAACTCTGTCTGGCACGCAAACTACATTACCTGCTCAGCCCACCGGTCTCAAGTCCCACGGAGGAGATGGATGGATATAAAACATGAGTGACGACAGTGAAGGACGAGAGAGGACCAGGCCTGGCCTTTAGTTTGTGTTTTGTTTGTGCATGGCAGTCGGCCGTGAGGGGCTGTCGCACTGTTTTGTGTTTATTTTGATTATTAAAATGTAATTTGATTGTCCGCCGGTTCCCGCCTCCTTCCCATAATTATGGAGTTTTTATTGAAACACCTTCGTTCCGCCTTCTCTCGAGACCTTATGTAAACAAAGTCTGTAACCTGTAACAAATGAATATACTTCATTAAAAAAAAAAAAAAAAACATTGGGGCCCTATATCACTGTCTAAACGCCCAACTCCCACCCTACCAGCGGAGGATGTCAACACATGCACTCAACTACAGATCCTGGCTGCTATTCAGTATGGCAAGCCAAATTAACTTTTATTAATTCGCAGGATATGTATTCTTGATATCAACAATTCAATTTTCACTAGTAACAATGTTAATTCTTGATATCAACAATTACATTTCCACTAGTAACAATTAGAATTTTTGATATCAACAATTACATTTCCACTAGTAACAATGTAAATTCTTGATATCAACAATTACATTTCCACTAGTAACAATGCTAATTCTTGATATCAGGAATTATATTTCAACTAGTAACAATGTTAATTTTTGATATCAATTATTTTTAACCTGGGAATGCCAATAGGCAAGCCAAATTAACTTTTATTCATTCGCAGGATATGTATTTTTGATATCAACAATTCAATTTTCACTAGTCAAAATGTTAATTCTTGATATCAGGAATTAGATTTCTACTAGTAACAATTGCTATTTTTGATATCAACAATTCAATTTCCACTAGTAACAATGTTAATTTTTGATATCAGGAATTAGATTTCTACTAGTAACAATTGCTATTTTTGATATCAACAATTCAATTTCCACTAGTAACAATGTTAATTCTTGATATCAGGAATTGTATTTTCACTAGTTAAATGTCACCATAGACTTCCATTCAAATTTAATTGTTGATATCAAGAATTGCTTTCTTACTAGTTGAAATTCCGATTTCACATATCAGAAATACAATTCTTACTAGTAAAGACATTTATTTTTGATATCAGTAATCACATGGTTACTAGTAAAGACGTCTATTCTTGATATCAACAATTAAATTCTTGATATCAACAATTTAATTGTCACTAGTGACAATGTTCATTTCTGATATCATGAATGTGATTGTTACTAGTAAGAAAGCCATTTTAGATATCAGAAATTATATTGATATCAGAAATTATTTTTCAGATATCAAAAATAACAATTGTAACATGTTGAAATACATTTACTGATATCAAGAATTAACATTTCAACTAGTAACAACTAAATTGTTGATATCAAGAATTCACATTGTTACTAGTAACAAAGTAATTATTGATATCAACAAAGGCAGTTGATATCTGAAATCGTCCTTGCAACTAGTGAAAATAGAATTACTGATATCTTAAATAACATTTTAACTAGTAAAAATACTTTTACAGATATGTAGAAATGCCATTTTTACATGTAAGAATAGCTATGGTAATGAGATCATGAATATTAATGAGATTTTCGACACTCCTCCTTTTTCAGCATTTGCCAAAGATGGCAGAAGAACGTCCACGTGCAGAAACGGCTCCTCTTTTATTTATTTTTGTCAGTGAAACTTGAAAAATTATATTATGGCCGGATTCATTTGTAAAAAAAATTGTTAATTGTAAAAAAAAAACAAAAAAACATTTATGCTGTTTCCTTTTATTGGCCACCAAGTCCTTCGGATAATTAAAGGAAAAGTGAACAAGGCATTAATTTAGTTTTATAAATAACTTCATGTCGCTTTTTCAGGTGTTTATTTTTGTTTTTATTACACTTTCTTCTGATACATCAAATAAAAAACACATCTAAAGGAAAAAATATAACAGATAACAATGCATCATACAAACGGTTTACTGGACTTTTTTTTTTTTTTTTTTTTTGAATATCGTTGGCTATGTTGAATGAGTCGTGTCCTAAAAGGAATAATTTTTTATATAACATGTTATCCGGTTCTTGAAGCATCGGTGGATAAGAGGAATGGTAAATATATGTACACTGTTATACAAGCTGTATACTCACTACTTTACATTGTAGCAAAGTGTCATTTCTTCAGGTACTGTCATATTAAAAGCTATAATAAAAATACGAAACGTGAGAGGTGTATTCAAATCCAGTCAGGCCATCAGTCCCTACAATCTATAATGTCAGACTCTAGAAAAAGAACAGCACTTATTTTTGTTACACCCACAATCTATACAGGGGTTCCGGACCGGTAGTACTTTAAAGTTAAAGTAATGCACAGAACCGATTAAACAAGGTACAATTCACAATGACGGTGAGAAAAAAAAAAGAAAAAAAAACATGTTTTATTAAAATAATCATTATGAATAATTCATACATGACAAACAGCTGAAAACGATAATAAATACAAACATAACTGTATAAATAAAATCGGAAAAAGATTAGAAACATGCACATCAGCACCACACTCTATTTAGCATAACACCGCCTGCAATAGGCTACTGGGTGAACTGGAACGTAGTAACATATTCCTAGTACACAGATTCCACATATTCCACATAGCCATTTCTCTCTAAATTGCTTTCGATATATAATCGAAAAAGTGTCTTAAATAAATGTTAAGTAATGTAACGTCATAAGTCTGATTGCAAATTTTAATCGATGTATTTCTAATGTATGCAATGCACACTAATGCTATTTAATTTGAAATGAAATGCCATCCAAACGGTAACTTTCCGGAGCTCCTACAACTAGCCCTAACCTTACCCAATATCCATGTTATTTTTCACTTTTCGATAATTTCGTTGAGTTTTATTGAAAATAAATGCCTTTCCGATGTGATACGGGACGTGAAAAGGATAAAGAAAGAGCTCGGCAAAAGGCGGAATCGAACCCAGGTCCGTCGCGTCAAAACGTACATGCTTGGCGCTTAACCATCTGCGCCACTAACACTACCCTACGTTTGTAGGTGGAGTTAAATCGTCCCTGTCGAAATAAAAACAAAATAATTATTAAAAATAGCCTACAGGAGCGTTTTATTTTCATAAGAGGGCAATCGAATGTGCCCATTCTCTTTTGTGCTCTGTATCTTGAAGTTTATCCGCCATAAACATTCATAAAAAGTTGCACTCGTCATTAAGTTATGCACATATCCAAAAAGGAGTTCATTGCTATGCACATATCCAAAAAGGAATTCATGATAACTAAAATAACAATTTTTACTAGTGAAAATGTAATTTTAACATGTAACAATTAAGTTAAAGATATCAAGAATTATGTGTATTACTAGTTGTAATTTCATTTTTGATATGATAAACGCATTTTTGCATTTCTGATGACGTCATTTGTGATATCAAGAATACGTGTCATTACTAGTGGAAATGTAATTGTTGATATCAACAATTCAATTGTTGATATCAAGAATTGACGTCGGTACTAGTAACGTGTGATTACTGATATCAAAAATAAAGGTCTTTACTAGTAAGAATTGTATTTCTGATATGTGAGATCGGAATTTCAACTAGTAAGAAAGTAATTATTGATATCAACAATTAAATTTGAATGGAAGTCTATGGTGGCATTTAACTAGTGAAAATACAATTCCTGATATCAAGAATTAACATTGTTACTAGTGGAAATTGAATTGTTGATATCAAGAATTAACATTGTTACTAGTGAAAATTGAATTGTTGATATCAAGAATTAACATTGTTACTAGTGGAAATTAAATTGTTGATATAAAAAATAGCAGTTGTTACTAGTAGAAATCTAATTCCTGATATCAAGAATCAACATTTTAACTAGTGAAAATTGAATTGTTGATATCAAGAATTAACATTGTTACTAGTGACAAATAAATTGTTGATATCAAGAATTAACATTGTTACTAGTGACAAATAAATTGTTGATATCAAGAATCGACGTCTGTACTAGTAACCACGTGATTACTGATATCAAAAATAAAGGAGATCATGAATATTAATGAGATTTTCCGACACCCCTCGTTCAAGCGTCAGCATTGGCCAAAGATGGCAGAAGAACGTCCACGTGCAGAAACGGCTCCTCCTTTATTTAATTTATTTTTTCGTTGAAACTTCAAAATTATATTATGGCTGGATTATTATTATTATTATTATTATTATTATTATTATTATTATTATTTTGTTTGTTAATTGTAAAAAAGTAAGTTGATGCTGTTTCTTTTTATTAGCCACCAAGTCCTTCGGATACTTAAAAGGAAAATTGAACAAGGCATTCGTTCAGTTTTAAAAGTGTCTTCATGTCGTTTTTTCAGGCGTTTATTTTTGGTTTTATTACACTTTCCTCTAATACATCAAATAAAAAATAAAAAACAACCAAAAGGAAAAACATTAAAGGGGATAATGCATCATACAAACGTTTTACTGGACCTTTTTTTTTCTTTTCTTTTTTTATAATATCGCTGGCTACCTGAATGAGTCGTGTCCTAATATGCATTATGAAGCAGCGGTGGACAAGAGGAATGATAAAGTCTATTGAACCTCTTTCTCATGTCTGTCTCAGCCATTTCAATGTTATGAAAGCCCATGAAACCTTGGCCTTGGATTTCACCACAGCATCACATGTTGCCACTAGAGTCCTCTTCCAGATCTTAGAGACCTTGTGCTCTTCCACCTTCCATTTGACGATGCCCATGCTTGACCAATCCATCACCTTTCACCTCAGCTTCTTTAGCAATGCAGTGGTCGTCTTGAAGGTGTGTTTGGGGTCGTTATCATGTTGGAATACTTCCCTGTGGCCCAGTCTCTAAAGGGAGGGGATCATGCTCTGCTTCAGTATTTCACAGTACACATTGGCATTCATGGTTCCCTCAGTGAACTGTATCATCTCCCCAGTACCGGCAGCACTCATGCAGCCCCAGACCATGACACTTCCACCACCAAGCTTGACTGAAGGCAAGACACATTGTCTTTGTACTCCTCACCTGGTCGCCGCCACACGCTTGACACTATCTGAAGGGAATACGTTTATTTTGGTCTCATCAGATCACAGGACATGGTTCCAGTAATGTCTTTAGTCTGCTTGTCTTCAGCAGACTGTTTGCAGGCTTTCTTGTGCATCATCTTCAGAAGAGACTTCCTTCTGGGACGACAGCCCTGCAGACCAATCTGATGCAGTCTGAGCACTGACAGGCTGACCCCCCACCCCTTCAACCTCTGCAGCAATGCTGGCAGCACTCATACGTCTATTTCCCAAACACGACATCTGGATATGATGCTGAGCACGTGCACTCAACTTCTTTGGTTGACCATGGCGAGGCCTGTTCTGAGTGAAACCTATCCTGTTAAACCACCGTGCTGCAGCTCAGTTTCAGTGTCTTGGCGATGTTCTTATAGCCCACGTCATCTTTATGTAGAGCAACAATTCTTTTTTTCAGATCCTCAGAGAGTTCTTTGCCATGAGGTGCCGTGTTGAACTTCCAGTGACCAGTATGAGAGAGTGAGAGCTAGATTAACACACCTGCTCCCCATTCACACCTGAGATCTTGAAACACTAACGAGTCACATGACACCAGGGAAAGAAAATGGCTAATGGACCCAATTTGAAAATTTTCGCTTAGGAGTGTACTCACTTTTGTGGCCGGCGCTTTAGACATTAATGGGTATGTGTTGAGTTATTTTGAAGGGACAGTAAATTTACACTGTTATACAAGCTGTACACTCACTACTTTAAATTGTAGCAAAGTGTCATTTCTTCAGTGTTGTCACATGAAAAGGTATAATAAAATGTTTACAAAAATGTGAGGAGTGTACTCACTTCTGTGAGATACTGTATATTTAATCAAGTTTGTCTTATTGGGGTAAATTATCTACAAGCTTTAAACATATTTCTATGCACACCAATAATATTAAACTACTGTCGCTACACTACGGTTATACACATTTATTGCATTTATTTTCAATTCAGCCAGAAACCTAGGAGTTGTGATGGATCATCAGTTATACTTCACAGACCACATTGCTACAACGAGCCAGTCCTGCAGATTTGCCTTATACAACATTAGGAAGATTAGACCCTTCCTGTCAGAGCAAGCCACAGAACTTCTAGTCTACTCTCCAGACTGGACTATGGTAATGTCCTCCTGGCTCTTCCTGCATGTACTATCAAGCCTTTGCAACTGATCCAGAATGCAACAGAAAGGGTTGTCTTTAATGAGTCAAAAAAAGCTGATGTTACTCCTCTCCTCATCAAGTTACACTGGCTACCAGTAGCCGCTCGCATCAAATTCAAGGTACTGATGCTTGCCTACAAGACGACCACTGGCACGACACCAACATACCTAAACTCACTGGTTAAATCATATGTGCCCTCCAGAAGTTTGCACTCTGCAAGTGAACGACGCCTTGTGGTGCCATCCCAAAGAAGTTCAACATCACTCTCACGGACCTTTTCCTGGACTGTGCCCAGCTGGTGGAATGACCTCCCAATCTCAATTCGTACAGCTGAGTCTTTACTCATTTTCACGAAACATCTTAAGACTCATCTTTTTCGCAAGCACTTAACCAACTAATACTAGCACTTTTCTTTCTCTTCATATTTAATATAAAAAAAAAAACCTGGATATGCGTTCTGTACTAGACTAACTGAGACTTGTCATGGCACTTGTATACTGTTGTTGTTCTCTTGTTGGCCTGACTGCTTCTATTGTTCTCATTTGTAAGTCGCTTTGGATAAAAGCGTCTGCAAAATTATTAAATGTAAATAAAACTGAAAAAGGCTTAGAAGAGTCCTTAGAAATCTGAAAAATTAATACCACAGCCTTAATCTTTCAGTTGAATTGGCTGATAGTTTAGAGTTTGATTTTGCCAGGGGCTATTTGAATACAATGAATTATATTTACACTAAGTGAAAATAGCATATTTTATTAGCAATAGATTGTATTTACCTTATTTGATAATATGAGTATTTTCTTACAGTAATAGTAGTTTGATGCTGTTTGTGTTGCTTATTGCAAGTAGTGACCAATATGTGCACCTCATTATTGTATTAGGCTACATTATAAAACAGTATAGGCTACAATAATAACATATTGAGAGTAAATTATAATTGTAATTTACAAATGATTAAATGGAAACCTTCCCTACAATTAGCCCTAGCCTTACACAATATCCGCGTTATTTTCCTCTTTTCGATAATTTCGCTGAGTTTTATTGAAAATATAAGCCTTTCGATGTGATAGGGGACGTGAAAAGGGTGAAGTAAAAAGCTCGGCAGAAGGCGGGATCGAACCCGGGTCTGTCGCCTCCAAAAGCTATGGCTTCGTGCCAGTGGCGTAGCCAGGGGAGGGGCCATGGGGGCACTGGCCCCTCCTGAAAACTGATTGGCCCCCCAGTGTGCCCCCACATTTCTACTTGTCTGTCACTCACAAATTCAAATTATAATCTTTCAGTTTAGTAAATAACTCATCTGTACTTTTACTTCGTTACTGTGAGCGACGCCCCTCTCGTTACTTTCTCTTAATGCAATAAATGTTATAAATGCTTCAGTTTATTCCAAACGCGCCGTCTACTTTTCTCTGGGCAATGAGCGATGCCCATTCGCCAATGATTCATTCTTTTGAGTCAATTCTGTTCAAAGGCTTGATCAAACCAATTGGCAAACGAGTGAATTGGTTCATGAATCAGTTTGAATGATTCGTTCAGTTCCCTGCCTCACGCACTGAGCGTCTGAAGCGGTTCACTCAGAGTTGTAACGTTTATCATCAGCAGCGTTGAAAACGGGACTATGGAACTGCACTGAATTGAAAGCAAATCTGCAAAGGCTATTATTTGCTTGCGGTGGAGATCCTTATTAGATGAACACCGCGTGTGCTGTCTACTGTTTAACAGGTAATAACTTGGGCTACATTCGATTACAGTACACGATACCACTATGACAGTAGTTTGTTGTACGTGTGTGGCTTATAACAGAGGGGAGTCAAGTTGAATGCAGCTTCCAAAAGACAAAAAATAGCCGATTAAGATTGTATTAATTTTAATTCAATCACACCGGTGCGAGTACGTTCAGCAAGTCATATCATCAGCTGTTAAATTCAGATCTGTGATCGCTTGCTGGCGCTGAGCCAGAGATAGATGCGTTTTACAGCGTTGCGCATTATAACCAATCACACACGGTTCATTTGAATGCAATGGCCAATCAGAGGTGTTCAGATGAGTCATCGCTAAAATGCCGGTGCTTCCTTCACTCGCTCGCTGACTGAATACCTCTTTCTGGCGAATTCTCTCGTCAGAAACAACAAAGTGCAGATGTGTGTACGAATCTATAATTAAGATATTGATTTCACAGTGTTAACAGTTTCAGTGATTTTAATGGGAGTTTCTGAGAGTGATTGAAATCTAGACTGTCAGTGAAAATGATCTTTAATAATGTTAATGTTATTTGCTCTCTTTCTGAACAATGAAAGATTAGTAGCAATATTTATATCACATTAACTTTCAATGTTAAATTCACATTTAATATAAAGTCAGTCGTATTAAAAATATGTTATGGCATGAAACCTATATCTGTTACTTAAGTAAACAGACAGGGTTTTATAATAAATTGCAGTAAAGGCTGATGAAATATATACATTTACACACGCACACACACATTACATACATTTATCTATATATCTAAATAAAAATAGGCTCCGTATATATGACCCAAAGTAACCGATAAGTTATCCGATACTCTTTTACTCTTACTCAAGTAACTATTCAAGACTAGTACTTTTACTTTTACTTGAGTAAATATTTCTAGAATTACTTTTACTTTTACTTGAGTAAAGTTTTTGGGTACTCTACCTACCTCTGGACACATGCAAAAACATCGTTTTTTTTACTGGTCAATTTTGAGATTTGGGCCTGTTTGTCTTCAGTAACATATCTTCTTTCAGACTTGTGGTGAAAAAAAAGTCCAAAATACACATATAGGTCTTTATTTTTCTACACCTTTAGTCTATTTGCGTCTGTAGATTCCTAATAAATTCAGTTGGCGTTCTAAATCACCATGGTGCTCCGCGATTGCTGTTGTATAGGATCCACATATTTTACATGTTAAACTAAAGCTACCTTTTTGAACAAGTAGCTTTCTAACAAAGTATGGATATATGATATTTTTAAATCAATATGCTCAAGATTAATTAGCCTTGACATAAGTAGATTTTGTTTATTCGTCAATGCAAATTTACTGCAACTGCTGCTATGCAAATTGAATGGGACGTGGATAATAAACAAAAACATATTATGAAATTATATTAAATTTATAGTAGTTATATTAATTAATTAATTGTGTATTTATTTCTATGAATTATTAATGTTATTCTGATTATTATTATTTGTGAGTTGTACACTATTCATACATTGGATTCTTTTATTTATTACAGTTTTTCTTTCACTTTTGTAAAGTGAAAAGTTAATACAATTTGTATTTGATTTTTTTTTTTAAGAGCAGTGAATAACTGCTATTAAAATATAATAGGGTATCACTGTTTATTACTGATTTTAAAGGTTACTGAACTCTTGAAATGATTTGGATATACAGTTCAAACAACACAAGATTGGCCCCTCTGTATTAATCGTGGCCCCTCTTGTGCCCCCCAGTTGAAAAAATCCTAGAATCGCCCCTGCTTCGTGCTCTACCGTCTGCGCCACATTAACCGATAGGATAATGATGTCTTTTTGCACTTTTGACAAACACTAACATGCGTTGGTGGGCGGAGTTGAATATTCTCTGTCAAAATAAAATAAAAATAATTATTAAAAATAGCCTACAGGAGCATTTTATTTTCACGAGAGGGCAATCGAATGTGCCCATTCTCTGTTGGACTCTTTACCTTGTCGTCTATCCTCCATAAACATTCATAAAGGGTTGGACTAGTCATCAAATTATGCACATATCCAAAAAGGGGTTCATTGATATGCACATATCCAAAAAGGAATTAATGATATCTTAAATTACAATTTTTACTAGTGAAAATGCAATTTTAACATGTAAGAATTAAGTTACTGATATCAAGAATTAAGTGTATTACTAGTTGTAATTTCATTGTTGATATGATGAACTTATTTCTGCGAGTGATGACGTCATTGTTGATATCAAGAATACGTGTTGTTACTAGTGGAAATGTAATTGTTGATATCAACAATTCAATTATTGATATCAACAATTAAATTGTTGTTATCAAGAATTAAATTGTTGATATCAACAATTCACATGTTTAAATGTTAAAACGGCGCCAAAACTATTACAGATATCAAAATGCATTTGTTACTAGTTACAATTCTAAATTCACATATCAGCTTTGTATTTCTTACTAGTAAAAATATAATTTTTGATATCAACAATGACATTTTTACTAGTAAAAATGTGAATTCTTGATATCAACAATTTAGTTGTTACTAGTTGAAATGTTAATTCTTGATATCAAAAATGTAATTGTTACTAGTGACACTGTTCATTTCTGATATCTGAAAATGTATTTCTGATATCAACAATTGGGAGGGTAATTTCTGATATCTAAAATGGCATTCTTACTAGTAACAATTACATTCATGATATCAGAAATGAACATTGGCACTAGTGACAATTAAATTGTTGATATCAAGAATTAAATTGTTGATATCAACAATTAAATTGTTGATATCAAGAATAGACGTCTTTACTAGTAACTATGTGATTACTGATATCAAAAATAAAGGTCTTTACTAGTAAGAATTGTATTTCTGATATGTGAAATCGGAATTTCAACTAGTAAGAAAGCAATTCTTGATATCAACAATTAAATTTGAATGGAAGCCTATGGTGACATTTAACTAGTGAAAATACAATTCCTGATATCAAGAATTAACATTGTTACTAGTGGAAATTGAATTGTTGATATCAAAAATAGCAATTGTTACTAGTATAAATCTAATTCCTGATATCAAAAATTAACATTGTTACTAGTGAAAATGTAATTGTTGATATCAAAAATTCTAATTGTTACTAGTGGAAATGTAATTGTTGATATCAAGAATTAACATTGTTACTAGTAAAAATTGAATTGTTGATATCAAGAATACATATCCTGCGAATGAATAAAAGTTAATTTGGCTTGCCATAATTACTAGTTGTAATTTCATTGTTGATATGATGAACTTATTTCTGCGAGTGATGACGTCATTGTTGATATCAAGAATACGTGTTGTTACTAGTGGAAATGTAATTGTTGATATCAACAATTAAATTATTGATATCAACAATTAAATTGTTGTTATCAAGAATTAAATTGTTGATATCAACAATTCACATGTTTAAATGTTAAAACGGCGCCAAAACTATTACAGATATCAAAATGCATTTGTTACTAGTTACAATTCTAAATTCACATATCAGCTTTGTATTTCTTACTAGTAAAAATATAATTTTTGATATCAACAATGACATTTTTACTAGTAAAAATGTGAATTCTTGATATCAACAATTTAGTTGTTACTAGTTGAAATGTTAATTCTTGATATCAAAAATGTAATTGTTACTAGTGACACTGTTCATTTCTGATATCTGAAAATGTATTTCTGATATCAACAATTGGGAGGGTAATTTCTGATATCTAAAATGGCATTCTTACTAGTAACAATTACATTCATGATATCAGAAATGAACATTGGCACTAGTGACAATTAAATTGTTGATATCAAGAATTAAATTGTTGATATCAACAATTAAATTGTTGATATCAAGAATAGATGTCTTTACTAGTAACTATGTGATTACTGATATCAAAAATAAAGGTCTTTACTAGTAAGAATTGTATTTCTGATATGTGAAATCGGAATTTCAACTAGTAAGAAAGCAATTCTTGATATCAACAATTAAATTTGAATGGAAGCCTATGGTGACATTTAACTAGTGAAAATACAATTCCTGATATCAAGAATTAACATTGTTACTAGTGGAAATTGAATTGTTGATATCAAAAATAGCAATTGTTACTAGTATAAATCTAATTCCTGATATCAAAAATTAACATTGTTACTAGTGAAAATGTAATTGTTGATATCAAAAATTCTAATTGTTACTAGTGGAAATGTAATTGTTGATATCAAGAATTAACATTGTTACTAGTAAAAATTGAATTGTTGATATCAAGAATACATATCCTGCGAATGAATAAAAGTTAATTTGGCTTGCCATAATTCAGAGTTAAGCACAGAGGATGGATCGAGTTGAAGTTCGTCACTCATTTTCACCATCATTACCTCCTGGTCAGGAATGCGTTCCTTCACCAGCACAGAAAGGTAATCCTGAAACTGACGCACGAGATGAGCTGATGTATCATATATTCTTGCTCCCCACTCGCTGGTTGATGATGCACAGCAGGCGGAAGGAGGGAGCCAGAGAAAAGGGCCCCATTCAGATTCTGCCAAAGTGGAATGAGAATCAATCGGGAAGGATGATTTTTCAGCAAACACTCTTGTTGCTAGAGTATTTAGTGCTGCAAATTATTTTTTTACAGCCTTCGGTGTCTGATCCAGCTCCTGTCGGAGGTGTCTGGGAAGGCATACCTCAGACTAATTCTCCATCTTGCATTCCAGTGGCAGATTATTATACCTCCATGTTGAAGACAGCATGGAAGAAACCAACTCAGAAGCCTCAATTCAATGCAGGCTGCAGACATTTGGCCAATGCCCATTACCAAAAAGAAACTGGACTGGGGGATATGACACATGTGGAACAGAAAATAGCATCATGGACTACTCTGGGATCAGCTTATGCATCTTCTAACCCTCGCTGTCCCAAGAAGGAGTGTGCGAAAACTGACCGTCTAATCTCACAATCATTTAATGCCACGGCACGTGCAGATCGGACAGGCAATGCTTTGGCTATCCTCTTGGCAGCTTTACGGAAAACAATAAGGTTGGAGCACCAGGAGTCTAGGAACCTTGTTTGATTGTGCTTTGTCAGCCCACTCACAATTGACACGTGATTTGAGGGAATGATATGTCTTCAGCTGTTTTATGATTTGGTTGGCACAAACTTTATTGCCAGAGACCATAAGAAGCGAATTGATGAATCTGCCGGTAATTCCCGGTCACATTTTTAATTTAAAATTCTCAGGAGGTGCTGGATAGAGCTGAACACTCCATTACAACGAGAGAAGCTGTCCAGCGGGCTTGTCATAAACCAGCTCCAGTCTTCAGACCAAGATCTCGAGAAACAAAAATACCACAGCAACCGGTTTGGTCTAGACACACAAGTAGCAATCCTGTTAGTGTTCAAGGGCAGAGTTTTCGTAACCAAAGACAAAATGCCACTTATCCCCAGAGGAAATTTCAGTCCTGTGGGGGAGCACAACGGAGAGGTTCACGAAGGGGTGGTGGCCCTGCATAGGGGTCAGGGGCTGGCCAATTGTACCTCTCAATTTTCACGGGCCAGTTGGGAGAGAGTGGTCCCCTCCATTTTCAAAGGTCAGTATGACTATGCTACTGTTAATTATTTCATAATTCCAAAAAAAGATGGTGGTCATCATCCCATTCTAGATCTCAAGCACCTCAACCAGTACTTAAAAATTCTTCCATTCATAATTAAATTCATACAAAGATGGTAATGCAGTCCATACATGCAGGAGAATGGTTCACATCCCTGGATTTAAAGGACGCATATTTCCACATTCCAATTTGTCCAGAGCACAGGCCCTTTCCCCGGTTTGCTTTTCAAGGCCAGGCCTTTCAGTTCCAGGTTCTACAGTTCGGCCTGTCTTTGGTACCGAGAGTTTTTACTCGGGTGGTCTCAGCCACCCTAGCTCCCCTTCAGCTGCGAGGTATCAAAATCCTGCCATACCTGGACGATTGGTTAATCAGGTGATCAGAAACACAGAGGAGGTACTAGCTCACATTCAGTACCTGGGGTTCACCGTGAACTGGGAGAAGAGCAGTCTCCGGCCTCAACAGCAATTGAAATTTCTGGGGCTATATTTCAACTCCATAACAATGGAAGGATGTCTCACTCACCAGAGAATAGACAGTCTGGAGAAGGCATTAGGTCACTTCCATAAGGGAGGTTCGTGACAGCCCACAGAGTTCAGAAGCTGGTAGGACTTATGGCAGCAGCATCAGTGGTGATTCCCTTAGGCCTACTTAGGACCAGCCCAATACAGAGATGGTACAATTATTTTCATCTTCAACCGAACAAGGACAGAAGAACAAGGCTGTTGGTGACAAAGGCCTGCATTTGGGCCTTACTCCCCTGGAGGGACAACGACTTTCTCTGCAGGGAAACCCCACTGGGCAATCTTCCCCACAGAAGATCAGTGGTAACAACAGACGCATCACTGACAGGCTGGGGAGCTGTTTGGAAGGGCAGGTCAGTAAGGGGTAAATGGGATCCCCCTTGGTCATCAGAACACATAAATGTGCTTGAACTGTGCTAGTGAGAACAGACAGTACCTCAACGGTTTACCACATAAATCACCAGGGGGGGACGAAATCACTACGCTGTCTCCAGGTAGCAAAAGACCTGCTGACATGGACACGGCTGTCTTCACTGAGAGCAATCCACATCCCAGGAGAAACAAACAGGGCAGCCGACATTTTGTCCAGAACAGGGCCTCTCCCAGGAGAGTGGCGGTTGCACACGGAGGTAATAGCCCAAATTTGGACTCGATATGGGACAGTTCAGGTAGATCTCTTTGCTTCCAGGGAAACGACCCATTGCCTGGAATGGTACTCCCTCACGGTACAAGAAGGTAGTTTAGGCTTGGATGCTCTGTCACAAGAATGGCCGACAGGCTTATTATATGCTTTGCCCCCATTTCCTCTGATTTCCCAGGTCCTCCAGAGGATCAGGGAGGGTATTGCACAGTTCTACTAGTTGTTCCACCCTGGCCAGGAAGACCATGGTTCACGGACCTAGTTCAGCTGATACAGGGTCCTCCGTGCCAATTTCCAACAAAAGGAGATCTCCTATCCCAAATTGATGGGCAGATTTTGCATCCAAACCCGATGGCACTGTGACTGTGGCTATGGCCTCTGCAGAGTCCGTCCCTCAGCAGCTAGATGAAATGGTACACGAGACACTGCACAACGCCAGAGCTCCACTCAGGCTAATTACTCCATAAAGTGGAGAATTTTTTCAGACTGGTATTTAGGCATGAGTGTTAATAATCTGCTCTGTGCCACTTGTCCTTAGATTCCTACAAGCTCAACTGGATCAAGGAAAGGCAGCAAGTACAATTAAGGTTTATACTTCAGCCATTTCAGCATCCCATGGGGGAGTGGATGGCCAGCCATTAGGCCGACATCCCTTGGTAGGTCAGTTCCTGAAGGGAGCTTGTCGGTTATGTCCTAATCGCACTTTGCGGGTACCCAATTGGGATTTGCTTTTTGTACTACACTCTCTCACTAAGCCCCCGTACGAGCCTATGGCAGAGGCAGATTTAAAAGCTTTGTCTCTCAAGATAGCTTTTCTCTTGGCTATATGCTCTGCTAAAAGGGTAGGAGAATTGTGTGCGCTATCTATTAGTGAGGATTGTTTACATTGGAGGCCTGATGGCAAAGGGGTAATGCCCTGGCCCAACCCTGCCTTTTTACCAAAAGTGCTTAATTCTCAGTTCAGAAATCAAGTTCTGGAGACAGTTCAATTTCAACCCCCTTCACAGGCAGATCTGCAGAGTTTGCTTACCCTTTGTCCAGCAAGGGCATTATGCACCTATGTAAATTTTACTCAGACCTTGAGGGAGTCTCATTCACAGCTTTTTGTTTGCTATGGAAGGACCAGATTGGGGTTGCCGCTTTCTAAGCAACGTTTGTCGCATTGGTTGGTTGAGGTTATTTCCCAGGCTTATTCAGAAAGAGGGTTAACAGTTCCTATGGAAATACGGGCCCTCTCATCCAGAAATGTAGCTACTTCATAGGCCGCACTAAAAGCAGCTTCAGTGGGGGAGATTTGTGCTGCAGCATCATGGTCTACACCATGTACATTTTCAAAATTTAACAGGGTGGATGTAACTGGCGCAACGCCTGTTAGCAATGCAGTTTTGATGTCTGTTGCCCAGTGAGGTTTTAATAGTTCAGAGTCTGTAGTTCCTCGCGACCCTGTTGACATGAGTCATCCTATTAGGCCGTAGTGACGGTTAGAGTGAGGTCGAAATTCAGTGCGGTGTGACATAGATTCACATTCTCTATACGGAAATATCTAAATGTACTATTTATTTTTTATCACCCTGGCAACCATAATGCACACGCTCTCTTTCCACTGTGGATAAACGCTCTTGCTTTCTGAAAACACCTGTTAGCTTGACGTTTAATTCAATATGCTATTTTCAGAAAAGGGTAATTCATCAAGTGTTCATTTATGAGAGAGAGAGAGAGAGAGAGAGAGAGAGAGAGAGAGAGAGAGAGAGAGACAGGGGCGGTATACATGAATTCTCACCCGTTTGCCGCTTTTCCATTTTAACAGTAAAGGTGTGGCTTTAATTCCTTTTTAGAAACAATGATGTTTCCAGTTCCTTGTTGAGAAAGATAGTGTAGCTCTTGAGTGATTAAACTATTTAGTTGATAAAATTGCGTGGCAGGGATAAGGTTTGATACTGAATGTCTGCGCGCGTGTGCAGCATGACCTGTGTGAGCAACTGAGCGTATGTGTGCGTAAGCGACAGAAGACAGCACATTAGTTTAGAACTCTTCTATTTTCTTTTTTTTTTCAACTTAGAGAGTGTGTTAATTTGTGAAATGATAACCTATCAGCAAGGTATTATATTATTTTCAATATTCAATAGTTCATTGCGATATAAATTAATTAGAATGAGTACATTAATATGTATGGCCTTAAAAACAAGATGCAAACAATCAGAATATTTTGGGGAGTTCCCAATGTAAACATGAAACATATACCATAGCCTATATTGTACTCTGATACAGTTACAGAGGCCCTTCATAATAGAGATCAACTGTTCTGTCAATAGTTAGAAATGGTCCTATGGAATGCAGTGTACAATAAACAGCTGTTTTGCTAACTTCTGCTGAGGTGTAATTCAGTGCAGTCATGTATCATGATACATATCGTACCGTGGCCTCTGTATCGTGATACGTATGTGACTTTGCTGGTAATTCACAGCAATAATAGAAACGTGGAAAAATAATCTGCAAATACTGACGCAGCAAACTTTGCAAAACATAATATTTATGTCACTGCCAAAACTTTTGGCCATGACTGTATAACTAATACTGTTCTAATCTAATGCTTCTGGAGGATGCTGAAATGGAAATGTAGCTTAGTGACTTGTGATGTAGTGACTTAGTGATAGTTTTAACTTCCCTGTTTTAAAATTAGATATATATGTGTAAATATTTTCAGTGTCACAGTACTTTCTGTCACAGCTTAACATGTAGAGGCAGCTATTATTTTTCTCTGCATACTGAAGACATTCATAGGCAGATTTCCCCTGAAATTTTTAACAGAAAGAAAACCTTTTAATTATTTCTGTGACCACTAGAGGGAACCAAACTAACAGTAGTAGTTTACTTTCTTCACATTAGCAGAACTGCATCTCATTTAATCACTGCATGTTTAGCAAACTTTGGCTCCCTAAACTGTAATGCAAACATTGTTTTTTTTCCCAGTGTTTTATTGCCGAATACGAATTAGCTGATAAGCATGGAGATTATCAAATTCAGGTTAACAGGATCTATCGGTAAAATTTTACTGAGACACAGCAGAATTTTACTGGTTTACACTATATAAAAACTGGCGGAAGTCCACATTGTCCGTTTAAGTTAAAGGTGCAGATAAAAAAAATGTTTTACACTTAAATAAATAGTATTTGAATAAAAATGTGTTGAAAATCATGAGATGAATACTGAATCATATCAGCAGTCTAATACAAGCTTAGAGCGGGTTGTCTCATAGCAGCTGACATGTTGAGATCACATGACAAGACGAATTCAACTGGTTTTTACATTGGTAGACCCCCTGTTATTGGACACTGTGCAGTTTTAAGGTAACTAATCTGAACTTCTAATGTAATGTTGTCCACACATAGCCATTTAGATTCGAGTCTCAGCCGGCCCGGGGTAATTATGATATATCTCTACCTCTCTCCCATGCAACTGTTCTTTTGATCTTCATCTGTGAATTCATCCAGGCTGAATGATAATGACATGCTGAAATATCACTTTTTAGAGGCTCTCTGGGTGTGTGAAGAAGAAAAGAACGACTCTGTCTGGCTTTGAAGCTGCCCTGCCCCTTTCAGAGCCGTCATCTCTCCCGCCAGCCCTTTGTTGGTGGCGAAGCTGGTTCTTTGTCAGTGGTCTCATGTGGCTTGTGTCCATTACCATCATCACCAATTACACATGCCTTTTCTCGGACGCACATCTCTGCCGGTGTCACTCATTTACACTCGCATGAAGACGTCCTGCGTACCTTTAGCTGCTTGTCAAATTTAGCACGTTGTTTCTCCTCCTGTTGAATCTGTTTTTTTTAATAGGAAACAAATTTGGTGCGAGGTGGTAAAAGTGCTCTGTGTATGTGTGTTTGAGTGCAGATAAGGCGGCAGGCCCTGCGTTGCTGTGTTTCAGACTGACAGTGTCTGTCAGGCCTGGCTCTGGGCTGTATGTAGACTAAAGGCAGGTCTGTGCTTCTCAATTGCACTCAGCGGGGGACAAGTGCTCAGCTCTCAGGGACGCCATAGCCAGCTGGCTTCACATAGATGTGTGCCCCGACTGTCTGCCCTGCAGTGTGTGTGTGTGTGTGTGTGTGTGTGTGTGTGTGTGTGTGTGCGAGAGAGAGAGAAAAGGAGAGCATCTTCTCGATTTATGTAAAAAAAGATTCACTGTGTGCAGTAGTTTCTAAATCGTTTAAAGGAACTACAAATGTCACTAGTGGATTCATTTTGGAGAGATCCTGAAGCAGTTTGCTTTGGTTTTGGTTGGTGGTTTCACAAAGTGTTGGTTTCACAACACATTCCATGAATATTATACACTTTGGTATCCTGCAACTTTTATTAAAGCATTGGAATGACAAATAACATGTTTTACTTTCTTTTGTGTATTTAACAGTTATGATTATACAGCCTACAGCAGTATCATAATGTGACATCTATAGAGTTGGTGTTCAGTTCATTATAGTACAAATCATTTAGATTGTAAACAGGTCCCTTTGGTTTCTTTACATGTGTTTACCCTTTTAACCATCTTGACATTAACAGTTGGGTAATTGTGCTGCAATTGTGGTTATTTAAATATACAATGTGGAAATAACTACAATGACTAGATTAACAACATAAAATATTTCATAAAATAAATCTGAATTTTTTTCATCAAGTTCATTTACTGCATCCCAAATTTTGGTCCCAAACTAACTAGTCCCTACTGAGTGACAGCTTAATTTAGGCAGCATTTGCATCCCTGTTACTTTGAAACCTTCTTACTACAATTTTTCTGTTTAATATTTTTCTGTTTAATTTGTGTGTGTGTTTTTTTTTAAAAGAGCCTCACACCCAGAGCATGAACATGTTGCAAATTCAAACATCTCTGTCATATAAATCATATAAATGTCATATAAATCCTAATATTCAAATTCCAAACCGATTAATGTTGAATTGAGCAGTGAAATCATTTTCTTTCAATTTGATCCTTGAACTACAACTCGGAGTGATTTCTTTGATTAGAGTCTATGATATTGTGCATATTATTATTGTTATTATATATTCTTTTTGGAAGTATGGTTAAAATATAGCTTTAATTTAAGTCATTTAAGACTCAACTTTTGCCAAATTACCTTGTTGTTTTTGATAGATTTATGTCAGTGGGATTTTTTTTTTTTTTATGTAATCTATGCTCATTTTATAAGTTATAAAACCCAAAACTGATCTCTAATTCTGCTTATCTGCCTGATAAAAAGACAAGTTTAGAGTAGTTTATGATTAGCTGTGTCCGATTTGGTTTTCATTTAAAGAATATATGGGGAATCAACATTGTGTGTTTGAAGGTGTTGCCTTTGTACTTTGCCTGTATGGAATAGCCTATTTTCAGGTAATTTGAGACAAACCCTGTATTTTGAATGTATGTTTGGCTGTTTTATATTGTTTTATTCACAAAGAGTGGACTAATTATTCCACTGGGGCTGCGCTGGGGCTAACGGAGTGACAGTTGGCGTTATCGGAGTGATCGGTCCGCTTCTAAGCCTCTTCTTTAACCATTTGACATATATTAACAGTAATTGCCGCCACAGCCACAATGATGTTTTGTAAACCTTATGCCATTTTCCAGAAGGATGGTCAGCAGGAATGCAGGGTGGAGGCTGGCGTAAAGATGTCTTCTAAACCACACAAACACACTTTTCATCATGAATATCTACTAAGAAAACATGTCCTCTGGCCTAAAGTTTGGTCACACACAAAAGCAAACTCTCAAAATCTCAAGGTGGATCTGTGTTTTAAATCTGTAACCTGTCAAAAATTTTATGTTTAATCCCACCAGTAATTGCTGATTTTGCTTTCCCGTAACAGAGCTGTATTCAGACCTATAATCCTGGATGTATCTATCCCAGTGGTTTCTCAATTTATGTTAATAATGTTGTTTTTTGCTTTTAATAGTAGCACTAATACATTTACGATAAACAATTTTGGTGCTGTTTTGCGTCACCACTTGCTGTCAAATTTACTATTTTATTTTACACTGACTGTGGGCAATTATTATTATTTTGAATATTTTCAACTAAACTAAATCTTAGTCAGCATTTCCCGCCCTCATGTATGTACAGGGCACACTGGGTCACCAGCTACTCTGAACAGATGTGACTGGGCCTCTAAAGGTTTGCGTGCAAATTCTCTCCCCTTTTGTTTGTGTTTATTTTTTTGTGAGACTCACGTAATGTACTCCGAGGTTATTTAAAAGTGAAGAGAGGAGTTCCGTGGACTCCAGCAGGTTCAGCAGCTGCCAGATTGTACAAGCGTACACAGTGTAGAGATGTGTGGTGACAGCACGCCGCTCATTAAACCGAATCAACATCAGGGGGGTGACAACTGGACAACTCGAGCCTCACCCGGTCAATCGGCCACTCTTTGTGTTCTCCTTGCTGGTATCAGGTCAAAAGCGGGCATGGGTTGTACTCTCCGGGCTGTGCTGGTAATATCTATTTCAATCCACTTCGCTGCCTGACACGCAGAATTCCACGTGTGCCAGGACGCTTTCAATACGGTATTGTGTCACAGCATCACCCATGTCTAGATCACTTAGCCTCCAACGGGCTCGCCCCGAGCCATAGAGAGTCTCGTTTATGGAGGCACAGATGTAACAGATGCGTGTTGATCTATTCATAGGGCGGTTTATATAATTCTCTCTTTCTTGCAAGTAATGTGTAATCCCTGTTAAGCTTTGTGGGCCTTTACAATTCAATTAAGGTTTTTCAGTTACCTTGTGTGCGTGTGGAAGTGCTGAATGAATTCAGTAAAACAGACTATAGGCTTATAGTGCTAATCATAATGAGACAACCAATAAATGCTCTTATATAAATCTGTCTCTTCAATCAATTTTTTTGAGGCTCTACCCACTGTAGAATCTTATTAGTCCAAAAGCTCCACAAATACCTTTATGGGCTTGTCCCAATACCCACACATGTGGTCTTTTCACTTGTCCACTTGCCTACTTACATGACTTATTTCCTGTGTTTGGCCCAAGTGTTTAAGTGGGCATGAAGACCTCAGTAGTGTGCAGAACATTTGATTACACAATGGGACATACTTGCAACCTAAATGCAAGCTTTATTTACAAATGTAGCTTTTCAATTATTTTCAAGTCAAGTGATAAAAAGACATTTACAAAATACAGTAAGTACATTTTAATAAATAAAATTGTAGTACCAAATTATGTGTAATTTCTAATTAATTTAATATACACTTGAAAGTCCATAAATTCTCAGAATTAAAAAAAAATAATAATAATAATTTAAAATATATATACATATTAGTGTGGAATTGAGAAAAATAGCATCAGCTTCATTTTCATTCCTCTTGACTAACGCCCTTTCAAGTAACATTTGAGGATATACCACATGGTGTTGTGTTTTATATTATAAACAGACTTTGAAATGTAACATGTTCTACATGCTGATACTGGAATGAGACTAAATCAGTAGCTCTTGTTAAAATAAACCGTGGTATTTTTTGTCTTTTGTTGTTTGCTTAACTGTGTCTGTGTTTGCAATAACATACCACAGACATAGTCCTCATATTATTTCTGCAATATGAATGTTTGTACTGTGTGCAGAATTCAAATTTTATGCATGCATGAAAAGTGTGTGTGAACACATTTGCAGTATGCAGTGTACAGAAACGCTGTATTTCACAATACAGTGCTCTCAACTAAACCTTTCCTTTTCATTGTAACAAATTAATTTTTAATATAACTCCAGGCAAAATCTGCTTCTTTACTTCTGCCTCTTAAAAACACAGCCATGATATGTGTACTGTGCAGTTAGCTGTATGGTACTATTCTATTCCAAGCCTCTCTTTGTAAGTGGACTCTAGTGCTCACCTTCTTGCAGTGTGTGGACACTCAGTGGCATTGATTGGAATGAGAGAAAATGGGAATAAAATAAATGGCGCCAGATTAAACCCCATCTGCTAAGCCGCTAAAATTTTCTGAAGGGCAAATAGTAAGTGTTGGCGAACATTTTTAACGCCTTGTCAAACTTCTGCCTCCTGAAAAGCCCTTAGTGGTATAAAATAATGGAAAACAAATGTTCTACTGACAGCTTTCCTATGCCCAGGGTGGAGGGATATTTATATCAAAAAGGTGTGAACATAAAGAGCTTTATATACCAGCAAGTCAGGGCTAAGGGTGTATTGAGGGCCTCAAGCAAATTTGGTACATTAAGCACTTTTAAGTGTTAATTATGTTATTTTATTAGCTGATGGATGGACACAATGAAAATACACTGGTATAGTGTGAATTGGTCTTTGTTTGGCTTGAGGAAAAAGAAAAGCTTCAGTAACATAGGCCAGCTGAACGCAGTGGTGTAAAGTTGTTTATCCTCTAGGCGAGGCAATAACAGAAAGTCAGTTTAATATATACTGCATCTTATTTAAATTATATTGTAGCGTTATGCTTATTTTTGTAAAGCTCTTAAAACTTCATGAACACACACACACATACACACACACACACACACACACACACACACACACATGAAATAAACTAGATTTGAACACAGCCACTATACAAAGCTTGTACAACCATCTTCCCTTCTTATGTGGTATAATATATGCTCATACTTTTCTTCTACCAATTAACAACTTTTCGTTCTTATATGGCTGTCAAGCTAACATTAACAGTTCAATAAGCATTTGAGATTTAGTTTTTCCTGTCTTTACATAGTTTCTTTGATTTGAAATAGTCACTAGCTTGTTTTTGTTTTTGTGTTTTCCTTTAAATGTCCCCATCTTTTACATCCTTTACTGAAAAAAAACGTTCAAAAATTTCACAAAAAATTCAAAATACAATGCATTACATAATGCATTAAAATTGACTACATACCGTTTTGTACTAAATTTTAAGCAAAATATTCACAATTTTTGAGTTGCAGATATGATGTTGCGTCAATTCAAATAATACATTTGGAGTAAAATAAGCCCTCAATGATGCCTACAATAATTAGACCCAATTTGTCACATGACCTGCTTTTATGTGTCCAGTTAGTGGAGTAAAACCTATTTTTCACCTTTCCCCTCATCACTGGTGTGCACTCGAGGGCCAATGTATTCACGATTACCCATGGCTTGGCAGTGGGGCATGTTTCCTCGCCCCAATAATATATTAATAATCAGATACTGCCACCACATGTCTTGATGTCGCTGTTTGTTTGTTTTCATAGTTCACGGGTCAGTGGAGTGGCATTTGGTACATGTCCCCTGTGCAAGTTATGTCTGTACTAACTAGCTAGTTGTGACCACTGTGAGGCCATGCCAGTGACCAGCTGCTTTCATAATGTTGACTATGTAAGTGACAGGCATGATAGGGAAATGCTTATGCAAAACTGTGTATGAATAATGGATGGACTCAATTCATAGATCACATGACCATGGCATAAACAAACATATTGTCCTTGTCTATTTGATGAGAGTGGAAGGTCACCAGAGGAACAGAGAAAAGAGAGAGAGAGAGAGAGAGAGAGAGAGAGAGAGAGAGAGACACGACACATGACAAAAGTGAGTTTTTCTAAAGGGGAGGTCAAGAGAAATAAATTGTTTCTTAAAAAATGCAATAAAATGAATGAACATAAAAAATGCAGTACATGCTTGTTCACTTCAAACACGGCAGGTGCTGAACTAACCATTTTCTCATTTGGCTGTTTTATTTTCTGTCTGTTTGAAATGGGCCTGAAACTGCTCATTAATTTAGTTAAATGAGGTGAGAAAGTTGTTTTCAAGGTGGACGGGGGTTGGGCGGTCTTGAAGCATTTCCTTTGATTTTGTTAATGTGCAGACCAGGTCCACCAAAAAACCTGACTGCAAGCAGCTACTGGGTCAAGACTTTACTCCATTTAGTTTGGGCCTCTAGGAGCTAATGTTTTGTGACATTGCCAGTTATGCTCAAATCACAGAAGTTCAAACAGTATGCCTGGATAGATTTGGTGGAATAGCTGATATTTATCAGTATGCATAAACCTTAAAATATGAATATATCGATTTTAGGCTACTATTATGGCCAAAAAGAGCAGATGTGACCAGTACCTCTGCCACAGATCAATAATCCTTGTCTTTATGCTAGAAAAGCTCACAAGATACCTTCATATGCATTTGTCTGTTAAAAGCACATATCTGAATTGTTGCTTAACCCAACCAGTGACCCTGCCACTTGCAATCCCCCCCACCCCCTGCCCAGATTCACCAGCACACAATCCCCCTCGGAGGCAGGAGATATAGGGAGTGTCAAAAAGGGCCACTAGAACCAAACAGGAAACCTGTGGTTCACAAATCAGAAGGCTTGCTCCATGGCTGCTTACTCATCTGTTAAAAACAGAGTGATCTGGAAAGTTTGTATGGGAGGCCTTTTGACAGAGCCCTGCTGCTCTGTCAGTGCAGCACATGCTCTAGGCACTGGCATCCCCTATTGCCTTCCAGGTCATTGGGTAGCCACAGAGGGGGGTCTGCCTCAAGCCCCAAGACAAGTCTCTGATTCGCAGCGTGATGCTTAACAAGGTATCATGGTAAATGAGTCGGTAAAACATCACTGAATTGAGGAGCGTGACAAATTGCCATGATATCATTTGTAATACTTAATATGAGTTGTGGAAGAAGGTGGTTCAGCAGCAACAGACCTCATCCTCTACAGGCACCACCAAAACGAGATTAATTGGAGAAGGCAATGAATAAATAGTCTTGGCATTGTGATTTTGCAGGTTCTAGGTGTTGTGACCGTGACATGGGTTGTTTGTGACGTGTTGGCCTGCTTTACTTTCAGCTTGGGCTCTTCATTATAAATGAACAGTGATAATGTCACAAATTGCAGCTGTTTTGAGTTAGATCTTCACAGCAGCATAACGCAACACTGTTTTGACAGTTTCAGATCCGCCAAACCCTCAAAAACAGAAAAGGGAAACCCCAGATTTATATATTTGAAACTTCGCTTTTCATATGTTTGCCTGTAAAAAAAAAAAAAAAAAAAAACTGTGGGGAAACCACTCTAGTGCCACTCTAACTGTAACGACAGGTAAATGAGGAGGAAGCAATTGCAGGCAATAAGATGATGTTTATTAGAAAGAGAGTCCAGAATGTTGGCAATGGCAAGGAAGGTCTACAGTGGCGTGAGAGGAGCTGGATGGTGAAGTCGATGGTGCAGGTGAAGGAGGTCAATGGGTGAAACCAGGAACAGACCGGAACACTGACACGAGGACGACAACACGAATCCAATCCAGCACACGAACACGGAAGACGGTAATCCAACTAGGACACGGAGACATGAGAGAGGATCTGACAACAGAGAGAGAGCGAGGTGAGTATAAGTAGCTGAGGTGTGATGAAGATCAGCTGGAGCGAGACAATCAACACCCAGGTGATGACAATCAACTAAACGAGCACATGGGGACAACGTAAGTACAAAAACAATAACAAAACATGACACGGAGGAAACACTGGATTTCCTACCGTGACAGTACCCTCTCCCCTAGGACGTCACCTGACGTTCCCAGCCTGCTTTACCTGTAGATTGTAATCATCTATAAGGTGGTGATCCAATATGTCCCGAGCAGGAACCCAGCTTCTCTCCTCCGGACCGTAACCCTCCCAATCCACCAAGTACTGAAAACCGCGTCCCCTCCGTCTAGAGTCCAGAATACGATTAACCGAATAGGTGGTTTCCCCATTAACGAGACGAGGCGGGGGGGGGAACCGGGGCAGGCGGATTAAGATGGGAAGAAATCACCGATTTAATTTTGGACACATGGAACACGGGATGAATCCTCCTGTACGCCGGAGGAAGGCTAAGACGCACGGTTACCGGATTAATAATCTTGGTAATAGAAAACGGGCCAATAAATTTGGGAGCAAGTTTGTTAGAAACGGAACGCATAGGAATATTCTGGGTAGAAAGCCACACTCTTTGACCGACGACGTAACGGGGAGGCTTCGACCGGTGGCGATCGGCCTTAGCCTTGGTGCGCGACCTAGCCTGGAGCAGAGCTCTGCGAGCTCTGGTCCAGGTGCGGTGACACCTCTGGACTAATGCGTGTGCGGAGGGGACCGAAACCTCGGATTCCGTACTGACAAAATTAGGTGGTTGGTACCCTAAACTACACTTAAATGGAGACATGCCCGTAGATGACACTGGCAAAGAATTGTGTGCGTACTCCACAACTGAGAGTTGCTGACACCAGGACGAAGGATTACTGGAAGCCAAACATCGCAAAACCCTCTCGACATCCTGATTGGCTCGTTCGGTTTGACCATTGCTCTGGGGATGGAACCCGGAAGAAAGACTAACAGTCGCTCCTAACAATTTACAAAATTCTCGCCAAAATTTGGACACAAATTGGGGACCCCTGTCAGAAACCACGTCTGTCGGAAGGCCATGTATGCGGAAGACGTGGTCAATGACAGCTACCGCTGTTTCCTTGGCTGAAGGTAATTTGGGCAAGGGAATAAAATGAGTCGCCTTCGAGAACCGGTCCACTACGGTTAAAATCACCGTATTGCCTTTAGAGGGCGGGAGGGCGGTGATAAAATCTAGCGAAATGTGGGACCAGGGTCTTGAAGGGACAGACAGCGGTAAGAGTAACCCATCTGGAGGTCGATTGGAGGTCTTACCAATAGCGCATACTGAACAAGCCAAGACGAAATCGTGGACGTCACGAGCCATACCAGGCCACCAAAATCGTTGCTTGACTAGAAATCTAGTTCTACTAACCCCTGGGTGACAAGCAACACTGGAACAATGACCCCACTGGAGAACGTCTGACCGTAACCCCTCCGGCACAAACAATCGGTTCGGTGGGCAACGAGCCGGGGGCGTTACCCCTTCTAAGGCGGTCAACACCTTCGATTCGACCTCCCATCTGAGCGCGGAGATAATGATGGTCCCCGGTAAAATGGGCTCGGGAGTAGCAGTACGATCGGAACGCTCAAAAAGACGGGATAAAGCATCGGGTTTGATGTTTTTGGAACCCGGCCGGTAAGAAAGTGTAAAATCGAAACGACCGAAAAACAATGCCCACCGAGCCTGCCTGGAGTTAAGTCTTTTGGCGGTTCTAATGTATTCGAGATTCTTATGGTCCGTCCATACAATGAAAGGTACACCCGACCCCTCAAGCCAGTGACGCCATTCCTCCAGTGCAAGTTTGACTGGCAACAACTCTCGATTGCCAATGTCATAATTAACTTCTGCAGGAGATAAACGGTGAGAATAATACGCGCACGGATGCACCTTTCCGTCTGAGGATGCGCGTTGGGATAACACTGCTCCTACCCCCACCTCTGACGCGTCGACCTCCACTATGAATTGACGTGAGCGATCAGGGGTGACGAGAATGGGAGCTGAAACAAAGCAGCTTTTCAGTTTGGCAAACGCAGCCTCAGCTGCGTCTGACCACCTGAACGTCAAACTAGGGGAGGTCAAGGCGGTCAGAGGAGCGGCTAGTTGGCTGAAATTGCGAATGAAACGCCGGTAAAAATTGGCGAACCCCAGAAATCTCTGCAGGGCCTTGCGAGACTCTGGGGATGGCCAAATTACCACAGCCTTAACCTTCTCAGGATCCATGCGAACACCCTCAGTCGAAATGATGTGTCCTAGAAAAGAAACAGACTGTGCATGAAAAACGCATTTCTCCGCCTTGACAAACAATCCATTCTCTAGCAACCGCAGAAGCACTCGTCGTACGTGTTGCACGTGTTCCTGGAGAGACGAAGAAAAAATCAATATGTCATCCAGGTAAACATATATGAACAGATCGACCATGTCTCGCAACACGTCATTAACGAGTGCTTGAAAGACTGCCGGCGAGTTGGTTAGCCCGAACGGCATCACGCAGTACTCAAAATGGCCTCTATGGGTGTTAAAGGCAGTCTTCCACTCATCCCCCTCCCTGATGCGGACCAAATGAGAAGCATTACGTAAGTCCAATTTAGTGAAAACGGACGCTCCCTGCAACCTCTCAAAAGCTGAAGACATAAGTGGCAAAGGATAGGTATTCTTTACCGTTATGTTGTTCAGCCCTCGGTAGTCAATGCAAGGTCGCAAGGATCCGTCCTTCTTTCCCACAAAAAAGAACCCCGCCCCCGCTGGAGAAGAAGGGCGGATAAACCCCGTTGCTAGAGAACTGGATATATATTTCTCCATGGCCGCCGTCTCTGGAATAGACAAAGAATATAACTTGCCCTTAGGCGGAGAAGTACCTGGCAATAACTCTATCGCACAGTCATAGGGACGATGAGGAGGAAGAGAATCAGCACGAGACTTACTGAACACCTCCTTCAGGTCGTGGTACTCCGCGGGCACGTTAGCCAAATCCACTGCTTCCCCCTGAAACACAGACTCAGAAACATTAACACCAGCAGACAAAAGACAAGACAAATGACATTCCTCGCTCCAGCTAACCACAGATCCAAGGCGCCAATTGATCCTGGGGTTGTGTTTCTGAAGCCAGGTGTGACCGAGAACGATGGGGGATTGAGGTGAGTCCGTGATGTAGAATGAGATCTCCTCAGTATGGTTGCCAGATGTGATGAGAGAAACAGGTAATGTGGTCTGTGTGATGACTGGTAATCTGTGTCCGTTGAGAGCAAAGGGTGCGATGGGGTGTTTGAGGGAGGTGAGAGGAATGTTAAGCTTACAAGCGAACTTGAAGTCCATGAAACTACCCTCTGCCCCAGAATCCAACAAAGCGTGATGATCGAGTGCGTGGGTGGACCACCGTAGACTCACCGGAAGGAGTGTCGATGTAGATGAGGTCTTCCTGGCAGAGATCCCACCCGATAGTAGCCTCAGTTTTACTATCGGGCTTGGTCTTTTACCGGACAACGCTGGATATGATGTTCTTGGCTGCCGCAGTATAAACATAGTCCCAGGGATCTCCGCCTGATCCTCTCCTCCCGGGAGAGCCGAGCTCGCCCCACCTGCATGGGTTCAAGATCTCCCGGTGGGCTGACCGCAACCTCTGAGCGCTGACACTGAGCTTCCGGTCTGTTCGCGAGAACTGCTCTCCCCCTCCGTCTGGCGGCTTGATTGAGTCGGTTGTCAACTCTGATGGTGAGATCAATCAGGCTATTGAGAGAAGTGGGGAGCTCGACGGCGCGGATCTCCTGTTGGATGCGGTCAGCCAGCCCATGCAGGAAGTGATCCCACTGCGCCTCTTCGTTCCACTTACACTCCGCCGCCAGGGTGCGGAACTCAATCGAGTAATCGGATACGGACCTGTCCTCTTGACGAAGGTCCGTGAGAAGTCTAGCCGCTTCCCTCCCGGCGACGGAGCGGTCGAAGACCCGTCTCATCTCCTCCGAAAGGGCGTGGAACGAGGCACAGCAGCTGTCTTGATTCTCCCACACCGCCGTCCCCCAGAGGGCAGCCCTTCCCGTCAGTAGTGACAAGACGAATGCCACCTTCATTTCCTCGGTGTAGAACGTGCGGGGCTGCATGGCGAAGTGCAGAGAACAATGAGACAGGAATGAACGACAAAACTCTGGCTCACCCGCATATTTCTCAGGGATGGGGAGGCGTGGTTCGGGCTGGGAAATACCCCCGGAGACGATCGGCGGTGTGGGTGGCGTGGGAGGCGCAGCGGGTGACTGTTGTTGTTGGTGTTGAGTCTGGAGAGCGAGCTCGGACACCTTCGTCACCATTGCTTGGAAGGCTCGACCCATCTCATCTATCGCTTTGTCTTGGCGATCCATACGACCCACGGCTCTCTGCAGAAATTCCTCCAGATGAGATGGGGAGCGATCGCCTGCTGCTTCCATGATGGTCAGATCCTTCTGTAACGACAGGTAAATGAGGAGGAAGCAATTGCAGGCAATAAGATGATGTTTATTAGAAAGAGAGTCCAGAATGTTGGCAATGGCAAGGAAGGTCTACGGTGGCGTGAGAGGAGCTGGATGGTGAAGTCGATGGTGCAGGTGAAGGAGGTCAATGGGTGAAACCAGGAACAGACCGGAACACTGACACGAGGACGACAACACGAATCCAATCCAGCACACGAACACGGAAGACGGTAATCCAACTAGGACACGGAGACATGAGAGAGGATCTGACAACAGAGAGAGAGCGAGGTGAGTATAAGTAGCTGAGGTGTGATGAAGATCAGCTGGAGCGAGACAATCAACACCCAGGTGATGACAATCAACTAAACGAGCACATGGGGACAACGTAAGTACAAAAACAATAACAAAACATGACACGGAGGAAACACTGGATTTCCTACCGTGACACTAACTACTTTCAGTTTTAGTATTTACTATCACAAAAGTTATGTAAATGAATACTGAATTACATTTTCATGTTAATCTTGTACTTTTTTAAATCCTTAAAAAAATGGATTTTATGTTTATATTTATTTAATTTTACACATATGTGCACATACACACACGCACACACACAATACACATAGGTTAAGTAAATACATGTTTTTATGGTTATGAATGACAGATTTGTGTGTGTGTGTGTGTGTGAGAGAGAGAGAGAGAGAGAGTGTGTGTGTGTTTGTTTAACCTGCATTTTCATTTAGGGAATTTTGTTTTGATATTCAGGTATCAGAAATGTTTCAGAAATGTTATTATTAATTATTATTTTAGCATTAACTTACACGTGTCTCTGAGAAAGTTTTAATAAAAAAATAAAAAAACAATAATAAATACAAACTTACTGAAACTCACGATGGATATCTTAGGTCTAAATGTCATGGTTTCATACCAAATCCAGTGACATTTGATGGGATGTACCACTGGGTGGACAATGCTAACACTGGGAGAGCAATGATGGCTCTCACAAGGAATCTTTGCGATTTGCATTTGTCAACATAGATTCCATAAAAGACGTAGCCAAAAATCATGCATTTTATCATGCACGAAACTTATTTCTTATTTTTGTGTTTGATGTATTGTATTAGCTTATTCTTGTTTATTCAAAGACATCATAGTTTGCAAGTATATTGTTCTTGCATAGTTCATGTCAACTGTAGTAGTTAACTAACATTAACGAATGGAACCTTATTCTAAAGTGTTAGCAATAAATAAATTTAAAAAAAAAAAATGACCAGAATTCACAGTATAATATGGAATATAAATCAAATACAGAACATTTGTTTACTCGAAATGCCAGTTAGTATGTGACTTTTCATATATACATTTTGTCATCTATGTTTTGTTCTTTAATTTCCAGCTTCAGAGTTGGCACTATTTCAAGATTTTCAATGAACCAGACATCCAAGACACCAAACCCTGCTGATTCATTGTGCATTTGTACGAGGGTAGACTGAAGAGACGAGACAAGACGAGACGAGAACAGCCTGAAGAGAACAAAGGAGCTGCTATATTTATATATTCTTACATCAAATCATAACATTCAGCTTATTTCAACAGTCATTATACTTTCCATTATTTTTCACTGCCATCAAATAATGCTGGTGCTGTATCAGTATTAGTATAAAGAATGAAATGGTCCAAATATGATTTGCCATGTGTATGTAAGCAACTTTCTTCAGACAGCACATGCTGCCTTTTCGGGACAACTGAACTCTGGCTTCTTTCGGGGGCTCTGTGGTTCCTAGGGGAGACCAGAATAGAAGTTGTGAAGCTTGCTGTGATCCAAAGAAAGTGTGCCAAATGCTATCAAAACTGGATTAACAGATGACAATTGAAGTTGATGAAAGGCACTGAGCAAGAAAAAGGGAGTTTCCAAGTAACGTATGAATGGAATTTCAAACTATATGCAATATGTTGAATGTGAGTTCCCATTCACACCTGGTATTTTGTGATATTTTTGTTGCAGACCATTTAGTTTTAATTATATGATGCATATTGCAGTTTATTTAATACCTCATGTTAGCACTGAATGTTTAGTGCAATGTTCCCTGACATTAAAAATAGATTTTAGATAGAATTTGAATAGGCAAAGTCACTCCAAATCAATGTAGTAATTAACCTAGTGTGACATGATTTGCTTCATATTCTAATGCAAATGAATGTGCGTTATAGTTGTTTATTGTTGTATTTTTTTTTCTTTTAGCATTTTTTGGTTCTTACAAGCAATGCTGTGCACAACCATCACATAGCAAAATTTTTGCAACCTGACATTTCCTGATAGTCCCCTGCTGACTTCATCATGGCAAATATTGTGTGTCATTTGTTTTCCATGCATGGACCTGGCTGATGGTAGTAGTAGTAATTCACCACTGCTGTGCGCCGGTTCCTGGAGTGCGCTCTGGTGAGGTGTCGTGCACGTCAGCACATAGACATGACAATGAGGATCATCACCAAACTGAGGCTATTTTTGGAATGAAGTACTGGCTTACCAGCTCAATGTACACTATACTGCATTAAATAAAATAAAAATAATACAAATAAAAAATATATTTATATATATGTGTGTGTGTGTGTGTGTGTGTGTGTGTGTGTGTGTGGTATATTATGTATTATGTAATTGTAAATGTTTCAAACGGTAGTTTCATAATTTTTTCTTATGTGATCACATTGTTTATTTTATTAATTCTGAGTGGCATTCTATTGTCATTATGGGAATCAAAATTTTAATTTTGCATTTAAATCCAATTCTATGTGCATAAAATGTTGTATCTCAGTCCGTTCAAATAATGAGTCAAAGTATGATAACATCAAAAGTTGATTTTACTTCATTAAAAACACAGAAAAGAAGGTCAAGTCCATTGCATTGCGGGATACGATTCCACAAAGTTTTTTCTTGTTGTATGCTGCACATTTCTGGCAAATGCATGTATTTTATGTAGCTACAACAATTCTACTATACTGCACAAATAATAGGCCTATAAGCAATGTGGTAGTACTTTCTGAACATAGCCTCCAAACATTGAAGTACTCTATACTAAGTTAATATATTCCACATTAAAAGTAGAAAATACAATCTAAAAGGGTGAATAATTATATATCAGTTGTAGAAGCAGTAATTATAATTATTGATATTATTTAGTCCAGCGCATATGCAATTGTCTGCGACTTTAAATCAGAAAAGGGCGATTCTTCGTGGGCACATGCTTTTTCTCTGACCAATCAAACATCACTTTCTTTACACATAGCGAGGCTGACAGCCAATAGGAACGTCTCATATGAGGAAGCAGAAGACATGGCGCTGCGCATAGGATGTGCTTACAGAAGAGCGTCTGCGCTGTAAGTTTAAACTTACTGGAGATTTCGCTTCTCTTTACATTATAAATTATGTTTTAATGACACGGGTCGTTTTTTTAAGTGCATTCGTAGTAAAAGGAAGTCCCATATAAGTAAGTGGAGAGAATTAAGGGATAATTTTATGAGTATGACATTGACACATTTAGATGCTTTCTAATAACAGTTTGTTTGACTGTGCATTTCAAATGAATTGGTTTTGTGTCGAAGTTTATAGTCCTTCATGGATGTCGTTTGCTGATATGTCTTCCCAGAGGTTTCAAAAGATTGAATAAGAAAGCAGAAATTTGATGTAACGTTATAAAAACTATGGTTCCATCCTTATACCTGTTGCCTAGCAAGATGCAGAATGAATGTTTGGAATATCCAAAGCAAAGGAAATATTGTTTTGAGCTAAAACTATTCTGTATGACAGTGATCCTCAAATCTGGCTCGCGAGATCCACTTTTATCAACCCTAATCAAATAAACCTTCCTGTGATTTTCTAATGATCCTGAACACATTGATTAGTAAACTCAGGTGTGTTTGATTAGCGTTAGCGATAAACTCTGCGGGAAAGTGGATCTCGCGAGCCAGATTTGAGGATCACTGCTGTATGTGATAAAAGAATGAGAGACAGAATGTGTCCCGTATAAAAAAAATAAAAAACCCGGCGACTTCATTGTAATTTACATTCAAGCTGTTCAAGTCCCGCATTTAAGTCTTTCAAGAGGAAAATAAACAATGATGATAATAATAATAAATACTACTTGCATCCTTTACTTAGTCATCTATATAATGTATATATTTTGAGTTATTATTATTATTTTAAAGACATTTTTATTTTGGATTAACAAGTATGCATGAAATTGTGTTAAAGATATAAAGAATTCTAGTTAAATCCTGGAAATTTTTATATCATGGTCTCCAAATAAATATTAAGCAGCAGATCTGTTTTCAATATTGATGATAAGAAATGTTTACTGAGCACTAGGGCTGTGTATTGCCATGAATCTGGCGATACGATACGTATCACGATACAGGGGTTGCAATACGATATGTTACAATACACTGCGATACTGTAAACAAGGCAATATATTGGGGTATTTCTTATTTTAGGAATAGTATATATTGTAAGGAAAGCTGTCATTAAGAACACCAACATATGCAAACCTTAGCAATAAATAAATAAACATAAATTGTTTAACCAGAACACAGTGGGATCTGCATTTGCAATAATCAGTCCCTGCAACATTTTTTGTTATTAAATCACTTTTTGTGTAGTATGAGTAAAGTTGGATAAATTAAAGTGCTTTCAGAATATTTTAATAAAATAAAACAACATAAAAACAATAAAGCAAAAATCTGAAAAACCAAGCCCTGTGCATTATAAAGAATAATATTCTGAATATATTACAGTTGGTCTGATACCTTTATCTCAAATGGTGTCACAGTTTAATTAATTTAAGTGGGTACAGTATATAAAACAATTGAAAAATATGGATTCAGTACTGTATATATAAAACAAAGGCATAATCTTAAAAACTAAGCCTTGTGCATTATACTGAATAATATCCTGTATTTTTTAAAGTTGGTTTGATACCTTTAGATCAAATGGTGTTGTCATTTAATTTTAATTGATTTATATTATTGCATACATTAAAAGGTTTTAAAACTTTAAATTAAAAAAACAGAACTTTGTGCTATAACAGGAATGTTTTTCTGAACATTTTAGCATTGGTTTTATATTATAATGTCACGTAGTTAAATTTTTTTATTTAAATGGTTAATTTTTTTACATTCCCCCCTAGAAATTAAGCCTTGTGGAACGTAAAGGGCATAGATTTATGACTATCTGAGTTAGTTTGGGCTCAAAACATAACAGGCACAAAGAATTTAATTGGCAAAAAAAAAAAAAAATCTAATGAATTCAAACGTCAAACTAACTTTACTGCCATCGACGCAAGCACCGCACCAACTGCAAAAAAAAAAAAAAAAAGTCCCCAAAATGCTGGTGTTGGTCCAATGTGTTTTTTGAAAACCAAAGTCACTGCACCCATTTACCAAGAAATTTTGGAGCACTTCATGCTTCCTTCTGCTGACCAGCTATTTGAAGATGCTGATTTGGACCTGCTGATTTGGGACCTGCCCACACTGCCAAAAGCACCATAAGTTGGTTAAATGACTATGGTGTTGGAGTGCTTGACGGGCCAGCAAACTCACCAGACCTGAACCCCATAAATAATCTATAGGGTATTGTCAAGAGGAAAATTAGAAAAAAGACTAAAAATTGCAGATGAGCTGAAGGCCACTGACAAAGAAACCTGGGCTTCCATACCACCTCAGCAGTGCCACAAACTGATTACCTCCATGCCACACCGAATTGAGGCAGTAATTAAAGCAAAAGGAATCCCTACTAATTATTGAGTAAATGTACAAGGCCAACAATTCACAAAAAAGGGTTATATATATATATATATATATATATATATATATATATATATATATATATATATATATATATATTTCTTTTTATTAGTCTTATGAAGTATTTTAATTTGATGAGATAATGAATTGGTGGGTTTTTGTTAAATTTGACCTAAAATCAGCACAATTAAAATATCAAAGACTTAAATTACTTCAGTCTGTGTGCATTGAATTTATTTAATACACAAGTTTCACAAGTTGAGTTGAATAAATGAAATAAATTAACTTTTCCACGACATTCTAATTTATTGAGATGCACCTGTATGCCCTCCAGACACAAATGAATGACTATGAAGTTACATTAAATTCCTTAATATTTCAGAAATGTACAGTGAACTTGACATTTCCAGAGGTTTTTTAAAAAAACAGTCAAAATCACTAAAGATATTTAGTACTGTACTTCTACATGGTACATCTGTGTCTAATTCCTCTTGAGAGACTTTAATAAGGGACTTCAAACAGTTTAAATGTCAATTAAAAAGAAGGCATGGTTTTAAGGTCCCAGTAAGCTGTCCATACTGGGCATTGGTCTTCAGGACATGGTGCCAGGTGGCTGTAATTCATAGCAGATGAATTTCCAGAGGCGCTGTTCTGATATGGCAGCTATTGTCCAGTGTGAACTGTGACTGTCATGCCAGGGTTTGTCATATTTCCAGTTACCATGTGAATATGCAGTGTGTCCAATGTCAGTTTCAGTGCCCGAGGTCATCCAGGATGATGTGTTTAACTCTGGTAATTAAACCAGCAGTTCATGTTTGTTATCCCTTGAAGACAAATCCATTTGTTCAGCTTCTCTAAAGGAACACATTTCTCACACATTCGCTATTAAATTAGCTTGCATGTACAGTATAGATAACCTTGATTATAATCAGCTTTCTATTTGTTTCATAACTATGCACTGATGTGTTTTCCCACCTCCTTTCACAAAAGCAACAAAGCAAACTGAGTTGGCTTGGAAGGTAATTTGAACACATGGCTAACTGCAAGAGTGTGTGTGTGCGCGTGCGCCTTATGGAGAGTCAAGAGCCACTATCTTGGAAGACTGGGATATCTCACAAACACCCTCATGTCAAAGATGCAACAGCATCCCAGAGGAAATGTGGATTGATGCTATGAACTCCACAAGTGACGAATGTAGCCTAGAGCTTGTCAGTTACACTTCCTGGGCCTGGACCCTTTAAGTTAATGGGCAGCTTCCACTTTCGAGGCCTGCCAAGGCTTTATAGTTTTGCTTATAAGACCATGAAGTGTAATGTGCTACTAAAACTTTTTCAATTAAGAGAACTGTGCAAATGCCCTTGGATACCTGGAAGCAATGGAAAGCAATTTTAGAGGCTTTTGTTGGAATAAATCAGTTCTAAATGCCTTCATTTGCTAAACATTTTAATGAACTTCTCTTTGGGATCATATCCTGATAGGATTTTGCTTATATTTGCCCCCCCTATTTGTAATGATTAACCTTTTTTTAAATGCTAAATTCGTGCCCATAAATATCCCAGTGTGCCCATCACCATTAAGTTAATTGTTCATATTATTTGCTTTTAAACTACTGGATCAAATTTATGTCTTCGGTCCATGTTTGAATTTTATATCAACTGCAGTGGCAGTACATGAAAGGGATAAATTAGGGTTGTTATTGTTTCCTGTTCTAATATTCCTTGTGTGTGTCTGGAAGGTCTGCAACATTTTCAAACAAAGTCAACAGGACAGATCATTTTAAATGTTCAAAGCCGCCGATCCACCCCTCATCTGGTGCCTTTTAGTGTAGGTGCAGCCTGTGGCATCCCACAGAAAAATAAATGAGTGCTGAGTAAATAGCAATGTGTTGACAACTCATTTCCACATTGATTGGTGCTGGTAACAGGAGCAGAGGTGTGTGGCCTTAATCCAATTACAAAACAAAACCTCAGCCTCACTGTAACCAAGCATCTTCCAGAACATGTCCTGGACCGAGTAACTGAAATGTGAGTTATCCGGCTGACCCAGTGTGATCAAAGCAAGCCTGAGGTTGTTTTAGTGTGAACCAAGTAAGCTGGATTCAGTGGCACTCCCTCATAAAGTATGTGAGGTTGTGTTTACATTTCTTCAGTCTTCACATACACGGAAAAATTGCAGATATTGGTTTTGCGTCCATCTTGCTCTCACATTTCAGATCAGTATGTCAATATATCGGTCTATTACAACCCCCAACCATTAATTTGGGCCTTTGAAATTTGTTACAGAGCATTAACTTAACACATGTTTCTGGGGGAAAAACAAAGGGGAGGTATTAGGATTGGGAGCCAGCTGAGTAAACTGAATGTTAGAGGGATGGCAGTTTGAAGCGTTCTTGTCCCGGAGGTAACTGAGAAGGTCCATACGGCCAACAGATGGCGATTTGTGCTCTGAGTCCCCACCGACCCAAACAAGTGCCTCTGCTCTTGCATTAAAATCTTTGATCAACGGAGGGTCTCGGCCAGAGAGCGGCTCCTCAGATAGGCAGTGGACTTGCATCTGTATAAACATGGCCTTTCAGGAATGTGTGAACAATGCAACAATAGAATCTTGTTCTAGAGCCAGACCCCTGGACTCGTGCGGTTCACCGATCGAGCTTGTGCTAGGATTGAATGAACAGTTTGGGGAATATTGACTGTTTTCAGACATAACAGCGAAGGGTTGTTGAAACTTTGCCTTTGATTCACACAAATTCGAATGTGAGAGTGGCACAAAATTAGTATGATATACTGTGGAGCCAGTTAGCTAAAATTTAAACAGGCTTTATTGACATTTAGATAACATATTTAATAATAATATTCAAGCATTTTCAATTTGCACACTTAGGTAAGCTGTCACCTCATTTTTTAAAGTACATTTTTTCTATTTATTTAATCCTTAAGGGTGCAATAGTAGCTTAATGTACATTCTGTTAGTGCGTATATAAATAAACATATTATATTGCCTTTTAAAAGGTAACACCTCAATGATGGAGTTTGTACCTTCATTTCGGAGTGTAAAAACATTTTGCAGTATTTTTTTTTTTTTCTTAAAACTTCTAATGTTACACATCTCCAAGAATAGTCTAATATTTACCATGAACCAATAAGGTGTTACATTGGGCAGCTTTGTTGCATCTGTGACATAACAGTATGGACCAATTCAGAGAAAATGTTTACTTGGAAACCACTGAGTCACTGTTTGCATCAGGTGAACTGGCTGCAGTGTTAGGTGTATGCGTTGGCTTGCATGATCTGCTGCCACAGGTTCTGCCACGCTTAGTTCATCATATTCCAGCCAGGGCTATGGAGAGACACCTGGACTAGCCAGCATGTGCTGGGAAGGCCATGGTGTATCAATATCATCCATAATCAACATGAATTTACTGTCTTATACATCATAATTATTAACTTTAGTGCTGAGTTTACAGCAGGCAGCTGATGGAATATCTATAGTGACTTAGATGCAGACTTAGACTCAGGCAGCAGTTCTCTCTCAATCCCCATGGTGTCAGTGTTTGCAACGTTTGATTATTGCCCTTTGCTCACACTTCAGGTAGACAGTGGCGGGCCAGCATGCCAATGAGAAGTTTCAAGTTGCCATTTTAATGACAAGAGTACAGTTGTATTCTTTTTTTTTCCTTAATATATATTTATTGTTGTATTAAAAATAAATTATTATTGTACATTTAATAATTTAATAATATTTTATTATAATTTTTAAGACATTTCTATACCAATTAAATTGCAACATAACTAAAATATATATAATTGCATTATAGTATATAGCAGTGCAATTATATTCAATAAATAAATAGATATATAATTCAATATATATATATATATATATATATATATATATATATATATATATATATATATATATATGTATATGTGTGTGTATATTACACTTGGGGTAAAAAAAAAATAGGTGTGCTACACAGTGATTTATTTTATGTTTCTAATTTAATATTGTTTATCATTTTGAGAGTTATAAACTGTAGTCTTGTCCTACAAATTTGAATAAGTACATGTGGCTGACATGTGCTAAACTCCCTAAATCTACTGTCTCTCCACATCCTAAATCGCTAGAGGCTGCTAATTGTATGTAGAAACACGGAGAAGATCTAATTTAAAGGCCAGAGCAAACAGCACTTACAGTGAAATTAGTCTCCGGCAATGAACCGTGCAATGAAATCATTTCCATCCCTTTTTAATGACTGAATGAAATATTAAAAGAACATAAGCAATAAGAGGAGAAATAATAATAGGAGTAGATTTCCCATGATGCAGCGCATGGAAATGGGGAGATCGGAGCCCTGAGGTTGGGCTGGGCTCCTTCTTTCTGTGTCTGTGAGTCTCCACCAAGCCAACCAACGTTCCACCATTTCTCATTAGCTTTGGAAATGAGCACATCATGGTTCAGGCTTCACAGCAGGAGGTTCAAGCGCTTCTTTCAAAAATGTTTGGAAGATAGGTGGCGCTGGAGATCCTAAATATCACCTGCTTGACTTATTATGGCTTGGATATCAAAATATTGTCTGTTGCTTATTTACAACCCGGGCAAGCCATATACTCTCACAGCATTTCAAAGTGCTTTGGACTTTTAAAACACCAGTTGTAGCTTCTATAAATTCTTTTTTAATTTTTATATTGGTTTAAGGCTCTTTTCCCACTGTGTTGGATGAACTGTTGCAATCCCGAATTGAGCATTTGGCTCATGTTGCTATGGGAGTATGTTTATGGATTCAATGGTAATTTTATAGTAACTGTTAAATGTCAAATTTAGGTTATTGGACTTCTCTTTTAATAATAGGCTTGTAATGCTCTGGATTTGTGGAGAACAAAGCTCCTGCCTGTAAATGTTTTTCCCCTCAGGGAATTATCTCTATCTTTATCTTTATTTCATCATATGAAAGTAACACAGCTGTTGTCAGATTCACAGAAAGGCTATCCTGCCAGAATGTCATTTAAAACATCCATATCTATCTATCTATCTATCTATCTATCTATCTATCTATCTATCTATCTATCTATCTATCTATCTATCTATCTATCTATCTATCTATATATATATATATATATATATATATATATATATATATATATATATACAAAGACAAACTAGTAATTAATTATTCCAAATTGTCTGTTTAATATTATTATTTTTTTTAAGATGATATATTTTATTTTAGAAAGAAAAATGTACAAAATTCGACAAACCTCATTAAATAAAAATACTTTAATTTACAGACTATTACGTTTTGCTATGAATGCAATACTGTCTCTCCAATTTGATTTCCAAGGTTTGGCTGAACCTGATTTTTTTTTTCAGGTGTTCACACGTCTGTGGGATTTGGAGGGAGTTAATCAGTGTTCTCTGCTTTCGGCAGACATGTGTTAGGAGCACGATGAACCTGAAAAATCAACTAATTATGGATATCACCCCCGCAATGATTACACCTTACTCCCTCTTTCCTATTGCTACTCATGCTTTTTGTGTCTTTTAGTTTTACCTTTAGGCTAGAAAGTAGTTTGTTCTAATGTCAGCAACTGTGTACCTCACCCACGTGTATTACGCACAAAAGCTTTGTAACAACTAGATTTCTTATTTCTAACAGCTGAAATTGACTAGGTTGCCTAAAAAGCTAGTTCACTATTGGAAAGAAACTCTGCATAATTAGATGGGTCAGGTTCAACTGACCTAAATTACATTATTTATTTATTTTTAGAGGGCAACAGAATGGGTCTTAAAGGCTTGTTTTTAAAAGTTTTACTGCTTTTAAATTGGAACCGCACCAGAATGGCAGAGCTCTAATAACCCTAACTACTCTAACACAATTAGTTTGGTTGACCAGATTACTAGATATATTCTTATATTAACTATTCAACCTATAGCAACTAATTGGCTAATACTCTATTGGATGATAAGCCAAGCATAATAAACAATCCCTTGGGCCTGCAAAAGATATTTGTACTCTGAAAGTCGTGATTATTTGATAATATGAAATGATTTGATATGATATGATATTGACTGCCCTTCTGGATGCTCTCCATGTAGAACGTCTGCTCCTGAAAATCTTGTTCCGTGTATCCTGTCCCATTCCCAGAGGGTTGAACCGATATGGCCTTTGGAAGTGGGAGCACGCAAGCAAGCGAGACCGCTACTTGCACCTCTTAATGGGGAGCGTGTTGGGCGCCTGTTCACATCACTGGGTATAAGGGCCAACACTGCCCTGCTAGTGCTAAAGCTCATTAGATAAAGGCCAAGATCCGGAACTGGAACAGGAACTGGACCGAGCCAAAGACCGTCCTCCCCCGCCCCACACCTCATCACACTCCAGAAGAAAATCTGTGCTCGTAGGACGCATCTGTCCGCATCACTGACCCCCTTAAGATGCTAGTTTCCAGGCTCAGCTGCCTTCGGTTCGGTTACAGTTAGTGCCTCCTGAGTACCCACAATATCTGTTTGGTTAGTTTTTGTTTTGTTTATTGTTTCCAGATGGCAGCCCTCAACTTTGCCTGCGTGGCTTTCAAGTTCCCAGTGAGCGTTTTATAGTCTTGGCTGGAGTGCTTATCCTGTTTCCTAGACCCTGCTTTATGATGGCACCTATTTTTTATTTTTTTGCCTTGAATCTGGGAGCCACTGTCAAAAGCTACACTTTTCTACCGTGAAAAGGTGCAGTATAGATTTGTTGTGACGCCAAAAGGTTTACCCTAAGTTTAAGGGTCACTTGTGAAGGTAGGGTCCTATTCTAAGCAATTTAGTTCCGTATTGGGAACCGGCCAGATCTTTTTTGTTTGTAGAGGTGCAGTGAAATGTGGTCCTTTTGTTATGGGAAGGACTGATGAGGCTGGAAACCTTTTCCCATGGCTAGATCTGGGCACCGTTAAAGCCACGTCATTTATTTACAGGAATACAGGAGGTCAGTCTCGGCTGTAAACTGAGAGGCGGATGACTAAACGAATAAACCTATCCTTATAGGAATATTCAGGGTTCAATGCAAGTTAGGCTCTACTGACAGTATTTGTGGTTAAAATGTATGTTGATTAAAATAATTGTTACTTTAATTGTAACCGAAATCGAGATCACATTGCTGCATTTGCAGTGGAAGTGGATAGGGCCAGTTTTTGGAGTATTTAAAAGCAGAAATGTGAAAAGTAACAAAGTACATTAATTCTTCTGTTAAAACTTGTTTAATTTGAAAAGTAAAATTAAAAGAATAAAAATAAAAAAATATAAGCAAATCTTTTTTTTCTTTTTTTCTTTTTACAGTAAAATCACACTCATATTGTACTGGTGACTATTCTGTTCACACAGCCAGCGTTGTAACATTTACAAATTGGCACCATTCACTTCCACTGTAATTGCCTCACTGTGAAAAGTGGGGAAAAGTGGAAATAATTATTTTTCATTTCATAACTTTATGCTGCAAATGCTGGTGATCAAGCTTAACCAGAACATATATTTTTAAGAAAGTCTTCATTTCCACTATTGACCGGTTTCCCTTGCATGCCATTCTGGTTTAACCACAATCTCCACAGTCTGTAGCTCGGTTTGTTGGGACCGTATGTTTACATTGCTAAAGCGACTGGAGACCAGTTTCCTGTTGCACGCAGCTGGTGTCAGCGTCAAGTGTCATGGTAACAGCACGATGACGGTGTCAGGCAGGACTTAGCTCTTGTCAGTGTTAATCACGAGATCATCATGTTGTTAAGATGCTGAGAAAGTGGCGATACAGTATCGCATGTAGCACTGTAACGTGCTCTGGCCTGAGGCTGACCCCTGGGATGTGGTGTGACCGTGACGTATAAGCTGTTTTTTTTTTTTTTTTTTTTTTTTTTTTTGTCCTGTCCGTTTAATCTTTTCCCTGACCATTAGGCGACTTGGGTCGGGAAGGGACAACATCTTTAGGCTGCTCTTTTTTTTTACTTTGTTATCATGTAAAAGGTTCCTTTAAATAGAAGGGAAGCCTCATTCATTTAATGTGTTTAAGAAAGGACCTTAAAGAACAACCAGGTTGTCAGTGAGAATGTAACAGTGCTGTGCAGACTTTTTAAGTTGCACTTCGAGTACACTGTAGTTAATGCAAGATAAGTGTTTTGTCTATATTGTTTTTGATGAATTGCTGATCTTTATTCTAACCTGTTTCTGGGACACTACAGGAAGTCCTTGAATATTTTCACACAATTTTGCAATCACGTAACATGAGTTGGAAAATGAATCTATGTAAGTTTTCTGTAAAAATCCAAAAGATAGCCTATTTTTTTTTTTTTTTTTTTTGGTGGTGCATATTGTTTAAAAACTTTTCAATGTTGTCAGTGGTGATGATGAAGATAGCTGTCAAATCTTTGGGGGTTATTGTGGATGCCACATAATATATCCATTAGTCAACATTAGGGTTGGGAATCATTCGAAATTTTTCAATTCCACCAAACGGTTCCGGTTCCGATTCCGGTTCTATTAAAATCATTAAACAACTATTACAAAATGTAAACATTTGTGACACCCCTTATGTGATCCATATGTTGCATACGCCATTTTTGCACTTTGTCATCGCTGAAATCAGGAGTTAGGAAAGGAGTCTACTTATGTTTTCTGAAAATCCAAAAATTCAAAATTCTTTAATTTTTTCAACCCTTGAATGGTGGACTTTGGGTCAAAAATATTTAACTCTTGGAATAAATATTAATAAATAAATATTGGATACTTAAAATATGCATGTCTAGGTGAAGGTTTAATCGTTACACAGAAAGTAGAGGTTTATTTCTGATCTGGTCTGATTCAGCCATCTTTAAATGTTTCCCTTTTGAACTAATTATCACTTAATAGCTAATGTGCCAACAAACAACTAGGCTAATTAATCTCTGATTTTGCTTCTGTGAGAGCACATATTGAATTATTTTAACACCTTTGTAAATGTCCCCAGAAGAGCGTTCTTTATCAGAATCTGCCCCAGCTGCTCAATGCTCCAACAGGTGAGGGTGTCTCGGTACATTTATGGATTTCTTTTTTACTGCCCTTGGAATACTTATTATTTTACCAGAGGAATTTTTTTTTTTTGTTTTTTTTTCATTTGGTTTATCTGTAGCTTAGAACGTATGACAGAATCACTTTGTTTGTAGTTACTTCTGAACAAAGAAAAGCATTTGCCCACATATTTTTTTTCTATGCTCATGTCTGAAAGGGTTGAGGGGAACAGTTTGTTTTGCTGAAAGTGTCCTCTAAACGGTTTAACCTTCCTGAGTGGCCCAACAAATAGATAGGCTGAATTTGGTGGTGGTGGATTTGTATTCAGGCAACACGAAGGCCCGTGATTATGAAGACGTGTGAATTACAGACCAGGTCACTTGAAAGTGACGACCTGGTAATGGCACCAAAGCCTTTGGAGGAACAGCCTTTTGAGGCCTTTTCCCTTTAATTCCAATGCTTGCTTGTCCCCACAAAACCCCCCTTAGTCCAGTTGGCACAGCTTTGATCTGTCCGTTTGACAATGAGCCCATCACAAGATTGCAAATTAAGGCAACTGGACACTAAATATAAAAAATGGAACAAAATACCATTTGGGGGTCTTTCTTGTGTTTGGAGCTGACTGTTTGTGTTCACAGTTGCTAAAAAAAACCCCCGTTGCAGTATGTTTTTTTTTTTTTTTTTTTTTTTTTAATTTCTGGTTTTGCCTTTGGTGTTTTTTGCAACAATTTTCTAGGGTGTCGGATGTCCATCTCTTGCTGCTGGTAGTCAGACCACAGTAAACAACTCTCAGACCCATCGCCATGCCTTTTAGACCCAGCTGCAGTCATGCGCTACTACCTACAGGCTTTTGTTTACCCTTCTGGGCCCCAGCTGCTGGGATAGGTGATAGCCATGCTCCTCGCCCCGAGGCCGCCCAAAAACCTGAGTCTGTGCACTGTTGCACCCCAAAACCTAAATAGGCGCATTAGACACAGCACATTAAGGGGCTGCTGGTGTGGAGGTGGGTGCGTGTCCCAGAGGCCCTCGTCTCTCTCCTCCTTCACACCTCGGCCCCTTTGCTCTGTCTGGACAGATCAGGGGCCATGACACTGCAAAAGCTCAGCGCGGGCTTTGAACTTCGTGTCCCCCCCCTCCCATCCCCTGTTCTCCCATCTCCATTAACACAGTAACTTACTGATTTAGATATATCTCCACCAGTGAGAAAGGGTGCCCATTGTTCACTACTTTTTCTTGTTACACCATGTTTGATTTGCCATTATATGAACCGTTTTTGTGTCTCTGTTGACCTTTCTTTTTCTGCTTCACTCCCATCCCAACATCTTAAGTGCCATATACGGGGCCACAGCACTATAAGCTATGGAAATACCCACAGTCTCGAGCCAAATGTATGCATTTTCATTGTGGGCTTGGTGAACTGGGGTCTATATAAAGTTTAAAATATATAGTTTTAAAAAAACGTATTATGTCGTATTAAGGAGGTACAGTTTAAAATGTACAGAATTTAAACGATAGAAAAGCTGTCTGAATGTACAAAAATACAAAAAAGAATCACTGATATAGTCCAGACAAGCTATTATGGAGATAATAAAGACTAAAGGGCAGAGGAAAACTAACATGGAGATAAAAACAAACTGCCCAGTTTATCCTTACTGACAATTTTCTCCTCTATAATGAAGTGTATTTCCCTGTGGCTCGCATTGTGCGCTCTGATTTTGTGCAAATTCAGTTTCATAGCTGAGAGAGCGCGAAAGATTGGATCAATAATGTGGGCCCGGGATCAGAAAATGAGGAATCCTGTTCCCAAAATAATGAAAAGCAATGATGGTGTCTCTCCACTCATAATGAACTTTACTACGAGCGTACTTGAGCATGACTTTGTCTCAGAGCAATGCAAATGGAATTGCCCCCTGATGGTTTGGAATGCACCCAGCTGGCCTTTAAAAGGTGATAATTGGAAAATACAGGATACAGCCGTGGTCAAAAAAGGGACTTCTTGTTCGACTGCTTTAACCATTGTGTGTTTGATACAGGCGACGGCGAGCTTGCTTTGAGCATGATTTTTACATTTGCATTTTTTTTTCATAGACGTGTCACTAGTTTATGTTAATTTGACCATAGCAAGCTACCTTTGCTGTTAAGTTGTGTATTTTATTTTTTTTAGTTTTTAGTTTATTAATCGTCTATTTTTTTATGTCCTTGACGGATTTTAGTTGGGTTGCACTTTAAGATTCAAACTTTTAGAAGATTTTTAATTTTTAGTGTTGACATTTTACTGTAATTGACCCATTTTACTATTATACATTTTTATTAAACCATTATACGTTATCATATGCTTGTCCTCTGTTTATTATAAGACATTTGTCAGGGGGGAATAATAAAAAAAATGATTATATATTTTATTTTATTTATTTTTGGTTCAACTGCGCTCTATTCCAGGTTAGATTTTTCCCAGGCTTACGTAGCTCTCACAGATAAAGGTAAAGTGAGGCACAGAAGAGGTAGAAACATGTCCTTGACTCGCCTCCTTTCTTCTAGCTTTATTGTAGTCCTACAGCAGTGCATAAAGCCAGACAACATTCCTCTACATCCACGGAAGGAAGTCATGAGGCCTGGGATTTTGGGAAGCTTCTGTCCCTTACAAGTCTAAATTGAAACCAGTTCGCTTCTCCTCCTTTAACTCTGTTTAAGGAGGTACAGATGGACTTCATTAGTCGCTCAGTAGTAAGGGCTCAGTTATAATCGGACTCTAACTCAAGCGGTGAATACTTTTTAAATTTGATTTGTGTATGTAATGTGCGGAGTGATGCATTTGTGTCTATTTTTGGAGTTCTGTCAAAGCACAAACAAGAAGATAAAAGTTATCAACTGACGCCACGCTTAGACGAGCTGTTTTGAAAATGCCAACATTATCCAAACAAAATAGCGTGTGTTTGGTGCCATCCTGCCTGACCTGGGTGTCAGTCTGCTGAAGTTTCCATCATTAGCGAACCGATGTGCCGCCTGTACAGGAAAGCTTCTGAAATATCACATGGAACCTTTTCAAATAATTTCCTCTGAGTCATGAGCCGTGTTGTCAGCGGTTATGTCAGCTGAGGTGAAAAGGCTGGACTCCAGTACAAGTTCAAGATGCTCTGGGCATTGCAAATTCACTCCAGCCAATGCTAATTTATAAAGTCTGTTTTCCTTGCAAGGCACCGTGCTTTCTCAGCTCATGTGCCTGCTCTAAATGTGCGATGTGTATTTTCAGTATTGATGTGTATCAGGTGGCAAAAATGTTGACCAGGTGGAGCGGGAAAGGAAGGGTGGTGGTTGGACACGGCCCATGGCCAAGCATAACAGCTTCCATTCCTCCCGCCCTCCCTTCTTTCATCATAATGATTATCCAGATTTTATTCAGCGAGATGTGAGAATTAATTTAGCTGAGCTTATCAGTGAATTAACTGACTGCCAGGAACATGGGGTAACTCATCATGGGATAACTAATAACTAACTTAATTAAAGTAGCAGTTACTCATTTATAACTTTTTCTAACTTTTAGTTTTACTCACTTTTTCCTGCAGCAAATATTTTGTTTTTGAAATCCACTAATAATTAATTCTATCAAGTAAACTGTGTTGCATGACATTGATACATCTAAAATATGTCATCAAGCAATTTTTAAAGCTAGAGTCAGTCACTCTTTAGAAAGAGTTGTTAGTGAAGCTACTAATAAAAAGTAGCAAACTCCATAGAGGTTTTTAAAGTAGAAATAGAAATCATTTTAACTAACAGAAAGAGTTTGTTCATGTATTTATCTGGCACAAAAACATTGCTGCTTTCAGTCAAATGGCATTCCACTGACAGCAATTTGCAGAGTCAAAACCACCTGACATTATTTGGCTGAGAGCTGTGATATTAGTGAAATGTTCTTTCGGATGATTAATTTCAAAAACCTGGTATGAAACAAACAAATGACTGATTCATTTAAAGTCCACATGAAATGAACATTCACCTATAGATATTATAGTGAGTAATTAATCCATGCAGATTAATGCATGCATTTTTTCTTTTTGGTAAATGCTGTTCTTTAATATATGAGCTACATTTCATGAGTAGTTTATAGTGTCACTAACTGCAGTAGCATATGTTTTTTACAAACTTGATTGTAGTTTAGTAAATCAGCTTTTCATATAGTCTTAAATGCATATTGTAATATTTCGTGTTTTTTTTTTTTGTTGTTGTTTTTTTTTTTGCATTCATAGAGTTGGTAACATTGAATGAAAAAGATGGACCATCATTTAGTGAGACAAACTTAGTCTGTGGCACTCCGCTTAGCTTTTTGGTGTTAGCACTAATCTGTTGACCATCTCTTTAAAAGAGTTTTAACTGTATGCCTTTCTCCTTAGGATAAAGGGTTGTTTATCTCCCCTGCCCCCTTTGCTTACACACTGATGTAGGCCTTCTGGATTTACTGTGGTGTTTCTACAGATGCTGGGAAGTTTGCTGTCTGCAGAGTCGAGGCGCCTGCTCTGCCATTTGCATCCACCTGGCAGTTTAGTAAATTCATTAGCTAGAGGCAAGAAAACAAACACGCTGCCCTTTCCTCCCTCCCACCTCCACTCTGCCTTTTCCACGTTCGCTCTTTTTATTCCCTGCTGCCCTCCGCTCTGCATTAGTATTCCAGATTCCACGAGATGTTGTATGTTAATACTGTATTCAGTGGTTTGGAATGTTGGATTATATCCGTAGCCTTCAGTCATGTTTCCACTGTTACGCTAATTAAACGAAACCCTGTGTTTACTTTCGAGAAACGCACAGCAGCATGTCTACTGAGCAGACATTTTGTATCGTAAATGCATTTAAATAAGCCCTCAGTTTTGAGAAGTTACATTGCTCATAATGATTCTTCCTGGATCTGTCTGATGTAATATATTCAGCATACAGACCGCAGTTCTGCAGATCCCAGCGGCTCTGATTCAGAGCAAATCCCAACAGGGCGACGCTGGATTCCTGACCCCACGTTGGGCCAGACGCCATATATCGTGGTTCTGGAACTTACTTGCTCAGCTTCTCCTCCTGCGCTGCGCTGGGTGAAAATGTGGCAACTATAAACATTGGTTATATGAATTTGCTTGAATAACTGAATAAATTAAGTTTTCAGCTTGTGCATTATCACCATAGACCACAATTCAGACCCAGAAGTCTGATCCGTGGGGTTTGTCGTTTGATTGTTGGCTAATACTAGTTCAGAAATTAAGAACCTCATTTTTTTTGCCTACTTGAGATGGACCACAAGGACCACAGTCTGTTTGAGTGAATTCTTAACTAGAATATGGTTGGATTTTAATTACTGTCCTCACATGGTCTTGTGTGAGAGTGGAGGTGGGCGGCCTCGGTGGGTTTGGTGACTCTGTGGTGGAGCAGAAGTAGGTTGGGCTTCAGGAAACTCCCTGTAGTGTCAGAAGCGATCGGGTCTAAGCCAGTATTAATTAAAGGATCTGGACTGGGCTGATGGGAGCGGGGGTGTCACATCACTTCTGGGTCACACACAACACACACACACATGTGCACGCACAGACCACAAAAGCAGCCTCAAAAACAGATTAATCTTAATTTACTTAGAGATTTTTAAATTATCACTTTGAGAGCCGCTTTTTATTATGAACTAGAACTATATATCAAATGCCCCCCCCCATTTGATCCTGACGTGTCACCGGTAACACTAACACATTTGTGCTGGTATCTGGCTTGATACAGAGCTGGAGCTAAACGGCAGTCATGCGTGCAGCATTTGATTGGCCGTCCTGTTGATATTAGCTGTTTAGATGCTATTAGTGCAGGTCTGGTGGAAACATTCATGCCTGAGAGAGTCTGAATCCTGCATAAAATCGAGTAGTTCTGTAAACGCTCATGGTTCTTGACGGGTTTCACTGACCCAGGGTCAGCACGAGTGTCACAGTCTCTTTGTTAAGTAATGGCAGTGCCCGTTTCTGTGTCTTTTCTGGGTTCAGGGTGTTGTAGAGGAGAGGGGGACACCCATGAAAGAGGCACCTCTCATTTGTTCCATGTCTAACCAGCAACTCGAGCATGTGTGAGTTGATCAGGGCAATTCGTGCCTTGGGGAATGCAATTCAAACCATTTGTCTCCTTTTCCTTTGCGTAAACACATGTCATTTTGTATTTCTTTTTTAATTTGTCAGTCACTCTTGGTTAAACAGCCTTACTAAAATCAGTCATGATTTCCCCAGTTTTTAAAAGCACGCACAGGAGATGCTACATAAATACATGCAATACCAGGACATACCACTAGAGGGTATACTTATCAGGCTTTTGTTGAGCCGCTTTAGAGGAAGTGTTTTGGATCGCAAAAGATCAAAACAGTCCTTTACTATGGATGGGTATTTCCACTCATTTGATTTTATATCCAGTACTTTTTTAAAAGGGCAAAAATTAAAACCAGTATTCATACCTGAAAAAAAAGTTTTTGATTTCTTTGGATAAAGTGTGTAATTATAGCCATTTAACAGCTAAACATAATTCGGAATTTGTATAAACAAATGTATATTTCCTAATTTGTTTTCCATTTATTAACATCAATTATGGACTATTTTTTATTCACTTTGAAGCATGATACATGTTAATTACAATGCTAAATTATTAATTAAATAATTAATTAAATAATGTTCATTATTATTGAAATAAATGTTCAATATAGAACATAATAAAGGTCAATAAATATTACAATATAACATAAAAATCAATATTTCCATCTGCCGTCTGGCATTACCATGCAGAAATTAACTGAATTCAGTCATTCCAGAGCCATTTGTTTGTGCTTGGCATGTACTGTACAAAACCCAGATGCCCCTCATTTACTGTACCTCAGCTCCAAGCTACTGGACAGATAGGTGTTATGGGAAAATCTTACCTGGGACAATCTTTCCCACTGTTTTTTCTGTTCAGAGAGACACATGGGCTGCCTTCATATCCACAAAGCTGGAGACAGAGTCTTTCTGACCCGTATCCTCCCTGCGCTGGGCCTCTGCCACCTGTGGTGAAGCTAGACCATCCATCTTTAACACACACACACACACATACTGCTCTTGGCTGTATCTTGCAGTCATTGCATAAGCATCCTGATGCCTTGATGTAAGAGTTATAGGAATAGTCTCTCAAAAATAAAATATTCTGTCATCATTTTCTCACCTTAATGTCATTCCAAAATGTTATGACTTTCTATCTTTCATGGAACAAATACAGAAAATATAGAAATGTTCACACTGCTCGTCCTTTCAGTGAACTCACACAATGTCTAGGGGCGCTCAAAGACAGGACAGCACCTTTATTCTAGTCCATTTAACTTATGCACTTCTTAAGCCATACGTAAGTTAATGCCACTTTTAGCTAAAGATCTGTAGCTCTCAAATCACTTTTGAGCATATTGATGTTGCATACTTGACACATTAAACTTTTAATGCCAATGACCAAAAATTATTGATTATCACAAGCCTTATTACCATTATAGCCAATTGAAATGTGCATGCATATACAGTGAATCACAATTTCAAGTTTTCTCTCACATAAAACAAACAGAAGATTTGGAATATGGAGAGTGAGTTGCATTAGCTACTTTTATGGTGTTTTATTGTGCTTTTCATTTTATGGAAAAGACCAGCATGAACATTCTTCAAAATATCTTCTTATGTATCCACCAAAGAAAATAAGTTTACCAGAGCAGTAAAATAAAATAGTTTTTGTTATCAGTCAGGACTTTCATAGCACCTTTTTATTACACTTATTTGATATTATTTGTTTCAAAAAGTATTACATTTGAATTCTCAAAAAACTATTTCTGTTATTTCTATTCTACAGTAGTTATGATATGTCCGACTGTAGTCAATGTGTGTGTGAAGGGTGCAGATTGTTACGGCAGTCAGATGGCAAGTGTTTCGCTGTGTTTAAGAGCCAATCTCTGGCACCAGTGTGCTCATCACTGCAGGTCGCAGTCCGCTGGGCTTTAGTCAGGTAGGCCCTCCATAGAGAGATGACTACAAAGGGCTCAGATCTGTCCATATGGCAGAGGGACAGAGCGAGACGTGCGTTTGAGGTGCTTTGGAGTGCAGCCAGAAGAGTTGAGCGTGACGTGGAGACGGCAGGGCCTGTCGAGAGTAGAGGTATGACAAAGCAATGCCTGTCTGGGGCTGCGTGAGTGTGTGTGTGTTTGCTTCCTTTGACATGACATATGGGTTAGATTTGTTTAGCCACCTGTGTGTGGGTGCATGCAAGAGTGTGTGGGTGCATGTTGCATTTTTATATTCACACACCTGTATATTTTTGAATGGACACTTTAGAGTATAACTTGACTTTAACCTTTTGTGCTGAAGACATGAATACTTCAAACATTTTTTGAGATGAGGTGTTCTATTACTTTTCTAAGCTATTGGACTTTTCAGCCTGTTAAACAATACAATGAAAATGAGTACAAAATGAGTGATGAATTGTAATTTCCAGTTTTGTGAATTCCAAAACTTAAGTTAGTGTTTTATTTAGTCAAAAACTGATAATTGCATTTGGGTAATTGGGTAATTTAAGTATTTATGATCTGCAGAGTGTCATTTTCTACGGTGATGCATTAAACCAGTTGTAGTAAAGTTCTTAAGGAAAGAGCTGTCTCTCAATGTTTTTGCCAAATTTGCATTTTACATATTTAAAAATTTAACACTGAAGAACTTTTGACATGGTGAAGTGCATCCCCGCTGCTAACATGTCAAAACACGCATCTGAGAAGAGCTTACTAAACTCACTGTATTGAAAATGATTTTGGTTGTGTTTCTGAATATTGGTGGCCAAAATATGAATGCATCATTTGCAAAAATGATAGGCTTCCATTGAAGGAGGGATCAAGTTATATCTAGAGTCTGGAATATCATATACTGACAGGAGCTGTGTCCAAAATGGAAAACTTTACGAAAGTTGAAAAAGTAGTATGTCCGAGTTCATAGTATTAAAAATTATTTGGCAAAAAGTACCCAGGTGACCTACTACATCTGCTGAAATACTGAAGTGTGTTTTTGATGGGCACTTTACTATCCCATGAGGTGACAGGAGAGTATTTGTGAATGGCAGTGGAGTTACACACCTGATGCTGGTCAGTCACGTGACAGTAACAACATGGCGGATGTAGTGCATGCAAAATTAATCCATACTACCCATATTCATATTATATAGAGTGTTCTAATAGTTGCGAAGTAGGTTCAAATTCAAATGTTGTACCTACAAATGTAATATACACTATTGGACACAAAGTGTATGATTGTTTATTTGGTCTAGGTGACCACCTACAAAAAAACCTTACAAAACCCTATAACCCACATAGAAACACCCTGTCAACCATCAACAATGCCTTGGCATCATGATGGTGAGTCTTGCACTCATTTTCTGAAGAAAATATAAAAATGTCACTTTTTATCATCATTTTTGGTTCTCCAAGTCATGAATGCCATCTACTCTCTTTTGTAGTTCTTTTGAGTGTGTGGGAGTGAGAAAGAGAGTGTCAGGCATGCAGAGCTTCTGGCAGCGACTCGTCAGTCTTAGAACTGCTGCTTAAAACAAACGCTAATCAGTCAGCCCTCTCAACCTGTGACAGTCTCGCTCTATCCCTCCCTGTGTTTAAAGAGACAGTCACACTGATCTCTTGTTCCTTCTGTCTCTTCCTCTGTCCTCCACTCACTGCTGTGCCTAGAACAATCCCAACCACACCGCTCCAATCACGCTGTTTGGCAGACAATTACTGCATTTGTTTGTCTCAGGCATAGGCTGCCTGTCAGTGAAATGTAGAATTACTTATGTTTGGCTCACCCCATCCACATATTTTCTCATTACATTTGCACTCGTCATCATTAAGAGTTTTATAATTGATACTAATAATTTTGTTTTAATATATGCTCAATATTAGGACAACTAAATCAATGAATAGAGGAGGAAAGTAAATAAAATTAGTAACTGTTTAAAAGTGACATTTGTAACTTTGTAACTTGTGACTGTCTTTGACTGTCCCAAAGACTGCCAAGTAAAATACACTATCAAGGACCAGAATAGTATGAAAAGCATTGTCAGAATAGTCCATCTGCCATCAGTGTTTCAACAATAACATTATGAAGCAATGAGGATACTTTTTGTATGCAAAGAAAAGAAATAACAACTTTATTCAACAAATCACCTCGTCTGATGGCAGATGGACTATTCTGATGCTTTTCATATTTTCATAATTGAAGCTTTTATGGGTTTGGAACGACATGGGGGTAAGTGATTTAATGACACCATTTTCATTTTGGAGTGGAGTAACCCTTTAACTGACTGACACTTCTACATAGCATGTATTGCCCCTTAGCACTTGTTGCCACTCGTGATAAAATGGAAAAAAGACAACACCATGTGTAGCTATTCCATCAACGCAAAATAATATCAGAGATTACATGTGAAAGCGCAACAATACCAACAATTGAATAAAGTTATTTTATTTTAGTTGTTATTTTTTGTATATATTTTGTGCCGTTATAATTACATACCAAAAAAATTAAAGATTAATTTGACTAATAGCAGTATTATTTTCCCCCAAACATTTCTTCTGATATTGGGATTATACCATTACCGAGAATATTTTTGTTTAAGATAATCATATAGTGGAAATCTGATATCATGGCAGTCTTGCCTCCACCTTTCACACACTTTTTCCCTGCAGCAGCTCAGCGAGCAGTCAGCACCTCAAACAGGACGACACCTCACAGCCCCCACTGTCAGGTTAGTGAAAGGCCCAATCTATTTGCATGAAATAAATAAAACCGATTGCTCGTCAAGTGTGCTGCAGTGGCAAAAGGTTCCTTACTCCCAGATGCAGTCTCCATCTGTGCCTCCACCACCCTGCTCTGTCACGTTACCTTTTAAATTATTTCAATGGAGCAGTGATTTTATAATAACGCGATTTTGTTTTTTTTCCTCTCTCTGTCTTTTCCATAGTCTCCCAATCTCTCTCCCTCCTTATTCTTTTCCTTTCCACTTAAGTTGCGTTCCACTGTGAGGACATTTTATCTTAACTTTGGATGCCCCTGATCAAATCGGTTTGGAAATATATGCGAGTGGATGTGGACTAATTAATAAAGTGTTGGATAATGATTGGTGAACATAGCAAGGGGCTTCTCTCACCATCGCAGTTGATGTAAAGGAAGTGGTTTATTAGCACTTACAGAAGAGACTGACCTACTCAACTTCTCTGTCTCTTTTTTTTTTTACTCTTTGAAAACACCATGTCTACCCTCTCAGTTGAGAGTTGAACTGAAGGGATGGTGCATGCACCCTACACATGAGAACCCAGCGGCTCCACTGTGATTTAGAGTGCCTCAGATAATGAAGCCATACACGCCTGTTATTTGCTGTTTTACAGCTTGTTTTATGAAGGTGAGCTCACAAGCACCGTCCATAATGGTTCCTGTCAGTTAAACTGACAGCATTACCAAGAGAAAAGAGCCCAAAGAAAATCAGTGCTCCAGAGAATTGGCGGCCTCTTTATGTGGGCTGCTGTCCTTTGATGGCCATCAGGCTGCAGGCTATCATTTTACATTTTACGCTGACTGCTATTGTCAGGAGACCATTATTGCCGCTGAACTCTGGTTAAATTCACACCTTGCCAGTAATCAATTACAGCGTTGATCCATTAATCAGCTAAAGTGAAAGGAATAGAAAGAGTTGTGGGTTAAAAGTACAGTAGGCTCCTCTTGGTTGCATGGAGCAGTCCACTCCTCAATCACCGGGACCTTTTGACTTGGAATGTGCAAGCTGGGATGTTGTCTGTCATTATCAGCCAGGGTCAAACGGTAGACCTTATTTTGATTTTTCCACTCTGTGCTTTTTGCTGTAAGCATACATGAATGTATATGATAAATGTAGTTACTGATGCTTGCTAAGGCAAGGTTTACTATTAGAGTGGTAGTTTTTAAAAATAAATAATATATTATAATACATATAATACATACATATAATTATAATACATATAATAATGAAAGTATTAAACATTAGCATGTGCTGTACCTTGTTTTTCAAATCAAGTACAAGTCTATTAATTTTCTCGGTGATCAGATGATAAAACTGGCAGCAAATCATTGCATAGTTTTTTTCCAGTTTTGGGTCTCTCTTTATATCAAGAGATTCTATGATTCTTTGAATCTTTGAAATATGATTATTTCCTCAATTTGACAATTACATTTATGTTATTTTATAGTTTTAATGCATTGCATTTAACTTAAAGGGCTAGTTCACCCAAAAAATTCTGTCATTTACTTGCCCTCATTCTGCTACAAACCTACATTCTGCTACAAATATGTGTCTTAAAGGATTTTTTTATATATAGTTTTTGTCTGTTTGACTAGGACATTAATACAGGTTTCAAAATATCATGCCGGTTTGGACTGACAAGAGGGTGAATAAATGACAGAATTTTCATTTTTAGGTAAACTATCACTTTGTTTTTCTTAACAAGTTTCAAATAAAGTAGTATTAATTGCATATCATAAGTTCTAAGGACAGGCACGTTATGAATGTCTCAAATTTAGTTCTTTCTGAATGCATATCAGCATTAATCTTTCAGGCTCGGGCTGTGGAGCATGCAAATGACCTGGTGAGAGTCAAATCACTCCCTCCTCACCAGCTTGTGTTCAGATGCTCTCAGTCTTGGAGGTGACACGATTTAACTGTAAATGAAGCCCCTGCCACCCATTAAAATGGACAACGGATGCTGGTTCTGGTAAAACAATCCTTTCAGTTCCAACAAAGTGTCGGGAATAAGCAGTGAAATGTTAGTTGAGGGCGTGATAGTTATACTGTAGATGAGACTTATTTATTCATGTGTGGAGTCACTGAGGCCTTTTTATCAGGACGAGATGAAGGCGATCAGCTCTTTAAGAGTCGTCCACATGTTGAATAGGTGAGTGGTTGGGGATGAATGTTTCTCCAGGGGTTAAAAGCTAATTTGTGTAGATGCACAAAGATGCACTTCTAAAGTCCTGGAATAGAACAGAATGGGTCATCAGAAATAGTGACGCTGTGGCAGAGCTCTTACTGTGGGAATGCATCGAGCTTCACCTTTTAGAGTGCCTAAAGAGAGGAGCGACTTCCTCCCTCTTATTCTGTATCTTTCATCCTGAATATTCCTGTCTTTCCTTAAGTAAAAAAAAAAACCTGTCTTTTTTGCATCTCCTCTTGTCAGTTTCTCTGACTGTTGCTGTGTTCTTCACCTTTCTGGCTATATTTTCCTGTCAGTCTGGCGTTGTTTCTCTCCCTTGTCCTTTTTCCCTCTGGGACAATCTACCACCTCAGCTGTCCAGCAGTTCCTTGTAGGTTTGTGAGGAGGGAAGCACTTGTGTAGATTTTTTCGGTTCTTCAGTGTGTCACTTGGTCATGAGTGCTATTGTCCAAGGCTCCTTTTCCCCATGCCCCTCTGCCGCCAACGAGTTGTGTCTTTCCCTCATGATCAGCACTTTTGTTGCCTTTGTTTCTGGCTGTACCTCAGAAGTCCATCTCCTCTTTTATGTCCCTCCTATTCAAGCCGAAGGGAACAGTTGTGCTCTGTTGTGGAGATGTTCCACTGGATTTTCACCAGTGGGGTTTCCTTTCAAACCCTTCAAAGTGCTACAATGGAGCTCCAAAGGCCTGAATGGCTATTGCAGAGTGCACACTCTAAGTAGGATCCCTTATTTTGTTTTCCCGGAGTCAATAAAAATGCTAAGTTAAAAGCTAACCCTGTTGCCCTCACACCCATTGCTTGCTCCCTCCTTTTGATGTACCCTACTCAGTTATTTCTAAAGAAAAATTAATGCAAAAATTTTCAGTGTAGTTCCTGCTGTGGAAATTTGAAACTTTTGTTTTTATGACTGTTATTAGCGCACACATCTGCTGAAGCTCATTCGGGACCGGGCAACTTTCCACAACAGGTCAGCGTTATTATTTTACTATGGTGTGATGAATTGAATATAGATGTTCCACATGCTGAAGGCAGTCATGAGTCTTTGGTCCAGGAAACAAAAACACCTCTGATGCTTGACAGCTGAGCCGTCTGTAGTCTGAGCCTTTGTGTGGAGAAGAATTAGAGCTTAGAGTTTGCGGTTTGTCAGCCTTTGTCTGTGTGCAGCTTTGCGAAAGAGAGCGAGTGAGCAACCCTTTTCCACAAGGATTACAGGTAGATGCATAGGCTAGTGCACATAACTTGATATGACTTCACCCTCATTGTACAGATTATTGACACATTGTAATGAGGCAGCGACAAGGGGAAAGATGGAGGAAGAGAGAACATGCAACTTCTGGGATATTGTTGGCAGGGTCACCTGCCACCGGCTGATCCTGTTACGAGAGGATCAGGTTTGTCTGTCAGCCCAGAGCAGGACTGGAATGGGAGGGAGGTAAAGTGGCAAACGAGAGAAGAAAGTTTCACTTTGCCTCTCTGACTATCATCTGTGCCCCACAGTTAATTTGGCCACATATTTTAGCACCGGCACCTTGTGTCTTCCGACTGGAAAACAAGACCGATCCCATGCTGAGAAGCAGCTTTTATTGGGATTGTTTTAGCCTGGTGCCAGGAGGAGGTGGGATGGCAAGACAAGGCCTGGAAATGGGATAAATATTGATGACTCCTTGACCGTTTATTTCTCCACTGTCTTCCGAACTTATTTCATGTTTATGCATTATGCCATTGATTTGTTTTTGTTGTTTTTTTTAAACCTTCTGTTTCGTCCACTCCCTCCCACCCCATTCCTAAATTTAATTTATAAGCCCAAACGCGACAGTTCCTGGAAATAGTTTGCATATTAAAAAGATGCTGATTATCGCAGAGTAGAAACACAAATCTTTAATTTTGTGCATTTTAGACACAGCTACGGCTGGCAGACGCTGGAAATAATTGTGAAATCTGCATATTGAAAGAGCTGTGTTTGACAGTGCTTATATGAGATGGGTGGTGGGGGGGGGGGGTAAATTGGACACCATATTTATCCATGGTGCTGTGTCCAGGGCTGTTTATGAATACATGAAACATGGTGGTTCAAAGGCTGAAATTCGATGCTGTAGGAAACAGACAAAACTGAAGATAAATCGTTGTTTATTTTGTCTGGAAATTACTTGTTTTTTTTTTTTTTCAAAAGGCTATTTTATTTTTGCTGCCATCACTTGATTTCACAGCCCCTGTGTGGGGTTTTGAAGAAGATTTGGCTCATTAGTTGTTTTGTCAGCTCAAGATGAAATTCTGGTCTTTTATCATAAAATGCAGATGCTAGTTGCATCATAGGACTGGTGCACTTATTATTTAAAATGTCACCATGGTTTTAGCCAGAGCGAACACAGTGGGCGGTTAAACGAGTGCATTCTTAGTTTGTGCGGCTAGCTTGCAGTATCATTAGGAAAAATATAATAGCTACTTATGTCATTGTTAGTCTTGCGGTAGATCTTCAAATCATGTCTCCTGGTAAGTTGGCATTTTGAAAATGATGGTATACGACCCCATACATTCTCAGACCTCCATCTTGGGGTCTAAACAAAAGTTTAGAAGAGAAGGAACCTCTGAGATTAAATAAGAACATCTTAGAAATATTAATGATCAACGTTTATTTTTTTAGATGCAACAGTGCAGTTTGGTAGGACAGTAATAGAGCTACAGCAGAGCAGAATCGATGTCCAACGAAACCACCAGAGGTTTTTGTATTCTCTCTAGGGAATCCAGGCTTGTATTTAATGAGGACCATGCCTGTCCAGAAGCATATAAAAGCAGCAAAGAGCAGAAAACCTCAGAACTCTCACTAGTAAATCCACTAACTGCTAAGCTAACCACCCTGTTATCATAGCCTTTCAAGTCCAGAATACTGAGGACTGCAGAAATGTTGTCTACATTAGGGATTGCTGAACTTATAAAACATATATCATAGTTTAATGACAGGGAAAAATGCCGGACAGATGTAACAATAAAATGGTCCAGATTGCATATCTCGGAAGCACTGTGTGGATCGGGCCGGTAAGGCCAGCCCTCTCCAAATGGTTCCAGAGCTGCTGTAGTGCGGTAATAACATTTATTGCTTCTTGTTTTTATTGCCCATGGTCTGTGTTGCTTTTTATGTGAATTATTGTAGACCTAATATTGGCCACTTGAGTTACTCTTACGCATGTTAATTTCAGGGTTTTCTTAGCTAAGTACGGATCCAAATGAGAAGTGGGCAAATCATGTAATCAAATAAATCACTGGGAGATAAGCTCATTTTCCTGCAGTGACTTTCGTGAATGAATTAGTATGTTAAAAGTTGGTATAAAAATCTCATTAGCCATTGTTAAACAGGATTCCGGTTGGTTTATAATGTGAGAGTGGTATGCCACAAGGTTTTATGACTTTCATGGCTCAGTAAGCCAACACTGCAAATTGCTGCTTAAACTAATACTAATTACGTCTGCAGTGTTTGCATTGCTATTATATAGCATTATTACACGGCTCTGTGGAATACTTGATTCTGATTGGTCAGTCACGACATTCTGATGTATGTTATTCCTTTGACTGCACCATATACCTTAAATGTCTTTCTAACTTGAACTTCCCGCATGCTTGCAACTACATTATGTTATGAATATGCCATTTTGACTATATGGGGAGCTCAAATATCCAATTTCACATAGAACTACCGGTTTACTCCCAGTAAGTTAATGTACAGCCTTTAAGATAAAGCTTTAAATAAGAATCTGCATTGCAGAATATCCTCCTTCGGGCTTATATAAGACCTCTATGCTTTGCATTGGGGATAACCCTGTCAAAGGGTTATTCTGAGATAACAACTGGCTGGATGCACATTATCCCTTACCTAATACACCTATAAGCCATGTGAAAAACATTTAGTTTGCAAACATTTTGTTTAAAAAAAAAAAGATAAGATGTAATTTCTTTGTGTGATGTGGTTCAGAATAAATTCATTTGAATAAAGCAGACATTTATTACTATATATTTTTTTTTTTCGTTTAGTTGGTCTCTGTCAATCAGTTCCTCCACCTGAGAATTAAATTTCCAAGTCAGAATGAATTATAATACTCTGTGCTGAATAAAAACCCCTTAAAATGAAATGGATTTGAAATGTGCTAAGTGGACTTCGAACCACTGACCTAACTAATTTGAATAGGGTTTTCTTTAATAATTATCCAATTTGTATTAAACCCATTACTTTACATTTTTATGATAATTATGTAATTGAAAAAAATAAGATCCTCTCCAAATCAAAAACTTTTAACTTAATCTTTGCCACCATAAATTATAATTTTTTTTGCAACAGATTACCAAGCAAAAATGCTTCTAGAAATTCATTATTTATGGATTCTAGCTTTAAATAAATAGTTTATGCAACAGTGAGCATTATGTTGTCTTTTCTCATTCATGCTGTTCCAAACCTTTATGATTTACTTTTCTATATATAAATTTTAATTGTGGAAGGTTTGGAATGATATTCGATTAATATATACTGTAAGAGGAATGGGAGCGCAACTCATATGAAATATTTTATTAGAAGCCTGATGATTATGCATGTATTAATATGACCATGACATGGACGTGTTTGTGTCTACAGCACATGAAGACACAGCCAGCTTCCTCCCCTGCTGCACACACATCATCACGCTCTCTAGAGCGGCCAGCCACTTTGCTTTTCAAAACGCCACCCTCGGAGAACACCAAAAAACTAGAGCTGAAACAACGAATCGATTTAATCGATTAAAATCGATTATTAAAATAGTTGTCAACTAATTTAGTAATCGATTCATCGCTAAATAAATTTTATTTGCCATAAGCGGCTCATTTCGTGCATATTTCAAATCTGCGGTGACCAAAGTGTGGCAGTAATGAGCCACCGGAGGTTTTACTCAGCCAGTACAGCAGGTGAAGTAGCGAATAGCCAATAGCCGACCTCGTTTTATGTCACGTGCTTCCCGAACAGCGTCTCTGCAGCATTCAGCGGGAAGTGGGAGTACTTTACTTTGAGCCTTCAAAATGAAGAGTAACCTGTAAACTCTGCACTACTGAACTGTTTAAGGGGCCGTTCACATATCGTGTCTTTTGCGTGCTCAAGTTCGTTATTTCCTATGTAGGCGCGCAGTATGCACTCTCATAATGGAAGCGACGCGGTCGCGACACGCACGCGGTGCGATGCGCCCGTTTTTCCAGGCGCGTCCACACCGCATCCATTTATCCTTTGCTGAAATTTCCGGGTCTTCATGGAGAGGGCACGTCATGGAGAGAGCACGTCATGGTTGCTTAGCAAAGGCAGACGCCTCAGGGGCGCTTCTGCTCGAGCGCTTTGGAAAGAAAGAGAAAGCGGCGCGACTAGCGTTTTCCACGCGTTTTTAGGTGCGATATGTGAACGGCCCCTAAGAATTTTATTTGTGCAGATTCTCCAGTACAAGGTTGTTTGCAAATGTTTAGTCGTAAAAGCTGATAACATAGCTTTTTAACAGTTAACATTTAAAGCTTTACAAACATGTTATGTGATCAGTTTGTCGTTTACCAGTTCATAATTCAGACTTGCAGCCTAATTATGACTGAATGAGAGAGGTAAATGTTTGAGTATATTTAAAATGCACTTCTTTTCTAAGTATTCACTGCTCTTTTTCACACAGCAGGTTTTTTGTGTGTGTCCCATTTTTTTTTTTTTCTGGACAACCTTCTGATGGATTTTACTTTAAATTGTGAGTTCCATTCAGGTTTCATGCCATTGGCACTTTTTTTTCGAAGGATTGTTTACAATTTCACAGCATAAGCTATAAAGCTTTTTCCCAGTAAATAATAAAATACAATGCACTGCAATTTTATTCTGTTTTATCCTTATACTTCGTGAAAATATGTTCTCAAAGATTCCTTAAGCTTTGTTTGGGATGTTAAACTACTTTAGGAGCTCTAAGGACTGCCATGGTGAAAACAATATTTGAAATCTCCTTGTGAATTTTGCTAGAGTATGGGTCAGTGTTTTGATTGCAGAAGAGTTCGACAAAGGATTACTAACATAATAAAACAACTCCAGGTATATTTTTGATGAGGATATGACAATGCAAAATGATTAAAATCTCTTAAAAATCTATGCTGAATGATAAAGACCCTTTATTAATAATTTACTTGGGGAAAAAATGGAAAAAACTAAAATATAAGTACATAAACCGATTAATCGATTAATCGTAAAAATAATCGACAGATTAATCGATTATCAAAATAATCGTTAGTTGCAGCCCTACAAAAAACCTTTCCTGAATTTACCGACTTGTCTTTCCCTCCTCTATATCCTTTAAACATAAAAGAGAGAGTAACAACTAAACAAAGCAAACTCCTATTTTTCCCCGTGGCAGCTAGGTTGCAGCAAAGTGAAACCCCTACTGTGTTTAAAAAGGCATAGAGGGAGAGTAGCTGTGAATGGCGTTTCTCTGTAAGACCCCTTGTACCTCCGTCAAGCGATCTGCTCCCGCTCTCTTTCTCTCTCTGATAACAATCCATCAAGAAAACCCCTCTCTTTCCCATGGAGGTTTTAAAAAAAATCCTTTATGAAATCTATTCTTTAATTATGAGTGCTATCATTTTGTAAGCCTCCTACTTACAAGATAATTTATTTCTGTTTCAAGTGCTCACTTAAAATGGCTTTTTAACATGTTCACCCTGCAGCAGTATGCATTGAATGTAGAAGATTTAATTTGGATCCTCCCTCCCCCTTTTGCTGTACCCATTTCTTCGCCAACCCCCTACACACGTACATGCATAATGCTTTCTATCTGCTCTGCGATCATTCTATCCAGTTTTGTTGTTTGTATTCTTTATCACCAATCCGGGCACTGTAAGGTTTGAGGGTCTTGAGAAATAGAAAGTTCCTCCGCTCTCTCTCTGTCTGTATTAAGAGTGGTTTTGCATATCTCCTCCTCTTCCTTCCCCTTGTTAAGCTAGTGCCACTGACCAAATCCGAACACTATAGTATTGAGAATCCCTGCCGAGTCTCGCTGTACTTAGGCCCGCAAAGTGCTTGCAGCCATAACTACCTGAATTGATTTTAATTGCCTGGTATAGCTGCATCATCTCAGTTGAGAATATGTTTGCCTGGTTCTCGAGGGCAATTGTAAGCATGAAGGATTGGATTAAGTGGCTATTGAAGTGACTTTAGCTTCTTTTGACAACAAAGACTAAAAGAATACTTCACCCCTTCAATCCCTCTTTAAAGTACTATGCTACCCCCTTCTTTTAGTCAGGGCGGAAAGGAATACAGTCAACTGATACTGCCTCTTTATGTGCAAGGAAACAGACAGGCAAAGACTGTTCCCGGCTGTAATTAGTTGTATGTAAAACCAATTATTTGGCGCATTTATTAATGCTAATTGTTTAAACACCCCCGACATACTGAAAAAAAAAAAAACTAAACAATTAAAACGTGTCTGAGCCATAACAGTGGTTATTAGTGTGTGATAAAATGTGGAAATTAAGCCATAAAGGCACACATCTATTAGCCTTGACACAGGGGAACAGAAATCTGACAGCTTCTAGAAGTCATTTACCAGAAAGATTTGTGGTCTTGTCTTAACTTTGTTGCGTTGGGGTATGTAATCTCTCCCAAGTCTCTTTCAAATCACACTGGCTTGGCCCTAAATAGATTTATTCAGCTGTGCTTGCTAAGCCATTGTGAATTAGCATTAGAGAAGAAACGTTTGCTCTGATGTCGTCGGAGATAACCGCCTCAGGTCAGCAGTGCTTATCCATTAGAGGACTGAAAGGAAAACAAACCTTGTTTCTTCAGTTTGTAAAGATTTGGAAGGGAAACTGAAGTCTAGGCTAAGTACTTGAGATTAGCCAGAGGTGTAAAGAAAGATCAGCAAACAAATAGATGGCTACAACAGATCTAGAAAATATGGTTTTTATATACTATTTTCAAGAAAAGTTTAAGTTGAATGTAGGGGTTACCCCGAATTCAATGCTTCGATTCGAGGAGCCTGATTTGACTACCAATCTCACAGTTGAATATTCATGGGGTGTTATGATTATATCATTTTGATTTATATAGGAGAGCTCAAATGTCTGATTTCACATATATATATATATATATATATATATATATATATATATATATATATATATATATATATATATACACACACACACCCTGGATATATTATTTACCTGATATAAGATGCATTTGGTTGAGTCAAGCACTTTATTGTAGTACTACAGTGATATCTCTTCAGCGCGCAGCGCGAGCAGGATGAACAGCAATGCAGAATATTAATAACTTTACTGGGACTGTCATACACATACCATTATAATGAGAACACCATTATAATAAAATGCTGTGAATTTTTAGAGTTTAGCTACCATGTTTCTGCTCGTTGTTGCATGAAGAACGCGTCCACAGAATGAGTTAATTTAGAGCCGTGCAGATATGTTCAGGCCTTTTTTGCAGATAGCCAACAAGTCCTAATATTAACGTTATGTTGTATAAAAACAAAGCCTATTCTGAAATTGAGTTTAGTCCCATTGATTAAAAACTTATCAAATGTCACTCTACTGGTCATCTTCATCGCGAGCAGCTCAAAACAGAAATGCAGAACATTAATAACCACTGTCATTTAGGCTAACGTTATAAAAAAAAAGCACTATTGTAAAAAAATTAAAATAATAATTGTTAGGGTTTTGCTGACATTGTGTTAACTATCTTTTAATCAAAACATAAAACATTATTTACCCTGTTTGTATCTGCGAGGCATTTGTTACTCATTTTCCCTGTGTGTCAAAGTCAGTAATTATGGCTGTCAAATGTCTGACTTGACCATAGACTGTATAAAAACATGGACGTAGTGTCCATGAAGTCACCCATTTGTTTCCGAAGAGCATTTTCGTAGCCGTCACTCCCGGATAATCCAAAATGGGCAAAAAGGCGGGAGCTGGTTGCTGAAACTACACCCACCTAGCACGACGGCCGTAAAAGAGGCAGTCCACCTGTTACTCAAGTGGCTGCACCCTTAATTATGCATAACTTTAAGGCTTAATATAATTTAAAGGGATGAGTTATAAAAAAATTAACCCGCCTCACAGTTGTCATGAAGGGCACCACATATAGACCAAAAATAAATAAATTGTACCAAGCTGTAAAAAAGTTTTTTTTTTTTTTTTTTTTTTATGCTGTAAAGTTGAGCATTTTAACATGCAATCTAAGGGATTGACTCCCTTTTGCTGCCTGCCTCTAGCGGCCAGTTGACAAATTATATTTTAAGCCAATTCCGTATGGGCTTCATGAGAGAGAACAGGAGGTTGCTGCTTGGATTTGACTTAGTGTATTTTACCCCGCCCCCAAACATACAATTTGATTATCAGTTGAATATCTACAAGATTCAAAAATTCTGATTAGACTATGAAATTCATTATTCGGGGACACCTCTAGTTTAATGAATCTAAAATGTAATCTGGTTTAACTATCAAGTAAAAAGTAATAACCTATTTTGCTTAAATACAACATATGTAAATTCATGCAACACTACACATTATTCTCAAAAAGAATAATGTATTATATACATTATTCTTATATATTATATATATTATTCTTTATTTTTTATTCTGTTAAGGTAAAATAATAGTGTTTGTTTTATAATTAATCATTTATTCATAAATATCATTGTGTTTTTGTAGCACCGTATGATTTACAAACATTACTAACCTTGCCATGTTGCAAAACGTCATGATGATATTATTTCCTGTTTTATTGATTTTTTCCTACATGTTGGTTGAACCACATGATTTTAGATGGCAGACAGTTTTCAAATCTTAATAAAAGTATTTTTTTTTATAAATAACATTATGCTAAAGATTTCTTTTCAAGAATTTAATTCTTTTACTTAGCCCTTTTTATTCATTTTTATATTAGGACAGTTGTATTATGAAATTAAATGGGGAAAAAGCTTAATTAATTATATCAAAATTAAATACAGAAATTAAAAACATGCTTCTCTTAGACTAGTTGTATTCAAGTTATTCTGCGTTTTAAATGTAAATTTATACATAAAATGAACATCATTGACCCATATTCATACATCATCAAATCTTGAATTTTCTTTAGGGGGATAAGTCGTCTACTTTTGTCTGCTGTTCCCGGGTGTCAGTCTAGCCAGCGTTCCCATCATACTCCTGGCACCTCTCTAAAGTACATACCACGTCGCGCTGTGCTGTATGTTCCCGGCAACGATGAGAGAAAACTGCGGAAGTTGACTTCGCTGGATGTGGACTGTGCCGTTCTCGACTGTGAGGATGGAGTCGCCCTCAACAAGAAGGTACCGACCGCCCCACCATTTCATTCTTCACCCAACACCTGACTCTGTGAGAGATAATCACAAAATCCTCATCATTAAAAGCTCTCTTTTAGCCAGGTGCTGATCCTTAATCATTCCAAAGAAAGCTACCTAAGCGCATTTCTAAAACAAGCACATTTCCGTCCCATTATGTGCCAATAAAGGCAAAAATGCCCTTCTATAACATTCACTTAAAACAAGGTGCCCACTTCACACTGAGCAAACAGCGGGACTTCAGCAGATGCTGCAGGTTAAAAGCATTCTCGACCCGCCCACACAGTCAGCCAATTGGCCCTGTTTACCTCTCCATGAAATCGTGATTGGAGCAGGAGCTAAAAGGAGAACCGGTGGAAAGGAGTCAGCTAACAAAGGTTTTTAAGTCATGTTAATAAAGATGATTGATATGGCCAGAGGCTATTCCTGCTTAAGTGGGAAAAACTTTGACAGACAGCCTAAACTGTGACCCCTGAAAAAAGGTGATGGATCCCAATGTTTTCCAACACCCACTAATTTCTTTATCACAACCAAGTGGGGGGAAAGGTCTTAAGAAAGTATCCGCTAAATCTGGCTTACTGCTTTCATGTCTTTTGTGTTGTTTCAGAGCTTTAGTTACAACTTGATCCATCATTGATGGACTTTAAGTGTAAAAAAAAAAATGTTTGAAAGATAAAAACATTATGCCATTGTTACTGTTTCAGAATACTGACATGTATCAATGTTAAAAGTGTAAAATGAGAAGTATAACAAGATAATATTGCTGAGCCAAAATGCAGTTCTTCTGTGGGGTTCTGCCCAGATAGGATTATTTTGTTGAGGAATATTAATGCTAGGTGATCTGAGAGGGGAGAAGATGGCATTAGAGAAAGGTCTCAGGTCCACTCTCTTAGCTGAGCGGGTTTCTTTTCGCTAGCTCATGTTCCTGTCAGGGCTGAAAGAATTAACGCTCTCTGTAGTCTCCCTGATAAAAATGCTAATAACTCACTCTCAAAAAATAACAATGTACTTTTGCGAAGAGCCTGAAAAATAATCCTATTGCTCCTTTGCTTTTTGATGGTATAAATCTGTCAAGACTAAAAGCACTTACAATCCTTCGCACAAGACTCAGTCAATTTTAAAGACCATATGTTAACTTTAAAGAGCCTGGCATGGTACAGGGAAAGCTGTGATCCATTATATATTTGCTAGCACGCAACTGCATAATGTAAAAATGAGTTATTAACTCAATAATAAAACATGCTTTGCTCGTCTGCACCCGCTCTTTCACTTCCCACATTCTCAGCTGTTTTCCCCATTCTGGCAATTGGAAATCCATGGGGGTTTTAGTATACCTATAGATAGATGTTTTTTTTTGCCACTAAATGAAACTATTGCCGCAGCTCAGTTACTCTTTTATGGGTCAGTGAGGAGGACAAAAAAAAGGAATGCATGCTGTACACATGCACATGTTCTGAAGACTTTTTTTTTTTTTTTATTCAGGCACTGATATAAGGTCTCCCTGTAATACTTTCAGATGTGTAACACATTCAGATTGTGTCATTATTTAAAGTTATTCAGGTTTCAATCCACATAAAATTAAATTTCAATTTTGTAGAAGTATTCCCAAAACTTTTGTTTTATATATGTTTCCCTATATTTGAGCGTAGTTATGTATTTTATGCTTTTTTAGAGTATTGTTCTGTTTGAATTTTTATAGTATCAGCGTCAGACATCACTCCCACGGACAGTTGGCTAAAAGTCTGATGCACAGGGGGCCACAAAAGTAGAAACACTTCAGGAGTGTCGAAGTCATCATCGGATTGGTTGAATTATACAGGATTTACAGAAGACGTGTGTATCGCGTTCTTAAACGTTCCACAAAGGTTCCAGAAAAGTGACATGCCGCCAAAACCCCCTACGGAAGAAGAAAGCCGTAGTGTTTACAACTGTATTGATGAGCACTTATCAGGATCAACTAAACGCTGAATTTTCTAAAGTATGTGAAATATTTCAAGTTTGCGACATCGAATCTTTAAAATACGTCTGAGGGTTTTACACACCGGTTTGTTATTGTGGCGACATTTCCACGCCTCGAAACATGACGCTGAAACGAAATGATTTGTGATTGGTTGTTTAACATGTCGGTCAAAAGGCCTCATGGACGGGCCTTGACAAATGAAAGCTGCTATGCGAGACTAGTCTTTTTATAGTATTGTTCTGTTCTGTCTTAGCATCATGCTAACGTCAGACTCTACAGAAATCAGCTGTCAATTTAGTGCAGAGCACTATTTGCATGGCAGAAAAAGTTGCTGCCTAGGTAGAACAATCTGTATTAGACCCTTATGGGGATCCCAAGTAGGCAGCAAGGCAGCTCACTAGATTTTGGCTTAGTTCCTTTTCATGTTGTTTTTGTCCTTTTATAAAAAACAGTGTTAAATTGTGTTAGAAACACAACACATGGCATGTGTATGTTATACATTGATAAATGAGGATGATTTCATAGAATGTAAGTGCTAAAAGTTAGTAGTTTGTTTTAAATTGATGATTGGATCTTGTCTGTGTGCCATAAGTATTATTGTTGTGCTCCCCCACCACCATAGCAAACCTGTGCCAATTTTTTTCCCTGTCCTGCCCGCTTGGTGCCATGTGACAGACGGTTCAGACTACTCTGACTCCCACTGCCCCTCAGGACCAAGGCTGAACTCACAGGCACACACTAGCACACACTTAGTATTTAAAAATATCTCTCCTTACTGATAAGCAGGGGTGGGAAGTCACTCCTCCAGCAGGGGCTGATGGCTACACCTGTCTTTTTTTCGGTCCGGGGGTGAGTTTGTTTATTTTTGTTTTTTTGTGGCAGTGATGCCCTATAGACTGCAGCTCAGTTTGGGGCATTCCATTCAACGGCTCCTTTCCCCCTTATTTTTCCATGCCCGCCTCCCCTTTCTCTCTGTAGCAACCTCGCTCCACACTGCCCCCCTCGCAGCTCCAATCCCTGGAAGTTTGGAACTAATGAACTGACTGCTGAGTTGCCGCCACGGAGCTTGGTCCCAAACTATACTGTACTTCACACTCGATTTATTCTCCAGATGGCAAGACTACGCAGCCCTGCCGGGAGGGACCACCTCTTCCAGTGAAGTGTGAAAGTGGACGGATGTTGTTTTCGGATCCTCTGTGATCAGCTCCGAGCTCCCTCAAACCACCCGGCACTGTATGAAGAGAACAAATCCCCCTGCTAACGGGCACACTCGAGCTGTGATGGCTGTCTGTAAGTTTGTGTGTGTTTGTGCCCTTGTTGCTTTTGCTGAGGTGCAGTGTCGCTGGCATTGGCACTTGTGTTATCTGATGCACTCACCTGCAGGTGGTGGTGGATGATGCTTGGAATCATGACAGTTATCCCTACTCTACATATCCCTACTTTTTTATTATTATTATTACTTTCTCTACCTGTCGTGCTTACTGTCTCTACACTCCTACCCCTTTTCTCCTTTAGTCAGCAGCGCTAGTGCAAAACATCCTGCTAAGTAAGATGTAATAAACAAATCTCCATATTCATCGGGAAGAAGGAGGCGGGAACCGGCGCACAATCAAAAAGCACTTTAATATCCAAAATAACTACAAAACGGCGCACCAGCCCCTCACGGCCGACTGGTGCGCATAAATAAAAAGCACACACATTAAAATAATGTCCCAGGCCTGGTCCTCTCTCGTCCTTCACGGTCGTCACTCCAGTTTTATATCCTTCCATCTCCTACGTGGGACTCGATACTAGCGGTGGGGCTCAGGTGTAGCTCATCTCCAATCACTACACCTGGCCTCACTCCTCGTTCCCACGCCTCTCGGCCCCGCCCCACTCGCCACATACCCCCATCGCCCCTCGCAGGCCGGGGGGTACCCTCGAGACTGCGCTCTACTCCCCCCCCCCCCCTCCCTCCGGGGGAGACCGCTCACGGGGACCTGCGGGAACCTGGGGGTAGGACAGACGAGGCGAGAGAAAAGGAGATGGAAGGAGGAGCGACAAGGACGAGAGAGGGGAGAGAGGAAAAAAAAAAAAAAAAAAAATCCGGTTCCCAGACGCACTGCTGCTCGGCCCTCCACCAGCTGGGTGATCTCCTCCGCGGTGCCTGGCGGTGGCACTGGACGGCCCTCGGCGGACGGCGCGACACTCCTCCGCCGCCCGATGGACGGCGACGGCTCCTCCGATTTTGGGCAGCGGCAGGAGTCCCCCGTTCCCTGCCCCTCCGGATTCCGTCACGGAGGCGGCAGGCTCCGGCCCCCTGGCGAACGGCGCCGACTCCTCCGCTCCCTCACGGACGGCAGCCGCCCCTCCTTGTCGTGGGCGGTCGGCAGCGAGCTCGCCCGTCCCCGGCAACTCGCTCCAGCCCACCGCCTCGAGCGTCCCTGGCGGCACATACCTCGCCTGCTCGAGGGCACCGCGGATTCACCACAGCGGCGAGGGATCTTCAGCAGCGCGTCCCTCCTTCTCCCGGGCTTCGGCACCACTGTAATGAACAAATCTCCATATTCATCGGGAAGAAGGAGGCGGGAACCAGCGCACAATCAAAACTCATTTTAATATTCAAAAGTAAATACAAAACGGCGCACCAGCCCCTCACGGACGACTGGTGCGCATAAATAAAAACCAAAACATAAAGTAATGTCCCAGGCCTGGTCCTCTCTCGTCCTTCACGGTCGTCACTCCAGTTTTATATCCTTCCGTCTCCTACGTGGGACTCGATACTAGCGGTGGGGCTCAGGTGTAGCTCATCTCCAATCACTACACCTGGCCTCACTCCTCGTTCCCACGCCTCTCGGCCCCGCCCCACTCGCCACATAAGAGGTCAAATGATTCTGCGCAGTCTAAAAGAAATGTGTTTTCTTCTCAGAACTGATACTTTGTATTATCCAGATCTCAATGTTTTGGGGAGGCTGCTTTAAATAATGGCTTGAGTTCAAATATTTAAACTATAGTCATGTTACATAAAAAAAAGCTCCTACTAAAATGTAGTTAACCCGTTTGTAGCTATTTATCAATTCTGAAATACAATTTTAAATGTGTAACCAATTTTATAATTTTATAATTTAGTTTGAGTACTATTTCTTTGAAGGAGTGAAATGGATAATTTGTTTTAATGTCAGGAGAATTGTTTTTTGATCAAAAGGCATTTATAAAGTTACAAATGTTTTCTATTAATATTTCTATAGAACATTTAATAATGATGATAATAATAATAGTGTTTCCTGAGCACTAAACCTGCATATTAGGAAGATTTCTGAAGATTCAATGTCACACTGAAGTCTGGATTAATGGCTGCTGCAAATTCTGCTTCCTTTTGATCAAATAAGTAAGTGAGTGAGTTATAAGTGATGTGACATACAGCCAAGTATGGTGACCCATACTCAGAATTTGTGCTCTGCATTTAACCCACCCAAAGTGCACACACACAGCAGTGAACACACACACACATACACACACTGTGAACACACCCCCGAAGCAGTGGACAGTCACTGCGGCGCCCAGGAAGCAGTTGGGGTTCGGTGCCTTGCTCAAGGGCACCTAAGGCGTGGTATTGCCGGACCGAGATTCGAACCCACAAGAAAAGGGTTAGGAGTCAAACACGACTTCGCCAAATGCAGCATTGGTGAACATAAGAGAATTTTAAAAGCCTTAAATTGTACCGACCCCAAAGCTTTAAACAGTACTGTAAATCAAGCCCAGAATAATGTCAATTATGCAGTGGTATCAATTGACTGTAAATGTGTGATTCTAAAAGCTCAAATGTTTTGACTGTGTCACAGCAGATTGTCATGTGTCTGTTTTATGTTGCATCATTTGGTCTTTTTTTTTTTATTAGCCCTGGTGGTGGCAGTAGATAAAATGATTTTGGGGGGAAAAAAATCTCACATGGCTTATATTTTAACATATGCAACCAGCAGTTCATATATCAGCTGTGACTGAAAATCTTGCAGTAAAGCTCCATAGCAGTGGCTCCCTGTGTGAGAACGTTTGTTTTCTTTTTCTCGAAGTATACATTCAAGTACAGTATGCATTTTCTGTTTGTCAGGACTGACTTAATACACTTTTGTAGTCTTGGATTTCAGTTTGAGCTCATTTGAAAGTGTAATACTTTGGCTTCCTGTCAACATTCCCAATTTACCATAATCTATGCAACCAACTGTTATCTGATATAGAAGCTTTAAATGCAATGTCGGCATTTTGAAGTAATCTCAGATTTCCTCTGCCACACTCTCACTGGTTTGGTTCAAATAGGGAACTCCGCAATGCATTGCAATAATGTAGTAATGTAATGAGGCTTAGTTAAGTCCACATCTCAAATACTGCAAAATAATACAATTTAGCCTTTGAGATCATTTTATCAGGGAGCTTGCTTAAGAAAGTTGTCCTGGTTCGCGTTTGTGGTGGTTGATGTGATCAAATATCATACCAGTGTGGTACCAAACCTGTATGACTTCCTTTCTTCTGTGGAACACAAAAAAATATGTTTAGCAGAATGTTCACGCTGCTATTTTCCATACAGTGAAAGTAAATGATGACCACATATAGCAAACTCCAAAATATGTGAGCATGCTATAAGTGAGGAAAAGACAGAAATGTGCCATGTTTGAAAATGTCCATATTAAAATTGCACAACTTATTTGAAAGCCAGAGGATGGTTTTCCACCAAACCAAAAATGTCTGTTACTGTGCTCTTTTTATTTTTGGACTAGTCCAACAAGTCTACTTCCTGTGCACTTTTGTCGTATGAAAACGAATAGCTTGTACACTCTGCTAAACATCTCATTTGTGTTTCACAAAAGGAACATCAAGCAGATTTTGAATGACACAAGGGTGTGTAAATGATTAAAAGAATGTTTATTCTTGGATGAACCATTCCTTCAAGTAGAAAGGGCTCTCTTCAAATAGTGCAGCTGAGGAACGCTCCAGTGGAACACAGGAGGCTCTACTGCCAAGAGAAACAACCGGCGGCGATCTGAGGCGTTCACCCAGAAAATGAATCCCCAGCATTAGTGAACTCTGATAGCCTTGTGTGCTGCCAGAAACTGCCTGCCAGTCAACCATGTGGCCTGTGTGTGTCAAACATTTGCCATAGGAGCTGTGTGAACGGTGTAGTCATACTAGGGTACAGTTTATTGAAGGGTCAGTGATGTAGGGTGGTCCCGATTGTTGATGACTGAGGAGGAGATTGAAAGCTTTCTTTAACCATCACAAATCTGACATCATCTCTGCTTTTTATGTTAATTAAATATTATGACATGATAGATCTGATGTTTTTGTAAGATCTGGTTTGTGGAATCTGAGGACGTGTGAACACTTGTTTTTTGTTTTGTTTTTCTAATGCATTTTAAAGAGGTAATTCACCCATAAATGAGAATTTTCTCATCATTTGTTCACTCTTGTGTTGTTATATACTTATGTGTGACTAACTTTCTTCTGTGGAACTCCAAAAAAATATTTTTTGAATAATGTTTGAGATGTGTTTTGGCATACAATTAAAAGATACTGAGAAAGAACTATCAAAAAAATAAGAAACAAAAAAGTCATAAAATCCATACTTCGGATTTGATGCAACAACCAATTCAGTTTGACATCACTGCCGTGTCATGAGGTCCCAGGAGTGTATAAGCACCAATACAAATGAGAGCCACAGAGGGTAAACTCTTCCTGTAATTTTAATGTTCATGCTTTGTAAAGACTAATGACACACACCTGGCTTCTGTGAATCCTGTGGAAGGAGCCAGAGTAGTCAACATAAGCCATAATATCTCACTCACAATTTGCAGCTACAACATAAAGATCTTTCTTCACGTTTTCATCGGGAAAAGGATTCATGTCAAACATAGCTGCTGCATTATATGCAACCAGACACTCGTATGTTATGCCTGATGCACGTAACTAAGATGAGTCATGAGATATGTTTTAAGAGTTTGCTGTGTTTTAGTGATATCTGCTTGATCTGGGGGGATTTCTCGGTCCCACAGTATGATCCATTTTTAAGAGAGGTGTTAAAGACTGGTTTCATTCAGGATAAATGGATACATGTGTTCTGTGCAGAACAATAACACATGATTAGAGATAGGCTTCATTAAGAATATGTTTCAACAAAATTACATAAGACTATGCTTCTTTTTATGTTAATTCATTTAGGATCTATTATACAGCATCACACACTGCCTTTTATAATGCACAGAGATAATTTAAGCCTTTTATAACATATTAATACATAATACATATTATGTAAACCAATTTTTATCTAGCAAAGTAAATCGATCCAATTTAGTAGTGGTAGTAGTTTTTCATGTTTTTGATTTGATCTAGATTTTTTTTTATATAATAATAATATTTTGTTTTTCATTTTACATTTAGTTTAGGTTTTAGCAATTTTTCCATGTGTTTTTGTCCCTTTTTGGTTTTATAGTCTATAGTTTTACTTCAGTTCTACTATAGTTTTAGTTACTTTAGTACATCAAGCTAAACTATATATATAATTTTGTGTTAGTTAGCATTTAGCAAGTAAATAAAATGTTTTATTTTTTTATTTTTATTTTTTTATGGGTATTATAGTTAGTTTTTAATTTAGTTTTAGTTAACTGTATTAACCCCTCTGTGATTGATTGTGTCTTATAGCATGTTGCTATTATTATTATTAATAGTTTTTCTTTGCTTCACATGGCAAACTTGACACAGAAAGGTGACTTTGTTATAAAGCTCTGTCTCTGGCAGCAGGTGTGAACAACCCTAATGGCCAACAATCCTTGTACCCCATATACTCCATATAATGCCACTTAAAAAAAAAAAAAACAACACAGCCTTTGCTTTTGTAAGTTTCTAGCAAATAATCTGCTCCCTTGAAGAAGGGTTAAAAATATAATATAATATAATATAATATAATATAATATACATTATTTTATAAGGGAAAATAAAACATTCATATAATATTTAGTTTGAGCTCATGAAGTTGGCAGATAATTTAAGGACCTTTGTTGTACAGTTTGACATTTGTTGTGGGGTGGGGGGGGGGTTAAGCCATTTGGTACATTATTTGTGGAAAGTGTCATATCTGGGTTACTCTTATTAGTGCAACACAGCTAGAAAAACTTCTCCAATCATATTCAGCTTTAAAAAGTTACAAAGACCTTTATTTTGCACTGTTTAGTGTTTTTTTGTGTATGTTTGAATAGTATAAAATAATCCTCTCAAGAGTTGCTACCTATACAACTTTGATACAGTACAAAACCCTGAGAAAAACTGAGCTTTGTCATTTCCCTAGAGGCACAGAGATCATTTTGTTCCCACTCTCATCACAGACTTCCTTCAGCGCTTCAGTAGCAGAAGAGACTCTCACATGCAGCCTGCATCACAAGGCTACACTGTCGGCAGTGGCACATAGTTAAGAATTATTTGTTTAGGTTGAAGTTTTCACTGGCACAGCTATCAGATGTGTAGATTGTATTGCTTAAAGGCAGGTTATGATAACAGACATTTCAAGTACTTTGAGAACAGAAATAAATAGCGCCCTTGAACAGTAGCATCCATAGTTAACCGTGAATACCAGATGTTGAATGTGGCCCAAGGTCCCATCTGAACGCTCCATTACCTTAACCTCTCTTAATCTTCATGGGAGTCTCCATTGCGGCCCAACATATCACAAAACGCTGAGTTTTGAAGAAAAGCACATATTGTACCCCTCTCATTATCAAATTACAAACGTCTGTTTTGATTGGCGGAGCCAGTCAGTAAAATGTAAGTTGCCCAAGCAGCACTCTGAAGTAGTAACAGATCATTCCTCAGCCTCACAGTGTGAGGAGAAGTGGTGGTTTTCCAGAGACTGAGAGAATCTAGCGGTGAGCCTTGAGGGACAGGCTTCCCTCTCATGCGGAACCGGACAAATGCAGAATCAGATGCTGGATCTGTTAGTCATTCATCTGGAATAGAGCTCCAGATGCCCGGTGTGTCACCTGTCAGACCATGTCCATGAGACATTGTTTGCTTAGAATACACATTTAGGGAATCAAAGTCGCCATCTCTCACGGCTCATTACTGGAAAGATCACGGCCAGTTACAATGAAAAAAAATAAAAATTTACAAAAGTGAGAATTGTTAAATAGAAAAATAGAAAATTGAGTTTCTTTGTGTTCCCCCTCTCACGTTTTTTGCTCCCATTACCAATATAGCAAATGTATAAGAAAATAAGAAAACATGATTAGACACTGAATAATCCAAATGCATATCAATTTCATGGCATATTGAACAGTTGGAGTCCAGATTTACTAAAAATGTGAATGATCTGGCCTTTTTTTAAATGAGACATCAGTGTCTACAAACGTTAAAGTCTGTCTTTTGTTTTGAGTGTTTTGTGGACGTGCTGTCATGATACTGTGTTGAGCTTTAATGATGGACTTTGATGGAAAGAATCAAACCTGTGATTCTCCTGGTCACTCTGTGGGATCCTGGGAGATTGGGGAAGAGTCTTTTGAAGCAACTAGTTGGACAGGTTTCCATTAAGTAAAACATTTCAGCTTTCAAAGTACTTTTAATTCTGGCTCGGAATGGCTGGGTCCCCTCAGGAGCCCGAGATCTTCTTGAGAATGTTCTTTCTGTGAGTTCACTGTGAGGGGAGATTAGTGAAACATAGAAATTCAAATGTTTTGCTGTCAGGAATATCAGTTCAAAGCAAAACATAGTTATAAAAAGCAGATACTCGCATGGCATGAAGGTTTGATATAACAGTACACAATTCAGTGGTTATTTCATACTGATTGGTCCATTTCTAGCTACGCTGTCGTCTTTAGACTGATATAGGAGCTTTTTGATGTTGATTTGTTACTCAAAGCCTTGTGTTTTTGCTCAAGAGTGAACGTTGATATCAGCCATTGGTTCGCCAGTGTCTAAGACACTGGATCAGTCTTGGATTATACTGGAGGATTCAAACTGGATCCACCATAGAAGCCTTACAAATGCTGAGTTATAACTTCATAAAACCTTGGCCCTCCTAATATTACCACTGTGATCTCCAAATGTATAATAGGATTTTAAGCGTACACATGACTTCCTATTGAGGATCACTTAGTTGTTCATTTTGCTATTCAGCAACTCCTACCATAAACCGTAAACTGAGGACCACAATGTCAGTTTAGATTCAAGTGTCTAGATTGTGTGTTGGATTTCAACTCTGCAGATGTTGTATAGATGATTTAATAGCTCTGGGCTTGTGTACACTTTCAATTTTGTTATAAAAATGTTGGACAGTGTTGTTATTTTAGATCTAGGTTGAGGGAATTTGAATCCAGTCTGGTTGTGATTACCAGTTCAAAAGAAAGGTTTTATAGTCCAAGCTCGGCTTTAAAGAGGGTTACAGATTTAGACTAGAGATTTACCATCTTTGCACTGTCATGAGCAATACTGATAATGTTATTTTATTTAGTTTTTTTTTTCTTTTAAATATCAGATAGCTGACATGCAGAACCCTTTTATTATTATTTTTTTTTTCTGTTTGTGCTTTTTGACACAATATGTAATACCTGGATCGCAGTTAGACAATAACACCCCCCCCCCAAAAAAAAGAAAGAAAAAGAAACATAGCATCACTTGTGAGGTTATACATTTTATTAATGATCATTTTAATAATAATAACAAAAGTAACCATTCTTATTACAATATATTGATCAAATAACAGACCATAAAAGACATCCAATACATTTAAGCCTTTCCTTCTATTCATTATCTCTAAAGTTGAAGTAAATGCCATGTATTTGGCTGGTTTATGCCCATTATGGTCTGGGCTAGGTGCAGTGGGTGAGTCCATCCTTCAGCATTTGAAACGAGTAGCTCAGCTAAAAATGAGCATTCTTTCATTATTTGTCTGTCAACAACAACTTAGGAATTAAAAAGAAAAAATCACTTTTCCATACATTAAAAACTATACCACTGAGCAACCCATTTTTGGGTAGAGGTGCCAGTGGACTTTGTGAAGATGACATAGGCAAAGTAGTTCCTCATTCAAGTTAAATTAACCCCTGAGCCTTGGCCTCCCTCCTCTCTTTCTCTTGGGCTTTCTCATCCCTCTTCTGATCTAACCTGACAACTCCTGAGCTACTGTTTCCTTCTCTTGCTTAACTGAGACCAGATTTGCCTTCAGATGGAGTGCTGTGTTCAGACCAGTGGAAACCTCTGCATTGAGCTGCATCTGGTTTGAATCTCCTGGCGTGTGCTGCTGTTGTCACAGTTAGGCTCTGGAACGTGGCTTTAACTTTGATTCTTCCTCCCTCCACTTCCTTTGGTCATGTGTCTGTGGTGTTTGTATGGAAGACATGTGTGCAAGGCTTTTCACTTTATGGCCTTTGGTGAATCCGCTGTAGTGAGGTTGATCCCTTTCTCTATATCTTTCTCCGCACTGTAATCCCAGGTGCCAACCACCACTTCCCCTGTAAATTTACATAGCGTCCGCTCTTCTAAACTGATGCATCTTTATCTTTTTACAAGTGCACCCAATGCCCAGTTCAAACGGATAGGTCCCATGTTGCATTTTTATAGCTTGTAGTTTTCCATATATAACATAATATTTATTATGCAACCTAATATTTATTACACATATATTTATAACAAATGTCCTCCTGTTATTAGGTAAACACAACTCAATGTCCAGTAGTAAAAAAAACAAAAACAAACAATAATCCCTGTCTAACCTTCTTTCGCTCACTTTTCCACATTTGATACCAACAAGCCTGTGTTCTTGGTCAAATAGAGAGTCTGAATTATGTAACACATCCACTCAGGTTTTATTTTTTTTGGTGGAAGGAGTGGGGGTGGGGGGTTGCAATCTTTATCACTGAATACTGCATAAACAGTTGGGTCTTTCATTTTGTGGTGGAGCATGCTTTGGGACATTTCCATTCTTTAATAACAGCTGTGTTTTGTTGTTTTTTTTTTACAGGATGCAGCTCGGAAAACTATCCCAAAGATGTTGGCAGAGCTGGATCTGGGGCGTACGGAGAAGTGTGTGCGGGTGAACTCGGTGTCCAGCGGCCTGGCTGAAGCTGACATGGAGGTGATTCTGCAGGCAGACGTGCTTCCCACAGCACTCATGCTGCCAAAGGTGGAGGATACAGGAGAGGTGCAGTGGGTGAGTGAGTGAGCCTTTTAGCATGTTAAACAAGTAGTTCACCTAAAAATGAGCATTCTGTCATTATTTACTATTTCTCCTTTAAAATACAAAAAAAAGAGATTAATATCACTTAAATATCACTTTTCCATACATATAAACTATACAGTGAGCAGCCAAGACTAAAAAAGTAGTCATTCAACTCATGCCATTCAATATACAATTTTCAGTTGTACACATCTATTCAAAAGTGTAGGGTCAGTATGATTTTTTTTTTAAAAGAAATTAATCATTTAATTCAGCAGGGATGCAATAAATTGATAAAAAGTTACAGTAACGACATTAATAATGTTAAAAAATGTAATATATATTATATGCTGTTGTTAAACTTTCTATTCATTGAAAAAATCTAAAAAAAAAAAAATAATGTTTGACGGTTTCCAACATTGGTAATAATTAGAAACAGCAATTTTTTTGAGCAGGAAATTTGCCTATTAGAATGATTTCAGCCTATTAGAAAATTCAGCTTTGCCCATCAGAAAAATAAATTACACTTTAAAGTATATTTAAAATAGAAAACCGTATATTTTAAATTGTAATGACCTTTCATAATATTACAGTTTTTACTGTATTTTTGATCAAACAAAATCAGTGTCGATGAGAATAAGAGACTTCTATCAAACTTTTAAACAGTAGCGTTTTCCTCCAAAAATTTTATCAGTACATTTGTAAATGTTGAATTGTGCATTGAGGACTCAGATGTTTCCATATGATTGTGATTTTATTATAGGTAATGCGCCATTCATAATAATTTAATCCCACAAGTTGAAGTCTATGCTCTGTCTAATGTGAAAAATGAGACACTAAAAATACCTTGAGTGTACTCTTGCATTTTCCATCCTTTGAAAAGAACACAACACCCTCTGAACTCACAGAGTAAGACAAAACCACAGGCCCTTTCAAAGCAATAATAACAATCTTTTCTATTAGTCTGTACAGAGGGCTTGATCCCTGTAGCCAGGCCCGGGGAGAAATGGGGCTGTATATCTTGGCATCAGCTCAAGAAAGCCATTTTAAAACTAGCTTCACAAGGCAGATGTCACAAAGTACTTCTTTACCCTGGAAACACAGGGCCTCTTCAATAAACCTATACTTGGGATTATTTAGGTCTGGCATTGTTCAAATACACGTAGGTGGACAATTTAACCACTCATATAGATCTCATTATCAGATTGTTGGTCAGTCAGCCAGTCAGTGACATTACAGATGGTCTCAAATCTAGCAGACATGAACAAAAAGCCACAAAACACTCTTTTCTCCTGATCACCTCCATGTATGTGTGTGTGTGTGTGTGTGTGTGTGTGTGTTGCAAGAGGTGTTGAAGATTCTTCTAGACATCTGTTCGTCCATCAAAGCAGGGCTTCCTCTGCCAGGCGGCCCCAGGAGGCCCCTGGTGGCCCCCAGCATAGCCAATACACCAGCCCCCAAATCCCTCCAGCTCTTTTCCCCCAACCAACCAGCCAACCCAGCCCAAATCTGCAGTATTCAGCTACTCTGCATGACCACTGAAAAGACCTGAAAGAATCCACAATGTCTTAACTAGCTAGATGAAGGGAGGGAGGGACGTTGAGAGATGGGAGGGGGTCCCTGGTCTGTTGCTCACAGTTAGCTTAGACTAGAAGGAAGTTTTTAACTAGCAGTTTTAATTAGTGCTCATATATTTCCCAGGCCGCTCGATGTTTCCTCACTTTTTAATTGCTGACAGGTGTTCATATTTTTGTCTCTAATTCTTGTTCACTGCCATTTTGTCTATTACTTAATTGCTTTCCTCTGAATTTGTTTTCTATATATATAATTGTATATAATCTATACATAAATGGAAAACAAAAAAGATGAATTACTTGACTATATGGTTTCAGGAATTCTCTCTACTCTCTAATCTACTCTCACCCACATCAAAAATAAACCCATTTTCAAAGTAAAATGACCTACACCATCAACCATTCACTACCCACTTAGGCACTCAAAATCAATACAACCTCTACACAAACATCACATTTGGTAATACAGTGTGTGCGAGTGCATTTAAAAATGCACATATATGTAGTGGGGTTTAGAACATGCTCTCTGCATGCTTTGCACACGGTTGAGCTCATAGCCGCAGCAGGATACGGGAGATTGTGAGCGGAGAGGAAGTCATGTAGCACTGACCTGACATGGGCCCACTGCTTTGAAAGTGGCGTGAGACAAACATGAAAGGAGAAGGCGTTTCTCTCTTTCTCTTTTTCTCCTTTTTGCTGTCTTTAAAAGCTCTGGTGATTGGACAGTTTGGATATGTTGTCATACTTGGATATACAGAATCGTTACCAGGACTGACCATGGTCATGTAGTTTCTGTAAAAATGATGTAGTTATTGCAGCTTTTGTTGCTGCTTGACCGATATCCTCAAAGAAACAACAAATCTGTTCAATACGCAATATGTACAAAAAATAGCCATTTCCAGTTAATTCCTCTCAGAGGGACCATGGATGTGTTCCACTATTGGTGTGTTTCTTTGTGCAGTCTGACATGGCAACATTGGGCGGAACTGCTTTATTTTTTGAATGTCAAGTCATTTGCAAGTTAAATAACAACATGGTAAACTGTTTTAAACAGCAGCATTTTGGTGTCATTACGAAGTTGGTATTTATTTATATGTGCTTGCTAATCCAGTGGTGTTATTATATGTTTTACTGTGGAATGAATGAGGGAGCATCAAATCACAATGGAGCTTGTAAAAGTTAAAGTGCTACATTAAAATCACTGTAAAATAAACCCCAGCTATCAAATGCTATTGTGTACTGTAGCATTAAATATCTCTGTTATCCCTTGTGTGTTTCTGTCTGTGATGATCAGTCAGCGAGTGTCTAATCCAACTCACAACACAGTCATACCACTAAAAGCCTGATTATCTCTCTCCTCCTTCTCTTCTTCTCGTCCCGGTGGCCGACCCTAAATCCCTCTGTTGTTTATTTTCTTCCCTTTCTTCACGTAGATGAGCAGAGGAACCTCCAGACTGATTTGTTGCTAAAAGATGGACTTTCTTGTTTTCTTTTGTGTGAAAATCTTCTACTCTCCCTTTCTGTCCTCTCTCTGTGTGCTTGTTTGACTGACAAGGCTTATTGGACTATAACAGGCGTAACTCTTCCCCCACCCCCTCCTTTTGTCCGCAGACAATTCTCCCACAGATTCGGAGCCGTGTGCATTCTTTGGTCGCCACACTACTGAGTCCTGAAAGGAACCAGCTCGAGTTCTGTCCCTCCCCATCCACTCCCAATTCAAAACCTATACCCCCCACCCCTCCACCACCGCCACACGGTGAAATGAGCACTTCAGCAGGCCGGAAACATTTAATCTGGCTCTCTTTTGAAGAGAATTAATTGAAACTTATCCACTTGCCGCCTTTTTCGCTCTAGCGGCTCCAAAATCTGGATCATGGTGGATGGGGCCGCCGTGGGACTTATGCCGAGAAGTGTGGGTTTTGGCAAGCTGCCTATAGGGACTGGAAAAGCTTGTTACCTGAGAGCGGTATTAGAATTTGCGCAAGTATGGTTCAATGTTGAGTCCCCCTCCGAGATGTGTAAATATTGAAAAGGTAGATCAATCCTGAAACTTCGGCACAGTAAAAGCATACCTTTCGTTTGTTGTCACTCGTCAGTGTCCTAATGGCGCCTCTCTGAGAAAGGCGTGTGACAGGGCAGAGCTTTTAGCTACATAAATGCTTACGTTTAGTTAGTTATTTTGCACAAAAATCTGGGGCTGTCGGAGAGGGCAATGTGGAGACTGAAAAAAGAGATGGTGAGGAAATGGAAGGGCCGCCAAGCCCTTCCCTCTCCCTCCCTTTTCTCCATTCGAGGGGAATATTATGCTAAGCCGTTGGCGTTTTTATGTTGCCATAGCAGCATTACTCCTGCAGGGTTGTGACCTCAGATGATTACAGTACAAAGCTTATTGGGTCTTGAAAACCCCTTTGAAGATGAAAAGTCTTTGATGGTTTATATTTATGCAAATCTCTCAGATATGATTTATCCTACTGAGATTGAATGGGGAGATGATTAAAATTCCCCCATTAGAAAAAAATCCGTCAATGAAGGCATATTTTTTGAGCTAATAAAACAAGTGTGTGTGGGATATTTTGGCCTTTATTTGGAAAACTAGCCTTGACGTACCTGAGGTTATTTCAGAATAGGGGCACAGGGAATAACACTTTTCTGCTTTGAGTTTTTCCCCCTCTCCCCTTCCTTTCACTTCCCCACTCCTTTTATTTTTTATTTTTTTATTTTTTTTGTACCGGCTTTAAGAGAAAATATCTGACAGAGGGAGCTTTTGTGTGTTTCCAGATGATAGATTTTGGAATTTGGGCAACCCCACTGGCAGTCCACGGCTAGCTGTGAACTGGTCTGTTGGAAAAAATCGGAATGCTTTGGTCTTCAAAGCACCAAACTTCATTTTAAAGCTTTCTTAGGTAAGCTCAAACATTAGCAGGAAAATGAATAGCGTGGAGAAGTGTCGTATCACACGTCGCAAGTCTCATGAGTCTGTCCGCCGGGGGAAGCCGAAGCTCTGCATAAAACTGAAATGAAATGCGCTCCCAGACAGCTCAAATCTCATCCTTTCCTTTTTCATATTCAGTGCTCCTTTCTTTGTAAATCCAGACTGGAACCTGTAGTATATCTCAAGAGCCTCTAAGAAACAGGAGACTGTGTGAATCCTGTCAAGTTTTTGAAGTAATATTTCTTTTTTCTTCAAAACCCTGAGTCAGAAGTTTTTTTTTTTAAATTTAATTAGGCATGGCATTTGAGTAATGTTGTCTCTTTAATCTAGATTTAAAGTGTTGTTTTTGACTGTGTGTGTGTGTGTGTGGGTGTGTCCATTTCAGTTTGTTGACAGGTTCCAGCGAAACTTAAAAGGCAGAGAGCTTGAGGAACCCATCCGCCTGGTCACCTTTGTGGAAACTGCTGTGGGTCTGCTGAATTTTAAGGTAAATAGCAACTTTATAATTTGAATGAGAAAATATAAAATTGAACCATCTGAGAAAAAATTTTTGTCCTCTTATAAAACATGCAGCCCCCCCCCCCCCCCCCCCCCAGCCCTCTGTTGTGCTGGCTAGACAGAATCCCAGAGCCAAGACAGGGAAATATTGCATAGTCACAGCAAGAACTGAAATTAATTTGGAACTCATCAAAAGCATTCAAGCAATTCCATCTGCTCCGTGCCTGACACGGTCATATCACATTCCAGACTGTCTCTCACTAGTCCTGCTTCTGGGGTTAGTTACAGCCTTGGACGGTCTTCACAGATTTCCCCATTCACGGGGACAGAGATGGGCCATTAATTGTGTGTGTGTGTTTGTTTGAGTGTGTGTAACTTTTTTTATATATAGTTCCATTATTTTCCATTTCTAAACACAATATAAAGAACAAAGGCATGGACATCGATTAAGGGAGTTTGGGGGAAAATTAGAGTCGTCTAACTGGGTGACTTGATGGACTGCCAAAGTACACATGCATGGACACACACACACACACACTCTCTCTCGCTCTCTCGCTCTCTCTCTCTCGCACATCTCTTCATTTTCAATTTCTCTCGAAGGCAGTGTGTGAAGCACTTCGAGATCTTGGGCCCAAGGCAGGTCTTCATCATGACGGAGTTGTCTTCGGGTCAGATGACTTCTGTGCCAGCATAGGTCTGCTATCTTTTTATTTCACTATTTATACACATTTTTCTTTTACATTCACTTATTTGTTGAATGACAGTACCACAAATAATACAATTTCTTTTAATTGACTAATGAAAAATATGCATTTTTATGATAATATGTCATTAATATCCCTTCAAACTGCAAATTGTTTTCTCATATATGATGCTTGAGTTTAATAATTTTTGGGTAAAAATCAGATGTTGGATCTCTTTTAACCTGCAGGAGCCACACGCACTAAAGATGCTAAAGAACTCCTGTATGCTCGGCAGAAAGTGGTGGTCACCACCAAAGCTTTCGGTCTCCAGGCGATCGATCTTGTTTATATTGACTATCAGGATGTGGAAGGACTGAGGCAGCAGGCCAGAGAGGGCGCACTTATGGGCTTCACTGGTATGCTGACTGTGAAGTCAAATGATCTTTCATTTCTGTTCAATTACTGTATCACATCCTGGCCTGGTCTTCCTTAAACAAAAGGCTCTTTTGGACTCGGATGGTTTAGGATCTCAGTAAAAATGCATGCACTTACATATGTATGATTGCAGGTAGAGCATGTACTGGCTTAAACTGAAGAAAATTGATGTACAGCAAAACATGTTGAACAGAGCACTAATAATTGGCTGAAGAGATTTACTTGTTATATATTGTATATTGTAGTTTTAAAGAAATATTCTTGGTTAAATACAGGTGGAAAGCAACAACTTGCTGCTGTTGCTAGAGCACTAATTGTATTTAACCTGCAAAATTTCTCACAAAAATGTATGTACAAAATTAATTACATTCCACAATTATAAATATAATTAAATTTGATTAATTGTATATGTGGTTAGTGGTTAGAGATTAGTGAGGTTTTTTTGTGTATTTTTTAGCATTTCTCTCCCTACAATCTGAACATCTCTACTTCTCATGTTTTTCTGGATATCTGCCTTATTAGTGCTGACATCATTGTTATATTTAAGAATTTTCAGCTTTATATATATATATATATATATATATATATATATATATATATATATATATATATATATATATATATATATATATATATATATATATATATGTGTTATATTTAGAATTTTTGTATGCTGTCCATATTGCATTGATTTTTTTATTTATTCCTTGAGCTTTTAATAACATACTACGTATATAAAACTTCAAAGAAAGTTACCAGTTATGTTTAGCAGTGTATGCATGTGTGCATGTTTCTTTATGCATCTGTGTCTGTGTATCCATTACTTACAAGTGTGTTTATGGGAGATAGACGTATGTTCACTGCTCAGCGCTCTGTGGGTTTGTAGCCAGGCAACGTGTGTGTGTGTGTGTGTGCGTGTGTGTGTGTGCGTGTGTGTGTGTGTGTGAATGAGTCCTGGTGAGCGGGTAACTGGCCACGGGAGGCCAGACACAGCCCTCCTCTGAGCCTCTGTTAATGAATATGTAATTGCTGTTTGCAGAATACACACTGTTCTCCCTGCACATCTCTGTATACACTAGCACTGCCATTCCTCCAGAACACAGCACAAAGCTAAAGATCATTCTCTTTGGTCCTGTCTTCTTTTTTTTACATCAAAGATCATCAATAATTCCATCTAGTATGTTTAATCACTAGGTTTAATTTACAACTGCATTTTATTATCATTTAATAATGATAGAATTGCAACTCGGGTAAAAAAACAAACAAAAAACAAAGCCATTTCATACAGAAACTATTTTAGGAGCATTTATTTGATTAATTAAAAGGCATTTACAACCATTATAAAAATAAATTACCACGATAACCATAGTCTCTTCAAATTACCATGATATTATTACTAATGTAAAATAATAATCAATTATTATTGGATCACCTTCAAACTATGTAAAAGGCTTTCAGAATCTTTCTGACACTTTTTGCTTTCTTTTTGAAGATAGAAATTGCTTCTACAGTGCACTAAATTAAAATTAAAGTTAAAATTAAAATTAAATAAGCATGTGATCCAACTAAATTATTTACTTATTATGATTTTTTTTTTTTTTCGGTTTGTGGCATCCCAGGTTATCTATGGGGGTGCCACTGCAAGGTTGTGTGTTTTTATTTCCCCAGCAGCCAGCCCGTGGGTTGGTCGTGCCGTGTTGCAGCCCATCAGCCGGGCGTTCTGTTCAGCAGCCTGTCATTAGGCAGGTGGGATCGGGTTTGATGACTCTCTTCTGCCTCTCGTGCGAGTCTGAATTGGAGCGGCTCCTCATGTAGCATGCGCTGAGCTCCACTGATAGTCTGAGGTCCCTGTGTCGAGAGGCCTACAGAAACACAGTTTACAGTTTACACCCTCAGTGTGAAGTGTGTGTGTGTGTGTGAATGGGTGAGATTTTGTTTGTAGGCAATTGAAATTGCATGCAGATAAATATAGGTTAGGCATTTTTTTTTTTTTTTTGTAAGCAAATCTATCACTATATTAATGCAAATACTGCAAATGGAGTCTCAGAATGCTTTTTATAAATGGAATTGTTAGTTGAAATCACATTTTTTATTTTGAAAACGTATTTATGTATTATTAAAAAATATATATTGGGAAATGTTTCTGATTTTAATGTTTTAAAATTTAAATCCGAACATTTTATTTAATGAGCTCTTAGATTTTGAATACTTTATTCAGGCATTTTATTCATCATAAAAATACTTTTAAAATATTTATCTTAAAGTAAATATATTCCTATAATAATTGGGCAAAATACTGCAACAGGAACATATTCATCAACAGACAAGCAGTTAAATCTGCTACAAAACAAAAATGCCAAAAAATTACAAATTAACAGTAAGTTTTATTTTCTCCTCTTTTATGTATAACTGCACACAATTGTGGCTTAAGCATTATTTCCCTGAATTGCTCATCTGTGATTTGACCTTGACCCATATTTATTTCTTTAGGAGGACTTTTAGTTAACTATATGGTGTTGTGTTATGAATAACAAAAAAAATGGTTGGTCTCTTCAGTATTTTTTCCAGTATATTAATTTAGGTGCCAAAATAAAATGGTCCTTCTTAATTTTATTCAGTATTCAGTGTATCACTTTTCTCTGCCTTTTTGATAGATTCAGTCCATCTATGTGAGATTTTGAGAATCATCTGACAGTGGCACTCAGCTAAATGGTAGTGAGCCAACCAGACGTAGCCAAACCAGATGGCACCTCCTGATTGGCCAGCTGGCATTGGGGAGCATTAATGATGCACAGCAACCGTCCAATAGCAGCGCTGTGTAAGGGCTCACCACGCCCACTTTGTTCACTTTGTCACTAGACGGCTCAGAACAGACAGCTCCTGAACAGGTGGCAGTCTGGGGAAGAGGCATATTTTGTTGATGTGAGGGAACGACCCCCTGCCAGTCTTTTCTGGGATGGGCATCACAAACATGGACCTTGAGCCTCAGCTTTAGGGTGTTGATCCAACAGGCCGTCTCCTCCAGAGCAGCAGAGGGACAGTACACACACACTGGTGATTTTTCCGTCTGCAGCGCTGTTGGCTCAATAATAAACACAGTCACCAAGCTGGTTTGCTTTATTTACATTGAAGCGCATGCTTAGCTGTCATTGGTTAACCCGACGCCCCATTCACTCCCAGCTGCATCATCAGATTGTCTTATCTTGCAGCCTTTGGCTTCGACAATGTGTAAAAGATGCAGAAAGTAACACCTGTGCTGTTGCAAGACTGTGTTAACATATGACTGACATTACGCTGCAATATGTAACATTGTGTGCTAAATTATGTGGGAACTCAATGGATAACACATGGCAGGGGCTGTTTCAGAGGGGTTAACTGGGGTAAGAGCCACAGATGGAGCTAATGGTTTTCTCATGTATTAAATTCTATGGCTGTCAGCTAGCTACCTTTCCGTAATTCTTTTAAGAGACAAGCTGAAGCAAATCATAAGAGATATTTCTCATCACCCAGAGGTTTGAACACGTCTTGAATATTATGGTTCATTGCTGGACAGATGGTATTTTTGAGAATAAGGTTTCTGCCATCATGACCATAATCCGTATTAGTTTCTTATCTGATGCTGTAAAGCATGGAGGAAAAAGAAATATTTAAAAATGGCATCCACATCATTTTAGAACAGACTTGCATAATTAATAATAATAATAATAATAATAATGATTATTATTATTATTATTTTGTATCATGTATTATTGTATTTATCAGTATAAATGTTAATATGAATAAAATAATACACTAATAGTAATGATGATAATATTAGTTAATATAAAATTGGGTTTAAAAACCGATGGTAGTTAGATAATGGATGATTTGATGTTCATCTGTTTTTAACCCCAGCATTGGATCATTAACACACATAGCTGAACTTATGAGAGGCATCAGTTGCTGTCCATGACATCTATATCTTTGTGTATCTGTGTATGAAGTGTGTTGAGGTGTCTGCGTGTGTGTGTATCTCATACAGGCTTGTAATAAAAGCAGCAAGTCAAGTCTCACAGAGGCGGCCTCAGATTGGAGTGTAACTAAGCGTGCAGTGAAGTTTCAGAGTTCAACGGGGCATGAGGCGAAAATCGGGATGACACCCATAATTCATAGCATCCTCTGTCCCTGCTGTGTCCCTTAAATTCATTCTTGGTCAGGGAGCTGTACTGGAGGAAGAGGAGCAAATACCCGCCAGGGCCTTTGTTTCTCTGGGGCAAAGCCCTTTAAACGTGGAGGAATAATCTGAGATTATTTTTATTTATTTTTTTTACAGAATTTTAGTTGTAAAATTTTTGGCTTGTACATGTTATGATCGGTGGTTTTAAAACAAAGTTACTGAAGTATGGGTGTTTAACCATTCCAAAAATATTTAATCTTTATCTTTATTTACTTTTACTGAGACATGGCCAGTTAAATGTGTTTTTTCTCTTTGGAATATTTATGTATTTATTTATTCATTTGTGTGTTGTTAGGGATCGATTTATTTGTTTATTGCACTTCTTTCCAGGAAAACAAGTGATTCATCCCAACCAGATCAAGGTTGTTCAAGATGAATTTGCCCCCAGTCCGGAGAAGATCAAGTGGGCCACAGAGCTGATTGCTGCTTTCGAGGAGCATCAGAAGTTGGGAAAGGTACATGTTGAGTAGTTCCTGAGTTTCCACAGAGATCTGTGTAGCATCAAGGTGTCCTCCATGACGCAAACTGCACTGTAGCTTTTGTCTGAGAAAATCAAATGAGGGGTTGAATATTATAGTTCCTAATTTAGTGCATCATTGAGTCCTGTGTTTTCTGCTCGGTAGGGCTGCGCGTGTCTGAGATGTGCTAGTAATGTACAATCTGCCAGTAATTCCTACGCTAAGAATGGCCTGGGGGTGTCAGCGACTCTCTCCCTATTCGGCTCTTTGGTCACAAACTGAGATTCCAGGACACAGTTGCTCAATTTATTTTGTGTCGTCTTGTATATTTCTATGCCCTCTTGCAGAATCCTCACAGATTTATTACAGAAAATGTTTGCAAAGCTCCCACCTGAGGTTTTACTGCCTCTCAACATGTCATTTTTAGACACTCTTATCACCATTACATTACATTTACATTTACATATTTAGTTTCTTTGATGCATATGTCATGTAATTATTGAAACACTTTCTTCTTAAGAGGTTAAGAAGCACAGTAGGAATATCCATTATGCAAAAAAATGACTTCCAGCTCTAATTCCTGCATCTGTCAAGAATATTTCAATTTTCATTCTCATGATTCTTAGGCTTTTTTAACTCATTGGCAAATTCCCAACCAACTTGAATAAAACCGCAAATTATTTATTCACTACATACCAATAACAAAAACATTTAAATAAATACTTCCCTTACAAAAAAAAAAGAATTCTAAATGTATTACATACACAAGCTCTCTCCTCTCTTTCCTCTTTTCTTGATTTTCTCTAGGGAATTAATGAATAAACATCCTTTTCTTCTTTGTAGTGTCATAGATGCTTTGCAGCTATGTAGCAGGATATGTTCTTCTAGACAATATCTGCCTTTATTTTTATTCAGCCATTGTTCTGTTCTCTTCTCTTCAGGGGGCTTTCACCTTTCATGGCAGTATGATTGACATGCCATCTCTAAAGCAAGCTCAGAACATTGTCACGATGGCTTCAACTGTTCAGGGAAAGTGAGCCAAACCTGAGTTCCTCAGACATCAAAATTTGCACCATGCTGGCTGTGCTGTGCACTTCACATCAAGAGCCAAGAACGACCTGTGCATTTGTTTAACCAGCAACAGCGATGATGTTCTAGTTGATGTGTTGATTATTTTATCTTCTGAAATTCCTGGTGCATTATCATCTTATGCATTAGTTTGCAATTGTTTGTTTGTGTGTGTTTGTGTGTGTGTGTGTGTGTGTGTGTGTGTGTGTGTGGCATGCCCACCCCCTGCCTAACTGGTTTCAGGGCAGATGATTGGCCATAGTAAAGGTTGTGCGTGCCCAACGAAAGGGCAAACAAACAGAGCTGCCCTGCCGTCGAGCTTCCATTCAGCCTGAAGGCTCCTCCAGGCCTCGGAACATCAAAGCACTATTTGCCAAGAAACCGGTGCAAATTTACTAAAACCAACATTGAGAGAATGAGCCTGTGAGCCCGCTCTAAATTGCAGGCCTTTGTTTCAAAAAGGGTCTCAGCAAGGCAGTTTGTTCTTCAGGACAAGGCTTGAATGTATCTGCAGCCTGGCGTAAGCTCTACGTGGTGTGCCACACGCTCACTCGTAAACACGTACACAAAGAGCTCCACGAGGGCCGTTCTATGTAAATATCAGCAGTTTTCCATGGCTTTGTTTCCCAGTCAGTGGTTTCCATCTCTCCATCCAGCGTCGAAGTCACCATTAACATGGCCAAGTGCTCAAAAGACGTGCCGCTGTTGTCCATTTCACCAGTGTTCCTCACGCACACTTTGTCAAGAATCCCTCTTTTGAAATAAAGCTCCAGGATGTCATTCCCAATGAATGACCTTCCTTTCCACCCTTGAGGGCGTTGTTGTTGTTTTTTATGTTGTGATTGTCATGAATCCATCCCACAGTAGGCTATACTCCTGCTCCTTACTGCTGGTCTCCCACGAGCTGATGACATATTTGGCAGAAATGTCTGGGGTGGATTTGTCTGGGATGGGGGTGGGGGGGAATGGTTGATGGTTCAGTTGGTCACTATGGTAATAGAGGCTTCTGCGTAAAGTGGAACCGAATGTGGCGTGATCAATAGTGTCTGTAGCGAGCAACTCGACCCGAGCTCTTTGCCAGCCTCGGGATGCAGACACAAAGATGGAAACCTCTGCTGTGAGCAGCCTGGCATCCAGCCCACACCTCTCTGCCGCCCCCTCTCCCATGCTCTCTGCCCTTTGCACTCATTTATTTTTCATTTTCTTTAGAATCGTCTATTTGGATTTATGTCAGACAAGCCCTTGTATGTGCTCTTTAAGCATGTCTTCAAGATTCTCAATCAGAGCCTGAGACCATGGGTTAGTAGGTTAATAAGATGAGATTCATCTAGAGCCATCCTGCATTTAGTTAGTCATTTATTTATTTTTTACATTTGCTTGTATTTTGTTTAAACACAATTTATAGGAACAGAAATATTGAGCTATTATACATATATAATTCGCTCTTTTTTTTGACCCCATTGACTTCAGTTATATGGACAAAACTGTTGGAAAGTATTTTGTTTTGTGTTCTGCAGAAGAAATAAAGTCATACAAGTTGGGATGGTGAGTAAATAAAGACTTTTGGGGGGGGGGGGGGTGTCCCTTTAACAGCCCATGCACACAAAAGATCTTAGACAATGACCTCTGAACTTCAGTCACCTAAGCCTTTGGAAAATAAGTGAGATTAGATTAGACTATTTGATTGTCGATTGATATGAAACTAAAGCTTTTTTGACTGTCCCCTACTTTGTGGGTTTTTGTGCCTTTAAAGCGTCTTAGTAATAACTTTTTGGTGAAGTGAAATTATTTTCAGCAATGCAGTAAAGCCTGATCCATGCACTAAATGCACCATTCATTTGATTATGTTGAAACTGATCTGTGTAGCCAAAGATTAATGGTTTAATAGAGGTGCGGACACTGCTCCATAGATCAACGAAATGCTACTTCCTCCCACTTCTTTGTCATTTTTCATGACATTTCTATTATGCATGTAAGTTGACATAATCTTTTCAGTTCACAAGGCGGAATTATTTAAATACATTTACTAGTATTCCCAAAGAGAGTACAATACAATTAACACGAATAGGACCTTACCTAATCTTGACAGCACTCAATTAGGCTTGAAACACAGTCCTGATGGTTATGTGCTGAGATTGCTCTCATAAATTATCTGATATCAACCCAGCAGAGAAAATGAATGTATGCAAAGTGCTTTCAGAGGAAAATTAAAAGGAAACGTTTTACATATTTTTCATTAATCTCAATGGGACCCGTGTGGCAGGGAGGATTTTGCTCGCCTAATTTCTCGCCAAAGGATCTCCCAATAATGACTTCATTGTTTTACTAGACAATATATGACAAACTCATTTCAACAAAGATAATTCCCCTGCAATAAAAATAATCGTTTACAACAAGAGCAGGCAGGAACCATTTTGGAAATAATATGTAGGCCTAATTGAAATTAAATAGAATGTATTGGGTGTAATGAGTGAAAACTGAACACTAGTAAAATGTCTGGCGTTTTTTGCACTTAGGTTACGTGACTTTTGAATTTGTTGGAACATCATTAACAGAGAATAACATAAACCACTGGAAAATGACGCAAATGCATAGATTTCAGTGACTTTTAAGATTTAAAAAAATATGTAGCCGATGCCTTTAGCTCTTTAGAGAAAGTATTAACAAAACACTAAAATTCAAATTGTTATTACTTCTGGGACTTTAACTTTCTTAACACTACCTTGGGGATGATTATAATAATAGTAGCCTTAATAATGGGTGTAAATTATGCCCGCGTTTTTGTTGTCATGGCTGCATTTTATCTATTTAAACGTCTTTTAAAACCGTTTCAAATATCTGTGAAAACTTTATTTTATTCCTTAAATTATTCGAGATAGACCTAAACCTACAAAGAGAGAGCGAGAGAGAGAGAGAACAAAATGGTATAATTCTTGTCTCATCACTTATTTTTATGTTTTATTTTGCTTTATTTTAGATGCAATGCAACGTGTTAAAAATATAGTGGGTCATTTAATTACATGTATTTAATTTAATTTACATTTAACCTATTTTAGGCTAGATATATAAACTAGGGACAGTCAGAACTCTTGTTTTTATGTTGTGTAATTGTTCTGGTGCAACCTTACACGATCAACAAGGCGCGTGGGGAAAAAAGAACAGTTATTTTTGGACAGTACACACTTGTGACGTCAAGAGGTCAGAACAGAACAAACAAAAGAAAAAAAGTCATCTTATTGAACGCACAGGCCTTCATTGGGTGAAAAAAGAACTCTTGTTTTATACAGCGCACCCACTGATGTCACATTTTCAGTAATGTTCCATATTTTCTGATTAGCCATTCCATATTTTTGAAGCAGTTCTTAATGTGGTGTAGTTTGGCCAGAATACTGAATGTGTGCCTGAGTGAAGGATAGTTATCTCTGAAAAACCGGAGACTTTGAGCTGACTCTTAATTTGAAATGGAGACAGATCAAAGGACAGACCCCGCTAATCCTCCTCTGGTCTTTGTCTGCGGTTGCCATGGCTTCAAGTCGAGGGGCCACGTAAATCAGACTCGTTACAGCGCGACAACAAGTCTCCAAAACTTTTTTTAATTTTTAGCTGACTTGACCCCATTAATTTTTATTCATGAAATTTCATCTTAAGAAAATAAATACAATTAAAAAAAAAAAAGGTTATTTGAGCATTATTGTCTGTTACTTGATACATTTATTTAATATATTGAAATGCATAATATTTCATATGGAGGTGGTAATGATAATAATAATAATTTACCATGAACTGTTCTCGTTTTTAATGGAGATGAATTACTTTATTCATTATTAAACGAAAATTTAAAAAGGATTGCCGTTTTTAACCAGTAGCTATCATTTTTAAATCTTATGTTATTAACATCTTCATCGTCAGGGTTATAGAGCAGATGTGATTTCCACCTCACTGTACGAACAGCCCATGGGTGGATTCCCCAATTATAAGCCCATGGCAGCCCCCTTTCAAATTGACTTTTCCTTCTGTTGTGACAAAATGGTGCAATTGCCGCGTAGCCTCCAGGATAATCAGAGCATCATGGTTTTATGTATATTATGGCGGCTGACTCATTATCACACATGAATTAGAGAGAAATTAAAACAATTCTGCTATATCTTTCATGGATGCGATAAAACAGATAGGCTTTTGAGTGCTGTGAGCTTGCTGTGTGACTTGACTGCTTGGCGCAGCTTGTACCATCTCACCCACTGGCTTTCTGATGAAAGAAGAACAGAACTTTAAGAAGTGTGCCGCCGGATGCTGTCAAAATTGGGGGCAGGAAGAGAAAGGCTGTTCATAAAGGCGACATTTATTGCTTCTTGGCTGTTAGGACTTTTGCGGTTGAACCCCCCGTTGCAGATCCAGACAGACGAGTCGAGAGGAATATATGATCTGTACGCTCATATAGGCCTATCGCCTATGTACTTGCATGAAGTTATAATGAGTAACAGGTGCACTGTGAATTAAAGTCGATGCACATTTATAACCGCAATCCGTTAAATATAATCGAAGGTTTGTGGAGTGGAAAAGAATATTGCTAAAAATAATAATGATAATAATAATTATGATACAAATAAAAATAAAAAGTCAGTTTTAAGGTGTCATTTAAATCGTCTTTATTTTATAACTATTGATTGTTTCTGGAACTTACCAGAGAAATATATAGCAAAGTCAATTATGGAAACTCACTGCTAGTGCAGTTCAGTTCAAAAACAGTGTAAATTGTCCATTTGGAAAAGTGTTCATTTCAGCTGAACAGTTCTTTGTCTCATAATTTCCGGGGAGGCTAGTGCAGTCCTAGTATTTATTTCAAGTTGATATTATGCTTTTCTAGATTCTTCTTTGGATATATCGTGAAGTGACCCTATAACCACCTACACATGCTTGCATCTTTTCGAGCTCGCTTAATTGTCAGGCGTTGAGTCACGGGAGCGCGAGCGGCTGGTTTATCACCTTCCCTTGACACAGGTCCTCTGTGAATGGTCTTGCACTGTCCACCCTGTGCCTGCTATTAAACAAGCCATAAGAAACACATAAACCTTTCAAATATAGACGATTTTATATATGCTATAATGGATTTTATATTGAATAGTTTTTTTTTTTTTTTTCTTCGGCAGGAACCTTTTTAACATAATATTAGCGAACATTATTACTTAGCCTATGAATCCAGCAAAAAAATGGGACATTTCTAACTTTATCTCGTAAATCATATACACAAATTAATATTAATAAAAAAAAAGTGTTATCAATAACTATAAAAAAAATAGCAACATTAATTATAAACACTGTGGAGGAGGACTATGGGTCCGATGGGACATATAAACATGATCTATGTTTCATGTCTCTGATGGTTTGCAGTCACTAATCTACTCTCTTTAACTTTAATTAATTTGACAGTAAGTCCAAAGCATTTTGTAATTCTGTAGGCTATATCGTTATTCTTTTTATTTTAGTTTTACTTTATGTATAAATGTTTTCTATTTTTAAGTACTGGGTTCTGATCTGTTTTGTAAATTCTAGTTCTTCGACAATTAAATTGTCAAAAGCTTAATAAACTCGCTCGTAATCGTATCGTAGTTATAACAAATGCTTTACAGTAGGCTAACTTTCATATTCGTGTGCTCCTAACACGTTCGGCGCGTGCCTGTGTGTTTGCACAGTCAAGCTCTTAATTGTAGTTTATGACATCAGCTCTGCTAATCCAATTAAACATGTTTGTCCTATAGACCCAGAACTTTGTGAAGAGTGAACACCCAGCCCGATCTTTAAGGCAGGGCAGCAACAGCTTTCTGACTTTGAATTAGATAAACAGGACCTGATAGGACCTGTAATGCATGGGGAATTATTTCATGCTTGTTTGTAATCAGTAGCTAAGCATGCATGAAAGTATAAATTAATTTATTGAATGACTGGTTACAAAATAGGCTAGGCTTTCTATCGCAACACATATTTTATTTATACAGTTTGATTAAAATGCTTTTGAAAGATATAGCATACAAAAAAAAAATAGTTTATCGAATTAAACCTGAGTGAGCAACTCAAGACATACAGCAGGATGTGAAGAAGAACCTTCCAAACCTGTTGGAATAGTCATTTTAAAAGACACAACCGAAATGTATAATTCCCCAGAGGAAAAAGCACAGATTTCTAGACCTTTTTACACACAAATTCGTATAGGTTTAGCCTATGTCGTTTCTGACAAGTTTTGACTGACAAATTGGACACTCGTCTGCAAGATTTAAGGGTTCGTTTGAATACTTTTATTCAAACGATTTTATTTTATTTTTATTTTGCCCTGCCTTAAAGATCGGGCTGGGTGTTCACTCTTCACAAAGTTCTGGGTCTATAGGACAAAATAGTATTTATTTCTGGAAAGTTTTAAATTAATCTAAATCGATATTTTGCAACGGTTGTTTCTATATTATCGAAAAACTTCATTTTGGTTTAAATCAAGAAACGTATTTATTTGATGTTACTGTGGAAATTAAATACACTTCTGAGTTCCGTTTGAAATATAAGCTGCTAAATTATTTCTTTCGAACTTTAATTAATAAAGGAGTCGACAATCTGGTTTTATCCTATTATCAACACAATATTTCCGGAATACAAAATGCGACATCTCCGACACACTTTTGATTTCTTGAGCCACTTGCTTGCTTTATATACATTTATATATATCGATATTATCCTTCAAACTATTAAATAAATACGTAAAAATGGAAGTGGTTTGTTTTAAATAATAATGAATTCATTCTTGAGAACAGTGAATTGAATCTGACCAGCATGTAAAGAACACTTGGCACAGTAAAGCAGCATAGAGCTCATGAATCATTTTATCGCGCCCTTTTTCTTTGCACAGTATGACAACATTTATTTTTCACTTCAAGATGAATTGTGAGCTTGCAGTTCAACGTTGCCTTTACATGCTAATGGTGTTGGCCCTTCTTTTATATAAGCTATTTATTTTATTTGTAGCCTTCAGAATTATGTTATGAAATATTTATTTTATCAGCTATTTTTAAACATAAAAAACAGGTTGCTAAATCAATTGTTGTCTCCAATTTATAACAGCAATGTCCTCAGAGCACTTTATGCATGTTGCCTCTACAGAAGAGTAACCACGTGGGGGGAGGAACTTAATGAAACCTCACACCTCAAAACCCTAAGCTGAAATGGAAGCTTTATTTGAATATACAGAGAGCATAAATATTCCCAATTATAACTCGGAAGTAGCTTTAAACAAACAAAACCTGACACCAAAAGGTATCTAAGATCAAACGAAGTGCTGCCATATAGGCTACTCCCAGTCCCAACAAATTTGAGACAGCGACATTTCAGAGGAAAATGAAAGGAAATGTATTTTTTATCATGTCCGTGTTCCAGCAGGCTGTAGTTGAGCGTGAGCTGTCAAGTCAGGTTGGTTAAGGCACGTGTGTTGTTGGCATGTGGAAGCAGTGATGCTCAGGTAAGGAGCCTCTCTTCTCTGAACCACAGCACAGCTGACTGCTCCAGGAGCCAGAGTAATGAGGGTTCCGCTGGGGGCCGCCTAGTTGGAGAGGTGGCTTAACCCTGCCTGGATGAGGCAGGAGCCCGGGCTCTGCTTTTTCAATCGGAGCCCCTTGCAGAGCTCGCAGCCCACAATGAACATTTTGACAATGCCGGTGATAAGCACTGGGTAATGAAAGGAAGCGTTTCTGTTTTATTGCATGATATATTTTTTATTTATTTCCATACGTGAATAAAGAATTGTGGGTTCCAAAAAATTACAAATGCCCATATTTTAGTGTGATGATGCTCAAAAGTATGAAGAGCTAAAACAGAAGGGCTATAAAATAACTTACGCATGAAATAAACAAAAAAAAGCATCTAAATTTTTTTTCTTCCCAAAATTAATCTATTTAATCTATTCAGCAACAAGAATACATTATTTTATTCACAGATTCTTTCAATAGTATTAATGCAAATTAATTGTAAATAAATTGTACTATTTAAATAATCTGCTTTTGATTCATGGAAATCTCTCAGACAGGCCAGCCTAAGAATCCTGATCATCTTTATAACCAAATGTAATGCTCCTCTTGAGTCACACTGTCACTTTCTTGGGAATTCTCAAAACAGACAATTAATACGACTGTAAAGAGTATTCTTTTTGTGTCACCAAGATAAATTTGAGCAAGATATGCTGTCATTTACCACTGGTGATGTCAAGAAAGGGGCAAAGGAGACCATCCCCTAAGACATGTGCCTAATTATATAATTTGTCTTGTGAGTGGGACAGACCACTGTAAGGTCTCCACTGGGATCACTTCTTCAGCAGCCTGAGCCTATCATCAGTTTCATCAACCCTCATTTATGTAAGGGCATCGCGAGCGAGCTCATTTATCTATTTTTCCATCCACAGGAAATCGACATTCATCAGCCCATGACATTCAAATTCTAACATCAGACTTCATATCTTCAGGTGACCTGACAGTGTTGTCAGGTTTCTATGAGCTAGAGCGATGATATACGAACCACCAAGGGCACAATAGTTACATATTCGCTCTTAACATTCAAACTGGACTGAAAAGACTTTTAATTTGAACAAACATTGTAACAAATGTTATATTATTTCTTGTATTGGTAGATTTTATTGCCATTAATCATTGCATTACATTTATTTATTTAGCAGGCACTTTTATGGCTTTAATAATAATACAAATATAAGCAGGAGCAACTGCTCCAAGGCAGAATATTATAATGGCATAGCAAATGGTAATTAGCTAGCTTAAGGAACTGGCACTGATATTTAAACCAAACATCAGCAATGTAGTCAATAATCTTTTTATGGTAAATCTGAGTTTGTGTCAATTCTGTAGTGAGCCAAAATGCTTATCATGTCTGGACATATGCGTGAGCCTGGATTTGTATTTATTCCGGGATGCGCAAACACAGCACTATAAATTGCAGACTATGCAGCTCCGATTCACACCTACTGAGGGGGAAAGGAAGCATTGCATTCTGGAGATATGGCCTGTGAGCACGCCTAGCGTACCTTCACAAAATGTCACAGCAGTTATGGAAGCAAGTCATTATCAACTCAGGGGGACCCTTGACACTGGCCTATGAGAGATAGTTCCAGTAGTTTAAAGCCATATCTAATGGCCATTCCAAGGTCAGCTTGAAACAGAGAAAGTGGCTTGTGATGTTTAAGAACATCTAGCCACCCTTGTGAGGTCAGCGGGAGGTTCTGGTGGCTGGTGACGCACTAGGGATAGTGCAGGGGATTCCATAGGTGAGCTTACATGTTTATTAAGCACGGATTAGGTCTGCACGGGAAAAATAGGCTGTATACTTAAGGTAGGAGACTTTTAATCTAACCATCAGAGATGTAAAGCACAGTAATGTAAAATCAATTGCATAGAAGTGGACTGGCATTTTGAGGGCTTTGACTGTTCTTCTCTTCTTTTTCTTCATCCCATCCTACTCCTTACACTTGAGACTTGTATATTTGTACTCGATCTCTCTTTTTCTCTCTCTCTCTCTTACTGAGATGATCCAGCACTGTGATTGTCCAGCTGTGCAGGATGATTTCCTCTCACTGAATGTTGACCTTTTCCTCTATGAGAGATGCTATATTCAGAGGCATGACTCTGGTGTGTTGTTCGTGGTAGTTCATCAGATGTGGATGGTTTAGCATCTACAGGATGAAAAATCTGAATTGGAAGCCTATGCTGTAATAACTGTTACACAGATGCACGGATCTGCATCAAAATATCTTCCTATTTTTTCCTTAGATATTTTGTACTGCCAAATATGTGTAATTATAAAGTAAAAAATAATATCTTTATTTTACTGTACTTTTTAAAATCCCTTATAGCTAATAGCAGTTTTTTTTGTTATATTTAGTTGTGTGTGTGTTGCAGCAGTGTATATCAAGTTATCCAGAAATAATTAATATTGTATAATGTTATGTAAAATAGTAACTTTTTGTTCTCATTAATTTTTCAATTTACATGGTTTCATACAGCAATCAGCAACACTGGCAAACATAACATATGCATATAGCTTTACATTAACTGTGTCCACTGTCCTCTTCAAGAAGCCTGAAGTAAATATGTTGTTGTTGTTTATTTTTTTTAGATCAATTTGCTTTTATATAAAACACTGACATCCTTTCATGTCAAGGTCCGGCCCGCAAATGCTTCTGAACATTTGCCACATGGATGGAGTGTTTTTCTATTAGACGTCCAGCCCTGCGTTTAGAGCCATTTAAACAGGACCTGTCAAATACAAGGCAAGCAGAGAAGTGGTCGCGTGGCTCTGAGGTTTGGTTCATGTGCTGCATGGGCTGAACGGACCAGGTGTAGATCTCTGGCTCTTGGACATGTCCGTGGACGACCTTGCTCTCATCACCAAGTGCCTTGGAAAGCCTCCCAATCCTGGGGATCCATATTTGGACCAGCACCAAGTTTGGAGGCCCACAGATGTTGAGGAGAGGCCAGATATTATGACAGTTGTCTCATGCAGACAGGCAAAATAATTCATATGTGTTAGCGTTGAAAGGGTTCATCTCTGTGGTGCATATGCTGAGGCTTATATTCAAACTGTCTTGTATATTGTAAAGGTTATATATATATATATATATATATATATATATATATATATATATATATATATATATATATATATATATATATGAAGAGTTCAGATGCAAAAGCCTCTAAATGCCATCTGAAATTTTCATCTGAAATTAGGATTTTTATCAGGCTCCTATATTTATGTTCAGTTATTTCACTTTAATAGCCTGGAAAAGGACCTGCACATTGCCATTAAAGTAAAATGGCTCAACCTAAGCATAGGAGCTTGATAAAAATCCTAATTTAAGATGCAAATTTCAGATGGCATTTATAGGCTTTTGCATCTGAACTCTTCATATATATATATATAATCTATTTTCCTTTACATGATCAGTAATGTCACTAATGATGACTTGTGGTAATGCAATCAGCAGTTAACTACTGAGATGTTTTTTAGCAGTTTAATTACACATATTTTTATTATTTTAATATACATTAATATACAAGTATTTAATGTATTGAATATAATTCTTTAAAGCAAACTTTTGCAGTCAGTTGACACTATTACCTTTCTGCTGGTTAATCTTTTACATATAATACATTTTTTATGTAAACTTACAATCTCAAGACAACCGGCATGCATAAAAATCTAAATGGGACACAGGAAAGGTTCAATCTTAACCTAACGTAAATGTCCTAAATGAAGCAAACTCTAAATTACCGAACTTACAAACTCTAAAAATATTACAATATTAGTAAAAAAAAAAAAAAAAAAGTAATTGCTGTCGCAAAATCTTTAACACGTTATAATAATTGCGATTATAATGAACATTAACATTATTCTATTGCCAAACATATCATTAGTTAAAACAAAAATGTCACACACTTTGATTCGTGTATTTTAATATTTGAAAAGTATCTTTATATAATGACTGGTAATGACTTATTCATGAAAGTGTTTGCGAAGAATCTTTTGAGAGATAAGTACAAATAAATAATGATGTGCTCGTGGAGTAATTGATTTAATGAAGTTCCTATGAAACTATTACAAGCGAGGGGAGGTCAGGCGAGCGGCACCCCTGAGCGCTCATTGTCAGATCTTTAACTCAAGCAATCTTTTGGGAAAGACATCGGGGGTAATAGGTGAACTCACAGCTGTCTGAGTCGGGCTCGAGCTTTCAGAGCAAATAGCAAACAACTAGCCTACTCATCCGGCCTCTAACTTAATGGGACGGCAAACTTTCTCAAGAGCCTCATCTTTACATGCACACACGGACAAGCACAACACCTAATCAATAAGTGCGGTAAATGATTCTTAGTTACGATAAAAGCGTGCAGCAACCATTTTTTCGTCCGAGTTGAGCTCATAAAACATGTACTCACGTTGCGCTGTATAAACACCCCATGGGTTTTCGACCATGCGTCAAAAGTTTTCTTGTCCGCGTTTTAGAGTTCAGTCTCGGAGTGCAGGGAGGAAACACGCAGCCCTGCTGCTGCAACTGGATTGTGTTTTCTCACTTATTCGGGAAACTTAAGATAGTAGGCAGGTAGGGTGCTCGGAAGGGTTTGGCAGAGTGCCTGGAGAATGAATATGTGCCCAGTTTTCTTGCTCTTCAAAGCATACTGTGGCAAAACACTCAACGGATGTTTAAAATACCTGGCATACTTGAAGTTGTTATGATTTTGAAATGGTTTGGAGGAGAACAGGGTTTTTTTTATGTTTATTCGTGCACCATGTTTTTATTATATTTTTTTTCTCTCTCTCGTTGCTGTTTTTAAAGAGTCCGATAATAATATTTGATTTGATTTAAGTTTTTTTTTTTTTTGTCTGCTAGAAACATTTTAACAATGTATAAATTCTGATTGAATAACGTTATTTAAAGTTAAATAGTAAAATAATGTATAAAACATAATTTTACGTCACATAATTTTACGAATAAAGATAACATTAAAGTAATTTGAAATGGATTAGAGTTGTATTTCACAATATTTTAGGATAGATTAAATAAGAAAGCACCAGATCATTTTTTTTATTTTTTTTATTTTTTTTTACTCTAATCTTAAAACTGACAAGTGTACAATATAAATTATCCTTAGCTTAGAGGTTGACCAAACCAAAAGAAACGTTATAATCACCATGCGCAATTCACGTAATACGATTTATAAATTATATTTGTGTCATTTGATATTTGTTGCACTTGTCTCTCTCACTCTCTCCCTACAGACAGTCAAACACCATGGCAAATATTCCATTAGTGCCGTAATTTACCTCTGAGACTTTGCAAGCTCGCAGATGAAATCTGGCAGTGTGAGTTGAACATATGTGGGACGCTCAAACAGATAAAGTCTGAAGTGCATTTTTGCTAATGGTGAAAGTATAGCAAAGTTTAATGTTTTCTTTTGATTGCAAGTGTTTCACGTGCTCTTGGTGCATCGCTTAAGACGGTGCACAATGACTGGGGTACTCTAACCCTCGTCAAACACATAATGAGAAGCTGAAGGTGTGAAATCTGACTAGACTGCAGTAAACAGCCTCCTCTGATGTGATCATTCTGTCCAATAAGGGCAAAACGGGAGAGAACTCGCTGCGTTTTCACACTGACTTCTGCTTTGTCTTTTGAAAAGTGGCGTCTGAGAGTCTGACTCTGGGAGTTACTGATTTGCAGGCTGCATGTTAAGGTGGACCATGTAAGTGATTTCCACGGGCATTGCACTAAAGGAGAACAAATCGCTGACAAAGGGGGTAGCTTTTCGATTCAATAGCGTCGTTAGGACGACCAAAAAGTATTCCTCAGATAATAAGTTCTACTTCAAAGCGTCTCCCATTCAGCTGTGACTGCTGCAGCTTTTATGAAGTCCCCCCTTTTCAGTCCGAGGGGGCTATCTCTTTGGTTATTTTTCACCGTGTTTATTTTGCACTATTCAAAGGGCACTTGTTTTAAATAAATAGAAGATCATTCTTTCCTTGATCAAATAAGCGTTCGTGGACAAAAGATGGGCAGAGCGCGCGCTTATTTCCGAATTAAACATGCGAGCGAGGGATTTCAGAGATTTGGGAACACAAATATGACAAAAATGGACTGCTCTAACGTAGCATGAAACTAAAGGTCAGTGCGACTGTGTCTTAAAAGTGTTTCCAATTGAAGTGGCCTTTTTCCGGTGCCCGGTAAACACACACGCGCTTTATGAAATTTCCCTTGAACTTCACACTATTTATGGGGCGTTTCACTGACACAAAACACTAGATTTACAATCTCAGGCGACTACACCAATCTGTGTGCTTTATTCCATGTGGTTAGCTAGGTGTTCATTAGCAATGGGAATAAAAATAAAACTTTCTTAGGAAGTGTTTTAGAACTTTCTTCACACACAATGTCCAAAATTCCTATTTGTGTGTTTCTTCGCTGGAAATAAAATTTATTCCACGCCAATTTTAAGGGACAGGACGGTTCTTGGGAGACGTTTTTGCTTTGAGGATTGACCATTTACTGGCAGTTAGTAGTTTTTAGTATAAATATTCAAGGGGGAACCATAGAAATCCTGCCTCGCCGTGCAGTCTTCCGATCTGATGTGGCGCTCTTTGAAGTGGTGCAGGACTTGCGCTGGTCAATTCTGGGTCTAGTCTGGGACAGGGACACTTTGAAACTGTTATTGTGCGTTTTAATGAAGGAAATAAGACGGGAGACTTTGTTTCATATTCTCCATACAACTTTCTTCTTATTGTCAGGCAGCTTTTATGTCTTATATTCCCATGAATGATTCATGCATTGGTGGCTTTGTGATATTGTACTTTCATAACGTGTTACGTGATGGTTCCCTTTTGAAATGAGACTAAATAAGGAATATTTAAATTTTTTTTAAAAGTGTTTTGTAGAAATGTGCTGTTTCGTTTGGTTATCCTTACTGTCCCATATTTTACAGAAAATTAAGCATTACTTAACGCAACAGTTTTACTCAGTGAATGATTAGTTTAAATCAATCTGTTGAATTTTTTATGAAATAAGCACACTGATAAAATAATGAAACAATGGCTTCTTTTTACTGAAAACACCATATTTACACGTCCTGCCATTTATTCAAGTTTTCCATAGATCTATACACAAACATCACATTTCTTCACGACCTTCTTAGGTTTTAATTGTTTTTTTTAACCATCAACACCATCATGCACCTCAACAGAAAGAGTTACTACACGGTCCATGCGAAAGATTCTTCACATTATACAGCCTATTCAAGTAAGTCTTTTTACAGGACACTATAAAAAGCATAACTTCTTTTCACCAACATTATATTATTCTTTGGTGTATCTGTACTTCCAGACCAACATCAATACCAGCAAATAAATTACAATGTACAAAACTTGTTCAACCTACGAAAACATTCACAAGCATCAATACCATATACTATTTACAAACCAGTCATGGGATAGGCCTGTCAATGACACATTATTTAGTGTCTCAAGGGACATATTTCGTACTTTTTAATCAGAATAACATTGATTTTGCATAAAATATAGGCATTTAAATATTTTAAATATCACAAAAACCGTGCTTACCACAGTTATTGTATAAACTTTAACAAAGACTCCACCCATTCATTTTTTTTTGACAATGACAATATACAAGTAAAACCTTAAAATTATTGTCAAAGTGGAAAACGATTCTCTATGAAGGATTTCTGTGCAACAAAGGGGTGTAATATATATATATATATATATATATATATATATATATATATATATATATATATATATATATATATATATATATATAAAGGCTAAAACAATAGATAAATCTTTTGAGTTCGAGTTATTTGATTTGATTGATCAGGTAAAAAAAAAAAGAAAAAAAAGTATAAATCGATTTTTCCATGTCTGACATTTCATGCTGAAAGTTACTGAAGGGGATTTATTATAAATTGCGTCAATGCTCTGAGCATGTTTTAAGGGCAAACTGGGGGGAACAATCTCTTTCACCCACTGACATCCATAGTGTTCCACTTCTTCGAATTGCAACTCTTGAATTTGTGCACCATTTTTCACCATTTATAATGAATATATTCCTTCTTGTTCACATCAGAGCATTAATCTGGGATCTGTGTGTCTGAAAGAGTCCTCGTCATCGGATTCTGACGTTGGTACATCGCTGGAAGGGGTGTGAAGATTGTTTGGTCCAGCACTCCCTTGGCACACGTACCATTCGTTTAGGTTGGTCACCTGAGGCGAAAGGTTCGATGAACGGTTCCTGTGAGGCTCCAGGTTTGGTGAGAGGGCATCACCGATCGTCGTGGACGAGGGGTGGTAAGAGGAGCCCGTGTTGGCGGAAGGGGGCGGAGGGGACTTGCAGTGAACCTTCATGTGTTTGCGCAGGGAACTCGGGTGTGTGTACGACTTGTCACAACCCCTCACTTTACAGAAGTAAGGTTTATCGCTAGTGTGGACGTGAGAGTGCTTCTTTCTGTCACTGCTGTTGGCGAATTTCCTGTCACAACCATCAAACTCACATTTGAACGGCTTCTCACCTTGCAAAAAAGAAAAGCAGAGCATTTAGATATAGACATCACCTATAATACAACTTTTACATTATCTTGGTTACAATAAAATAATGGCTAATGGATAGGCTAATCCATTCTCAGCAAGCACTAGTAATGGATGGTTTCGTTGTGAAAACCACAACATTATCACTGTAATCCCACAGTTGGCTACTTATTTTCTGCTATTACATATGGAATGTTCAGGCGCACCGCATGACTTATGCAACCACTCTGTAAATGAGTGACTTAAGCTTGCCAAAACTCTTTTTCATGATCGTTATTTTTACTGGATATGCAACTGAGCCGACTACTGAAAACATTTTGGCCCCTCATATGTATCAGATTGCCTGGAGTAAAATAAATGACCCGGCTTTAAAAAGTATCCAAATCATGTCACAAATGCACTACAAGTTGTACTGATTCACTGTCATTCCGGGATTTATGACTTTCACACATATTCGCTGATGATTTAAGATAGCATCATGTTGTAAATGTACTCTAGGTGGGGTTGACACGCTAGCTTACATATTCAGGGCGCAGTTTACGTCAGCACGTGTTGTGAGCATAACATACCGGTATACAGTAAAAGAACCTAAACAATACCTGCAACTTCTTAACAACTTGCAATGACAATGTGTCACGTTAGTGCATATATCTATTAAATTGCAAGAATACAATATCTAGTTTAATATCATGCACACATAAAAATAATGTTTTGTTAGAATACATGAGAGGAACATCAAAAGCTGAGGCCTTCTTAGCTTTGCAAAGATACCAACATAGTTAATCAAAATATAGTAGATGTCCCAAGGGTGACCCATTCTCCTTATTCACATTAGTATGGATCTATTCACACGCTGTTTGTAATACCATGTGGCTTTAAACGAGACAAATACGTGCTGAAAACTAACAAACAAAACGATTCCTATTTTTCCCTGTTTTGTTCCTTTATATATTTACACACATAGCACTGAATGCAACTGCATTTTTCGCGATTTTCACTTGATAAAAAACTGCAAGCATCAAAGATAAAAAGACGTAAAAAATGCTCATGGCAGCGTGTCTTAAGTGTTTTTTCCAAACGTACAAATATCAAGTACGTTGATTTCTCAATGCATTTTCAAAGTTCATGACGCTTAGCACCACCAAGGGATAGTGTTGCTTGGCACTGTCAACAAACAATCTCCTTTATGAATGGAGAGTATTTGTGCACGAGTTAGAAGGACAAACAAATGATTCTGTTCCCCCACAGTATCTAACGTTGCCTATCTAGAAAAATCTGCCAAGTAGCGCAATACAGTTCAATAACAGACACCTATTAAGGTTTTTTTTTTTTTTTTTTTTAAGAATTTGATGACTTTTCACTAACCTGTGTGCGTCCTCTTGTGAATCTTGAGATTTTCCGAACGCGCGAATACTTTGCCACAACCGGGAAAGGGGCACGGGAACGGCTTCTCGCCCGTGTGCACGCGGATGTGATTGATTAGTTTGTACTTGGCTTTAAAAGCCTTTCCCTCTCGTGGACACTCTTCCCAGAAGCAGACGTGACTGCTCTGCTCCGGTCCCCCGACATGCTCCACCGTGACATGGTTGACGAGCTCGTGCATGGTGCTGAAAGTTTTGGAGCAGGGCTTCTTGGACGTCTGCTCCTGGTCAATCCACTTGCAGATGAGCTCTTGCTTGATGGGCTGCCGCATGTATCGCAAAAACGCCCCTGTGGCTCCGTGAGGAGCCGTGGCAAGGTTCACATTTAAGTTCATGGAGTTGTAGCTTTGCAGAGAAGAAGATCCATAGTGTTCAGGCCTGTGGCCGAAGTGATCTGGCCTGCCGTAGATGTCCCCCGGTAGACCCAGACGCATCTGCCCGTTAAGGGCATGGTGATGGTGGTGGTGGTGGTGGGCACCTGGGGCCGCTTGCTCGTGCAGTCCAGAGAAAAGTGGATGGGCACCACCTTCCGCGTGCCCATAAGCACCTGTTGGGGAAATGAACATGCCATGGTGATGAGGGGAGGAGGCGGAACTATGCTGGTCGCCAAGTGCATGCATAGTAGAGGCTGAAAGCTCTCTCCTGAGGATGAAGTCCCTGTTGGTGGTGTAGCCTGTGTGGGGGTGAGCCACGGGGAAACCAACTGTGGTCTGAGAAGAGGTGAAAGATGCCGCGGTCTGGGCTTCGAGATGGCTTTGTAAAGGCTGAGAGGGACTAAGTTTGAGAGCATTGGTCTGTGCCATGTGCTCTGGTCCAAATGGAGTGAGAGCCACTCCGGGGTCGTTGCCCATCTCCCCAGGGTGGAGGTGGGCATGGTGGGAGTGCGGGTGATGCCCCCCTATCCCCGGGAAGCCTGTCATATTCTGATGAGGAAGGGCTTGAGTCGATGCCAAATCCGCTAATCTTATCGCCGAATTCCTCTTGCTTAAAGGGGGCTCCATCACTACGATGTCATGTCCACGCTCACCGCTATTGTTTTCGCCAACTACGGGCCTTCTGAAACCATTAAAATATATGTATATGGCCGTCTATAGAACTTCCTTTGTCCTGCCTCTAACTCTGCTTGCTCCTTTTCCGACTCTGTCCTCAAGCGATTGGCAGAACATACAACAGTTGGAGGACACAGTGGGGAATAGAGTTTAGAAATGGCACTGCGGGTATTGGACAGATTTCGGTGACTGGCAGTTAAGAGAACGAAGCGATTGGCTGTCTTTCAGCGCAGAGGCTCAGCGGGGTTCCGCCCCCTCACTCTCCTCATCACTGTTCACTCCAGAAAGTTGTGCTCACAAAGTTACAGGCAAATATGGTTACCGAAACACACACACACACACACAAACGCACGTGGAAGTATGTTGTTTTTCACTTTGCACAAAACAGTGACACACATGCGGAGCATATTGTGCAAGTCCCCCACACACCATTTGAAATACAGTAATAAATTAAATCCAAACAAAATAAATAAATAAAACGCTGTCATTAATTAATCCAACAAAAATCTAATTAATTTTCTTTCGTCAAATAAATATTTTAATTTAGTCTAAGGATAAAATGTGCATAATGGAAATAAGTTGTGAAAAAAATAACATACAAAAACAAACACACGCATGATATACCAAACGTACTTTTTTCTAATTGTTGCGATGCCTTTATATAGGAAAAAAAAAATTGGATACATAAAACATTCTAACATGTGCTTTTTATTCAACCAAAAAACGATTAGTTTTTACGCCCTAATAAACAGAAATGCAGAGGCTACGTTCATAAACTTCTTTTCTAACCTGCTTTGTCTTGATCCTTTTCTCGTAATATAATTTTATACCATCAACATTATCATGCATTTTTTTTTATTTAATAAATAAAAAAGTACTTTTAAATAAATAAATCTGTAATATCTGTGCTTAAAATGTTATTTTAAACATTATAGATCTTCGATCCACTGGGCAAAGAAAATGTTCTCTCTCTATCTTTTAAAGAATAATATGTATGAAACGTATAACTATTCACATCATTTCATTTCGTGTTTGTTTGTGTGTGCTGTACGTGTGAGTCATGATGCACGTCCACGCCCTTGTCCATGTTGAAGTGTTACAGGAAGTGTACATATGCCATTGATTTAATATGTCTTAATTCAAATACATGCTTCAGGGCAGTTGTTACCATATTTCAAATAATTATTTCAAAAACGAATAAAGTAGCAGAAGGTTAAAGATGCCCACCCTTAAGACTTAACAATAATAATAATGAAAAACAATTCTGCTCAAAAAAATTGTACATTAAGTACATGTGGGTTTTTATTTTTTTTATTTTGATGAAGGCCTATACAAAGCACGTGTTTCTACGCGTAAAGTTGCACCTGTGGTATCTAATTGAAAGTGTTGTGATTTCCTGCATAAGCTATCATGTATCAGCTTTATCAAGGGTCTTAATTTAGAAATGAATGGAACCACTAATGTGACAGAGGAATTACAATCTATGATTTCTAATTGAGATTTACGACATCCCAACGTTTACTTCTGAATTATAAAGGACCAACTGACCATATTAAAAAGTGTCTTTAAAAATAATTCAGTCGTATTGATTGCTGAATAGGCTTCACTTACAATAAATGTTAATGACGAGAATGTCATAAATGTTTAAAACAAGCTTCTAAGTGAATGTGAATTTACACTTATACATTAATGGAAAGCCATAATTCATGTAACCACATGGGTATACAATTCTTCATGGATTGTAATTTAAAGTTTAGCTGGGAATTTCTGCTTTCACATATAGAGAAAAAAATAAATAAAATCAAGGTTAATATCGAGGCAGTGACGCATTTATTTATTTGTACTAATAAGACAAAGTTGTTTGCGCCTGTTCTCGGTTTTATCCCCTTCGAACTTTTCCCTTTATTGCAACACGAGAAAAGAACAAAAACTGCGGCTATGTGTTCCTGGCCAACTGCACTGTCTAAATTCTCTTTCTTCTTCTCCCTGCCCACTGAAAAGAGAAAAGGTTTTGGGGTTTTCTGGAGAAATAAAGAACTTCAGAGAGGTCGGTAGACAAGACTTTGAACTTGGATCAGATCCTGTGTTTCCTGTGGAGAGGTAGAAATAGTCTTGGAAGAATGGTACATAACGTCCAAACAGCATGACTTTGAGCTGAGGCACACAGAATTCCCAAAGTTTTATACATCCTCCGCACTATTATTTACCGCTTCAAGCGTTCAGAGGAGAGGAAAGACAAGAAGTGTGTTGTGCGTTGGAAAAGGACTTTATGGGACTTAGGTTCAATGAAATTGTAAGTAAACCTCCTTTAACTGTGTTAACATTTAAATAAATGCTGGAATGCTACACGTAGGACTTTTTTCTTAGATCAGAAATGGTCCCTGCCTGCAGTGGCTTATGTACATTGGCCTGGAATCCGTAATGCATTAACCCCATCCACATGTGATAACTTCAGTTGGACAGTTTCGTTATTGTCAGGGAGTTTACAGTTTAGGCTAGGAAAAGCTCACATTAACGCTTGTTCCGTGACCACAAAATACCGCTAAACTTTTTAAATAATGCAGATTTCCTGGTTCAAGGTTCTCTGTCCATGACGTCACTTTTTTTTTTTTAAATGTGTGTGTGTGTGTGTATATATATATATATATATATATATATATATATATATATATATATATATATATATATATATATGTATATATATTTGGCATGGGAATGCTATCACATCTGCTAAAATACTCATAATACTCTGTTTGGGCATATTTAGATGTATGTGCTTAACAATAAGTCATAGTGATAAGAAAAATGTAGGCCTAGTCAACAGAGCTTACAGGAATTCTCAAATTTAAACTGTTGTCGTGTTTAGCTACACTGTAAAAAATTTCTGTAAATTTACAGCATATTAACAGCGTAAATATACAGTACTGAACTGTTTTCTAAAATTACGGTGTCTTACCGTAAATGCACACGTGATCGGTGGGAGAGGGGGAACCAAAGGCTAGCTGACGCATGGAGGAGCATGGTTTCAGTCAAAGTTTTATGGATTTCATCTCAAGTTGAGGCTCATTTACAGGTAAGCAGATCAAAGTATGAATACATTTTTTATCTTAAACTGCAGCGTTTTTTTAATGTGGGCACAATATTTTAATTTACCTTTGACAAATCTTGCCAAGACGGTGAACTAGCATGAATGCAATTTTTACAAATTTCTCCTGAAAGTTAAGCGTGTATGAGTGTGTTTGTGAAGGATTTGCATCGTTTTTTTTTCTTTCCTGGTGTAAAATCCTGTAAATGTTAAACTTGTAAATAGTTAAATATAAAATACTTGCGTTCGCTGATTATTTAATTGGATATGAATTGAACATATTTGGCAACTTTAGAAGATGAGCACGTGATCGGTGGGGGAGGGGAGCAACGGTTAGCGTCTGATACCAGAGAAAAGTCTCTGTGAATAAAACGGATATTATCTCAAATATAATCTCGATTACAGATTGCAGATAACGAGGATATGAAGTAAGTGTGTTTTCCTGATTTTCTGAAACACTTATTTGCACAATTATATTTACATTTTGCATTGGCGCCAACCCAGTGTAGTTTAAAATGGAGGATTTGTTTTATTTGCATTAATGTTGCTAAGTTAGGTGCGTATAAAGTTGGTAACTTATATATTATCCTTATATATTGGGAAATCGAAAATAGGCCAGTAAACTTGACTGGATAGATGGAAAGAGTAGCGTTAACGTTATGGTGAGAAACGTTTGTTTTTTTCGGAGTGACACATTAGTCTTTTAATATGAGTCGTATCTAAAACTAGTTAGAGTGTAATCTAAATATATTCGAACTTATTGTTAATAAAGTGGGCTTTGTATGTGAGCACATTTTAATTTTAATTTTGCACTGGATTTATTGGCACAAATCTCTATATCACAGAGGAAACGTTACTGCATTCACTTACATTCTAACTTGTTCCTCAGCCTCAAATACAGTTTTGTGTGTGTGAGAGAGAGAGAGAGAGAGAGAGAGAGAGAGAGAGTGTGTGTGTGTGTGTGTGTGTGTGAGAGAGAGAGAGAGAGTTAGAGAGAGAGGAAGAGGAGAGAGCAGTAGACAGAATATTTTTAAGTGTTTTTAATGAAAAGTTGGAGGATGTCCCAGGATGAGAACAAAGATATGGTACACCTGCTTGTCAAGATTCTAACGTTAATGTCCCACTTCCAGGAACACGAAGATGGACTTGTTTCACATGCAGATGTAAGTATTTAATTTTCTTCTTTCCACTTCACCACATTATATTATGTAATATTATTATTTGTGTATTGTGTGTTCTCTACAGGTTGCAGCATCTGCATCTGAGGTTGAGAAGACACTCAATCTACCTGCCAATCCTCATCTGATTTTGCTGGGTTAGTGTGTCATTGCACATGATGAAGAAGAAACATTTACTGATGGCTGAGATCTAAAATTGTTAACATTGCTGTTGTGCACAATTGTTAAAATTGCTTCTTTTTTTTTTGTGAGTGTCCAGTCAACATTTTTGACTGCAGTTGCAACAGTGTTTTGCTGTGTAGTACATCTTCAACCTGCAGTATCAAGAGGCAGCTTGTTGCACGTTAGAGTTTTTTCAAAGGTAAGTGTTTTCCTTTTTGCGTATGTTTTAATCACTCTCTTAGAATCTGTGGTAACACTTTATAATAAGTATACAGTAGTAAAGTAATAAATTATTTGCAAACTAGTTACCTCAACCTTTCTCCTGTGTTCTACTTGTGTTCTTCCATTTCAGTTTTTTCAGTTCATCATCTGAAACACTGTCAAATGTGGTTTTATTCGCATGCCAGACACGGAGAAAATAGGAGAAAGGCATGTAGATCCACATTAAATCCAAACGAGTCATAATATATATATATAGATCGTTTGCAAATGATTTATAAGTGCTTTATTACTTTATACTTATTATAAAGTTTTACAAAATTAATCTAAATTCTAAACCAAATTCATTAATCAGAATTTTGAAAAATGGTTATTATACACTTCGGTAATTTTTAATGCAACTTTCCTTAGATGATTCTATGGAATAAACCCAGAAAGAGGCTCAAAGACCTGCCGAGGCAAGGTAGTCTCCAAGAAGACGGGGAAGGTGGTGAATAAGAAGTCCACTACAGTCAATCCAAAGGTTGCCACTCTACAAAAAAATCGAATGGACTTCAAATGGGACTTCATCTAGGCAAGTGAAGTTACACATACATTTTCATTAAATACAGTTCTTAATACAACTTATTTCACAGTTTACACACACAGAATATTTCTCACATTTAAACTTGTTTAACAAAAAAAAAATCAACATTTAAAAGTAGTCAGTTGAAAAAGACTGGTGTGACTCATTTTGGTTACTAACGTTGTGTCCCTGTAGTTTGCATTACATAAATAAAATAATTTACAGCAAAGAAACGGTTTTATAAATAAAATCCACAAACCTATATTTGACCCAAAAAAAAGTCGTCAGTGGCACTGAGAACTACCCTGAAGAGGATACAGTCCGCACTCATTACAACCCCCCCCCCCCAATGTTGTTGCGACTGTTCAGTCCCAGGTTACACAAAAACTATCCAAACACACAAAAAAATTTAGAGGTTGAAATAATATAATCATTTTATTAAAACCATGAATTTTTTTATTTATTTATTTTTTTTTGAGTACATGCACACTATTAATCAGTTTAGTTGGTCCACTAATGTTGCTCAAAGTCTGCTTAATATTTAACTTAACACTCATGAAGAAATTAAGTAAATATGTTTTATAATTTTTTTTGTTTTGTTTTAACTTTTTCAAATTATATCTTAATGGTTAAAATACATTTTAGAAATACGTTTTATTCTCAAATTCCATTTTTATTCCTGTTACAATTAAAACATGGAATAACAATTGTGTAATTATTCCTTAAACATCATTTTTAATGATTATTATTATTTTTATTACTATAATTCTTATTTGTATTATTATATTACTTTGAAAATGACATATTCTACTGTACAAAAGTGATATATTTCCGTCACAATCACATCACATTAGACCGAACCTTTATTTTGAAGGATTGATGTGAAGACACTTGATTTTTTTTTTTTTTTTTTTGTGTATGTGGGATAGAGCTGCAACTATTGATTATCTTTTCTGTAAACTAATGTGACGTGTGGGTGGAGCTAAAGAATCACTAGCGCCAGTAGGCTTTTGCATTGAGAGCGTTTGGAAGTTGTGACATTAGCGTGAGGAAAAAAAAACATCATCCAAAACAAACCATGGCTTACAGTCAGATTCAGCGTTTATTTATGATCCAGAATCAGATCCCGAGGCTGAAACTGAACGAGAGCAGCAGCAGCAACGACTCGCTCCGAGCGGGGCTCGAACCCAGGTCTCCGATGGGAGGCGGAAGCACTAACAAGGAGGCAGAGATATTTTAAGCAGTTTTACTCACCGCCTGCGGTTCCAACACACGATCGTGACCCTTTTTCGTTGGGATTGCATCATCCTTAAGAAATAAATGATACCCAAATCCGTCGTCAAACTGGGCCTTTTTTGTAAAACAAGCATCTTCGAAATGCAGGGAACAAACACAAACACTTGCACAACTCCGTCGATGCTCTGTAAAAATAAACTCCATCCACTGGTCCCTTAATGCTGTTTTTTTTGGTAATCTGTGCAGGGTTGTCTTGCCCTGGCAACCAAAAAGACACTTCTTTGTGACATTTTGCGACGCTCTGATCAGGGAATGTCTGTGCTCAGCCTCGCTATACGTGAGCGCGCGCTCTTCCGGCAGAAGTGCCCTTAGGACCCATATAAGGAAATTCTGCTCCATCTAACGTCACACAGAGCCATACTCGAAAAAAACTTTCCGAAACTTGTGACAAACCGGAACAAGTACAAACGTTCAAACGTACAACTTAATTTTTGAAACTTTGTCGATGTTTAGCATGGGAATCCAACTCTTTAACAGTGTAAAAAACTTCAGTATGCATGAAATAGCATTTCACCCCCCCCCCCCTCTTTAATCTAGTGTTCCCTTTTTTGATTAGCTAATTAATCCTTTGGATAACTTTACAAAAATTATAAGTACAACTTCTAACATAATATTGCAACTTTTATTAATTAATACACTAATCCACATCGCGATTTCAGTTAGTGTACAACACTATTTTATTGTATTCATCACAAATGTGACAAATTCTGTGACAATCCACATTATTTGCCTAATTCCGTTTTCATGATTTGATTCCGTGATTGCCTCAACGTTTTTCACATCGTGGAAATCGTAGGGTCCTAAGTTTCTGAAATGTTTTATATTATTATGCAGTATACATGTTTTTTGTTACGTTCTATTAAAATTCTGCTGATGTTATTTTAACTTAAAAAGGATTTTTCTCAATGTTTATGTTTCAGACTACACCCCTCCCTGGCTACACTTGCATCAGAGTTGGTGACAGTTTTATGCTTCTGAAACGTTCTTGGACTGTTCTACAAATCCTTGCCAGGTTTTGACTTATTACACCAAAATAAGATTCTTGTTCAGAAGTTGTTTGCCATTTCTTAAAGGCTGTTTTTAGGGGAACGTACACTCCAAGCCCATGCCCATGCATTGTCATACTCATAGCACAAAGCTAGACCTAAAATGGCTGCTTGTTTTGTGTTTTATATGGTCAACTTAAATTAGTTTAAATATGTCCACAGACTTCTGCAGGGTTCATTTTGCACATTGTCTGTTTTGTAAATTGGTTAATTTTCTTCTCTCTTCATCTCATCTTTCTCTAACACATACAAAGACTGACTCTTCCATTTTGATTGCTTATTTTTTTTTGAGAAAGCATTTGAATTATTGGTTGGGCACTTAAATAAATAGTGTTCTATAAGAAATACCCCCTTGGTCTTCTCTTTTCTGTCTATTTGCTGCCACTTTTTAGTATAAATGAAATGCCAGTTTGTGAATTTGTTAAAATACAGATATTTTTAATAAAGTTAATGATTGGCAAAATTGCCAGTTCTACGGTTTAGAAAAAAAAAAAAAAACTAGAATACAGTAATGATCCTGAAAAATTACGGTACACCGCTGGAAACCCTGCTGCCAGTATATTACTGTTAATTTACAAAAAAAGCTGTAATTCAGAAAACTGTAAAATAACGGTACACAGCTGGAAACCCTGCTGCCAGTATATTACCGTTAATTTACAGAAAAGCTGTAATTCTGGAAACTGTAAAATAACGGTACACAGCTGGAAACCCTGCTGCCAGTATATTACCGTTAATTTACAAAAAAGCCGTAATTCAGAAAACGGTAATAAAACTGTAAAATTACGGTACACTGCTGGAAACCCTGCTGCCAGTATACTACCGTTAATTTACAGGACAATTTTTTACAGTGTACTGTGTTTCATACCTTACGTGGAGTGTATGGTTTTGACGTAGATTAAATAAAAATGGTACATTGTGTTTCAGAACAGCGTTTTGGTGTAAACACGAATTAGTGCGTTCTTCAATTTAATAAAATAATTAAGTGATGTAGTATAGCCTACAATTACAGCATAGCTACAATGTAAATATGATGTTGATGTATTAGATCTCAATCGGCTAATGTTATATTTATATATGCATACACGTTTGTTCGTTTTGTTGTTTTCATCAACCCTCAGGGAGACAAGATCACGTCCTTTATTCAAATGCTGATGACCTGGATGCAATCTATTGTTTTAATTCTACAAATGGTGTTGTCATACTTACCTGCAGATCGAGTCAAAGCACCTCGAACGAGGTTTGTGACCTTGTTTTTATTCAACTTAACCCTGTCTGTTTGTTAAAGCACAGTACGGAAAAGTAACGAATTAAATTGTAATTATACAATATATAGTAGCTAGGCCTATTGGCATTTTACACGTACACCAAAGAGGTTTGGATTTCCACTTACTCTTATGAGCCAGTGTTGCAACAGATTTATTTTTAATTTTAAGCGCTCTGATTAAACGCGAGTATTTTTGCTCTCCTTCTCCCCGAAAAGGTTCTCCGAAAAGTAGGCGGTAATTGTCGGTGGAAGATGGCGATCAGCGATTAGTTGCGAAAGGAGTGCGTTCGATTGGAGGGGCTCCTGGGGTTGATGAGGAGCGGCGGCCAATGAGAACGCGTAAAATGAATGACCGGGCTCCAGTTAAAGGGGGCGTAAGAGGAGGTAGTGTCAGTCTACTGAGAAAGAGGGACCCTCTGAGATAAACATAGACAAGCGAAAGAAATAAACATTCAAATTCAAGATGCTTCAAGAACAAGAAAGACTCAGTAAGATAATACCTCATATTGTCATGTAATCCGAAAATATCGACATCGACTCAGTTTAAAAGGAACAGCGCAAAGGAATCTTTTCATTTCGCTGCATTGGGGATTTCGAGTAACAAGTTATCCATACGAAAAAACACGTTAACTTAATACGCAAGATTTCTTTTTTCTTTTCTTTTTTTTTTTTTTTTTTTACCAATGAGCGGATCGAACTTCATCGCCTCATGTCTGTTTTCAGATTTGGAAGTTAATATTCCCGTAGCGCATTCGATTTTATTTTGTTATATGTTTTGTTGAAGCGCCGTGCATAGACTGCTTGAACGAGAACTGGTTTTGCTCAACGAGAGCATGTTACTGGACGCTGGGCATCAGTTCCCTGGTTTGGGAGTGGGCACCTTTGCCAGGCATCATCACTCCTCCAGTGAGATGCAGGACAGAGACTTGAGTTTAGCGCAGAACAGCTTTGTCGACTCGGCGCACATGGGCGCCTTCAAACTGAACCACGATCTCTCGCCCGGACAGAGTTCTGCATTCACGAGCCAAGCGCCCGGTTACCCCGCCTCGGCTCTGGGCGCGCACGCGGCTCATGTCACATCATACGCCAGCTCGCCGTTTAACTCCACGCGGGACTTTCTCTTTCGCAGCCGTGGATTCGGGGAATCAACACCGGCGGGAGGCCAGCACGCACTCTTCGGCCCCACTGCCGGATCGCTCCATCACTCTCACACAGACAGCCAAGGCCACATTCTGTTCCCTGGCATCCACGAGCAGCATGGATCTCACGCATCCCCAAATGTTCTCAACGGGCAGATGCGACTCGGACTACCGGGGGAGGTTTTCGGGCGATCAGACCAGTACCATCAGGTCTCCAGCCCTAGGACCGACCCTTACTCAGCCGCTCAGCTGCACAACCAGTACGGCTCCATGAATATGAACATGGGTATGAATATGGCAGCGCATCACCATCACCCCGGTGCCTTCTTTCGCTACATGAGACAGCAGTGTATTAAGCAAGAGCTCATCTGTAAATGGATCGATCCGGAGCAACTCAGTAATCCCAAGAAGAGTTGCAATAAAACTTTCAGCACCATGCATGAGCTGGTCACCCACGTCTCGGTGGAGCACGTTGGGGGACCCGAGCAGAGCAACCACATCTGCTTTTGGGAAGAGTGCCCCCGGGAAAGCAAGCCTTTTAAAGCCAAATATAAACTGGTCAATCACATACGCGTGCATACGGGAGAAAAACCATTCCCCTGCCCGTTCCCTGGATGTGGCAAAGTCTTCGCAAGATCAGAAAACCTGAAGATACACAAGAGAACACACACAGGTAATTATGACATGCTTTTTTGCTTGCGATTGTCAAATTAACGTCTGTTAGTCTTGCATAAGTTTAGGCAAATAGCGGTTCTTACAAAAATAAGCTGATTATGACAGGTTGGCGTATTTTTAGACTTTGAGAGCGCACACTTAGATTGGATTTAGATCTTTAAGAGAAAGCGGATGTTTGTAAATAGGACATAAACAATTCGTGTAAGTGAAGGCGGCTGAAAACGATTAGCCTATATGTCTGATCTCGTACCGAGTAAATGCGATGTTTTGCAACAGTGAGCTGAGAATTATGCAAGAGACTGTCGAGGGTTTGTAGTTCATAAACTTTAAACGGGTCAAAGGCGACTAGAGATCTCATCGCGTGCTCAGAGCAGCCGTAAATCTTTCCAACCGGTTTGCGTGGACCAATGCTCGAGCAATCTGGTGACTACGTCAGGATTTTGAAATTAACCCAGTTTGTGCATGTTTTTGGCCACGTAACGGTATATTTTAATTGGTGTTAAAATTAGAATCAATGTATGTATGCACACTAACAGTTTACAATTTATATTCATGAAACCATTGAAAACACCACGATGACAAAGCGTATATGCAAAGCATAACATAGCACTGATACACATGCACGTACAAATTAATTACAAATAAATACAGACCATTATCAACACAAAAAAGACGACATAGAAAAAATAAGAATATATTTCCTACTTTTGGAATGGGCGATTTGTGGGCCCATTGTTATTCTATCCATTGCACTGACAGTCTGTGTTAGACAGGCCATTACCAGGGTTGCACATTTGAGCAATTTCCTCTTTAGAATACACAAAGGTATTGAGCCTTCTATTTGTCAAGGTGTTAATTGCATTATGATTATTTCTAAGCAAATGGCAAAGTTTTGTGTGGGGTTGACAAAACCTTAACGTTTGAAATAGAAAATGTTATTGATGTGATTTCCCCCCTTATTTTAGTTTAGTTTTGTCTGTACTGATTGTTAAATAAAGTAAATTCCTTCAAAAGTAATTATCAGCTAAATTTGGTTTTACATATGTATTGTTGTTACCTTTACCCTGGTCATATTTGTAGATGTGGTTGTGTGACCCCCTGTGTTGTTGTATGGCACCTCTGTATTACAACTTCGTGCATGTGATAACCTCTTGAGTGATTTCATTTCAATTTATTTATAATGCAACGCGATGTGTTTTATTTTATTTTTAGCATTTTTGTCCTAAATAATTTCATGTAAATATTATTTTGACTCATTCTTAGATTTATTCTGTGTTGTAATACACGCTGTTTTTGATGTGTTTTTTTTTTTTTTTTTTTTTTTTTTTTTTAAAGCTTAATTAAACCTTCACTGATCACTAACCCTGTGAATGTTTCTACGGGTTTTCTTCTCAGGGGAGAAACCATTTCAGTGTGAGTTTGAGGGATGTGATCGACGCTTCGCGAACAGCAGTGACCGAAAGAAGCACATGCACGTTCACACGTCAGACAAACCGTATCTTTGCAAAATGTGTGACAAGTCCTACACGCATCCCAGCTCTCTTCGAAAGCATATGAAGGTAATTCCTCCACATTCTTCTAGAACACAGAATGAGAAATACATTATACTTTTTTGTCACTAAATGTTAACTTCGTGCTACTTCGTGCATTTTTAGCAGTAATGCATTTATTTACAATTAAAATAACATTAACAAACATAATTAAATGATCAAATGCATTACATCATAAGCTAATGCATATTGAAAAAGTAGTCAAAAATGACTTGACATTTTCACTCATATATTGTCATATTTGAACGAACTATTGATTTATCTAGAATTTACTCTTGATCTGATTTAGCAATACATGCCATTCGCGATTCATTCCGAGGATCATTAATAATTAATGTTTTTGTTTTTTAGGTTCACGAGTCATCCCCAGCTGGATCTGACTCGTCGCCAGCGGCAAGTTCTGGTTATGAGTCCTCAACACCCCCTGGTCTGGTGTCCCCCTCCACTGAGACCCAAAGCAACAACAATCTGTCGCCTTCATCAGCGGTCCACAGTTCCAACAACCACAGCAGTTTATCGTCCAATTTCAGTGAATGGTATGTTTAAGACTGTGCCATCACAGGAGGAATCATTTCAGAAATCCAGGAGATCCATATGCACATATGTACAAAACGAACGCTTCAATATTACGCTCTTGTCCAGCAGGATTAATATTCCCACGTGCGCAAAAGCACTAAACATCCTCTTTTTGTACATACTACGCGCTCTCTTTCCCAATGGTTGTAATAGATTTTGTCGTTTTTTTGGTGTATAGATGTTCCTTCAAAGGTAGCTATTTCTCTAACTGGACTTTTTAGTGCACATATTACAATAAAGTTGCATTATCATAATGAATATTGCGATCCCATTATGGCAAACTGATTGTAAACTAAACAACTATTAACTGGAAAGAGTGCCAAAGTCAACATTTAACGAAGACAGACACAATATTTGCTTGTGAATGTATATATTAGTTTGCTGGGCTTAACTTGTGATGTCTTGTGCTTTGCAAGTTTGAATTGTGAAATATATTTGGAAGATGTGGGGCAAATTAATGTCGTGCCGTTAAATATATGTAACTACACCCTTCTTTTTGTAAATATCGGCTGCCATATTTATCCATTTGTAATTAAATTATGGTATTTACTTGCTACAGATGAAACAATATTTATAAAGAATGTTTCTTTACTATAAATATGTACAATTATGGGCTGAACGGGGCAGTTGTTTTGTTATATGTGTTTTTGTTCAAAGTTTGAGAAGTGTTTCTCCATTATTGTGATACAAATTTTACTGCTTACAGATATAATAAATCGTGGTGCAAGTGTACAATCTTCACAATGCGTCGTGTTCTTTCCATGTTATCTGCAGATTGCATGTAAACTTTGACAACTGGCCTTCTTTCTGTATGGGCTAAATAGACTTTTAACCGGAATTTTCACACTGGTCTGAAAGCTAGACGCATTCAGCTGGTAGATCTTGTTGAATTATCTTTCCTCGAATTTCAGCGCTTCAAACACTGATTTCTGAAGTATATATGTCAGCACTTAAAAAAAAAGAAAAGAAAAAAGGCTGAAACATTTAAATAGACCCTTCGCAACACTAGCCTACACGGGAATATTGAGTGCAGTATGCAGAAAATGTATCAACGGGAAAACTGATCTGACTTTTATAATCTAGTATTACTATAAACCTTGTTCGAGTAGCCTAATGCATTTTTTTTTTACTAAAAAAGCATGTGTTTAATTTGAGATATTGCCGCAGCCGCCATTCCTTCCACGCTAGGGATAAAATAGAGTTTGTAATCAAGTGGCCGTGAACTTGAACTTGACTTTGGCACTCTTGTCAAGCTATGGGGGGTAGGGTTTGACTTTTTCCCTACAGAATAAGAGGTGACTGGCAGTTCCTGCGACTTGTTCTCTCGGTTGTAGGCCTAACACGGATTTTCAACTTCATTTCGTGTGCAGTTAACTAAATCTAACAGGAGCATTTGACATTATGCAGCAGCAACATCAAGGAACATTGTCGCAGATTTTTTTTTCCGTGTATAATGATATCACTGACAGAACGACAACAATCCTCCAACATGAGTAATTAATAGACTGGAGGTAGGCTACTTGAGAGAGATCTTATCCGTGCCACTATCTGTGTTAAAGCTCCAGTGCAACGTGTCAAACTTTAGATCGTGAAGGATCAGATTAATATTCATGTGTGTAAAGCCTGGGGGAAGGGATAGGCTGTTGGACGCTTTTCCTTTTGTTGTTGACTGTAAAATCACCACCCGATGACACAGTGTTTTCTGAGATGGGCACATGAACATAATGTATATTCTAAATATTTTATTCACGGGGATATACAACTTGGAGCCACCCACAAGAAGCCAGTTGGTCCGTACAAAAATCACCAGAACACTAAAGATTAATGTGCAGATGGGCTGCTGGGTATAACATTTTCTGGCGTTATTAGCTCCCACTCAATTGGCTAAGGCTTGTGTTGGTTATTCGCTGGATATACATATTCTCTGGTAAGGCATACTTTGACATAGTTGTGAGTTTAGGCGAGGATGGTGTGACCTGAGAGTGAAAGGTCAGCGTCCTGCAGAGCTTGGATGGCGTTTCCTTCTCAGCGCATGCTGCTCTGAAATCGATCCGTGCAGAAAAACCTGTGTACAAAACATTTTTAACATGCAGTGTTTCTGATTTTTTTTTTCTACGTTTTTTCCACACACAACTGAAAACTCGAAAAGTCGTTTGGTTAGTGAACTCAGATCATTATTTAGGATATTTTAACAATGATAATTAACGAAACAAATTTTCATAACGATACAAAACCATATTAGGCTAACAACAACAACAACAACAATAATAATTACATTTTTCCATTGTGCTTAAAATGCATTAACGTTATGCTGCAAAATACTTGCCGGGGAATTTTTATTTATTTATTTATTTTATTTATGACACTTGTGTGTGCTGTCAACTCCCGCTCGTAGGTGCTTACAATTTTAACAGACTAGAGGGATGGGGGCCACCTACAAACAAATCATTGTATAACACTATATTGTATTTTCTTTTTAAATATAATCTTTTGCATTGCAGAACAAAAATATTAATAAAAATATATTTTATGCAAGATTTTGTCATGTTAGAAAATGTTACAAATCAACACCAAAATGTAATTGTTCAAAGGCAGAGGAAATAACCTCACCTTTAATAATTAAAGTAATGGCTGCCTTGATTTTCCAGCCGATTTCATTCACACCTGCAGAAATATACGCAGACATAGGCCTATATGCTAGTCTCTTCCCCCCAAGACCCCCCCCCCCCCCACACACACACACCGAGAGAGAGGGGGGGGGGGATTCCATAGTCCCACTGGTTTTCTCACACGCAGAATGCAATAACATTGAACTATGGCAGAATTTTCCCCCATATTCTATTGCTTCTCTTTTTGTTATAATTAATTTTGCACATATTTCCCCAAGAGAGATTCGAGAGATGTTTTGGGATCATATTATTTCACCATATTGCAGTATACTCCTGTCTAACAATTGTAATAGTTGTTTTCTCTTGTAAAATGAATTCTAAATTAAAATATATACAGATAATATATATATATATTGTAGTCAAATATGACAGGTTATGTGTCAAATGTGTTTTCTGTTAACTAGAATAATGTTTCCTAAACATAAGGTTCATGAAACAGTCAAAGCAGCTTTATCTTTAAGTCAAAAAAATAAATAAATAAATAAATAAATAAATAAATAAATAAATAAATAAATAAATGTACATGAAAACGATTACAATTTTGCGCTGGGTTACAGAGGGATATGAAGACAAATTGTAAACAAAATTGAGCTCTGTTTAACACAGAAAGTCCATGTAACCTTATGTGACCTGCCGTGACGCTACCGATCTCTAATTGAAAGAGACACGGTATATTCCACAGTATTTGCTAATAATTTAAATTTTAATGAAATGTTGATAAAATTATATGATAAAACGATATGCAGTTAATTATATAATATGAGTAAAACAATATAAAATGTTTCTGTGGGGAAAAGCGCATTTGTTGACAACTTATAATAATACAAAATAATATATATATATATATATATATATATATATATATATATATATATATATATATATATATATATATATATATATATATATATATATATATATATATAGTCAAATGAATAGATAAATTACCTTATAAATTACTAAACTGAAAATGTTAAACAGATTTTTATTTCTTAATTTATTTTCGATTTGGAAATATTTTTCTCGACTCGAATCGAAATACACAAATATTACCTACCCTACTAAAGCGTTTATAACATTTCCACTTTAAAGCACAAATAAACTTGACCGTTGCTGACAAAATCCTGACTAGCATAACTGAATACAGTAAAATAAATAAAGTATTGCTTCGGAAAGAGAACTTCATGTTACTGACGGCCACAGCTTCATCCACACTGTAATATCCTTTCATAAATCATGGATGGTTTGAGGAGTGCTCAAAGCTGTTTGTAACTGCTATTATGCGTCATGTTATATGTATATTTGAACTTGCCATTGGAGAAAGAAGTGGATGAAAAAAGGATGAAGAAAAAAGTTTGTCAGGTGCTCATTTAGAAAATGCTCACTTCAATCTCAGTATTTTGCAAACGTGAAAGCTGTTGTTTTTTCAATATCTTTAATAAGAATAAATAATTAGATATCATGGCTCGTTTTAAATTATTGCCATATGCTTATAAATCTACGCTAATATAACGTTTTAACTTGTCTGTCATGAAGGCCTGTCACGCCAACAGAGGACGATTATTTTAACACTTTATTTTTCTTCTCAAATATAGGGGATGCTGGCTTTGAAATTATGAAAATGCATGAATGTCAATTCTTTTGTGTAAATTTGTCTCTTATAAAGTGAGGGGAAAAAAACAAGTAGCAGTTCACATAACGAATTTATGAGTGGTTGAAGATTCACGTTCATTTACTGAGGTTTTACGCACAAGATTGTTTGGGGGAAATGTGCCGTGGAGATTCACGTTTAATTTTGTGCTTCGAGAAACCAGGCAGTGGTGACGTTAAATCTGTAAATAAACTATAAATATCTATAGCCTACACCAAAAACAGATTACTTTTGGCCTAACATGGAAGAGACATTCCCTGATGTTTTAGAAAAATCTCATATCACAAATAGATTTTGGCCTTTAACCAAAATGACCCATATAATGATATCATCTCTTATGACCAGTTTACATTGCAAATGGTCCATATACATGATCTGAACAGAGAACTCAATAAATTAGGCACATACACATATGTTGATGGACATATTGTTTTATGAGGACATTTATTACAGATAGGTATATAAAAAAAGCTTTTTATAGTATATGGCAAATGTATTATGTACCTAAATGGATTTGTGAGCAATCAAAATAAGAAATAATAAAATTAAATGCACTGCATGACGTTTAAGACTTTAAGAGAGCATCGCACTGTAATTGTCCTTAAAGAAGAGCTCATGCCTTTTCTATCTTCCTTTCTCTCTCTGCCTGGCTGTTTAGACCACCCCTCTTTTGTAGTATGCTTATGTGGAAGTTTATGTACAGCTCACCTTCCTGTTGGAGACCTGAGACTTTCATGTCTTGAGGAGTGGACGTAGACACAGCCTTTCTCACGACAAATTACTATGCTTACTTTAAGCAAGCAGGAATTGCTGTCACTTCTGGCCTACAGACAAGCAGAAAGCCTAATTCCTGGAGGAAATCCAAGCTAGCACCGCCTATTGAGGACAAACATGACCGAGCCATTGAAAACCTTCTCGGCTAAACACTTTCCTTTTTCTATACGATCACTGTGAATGAGTGTTTTTCACTCATGGGAGTCATTCTGTTGGTGTGAGTCAAACAAGTGGAGTTGAGGGTGAATTACCAAGTACAGTCATGCGACTGCAAACACCATAAACATTGTATTCCTCTTTCAACATGAGCCACATGATGTTTTGCTTGATCTGAATAATTTTTTGATATTCCTGTATTACACTATTATGAGATTCTGGGAAATGGCATGGTTAAATCTAGGAGGCACGCATTAAGAATATCCAGTACATTAATTTCAATAATCAATGTATAATAGTTATAAACAGACAAATATGCCGCTTATGGGTAGATTTTTTCTCTCCTTTTTTTCTGTAATGGCTTATTGATGGTGGTAGGTGGATTTCACACACACCTACAGATGGACGTCAGATCTGAGTCACTAATTGAAGTCTAATGACGCAAGCCGGTTACTCACTGAAACTCAGAAGATGCACTTAGTATTTTTCATCCCTGACAAACCTGCTAGAAAAGGTGCAGCTCCTGTTTTTGAAAAGTATCACTGGACTGCAGCCTACTTTCTTTATGCAGACCCCTCCAGTTTAGGGAAATGTTCAATTTCCTGCACATATAAACATAGAGTCACACCTCTATGACTTTGATCTTCAAACTGTGGTTCTCTGCCCGAGGGCAGCAGCAGGGCTTAAGATGCTCTCAGAGTTTGGTTTTATAAGGACTTAATGACTTAATGGAACAGAACCCCTCATGTTCTCCACCGTTATATTGTATTTGTCATGGAAACCAGCATATGGTTTAGAGTTACCTGTTTATTTCAGCATTTTTATCAGATTTAAAGAGGAAAAGGTAATTAGATTCAACTAGCTGCCAAACACAGAGGAGGAAAAGTATGCATTTAATGTCAAAATGAATTTGTTTTAGTACTAAATTCAATCGGTTAATGGAGACAGTCAAAGTCTTCTGAAAACTCTGAGATAAGCTGTATCTGAGACTCCCCACATTTATCTCCTGCTGTTATTCTTGCGTATAACGATACTTAGAGCAGGCAAATGATATTCAGGAGAATTCACACAAGCTGACAGAAATGAGTGTTGATGGCTCTTTTCAAAATATCAAGGAGTGTGATATTTTGATACCTTCGCTTCAAAACAATGCTCAAGGCACTGAAAAAGAAAGCATATCTCTGACTCATTGTCATTAAGCTGAACTGACTGTCATTCTTTGGAGACTCTTCAAAAGGCATTGTTCATGTTTATCAATGTATGTCTTACCCCATGAGGTGCATGTGAGATCGCTCCATCGATGTCGTCAGCTTCAAGCTATTGGGTTTGGGAGGCTTGTTCATTGCTCAGGCTAGTGGACTGGAAGGAGCTAATTTGATTGACTTTGAACATCAAGTTTCCATGCTGGAGGTCCATGGTGCCTTGACAGTCTCGACGATCATGGTCAGTGAGCTCATCAGTGGCTAGTCAGGTCGCACCTGACGTAAGTCAATGTCTACAACAACAATACACGCTAACGTTAGCTAATGCCCAAAGTGATGGTGATCTGAATGAATGGAGCAGACTGAAATTTATGTGTGCAAATATGTATCGTAATGACAGTTCTGAACCTAATGATTCCCTCGTGACCTCAGCTTAAACAAAACCAATGTATTTGGACATGTTATTTCAGAAGAACCTAAATGATGTTGCTTTACCAGAAAGAACATTATTTTCATAACAGAAATCTCATTGCTAAATTGGGAGCATAAAATAAGAAAAACTGGAAGCTAATCCCCGATGCATCAAATTTACATTTTAAACAGAACAGAAATCATATCAAAGCAACAATAAGCAGTTTATCGTAATTGTCGATCTGACTTAAATAAATTTAATAGGATTTTTTCACTGCTCAGAAGTTTTATTTAACTAGGTTCAGTACCCTTTCAATAGTCATTATGTCTTGTAGCTGTGGCTCACAACATACAAAGAGCTGTTATGCTCATGGGGACCCTGAGTCTGGCTTGGGTCATGTCAAAGACCTGTTTCACAGCCCTCTTTCTTACTTTACTGTCCTGTTGGCTGTTGCCTTTTCACTTTCCATTAAATAAATTAATTAAAAAAGTATAAATATATATTTGTTTTTAGAATATAAATATGATATATTTATCACTATAGCATGCAAAGTTTAAATACTAAATATAATTAATATTAATATATTATATAAAATATTTATTTAGGTTTTATTTAATGAAGAAAATGCACAAATGACTGGAAACCAAAAGCTAGAACAGCTAGAAAATTATAATACGATTCTGACAACTTGCATATGAATAAATCCGTTTGCATTTACCATGTTAAATGTTTTATTGCATAATACATGCATTTTTTTCTAATGTACTGTATGTGGGTTTGTCTAAAAGCATTATATTAATGCATGTAAAATTACAATTCTGTCATAATTTACTAATTTCAAAATAAGATATTTTGAAAACATGTCTCAGGTTTTTTTTTTTTTTTTTGTCCATACAATTAAACTAAATTATGACAGGATACACATTTTTGGGTGAACTGTCCCTTTAATTGCCACATGCAACTACCTCTCTGCTTTTTTTTCAGCACATGACATACATTCTTTCACTACTCTCAGGCAGCTATGGTGATAATGAGTATATTGATTTCTTGACAAATCACAAGTGGCAAGAACACCAAGAGATGCCGCGCATCCCCAAACTCCTGGCAGTCATATTTATGGTGGGAAGGACATGGTCGGCTCGCTCATCCTGACAGAGGTATTCTTATTTGAAGCGGCACATCTCATCATCACACAGGTGCTTGTGAGGCAGAGGACGACTTAATAAACATGGAGAGCTGAACACACTACTCCACAAATTGGTGTTGTGCAGGGACATCCCTCCAGTCTCTTGGCTGTCTGGTCTCTGGGATGCGGCCCTCAAAGGAGGTGTTGAAAAGTAAACAGTGCTTAGCTGGAAGGGAAACGAGTGCATTTACTTCCCACCTCGTGCATAGCTCGCGTGGGAAGTCTGAGCGAAGATGGTCCCTGGTGGGTTTGCTGACAAACTGGGGGATCCTACGAGGCACCCATCCTTCTAGCACTTGACAAATAAATGGGAAGCACTGTTGACAGCTGTTCACAATGATGCAGAAGAGAGGGAATTGCATTAAAAGAGTGACACTCCTGACAGATATTGTCCTGTCATACAAAAAAAAAAAAGCACAAAACAAAGGGGAGAAAGCTATTTGAAGGTGTAGCGAGCAACAAGCTGTGTTTTTAATGCCGAATTTGGTGCCGCACAAATCCCTCCTCCCCATCCACAAAGCTCTGTGGTGGCACTTCACAAAATAAAACAAGCAAGCACATTTGAAGAGCACACTCTGTGCCAGGGGTTTGATAAGAGGGGACTAATTGCTGCAAACCGAAGAACAGTGCAGCTTGACAGCATGGCGTATAGCTGGAGGTAGGGTCCATCCTGAGTCAGTATGTGTGTGTTAGATATTCTGTATTTAATTGAAGGGCCCACAGTACACTGGGTGAGGCTAAGGGGAATTATTAGGTTTTAACCAGGGGCCTTCTGGGAAAAGGGCCCTAATCAGGAAGCTGGGGAGCGAGTGGAGGCTGATGAGAGTTATGACGATTATGACATGTTAGCACATGTCTGTAGGAAAAGTGGACAGACGATGAGTTAATCAAGGGCTCGATTAAACGGCTTCCATGCTGTCAGAAAACTACCCCCAGCCTCTGTGTCGTCGTCTTCTTTTTAGGGTCAGCATCTACCTTAATAACGTGTGTGTGTGTGTGTATATGTGTGTGTGTGTGTGTGTGTGTGTGTGTGGTTTTAAGACTTGAATTACTCATCACTTGGTGCCTTATTAACTATTCACGTCTGTCATATTCTAAAACTTTTATATGTGCAAAACAGTGACCTTGAGTCAAAGGCATAGTTCAGATAGAAATGAAAACTCTCATAATTTACTTACCCTCATGTCATTCCAAACCTACGTGACTTTCTTTGATCTGCAGCAAAAAGGATCTCAGTATTTGTATGAACAAAATACACTCTTGAAATGTCTTCTTCTTCTGTGTTTTAACATGAAGGTGAGTAAATGGCAAAACCTTCATTTTTGGCTGATTATAGTAGGTCACATCTTCACTATAGAGCAACGCTAACATTTAACATCCCTTACAGTGTGTGTTGATCTTCAGATTTTGTAAAATTACAGTGACCAGCATAGCCCATTCTGACAAATTATTATTCTCTGATTAGATCATGCTTTTCACCAGAAGGTTGTGTATTTCTGTAATTTTATGTAATTTATTGACAGTTTATAGAGACCTCATTTCCAATATCAGCGTCAACTTAAAAATAAGCTTTTATATGATAAAGGGCATGCATATTAGCTAATCAGTCAACAATGATATCTATAAACATCAATTTAAGCAACTGAAACCACTTTAAACTGATTCCGTTTTTTTTTTTTCAGATACCCCTTGTTCATGGTCTCTCTTTCCTTATTGTGTTTACAACATTCACAATCCCTAAATGACTTTTTTTAGTGGAACTAAGTATACATTGCAAACATGTTTACCATGTTTTGTTCTTCGATGTCTTCTCATTCAGTTTTCTGAATGTCTCTTCATTTGCCAGGCTCATGTGTTTCTTAGCGTCAAGCTAATTGATTGAACCTCTCACATGTTAATCCTCCATTGGAGGGAACAATACCCTTTGCGCTCGAATTTACTTTTTTTCACCCTATCACTAATAAAGCCAACCTCCCTGCTGATGGAAAATTGCAGTTTACCTCAAGCTACATGGGGCTTAGCAATCAGGCCTTTAAAAAGCACTGACATGTTAACCTGCTGTGAACAGGCTTCTCCAGGGACAGGCCTCCAATGCAGTATAACATGCAACGCTTCTGTCTGCCAACAAGAATGTTACCAGCCACTTGAGTTAAACCTTTGCAGACACTAGGAAAAACTAGCATGGTCTAAACTTCTGCATGCTCTTTCTAGTTCTAACCTACTTTGCTTAGTTACACTGCCTATGCAGCACTATTTTTTGCAATCACAGGAAATGTCACACATGGGCATCTCAGTTTCGGGAACCAATGAAATAACTGGATATTGGTTATTATCACTACATAGCAGTTTAATCATCTCATTGTACTTCAAATGGCGACTTTAAACATAAAATGACTGATCAGTTCTATAACCAAAACACCACTGTTATACAGTATATGTAGTGTGTCAGTCTTAAACACTTCCTGTGCTATAATCTACTCTATAATAACTCTTCACACATTATCTTACAATTTTGGCATGGCCATGTCTTAGTAATGGGCTTTTAGTGGGACAGTTTAGGGTTTTCACAGCATTTGTAGACGTCTACACAATAGACAGCACATTCACATGCTTGTTCAAGGTGAAGTGACTGGAATACAGCACTCAGAGTGCGCTTTTTATTGTTCACTCTCTAACAACCCATTGTAGGCCACAGAAAATTTAAAATGCCTTGCACAGATATCCATCAAAGACTTTATCATTACATTAAAAACATTAAGTTCTTTTGTGAGACATTTGTGCCTTATTCTGTATTTCACCCAGTCTGGTGTGTATTGTAATATGCTTTTCCATGCTCAGCCACGAGATTTTCTAATGATAATCATTGAGCATTATGAACGACTAGCCATTAGAACCATAACCACAGAGTGTTTCAAACTCCTCCTGTGTAGCACATTGGATCTGCATCTATCTGGGACCTATCTGGGCGACAGCGGCCGGCAGAATTAAGATTTATTGTTTTTGATAGACTTTTTAGCAGCAAAGCTGTGTGCCTTTATCAGATGTTTTCAGAGCTTAACAGATTTGACAGGCGTTTGATATCTTGATTCCTCCTCATGTCTCTGGTTATAATGTTTGATGATGTCAGTGTTTATTTACTTTTTCTCTCTTTGAAGGAATTATATTCTACTTTCATGCACCAGACACCCCTCGTTTAATGTCTAGCTTCCTTTTTTCCTGTTACAACACTTACAAAATTACGTTTAGCATGTTGTTCAATCTACACCCTAAAAATTTGCAGGGCAACAGATTCCCATAGAGATATTGACTAATCTCTACAGTAACTGCATCTTTTGCTAGAAATATACTCTTACAAACAGACAGGAAATAAATCATAAAATGTATATTTAGAATATAAAATGATTAAAAAAGGGGTCACAATTCTGAATATTGTTAATAGTTATATATATCCAAAAACATTCAAATCAAATTGTCTTCATTTACTCATAGTTCCAAAACTCTGAATTTTTTTTTTCTACTGTGAAACACGATAGAAAATATTTTGATAAACATCTCAAGAGTTTTTTTTTAACCGTACAATGGAAGTCATTAGTAACCAAAACTGTCTTGTTACCAAAAAGCAAGACAGAATTTTTTTGCCTTTAATATTTTCCTCCATACAAACCATTCTTGAATCTAATACTAAACATTCCTCATGACTGTTTGGGATGACACCTCTTTAAAAAAAGACAGAGATCGCATGAGCAATGAGTCTTTTTTTAACACTTTAGTGCGAAGCAAAGTACGAACAACAGGCTAATAAACACCTTCTCTTCTCTGCCATGTTGATCCAGTTGTTGATAGTGAGTCCTAGAAATATCTCCCCTGAGTGCAATTGTCTGTCACTTAATTAGCTTAAGTTTAGCACCACATGGTCCTCAGTTGTGTCTGTGCATTTGCTTTGGTGTGCTAGCGTCTTTGTAACTAGGTGTTTGTACACACAGCACTTGTTCATTGTTTGTTTTTTAGCATATGGATGTTTTCGTTTACATGTAAGAGACAGAGGAGCTTACGGTTGTGTATTGTCGAGGACCCTGATAGTGTTTTCATTCTGTTGTCGGTGGAATTAATAGCACCTTGTAGTTAACGCTGTGATGTTGTTGTTGCTTTTTGTATTCATTAAAAAACATATTTGAAACAATTTTTTATTAGCATCAGGTGGCCTTTATAGAGAATGCATTGCGGCTAATAGTTGGATAACCGTGCGTACATATACATCGCAAACAAAAATTACACAGAAATTAATCACAGTGTCAGTTGATATATGTACTACTGTTCAAGTAAATTGATATGATACTCTTTAGATTGGACTTCAATTTCGTCGACTCTAACCTGATGCTGTGCAGGAATATTCATTGCATCCTTTTAGTAAATTCATTTAATTATCCCATTCTTCCTGGGGTGCCTGCTAGAATCACTGCATGAATGTTCCTCTTTCTGAAAAATATAAATGTTGTCAGATGTGACCAAACCATATTTCCTAGCCTCTCAATTCAGTCACAAAAAAACCCCAAAAAAACACACACTGTCACACATGGGTAACGTGTTGCAATAGGTAGAATGCCTTTTCATTTCTTTTTAATTTTGCGTACCATTGTTAACAACTGGTCAGACGTGTATTTATGAAAGCATTTTTTTTTCTTCTGTTTTATTCTTTGTCACTCCTTACTCTCTTTTCATCTTCGCTTTGGCTTCCCTGAGGAGCTCTCTTGAAAAAATGCGGCTCATTTCATAGTGTGCGAGTCTGTGTTTCCTCTGTTTCTCATCTCCTCTCAGGTGGTGGTGAAAATGGCGGCCTATGGCTGGTCCTGTTTGGCTGGGCCGCCCCTAACAAAAGCCAATTTAATATAGAGGCGGCCACAGATGCCATGGGCCAGACGGGGAGCCCAAGCTGTGCCTCTGAAAGGGCCTGAGCCCGGCTGGTGTGGCTGCTTAAATACTCCAAATTCAAACCCCTGGAAAAAGAGAGAGAGAGAATGGAGGCTGAAGAGAGAGAGAGAGAGAAAAGCGGGTGAAGAGAAATATTTGATATCCCACATTAGCTGGTGGTTTTTGCGGCTGGTGCGCGGGCGTAAATGTGGCTGGGGTGGCTGCTGCACAGATATCAAAGGAGGCCGACGGCGTCTGGCTGCGCTAGCGGCGGCTGCTGCAGGTGGCCCCTGGATTCAACCCTCACCACAGGGAGGCAGCTCAGCCCAGCCTCAGCTCAGAGAGAGAGAGAGAGAGAGAGAGAGGGAGGGAGAAGGCAAATACAGGATTGAAAAGAATACAAGAGATTGAGAGAAGCTGTGGTCCGGTGGTTGGCCTGGGAGGTGGATGGTAAGAGAATTAATTTACTGGGCTCCTCATGACCTGATCTGCTGGGGCACAAAAGAACCCTGAAAAACCAGGATTCAAAAAGGAGAACTCAAAAATTAAGATGATATAATATTCAACACTTCATACATTCACACAAAGTCTATATTTTCATTGACAGGGATATGACGCTGGCACTGTTACTCCTGGTTATGGTGAGCTAAAGATTATGGAAGCAATTGTGAGGGAGAATGAATTATTTAACAAAACTTGAAACAACAAAACCACAGCATGGGGCAATGCAGTGCACCAGAGCGAAGGTCCGTTCTTATGTTAAGTGAGATTATTCTGCCTTGCTGAAATATGGTATGAAAATACCATTTGAAAATGGCTGATGCTTCCAGATGCTTGATGCATATTAAATACACTGTGCTAAGATGCTGATGATATGCCTTTTCAAAGAGAACACAAAGCTAAGTGATAAAAAAAAAAAAAAAAACATTTTGTAAATTCTGAGTATTATGAATTATTAATTGAATTTAGTGGCTTAATAACTTAATAAACATCATTTGTATCTTAATCCTAACATCATGAATTTGAAAAGCTATTGTTTAATTCACCCCAAAATTTTCATTCTGTAATTATTTCCCTTCTTCATGCCATTGACAAATTTAAATATTTTGAAGAATGTTTCATATAATAAAAGTCAAAAACAACATTTGAATATATATATTTATGTCCCCCGAAAAAAAATGAAAGTTAAGTTTGAAACAACAGTTATGGGTGACTAAATAATTGTTTCTAAATAATAATAATAATAATAATAATAATAAATACACAGAATATATATATAATTATTAATAATAATATTTTTTGGGTGACCGATCACTTCAATTTATAAGAAAAATGAAAGAACGGAGGTTATGAGCTGGATTTAATTGATTAGAGAATAGGACTCAGGTAAACCAGGTTTTATTTTTTTTTATTTTTTTGGCCACATTACCATGTCTCTGAGAAAGGTTGTTGATTGTTGTTGTTGATGTTAATTGTGTGTTGAAAGCTAATGTCATACCAATCATACATGTTCTTCCATCACAGCTGTGTTCTCCTCAAAAGGCTGAATAACAGACACTGTAAAATTTCTTTTGCAAATATTATAAAGTCTCATATCACAGCTTAGAATTCGGGCAGAGACATATTTTCCTAATATATCCAAATATTTCCACAGTGCGCAACATTGAGTCTATTGGTTTGTGGCTGGGTGGAATCTAAAAATGTAAGAATTGTTGGCCACATTTCCAAATCATTCCTCAGTCACATACTACCTTTTTGTCTCTTCTCTCTTTGCTTAATTTATGGTCCTTTTTAAGGTTTGGTAATTCATAATTGTTTGACATTATTTTATATCATGTTTTAATTATGTACTAAATTGGTAAATTCTCTTTCCAGTCTAGAATGAAAGAATTTGCATTAAATTTGTATACTTTTTTCCCCCTTGCTTGTACTTTATAAGATACCGGCAGATGGGTCTCATTATCAAGGGTCACACAAAATCCTAATTAGATTATCAGAAGGTGACAATTGTTCTTTATATAGAGCCAAAAAATATTTTGTCTAAATCATACAGATGCCCCAGTTGACACGTTTATGAATGGAATCTTTTAGCTAATTGTGCAGCCAAATAGTTTATTCAAACAGGGTTTTTCTTATTAGATTAAAACAAACATTTTAAACAATGGGGTTTAATATCACAATAGCAGCGATATTCTGACTTTTCTCGCCATTTCTTTTCATAAAATAACCATCAGGTCACCCTTACAAAAGGAAAATATATTTACCAATATATTTCTTAAAATATATTGTGATATATTGTAATATATTATTTTCCCTTTTTATTTTCTAATATTTAATATATTGGAATACATTTAATAATATATTGATGATACATATATTATATAATATATTGCAAAATATACAAATGATTGCCGCTTTTAATATATTGCAATATATTGGATAAATATAAATATATATAAGAATATATACCTATATATTACATGATATTTTCCAATATATTGCAATATATTTTTGTTTCATAAGGGCAATCCTTCACATGCTAACACACTCAAATAGAGTTTTAGGGTTGCACACTCATTGCAGGCCATAATACCTGGCTCTCTGCATTAACCTTTTACAGTGATATTTAATTAAAGGTTTAAAGGGCACCCAACACCTGCACCATGCTCTGAATGCAGCCTCTGCCGCTAAGTGATGGCATGACGGAGGAGTGTGGCAATTAGCATGACCTTAAAACCGGCACGGACGCTTTCTTACCCATGCTGTGCAGAGTCTTGCCTGCCCCATGGCATGCTGGGGCGATCGAGATGGCCCCCAAGCTGACACGCTCCCCTGCAGAAGTGAGTGGAACCAGCCCAGAGGTCACTAGGGCAGCTCAGGGGCTCTGGGAGGAGGTGGGAGAGCCCCAGACTTAAAATTAACACCACTTGATTTCATCTGTGAGGTAAATCTAGCAGTGAGGGTGATGTAGGTCTATCACAGTTGATAAATGTTGTCTTAAGATTGCAATGAGAGTCCAAATCAGGCTAGTTTGGGCTGGATTTTGCGTCATCATTTACTCACCCCCATGTTGTTTTAAACCTGTATGACTTTAGTTCTATTGTGGAAAACAAAGACATTTTATGACCATACAAAATAGTCAATGGTTCAGTATTTTTCTTCTTTTCTTTCAACCTCGTTAATTCTTAATGTAATGGCAAAATTAAATGAAATATTTCACAGAATTATTATTATTTTTTTTATCTATTTATTTATTTTTTACAGAGGAAAGAAAGTCCGGAATGACATTGGGAGGGTGAGTAAATGATGACAGGATTTTCATTTTTGGGTGAACTATACCTTTATTTCTTAAAAAAAAAAAAAAAGTTTTCCAAGAACTGCATGTCCAAATTCGACAGTCCAGTGGTTCACATTTTTGCTTGCCCTGGCAACATTTTCACTCGCCCTGGCAAAAAACAAAAACAAAAAAAAACAATGGTTGCTGTTCTCACTGTTTTGTCTTATCTTATATTCTAATAGATAAGCTTATATGACACCAATTACATTTTACTTTTCTTGATTCCAATTTCAATACCACAGCAAAAACTAACAAATATAAAGTTCAACCATTAGTAAAGACAACTGAAGAGTCAATAAATAAGAATTTAACAAAATACAATCAATAGTACAATAAAATATTTTGAACAAAGATACACATTAAACAGCGCATTAGGCCATTGGGTTTGTAGGAGTTCGGGTACAGAAACTGAATAATCAGATGTAAAACAACATTGCATATTCTTCTCTCATTTATGCAATAATTTTTTTATTTAAAAAAATGTGGTTGATTCGATTGCCTATTTTTTATTACAAACAAATTGCAGATTGATTTTTAACAAATATTTATTTTATTTTTATTAAGCAAGAAACAAGAAACAAGAAAGAATGAAAATGTCTGTAGCCATTTAAAATTAGAAGCAATCAATGCATTTTATTCACAAATGCTACATACATGTATAGCGTGCAATTTTTGATTCAGATTAGTTTTTATAATTAGAAAATTTGAAGCAAAAACAAAATGGACTGAATTGTACAACATGATATCTGGATTAAACAAAAAGAGCAGATGGGCTGAATGAGAACACAAATTCATTCTGACAGCAGGTGGCCCTTCTGGAACAGCAGAGATACTGCGTTTCCTTGGTTACCACTGTAAACAAAGCAGCACTGCACTAATAAATACTACTTCACTATGCATTACAGATGCAAGATAAAGAGAAAGTGCCAAGTAAACCTTTCTGAAGACATTCTGTTCCCCTCAGAGATACATTTATATAAACCCACACCCAAATTCAATAAGATTTTCTTCCAATATTTTGTGCATCGTGAATACTGAGCTCATGCCTCCTACAGTATTTTCTCCTCTTTTTAGAAAATGATTGCAATGCAGTTTTTATGGAAGACCGGAACAGTAATCTATAATAAAAATAAAAAAATAAAAAAAAAAATGGGTGATTCTGTATATATATATATATATAAAAAAAACTCGCCAAGGCTGGTATTTTGACATAATTTTGTATGTATTTGTATGTTCAAGCGCAAGGCGGCTATGTGCGCGCTGCATTCTTGCTTGAATGCTTTAAAATCTATTGATATTTTAAATTAGCAAGGCTTTAAACACATGAAAATGATCAACTTTTGTGTTGATGCAGCATTGGCCTGATTGGTCTGTTCCAATCATCTTTAACACTGGCCCCAGGCCATCAGGCATTCCTTATTACCCTGCAATCATTGAATCATAGTGCATAAATGAAGTGGAATACTGTTGATTTGATGTTCAAGCAAAAGCATCCCCCTCACACACATCTGCCCACACCTTCCACTGCTACCCCCTGCCAGGTCAGGAGCTCTAGACCCTGGGCTAGCCCAGCCAGGGGATCATGCTGTGCTAATATTTCTGTTAGCTTGAATGGTTCACTGACATGTTGTTTATTTGGATTAGCAAGGATTTTTTTTTTCATTAAAATCAATACGTGGCACAAGAATGGGAAAGCATTGATTGAAATGCAAGGCTTAGCATCGGTATAACGCACCAATCTGTGTTGACATGAAGAGGATGTGTTGACATTGTTGTGGTGGAGTGGATAGCCTAAGAGCAGGTAAAGGAGAATGGAGAGGGAATAAAGGTGGTTTGCTTCTCTTTCAAGTGGACATCGCATCTGCGAAAGATAGATGTCTATATAGCTGATGGCTCTAGGGTCTGTACTAATTATATATATAGATATGGATGATATAGATAGATATATGACACTGATCCAAACCGCTAACTCACAAGTTCACTGAAATAATCTGTGTCATTTGTTTATTTCTGTGAGCAGGAAACACTGGTGCAAAAGATGCAATGAACTAATATCATCTAATAAGATGATATCTGATGAAACTGCACATGGATGCACAAGTTTTCTAGCACTGAACAAATTTGTAGGATTTCAATCAAATTAAATTCAATGCAATTCTAAAATCTCCTTTTCCCATATGTAATGAAACTTTGAATGCCAGAACACCACACATATTACATTTCAATGTTGAAATGAAGGAACGCAAGACCCAGAGGAACAGGCCTGTTCAGCTAATCAATTCGACATCATTTAAAACACTGACCAAAATGACACACACTTTGATTCATGCTGGTTGTGAGGATGTACGGCAAAAATTAGAAAGAAAAGGAAATGCATGGTGAAATGGAGTTAGTACTGTTTTAGAATAAACATGAAGGCCAAACAGCTTTCCGCGGATCACTTATCGTTTCGCTGCACCATGGGACAAGGTAATGAAATCTAATCAGAGCTAAATGGAAGCTAAGTGGAGGGGGAAAAGTTGAATATTCACGTTCATTTGGATGACAGCTGGGGGAGCCCAGTCATTCATCACACATTGATATTCATTGCATTCTGTAACTCTCTTCTCCACTCCTTCCTCCTCTGCCTTGACAATCAACAGCCTTAGCACCTATTTTTTTTTTTTTTAATTAAAGATGTGATTGCAAAGGTGAAAACTTCATTTGCACACATGCAGAGGGAAAAAAAGAAATAGGAAGGGTCATAAGGAGAAAAGAAAGACAAATTAGTCCAAACTAACTGAAAATTATATTTTAATTATATTCAAACTAATAATTAATTAACAGTTTAGACAAAGAATATTAGTGTCACGCCATTGACCAAGAACACAGGGAGCATCAAGTTTGGTCCAGTAACCCTGAACCTGTTGTGGTGCTTGAATTCAGAAGCACTCTCCATGCACGACAAAGGTGAAGCAGGTAGGGAATAATGGGTTGATTTCAGATTCAGTCCTGGTTCTCCTCTCTGCTCAGGCCCCCAGGCTTCACTCTCTCTCTCTCTCCCCCTCATCTCAGCTAGCTGTGCTGTAGGACAGGCTTATCTTGAGAGGGACCTCTGTGTAGCCAAAGGATCCTGGCCTGCCCTGATTAAAGGAGCACTGCTTTTTACCCATGCTGAGGCTAGATCAATGCTGAGATGCTTTCAGCCTGCCTATATGAATTTCAATATTTCCATATCTTAGTTCTCGCCTTGTTGCACTGTTAGATCATTATTAGGGGAGCTGGCCCTACTCAAGCTGTGTGCCATTAAGCAAATGAAGCTGGCCTGGTGAGGATGAGTGGCGTCTTGTTCTCTTTACTTTTTTAACAGGGCACTAAAGAGCTCTGTCATCTTTATCTTTTATCTCAGAGCTCATCGGTTCTTCTTTTTTCCAATGACCTGCAGATGTGGCATCCCTCTCTAGAAAAGAAGCCATATTATTTTTATGCTTTCCCATGAGTCATTCTGTTTAATGTTTAGCTGTGGCAATACCCAATAAACTGCCTACTCAATCTAAGCATTGTTTTAGGGTTATTTTGTAAATAGATTTTGTGTTAGCTCTCTGAAGCCAAGCATTCCTTGTATCAAATATCATTTCTAGAGCATAGAATAGCATACATGTTAAAATAATCAGGGTATTAACACTAAGCCAATGACCTTCGTTGGCACTGTTTTTGCCCAGTTCTACAAGTTTGAGATTAGCATTGTGGCAAATGTATTAAATGAGGCAAGCACAGCTTTTGAAAGTGGATTTGTGAGTACAATGGAAAGTATTTCAATATGGAAAGTCTCTGGCTTGTCTGCCCCAAAATACCATGTTATTGAGTCTGATCCATCAGCTTAATTAGGTTTATGTAAGTACTCTTTATTGCATTAGTATTAGAATGTATGCTTTTGACTTTATTGGTTACTTGGCATACTTTAGATGTTCTGTCAAGTGTAAGTTTGCTGTAAAACCGTTCTTATCTAGCAGCATTTTAATTGCTGTGTCTCTCTGAACTGCCAAAAAGTTCTTCTAGTTAAAATTGCAAATTTACATCCTATTTGCTACCTCAGTTTAAATTCAAGGCATTTTCAATTTAACTCTGAATGGTGCACAACCCTGATGGAGACACCTGTACGTCTCCAGCTGCAGTCTTTGGCCGATAGCCCGACTTCTAGGTTAATTTGGTTTGGCTTCCCACGTCTTAACCAAGTGTGCCATCCAACCTCCCAGCAGTCTAAAGAAAACCTGGACTCAGGTCAAGCCCTAAGCAGTTTAGTATTGGAAATCCTCACCGCTGCTCTTGACATGTTAAAAAGGCCATTTTCATCTTTTGTCCAGAGAAAAGCAGGGGGAAAGGACTCTCTGTAGCTGTAAATAGCGTAAACATCCAGGTAATAGAGGCTCTTTTGTGTTTCCTGGCCATGGTTGTTACCTTGTTATCTATGGCTTTTATGTTAATAATCAGACACTCACCATCTATGCCAACTGCGTGGGCTACCTTTTTATATGCGCAATTGCTATTTTGTCGAGCTTGTTGAAAAGGGGGCGAATCTCAAAAAAAAAAAGGGAGGGGTATCTTTGCCCCTGTTACCTGAGGGGATTTTACCCCACCCTGCCCAATTTTCACCTACCTCTGTTTACTTGCAGTCCTCTCCATATGTCACAACATTTACATGTATTTCCTTTTGCTTCAATTTGTATGTGTTAGATAAGGGGAAAAAAAAACCTAATAGAAGTGCAGTCCCCCTGCAACCACTAAAACCCCTCCGCTGGCCAGCCAATGGCCGTTCACGGCAGAACAAACAAAAATCAAATGGGAGCTATGCTTTTAGCTTTTAATTCTAGCCCCAAAAGTTTCCAGCTGCTTCCATAATTATTACCCTTTAAAGAATGGGAAAATGGTGGTTTAATTCACACGGTGGCTCTTTTTGTCTCTTTCTCCCTTACTCCCTGCCTCATTCTCTCCTTCCTCCACTCTCCACCCCAAACCACAACAGGTAAGCTCTACTGTTAAATGGAGGCCTTTTTTTGTCATTTGGTTTGAAAACCCTCTGGCCTGCCCAGATTATTCTTAGTTGGGTCTCTGTTTCCTGTCGGTATGAAGGAGGTGCACCTTGTGCACAGGGAGAGGAACAATATTGCCTTGTCCCAGGTTCCTCTGACCCCCTGCACTGCCTGTCAGTCTGCAATTGTCATGCAAGGACCCCTTTAGAAACAAAAGGCTTCGATGGGCTTTGTGACCCACCAGGACCCCAGTATTGTTATTGAGTCCCCTCTGAGTATTTGCTCTTGAGCCTATTTCTCAATCTGTAAGACCTTGATGCCGATGGTTTTGTTAATCTGAGGAATATAACTTTAGTAGGTGATCTGCTTTGAGTTGTGGCACCATGTGGGGCTGATTTACATCAAAACTGATAAAAAGCCACCATAAAAATATGCTGAATTAATGAAGATGGCGTATGTTTCAGCTGGATGGTGTGTATCTGTAATGTCCTGTAATTTTATTAGTTTGCTTACTATATATCAGTGTGTATTTAAGGAGTTTGGGGTCAGTACATGTACACAGGGAGACATAGTCCTGCAGTATTGTTAAAGCCTGGGTGATGGATGGCTGTGGTTGCACATGATCCCAGGCCCTGCTGGAGAGGGCACAAAACAACTCGGCTTCATATTGTCCTTGTTCTGTGTGACAATGGGTCACTTGTGGGTCTGACACTCATCACCTGTTAGTCAGCTTCATTCGTATGAAAATACCACCCTGCCACAGTAGGTGCTTTTCCCTCCAGGCCTATATGTTTATTTAGACAATGGTGGCCATTACTAAGTGACACTTGTAATTGAGAGCTTTCCATATCATGCAGAGGTGGATGTCTTTCAGAGATACAACCTCCCACTGAACTTCTGAGGTTATAGGCAAACTGAATGTTACTTAACTATCTAATATTGTAGAAAATCATAGAATAGCATCGTGTGTAAAGTTCAGCCAAAAATACACCATAATATTAATAAAATAAATACAATATATATATATATGTATTTATATATATAATATATATGTGTGTGTGTGTTTATTTATATTATTAATGCTAAAAAATTTTTTTTAGTATTATTAATATTATTATTATTATTATTATTATATTATTATTTTATTATTATTAGCAACAAAAATAATTTTAACAATAACATTAATAATAATAATAATAAATTAATATTAATAAATTAATAAATTAACATTGTATGGGTCAAAATTTGAGATTTTTCTCTTATACCAAAAATCGTTAGTAAATTAAGTAAAGATCATGAAAATATTTTGTAAATTCTCCACTGTAAATTGGAGTTTTGTGATTTTTTTGCATCCTCAGAATACAAATTTTCATATAGCTGTATCTCGGCCAAATATTGTCCTATCCAAACAAACTATACATGAATCTCAAATTTGAAAAATTGACACTTAAGACTGGTTTTGTGGGTCACATTTGGCATTGTCTCCCTGATCTCCTAGGTGTCTGAAAGTATTGCATGTAGCTTTCATAAGAGCAAACATCTGCTTGTAATAGTGGTTCTTCTCCAGCGAGATTGAGAGGAGTTAGGCTGGTGGAGGTGGCTGACAGCATCCCTGGCCCTATTGTGCCTGGCAGATGTGGAGGTGTCACAGTAGTGATGTATTGTTTACACTCACCTGTCTGCCACGTCCTTCAGCATCAGGGGTATAGGCCCGGGCGATGGGAAAGGGGTGGCAGCCCTGCCACATGGTTAACAATATCTTCAGGTGCGTGTATGAACAACGGCGACAAATGTGTCAAACATGGATTGTTCACACAGCAACATTCACAGGTGTGGGGATTTTTTCAGCGAGGGCAGGTTTTTGCCATGTTTTGTATATATGCCTGGAGTGTGTCTGTTTCGTCTCTGTGTTGCCAGTGGCCACTGAATGGCCCGTGCCTACGGCGTAATTAAATTCTTTTGTGAGGACGGAAGTGTTTTTGCAAATGGAGTGTATTTTGCACAACTTTTCATGTTCCTGCTGAGAAAATTAGCATGTTAATGAGCACGTTGTTTACTCAAAAATGTGAGGGAGATTTGTCTCTTATTTCTCTCACCTCATACAAAATTTACAAATTAATAGCAAAAAGAGGAAATAAAATATTCAGCTATGATTCCGTGACAGCTAGCAAAGCCCCATTTTGAATGGACCAACCCCACAGTGTGTTCCTCCATGCCAGAGTGACTAAACAAAGCTGTTACGCTGTCCAGTTCGAGCATGCATCCATGAGTAATACAGTAATATACCAAGACAAAAACGGAACAACAATGTTCAGTTTGACTGACATCTCAGTTAAGATGATGTCCGCTTGATTAGAATCTCTCCCAGATCCATATTTACTTGATTCTGGTATATAGAGAGAGATGACAACCATCATGTTTTAATCCGCTGCATCGCTCCAGAGTCATACGCTATTCCATTTTAACTACTTCTGCCTGGGCTATTCTCCCCATTGTTGATTTATTCATTATTAACAACCGTTCCCCCCTTTCAGATCAATGTTGCAAAGAGGCCCCCTAAAAATGTGGATGGGAGCTCTCTTCAAAGTGTCCATGCTCGAGTATTCAGCCATCTGTGCTCAGACGCACAGCAGTATCTGCATTAAATAGCCCCCTTAGTAACAAGCCACGGAAAAGCTATCTGGCTCCATGATACGTTCAAACCTCATTGACTGTGAAGGGAGACGCATCAAAACTGTTCTGTGTTGCTATGGCAATGGAGACCTCAATAAGTTAATCTTTGCTATTTCTTTCTCCTTTTTTGTGCCCGACACATTGGTAGTCAAATGTTTGTGTGTGTGTGTGTGTGTGTGTGTTTGTACTATTCACAGGGCTTGTGCCCCCTCCCCATGTCAGTAGTTTCGTTATGAGTCATTGCAGATGGTTCTTCATGGCAATTAGCATCTAAAAACGTGTCAAAATACATATAGTACTTGCGTTTTAAAATACTGTATGTTTTAAGTCTTACAATCATGCTGGTTTGCTTCAGTCCACATGTAACAGTGTGGACTGCTTCTTGTAGTTCTGTAAATAGCATCTTTGAGTAGAATGCAGTGTGGGAATACAAATGTGGCTGTGTATTTGAGTGTAGTAAGGCTGAGTTTGATCGGATGTGCTTCGAGGAAAGTTTTCTTTGATCCGAACACTACCAGGGTGAAGTCGTGAATGGACGTACACTCAAGGAATATCAATGCAGCGCTAGCCGTCTCCGTTTCTGACCGCCTGCTAGCATGTGCTAATTCACAACATAGCTCAGAAAACTGGGTATCTGAAATCCTGAGCCTCAAATTTCACGTTTCATTCTTTTCAAAATCCACACCTTTATATTCAAATGCCGTCTGACTGCTGACAGTGATGAGGCTGTGATTTTAAATAATATTGTGCTAATGCACGGCTCGTGAAAGCTGGGATTTATTGCTTTTCTAATCATTCCGAGTGTTGTTAGCTGTCGTGATGTGTTGCGGCCTCTGTCGAACACAGCTGCGCTAATGTAATTCTGCTGAGATGAAAGGGACCGGCTGGGTAGTGTGGTTTACTGTTGCTGTGAAACATGGACAGAACGTAGCCAATTAGATCTGCTAAAGTGACATGATCAAGCAGAAATACTGTGTGTGGCTTTTTTTAATGGCTGATGCCGGATCACTTTAATGGCTGCCATGTGCCATGTTTGGTTTGGCCGGTTTCCCGCAAGATGTTGCGCTTGTGTTTTGTGGCTTTTAGGATTGTCAAGATTTCTCTCATGTCATGTTTAATGTTTCTCACTGCTGTTTGTGAATGTGGACAGACACCTCATGATTCATTTTGACAATATAAGACAAGACAAGACTTTCAGCAGTGAAACGAAACAGCATGCACATTTCAGAGAGTTTCCACTATTGTTATTTATTTTAAACATGAGGCATTTCATAGCCTAATGGGCTAGTTCACCCCAAACTGAACATTTTGTGAAAATCATGTCATTACAAACATTGCATTGTGAAACACAAATGATGTTTCGATGAATAAAAAAAAAAAAAAATACAATAAAATGAAAAACAAGAAGACATTTCTCAATAAATTTCCTTTTATGTTCCACAGACGAAGGTTGAGTAATATGACAGAATTTGTATTTTTCGGTGAACCATCCCTATAAATCTTTTAAGAAACAGTGATAAAATTGTGGTCAAAAGGGTCACTGCCTCTCAAATGTGTGCGTATATGTTTTGTAGAATTAGAGCAAAGACCTCCATTCGAAACATAAGTGCCAGGTAAATGCATTCGATATTATGGCCCTTGTCTTTGGGGGGTGGGGGGGGGGGTGACTCAAGAGCCCTCTTGCCCCATTGTGCCCTATTTAAAAGGGTTTGTGATGAATGTGAGAGAGCCTCTTTCCCCCTACTGCTCTCCCCTGGAAATGGAGATGTAATGACATTTGCAGTTAAAAGGAGCTCATTCACAGTTTGTACAGTTTAAGAATTCAAATGAAGTGTTTTCTCATGCTGTATTGCCTGAAGGAACAGGCGAGAGAGGAAAGCAGATTTCTGAGGATTAGTTCTCCAGGTTCCCTTTATTATGTTAAGAGTCTATAGTAAATGGTGATGGAGGGAAAAGTGAGGTAAAGTAAAGGTTGTGTGTTGGGAGGGGGCACGTAGTCTCCTCTGCATGATAAAAGTGATATTGGACACAGTTTACACACACACACACTGCCACACAAATGTCAGAGTGTGCTGCAATGAAGTGGTTCACGGCCATTGGCAGTGAAACACCTGTTTTCAGCAGAAGAACAGCTCCTGTCACCCCCTCCAGCCCTTGGTTTGTTTTTGGTAAATAGAGACCTGTGAAGGGAAAGTGAGTGACATTTGGGAGAGCCTCAACTTTTAATTGTGCTTAATTTGTAAGATGTCACAACAGAGATCACAGTTGGCTTAAGTCTGCACTGTTAACCTGCATGGGAAGCAGAATATATATATATACATATATAATATTTGAATGGCGGTTTTTTATAACTTCCTCTCACTCAGTATGACTTCCAAAATGCAGTGGGAATTTCTTAGTGCAGGATCATTCAAGCAGAACGATATTAAGTTCCCTAGTTTCGTCTCCAACGTGCATATCACGTTTCCACCAGGCCTGCATCTTGTTCCGCCCTGCCTTCCCGCAAATCTCTGGGTCTTTTTGAGATGTCAGGCTGTAATTAACTATTCCCATTGCTACCACAGTCTTACCTGAGCTCTTCTCCAAGATATATGGGCCCAGAGATCTGCCGTGCCACCCACCACACTGTTTCCAGCAAATATCTCCACATGACAATGAGCGACTCTGAAGAAAATGGATAAGAATGAGCGTATATAGCGTTTTTTTTTTTTTCCACCTACACTGTCTATCTCTCAAACATGATTATTTACATGAGAGTGAACATAGCTTTTACCTGATAAGCTTGAGCTGTAAAGGTAAAGCCTTTATTATCTCGGCAGGCAGCAGAAGGTGTCACATTCATTGGAACAAACACACATGCTTCTCAAACCATGGGAGACAAGATCAGTGACAAATTAATGGCCAAGATGCCAAGGTCAGTGTCGTGCCCCCATACGCGTGGGCTTGTCAAGGTGAGGAGAGTTTCATATGCACACAGACCCACACGTCTTTTCTTTCAGCCACCCCGAAGGACTCATCTCACATCTGTCATATCATCACGGGGGCATCAGGACTGATGTGTGTGTTTATAAAGACTAGGTGTTGTCAGTTAGCTGTCAGCTCTGGGAATAACAGATTAGGCCTTTTTTATACATCGCCACTGTTGCAAATTCTAACCTCCCTTGGAATGAGATCCAGGAACTCATTGTTTGTGGATGTGAATGTGTGTGTGGTGGAAGGGCCGTTGCTAATGAGGGATGTTTTGAAAACAGTTAAAGCCCTAATGATGCTGCTGCAAGAGCAAAGCCTCTTCCGGGGGCCGTGTTTTAAGATGGTTTGGGGCTGTGGAAAAAATTGTTTCACCCGATTTAAGTCTGCCGTTCCTGTTGTTAAAATATTGGGTTTAGAGGCTAATACAAAGATGAGGAGGTGAACAACCCTGGCATATGTGTGTTTTTGAAAAAAAAAAGAGTATTAAGCTCCTTAAATAGCAGCTCTGCGAGTTCTCCATTTTGTCTCAAGAGCACTTAATTGTCTGTATTTGGCAAATTTACCAATTCCTGACTTGTAGCCTCACTTGAATGTCTTTGCATTGCTAAATAAGACAAAAGAAAGGCCTAGATGCAGAACAAAAACACACACACGCATGCAAATATATTCAAAATCCATAGTGGCTGAATTAAACATGCCAAGAGAAAGTTCCCCACCGACAAATTTTGAGATTTTAGCTGCGCGTAGATCCGTCTGCCAGCCAATTTTCCGTCAGGAATCTCATTAGCAGATGTTTTTGGCCACAACACACACACACCTCAGTGTGATCTGGTGAACCCTAAATTTAACAAGCGCTTACCAGAGCAGACGAGTTAATGAAAGGAAATTACCTTTTCTGCCAATTTCCCCCTTCTATTCAGGTGCTTTTTTTTTTACTTTGCAATTTAAAATGACAGATACTTTTATTTTGTACTAAATTAACTGATAAATCTTTCCAGTGTTTCATTATTTCCGGGAAGCACATGTCTTAGGTATTAACTGTGGTCAGATGATCTCATTTATATCTCTGATGACCTGCTTTCCAAGACTTATTGCAGACTTTAACATTTCTGAGGTGTAAGTTTAATGTCTGCTAGTGAAATTTTGTATTCCCTTTATTTATTTGTTTATTTTTTTTATTTCACTTTCATGTGCATCCTTTTTTGTCCTTACTGCTTTTGAATTGTCAATATATTGAATAATTGTCCTTGAATGGTTATTGTTCAGTCTTGGCATCTATTCTCAACTAAAACTGAAATCTGTTTGCTTAGTTATTTTAGAAGTCCGCAATACAGGATGAAGTTATTTACACCACTGTCAACTGTTCCCTGCATAGCAACAAATCCAATGATTTCCACATAAGAGCAGTGGGGAGACTCGGGTAGACGGCTCCTCCAGAGCCCGCTGAAGTGAAGCTGTAGTTGGGTATGTTGGCTGGTCTCGCCCGGCCGCCCCACAGCAGGTTTGAAGCCTCTTCTATCTTTGCCTCCAATCAATAGAAGGGCTGCTCCCCCTGCTGCCTGTCTCACGCAACAACTTCCTCTTCCCTTACCCCTTTCAATGGCACACTTCACATTTCCTCTTATTTAATCCCTATTTCTTTCTCTCTCTCTGCAGTGAAACAGTCCGGATGGTCCTGATGATACGTGTTTGGTAGTGGCTGACATGAGGAGAGGTCTATCAACAAAGTCTTTTAGGCCCGTGGTGAGACAGAAACCCATACAGGAGGCCTTTTCCTACAGCTGCTGCGTTCCGGCTCTGTAGCTCTACATTTGTGGGATAAATTAACTCATACTGATGCTTGCTTAATTCAATCTCCTGTTAGAAATGTTTCAGCGTGCCAACATAATAACTGTAATCACCTTGTCATCAAGTCCCATTGAACTCAATCATCCGCCTCTGAACTGCATTATTCCCGTGTTTGACAGCCTACAGAGTCTTCATGTTACTTTGTGTTCATCTGATCATCCTTGAGAGCTTTAAATGAACTTTTTTTTAGACCTTTTCACTGTGGCAGCACATATCCCATGTTATTTTACAAATGGTCAGTTGTCATACTCTTAATTTTACTTGATCAAAGCCTCAAATTAAGCCGCTCTCTGCTGGTAGGCTGTGCTTTCAGTATGTGTTGTGATAATGTGCGAAAGGAACATTTCTAAAGCTGTTAATTAGAATTTTCCCAGAATTATCTAGCGAACAGTGCTAAAAACGCAAGACTGTATATATATATATATATATATATATATATATATATATATATATATATATATATATATATATATAGTTGTAAAGATGTTAGAATTTATAAAACTCACAGTAACATTTTCACACTTTGACTGCGCAGTTTGTCCAATGTATGCCTTTGCATACTCAGTATATTTGCATGCACTATAAAAGTTAGATTTCAATTAAAAGAAAATTAATCTTTTTTTTAAAAAAAGCTAACAGACCTAACTACATTCTGCATTTAAAAAGTTTGAATTCAAGATAAAAAGCAAAGATGCATTAAATATGAATCAACTGCAAAGACATTCATAATTTTGAAAAAATATATATTTTTCAAATAAATGCTGTTCTTTTGAACTCTCTATTCATCAAATAATCTTGCATCATGCATCATGGTTTCCACAAAAATATTAAGCAGCACAACTGTTTGCAAAATTGATAAGGAATGTTTCTTGAGCAGCATTTTAGAATGGTATCTGAAGGATCATGTGACACTGAATACTATAGAAATTCAGCTTTGCTATCACAGGAATAAATTACATTTCAAAATATATTAAAATGGAAAGTATTGTATGTTTGACGTTTGTTTATTTCAAAAACATAAAAAAAAAAGAATATAATGACTAATGAGCCTCCAAAGTTTTGAACCATACACATATAAATCAAACTTCACTTGTTCTTGGGATTGTGTGCTTTGCTTAAAAAAAAAAAAAAAAAAAAAAAAAATGCCTGATGTGTATTTAATCCTTCAAATATTCAAGTACACGTTGTGTCATGTATTATAATGGAGCAATTTAACATTCTGACTGATGAACACAGTGCTGGATCTTCTTTTAATTACACTTTTGTTCTCTTTAACAGAAGAATGATGGTACGATAGCTCTGACATGCTGTCCAGACCCCAATCCATTGATTGTGTCACAATAAGCCCCAAGTGGGAGCTTATTTGGGCCTGGCTACAGCATACGGGTGTGTTAGGGAGCACAGGGTGGTCCTGTGGACCAGGGAGGGCAGCTAACAGAAGTAAACAGGACTCAGCAGGCGTAGTGTTTGTGTTTACTCTGCTGGAGAGGAGGCCATTAGAGCAAACAGCCAGCGTTTCTTCACATGTTGCTGAAAATCACCCCAACCTTCATTCACTCCTGTTTGGCACTACTAACACCCAGCCAGTGTGCCCAGATGGCCTCGCTTTCCAGATCTCTCACTGTTTCTGCCCTCTCTCCCCTCCCTCCCTGCGCTGTGGCGTCATTAAAAGTGTCTGTGAGCGGGAGGTGTAAAAAAGGGTGCCGAGAGAGGGAGCAGAAAACAATTTAGTGGCATTTAAAGATAAAGTCCTCCCCCTATTTACATGGCCTATCTAATCCAATCTAGGCTGTGTCTGCATTTTTAATTTGCACATTGAAGCGAGCTTCAGAGAGGAACCTAGGCTTAATTAGTTTAGTTATCTCCCCTCATGAATGGATAAAGTTCCCACACTGCTGGTGTTTCAGATGAAGCCTAATTGGATTTTGAGGCCAAAAACAAAAGGAGTAATAAAAGAAATGAGGGTTAGATAACAGAGGAAGATTGAATTGATAAAGTGAAAGGGGAGTGAACTGTAGTCACAGCTGAGGAGAGAGAAAAGATGTGGACGAGATCCTTGTTTGAGGTCAAAACCAATGTAAGAGGGTCAGTGACATACGAGGGAAAATCTTTAAAAGAATGAAAAAAATTAATTGGAAAATCTTAAATTTACTCTTTTCTTATTGGTTTCATGTGGTATAAACAAGTACAAAGACTGTGAAGATGTGCAAAAGATGTATAAAAATATATTTTCAAATATATGTGAGAAATCTTAATCATGATTTCAAATCAAAGTTAGTATATAACATTATGTTAAATAAATTCAATATGTTATATAAATGGATAAATATTTAGATATTTGGAAAGTCTCTGTGCATGACATTGTACGCTTGAACTCACACTACCTTTCTAATATTTAAATATAAATGATTTTTATTAATATTTTAAATACATTTTTCTTGTCATAAATTTTTGTCTTTTAATTGGCCTTTATCTTAATTATTTCAGGAGAGTTGTATGTGATTTTTCCGATGTTTTCTATATTACTGAAACAGTTTGCATTTTAAATTACACAAAATTTAGACCACCCCCTCAAGACCCCTCCAGGGGTTTCAGTGCAATTTGCCAGAAATTCCGCATTTGAATATAAAATCCAGGCCTTTAAGAAAAGTAAGCCCACATTCGGTTTTAAAGCTGAACCAGTCTTTGCCAGTATACCGTAATAATACAATTTCGTTCAGTTAGAGCAAAAGTGTCAGCAAGTTTAAAAATCATCATTTTTAAATAGACAACTGAGCCTGAGTAAATCAATTATTGAACATTTCCCTTCATAGTGATCTCTGATTCGAACAAGGTCAAGGGAATTATTAATAACCTTCTGTTCTCTTTCACAGACACGTTTACAAATTAGCACTTCTCACAGGCCTGGGACCTGCTTTATGAAGCCGAGTTTTTCGGAGCAGCCTGGAAGTGTGAAAGAGTTCCAGAGGGCAGAGCATTTGGAGAAGTCTAGATAATGAGATTCTTTTGTTAATGCCATTGAACTCGATTCAATTAGTGAAAAGGGCCCATGTTTATGACTATTGCGTGCACAGCATATGTGTGTTTCTATGTGTAATTGACTTTGTCCTCTCAGAGTAAACTTTTAGCGGTTTGAGACATTCAATGTTATTGTCAATCACCAATGAAGAGTCAAGTATGTGTGTGCCTTTTCTATTTCTGAAGATTTTTTTTCTTTTTCTTTTTCTTTTTCATTTTTTTTTATTTTTATTTTTTTTTATTTTTTTGTAGCCAACTGAGCTAGTTTGGGGCTGATCTTGTGTGATGTATAGATTAATTAAATAAGCATATTGATTCCTGTTCTGGCAACACAGAGTCTGGGGTTTTAATTAGCCTACGCTTGAGTGTGTTAAAATTCCTGTCTTATCTGTGTGGAACCAAGTGGAACTGAATGCATGAGGGCTGCTTATCAACTCAAAATCTCCAATAACCTTTTTTTCCCTTGTTTGTTTTAGTCAACTCAAGCCTCAAACTTTATTGTAAGTGTATAATTGATATGCAAACACATATGACCTGAATCCAGAAACATTTTACATCAAATGAAACATAAATGTGTGAATTTTCTGAAATGCAATAACCTAACCATTCTTCCTTTTCATTTCAGATGATGATCTCCACATCTTAAGTGAGCTAGGTTTATAATATCCACATTGTGTTAAGGCATTTATTGTCTCAAATGTCTTATATCTACAGCTTCTGATTTGAAGGTTTGTTGGGAGCCATCCGTCTCTCTTGGCAGCAAACAAGTGCGACGGAACGTTTTTGCGCACATCCAAGAATCTTCAGTCCTGCCTACTGATACCTCGATCTGGTCGCACTCATACATTTTTTTCACCATGCTGTGATCAAAGCTCACCACTGTATTTGTGTTCTGTTGTTATAGCCAAATTTGTAACATGAAAACCTACTTAAAAATTATGATCCATCCTATATCAGGCTTACTGTTGACATGGCTTTTTCTGTGTGGGCTTTTAACATGATTGATTTATTTTGTTTAAGTGGGCAGGAAGGTGCAGGAATGTTTGGTGCTGTAGGCATGTCAGTGGGTGATCCACATTCATATGCCGTGCACTTGTCTCAATAGTGCAGCCAGGTCATGCAGCCGTTTTCTTCTTCTTATTTTTTAGAGATAAATATGAGCTAAAGACACTTTTACATCACTGAAAAAAATAAATAAAAAAAATAATAATAATAAAAACTTTCTTCAATGAAAAACCTCCAAGCCAGCATCCTTGTAGTGTAAGTGTTGCAATACTGTGTTTTAAGAAGAGGGACATTCTCTTTCTGTGTGGCCAAGCTGTTCTTTTTCCTGTTGACTCAAGTAGACTTACCATGCTTGTGATTCTCACATCGATTTCCCCAGCAGCTGATCGCTGAAGACCATCTTACCAAAGCTTTGTTGCCTTTCATGTCCCTTAGTCATGGGTTATGTTAGCATAATGCTAATGCACGGTTTAGTCTTCTTATTTGCTCTGGGGGTCTTGTGAGGTGAAGAGAAATATTCCTTCAGTTCCACCTGCACCTGCAACAATGGACAAAAAATATTTTGGAAGAATTTTTAGGACCAGCTGCTGTTTAATATAACACTTGGTTGTATGAGTTTAACCAAATCAATCAATTTCATTAAGAAATTTATTTACGGCCTGTTTATTTAATGTATTTTGGTATATTGTAGAACTGAAACTCTTAGGAAAAAAAACTTAAAGATTACTTGAGCACCAAATCATGGGAAGGATCTTGTGTGAAGACTGGAGAATTCAGCTTTGCCATTACATGAATACATTGCATCTTATTTTAAATTGTATAGATATTTCGAAATACTGTTTTTATTGCATTTTTAATCAAATAAATTCAGCATTGGTGAGCAAAAGTGACATCTTTCAAAAGCATTACAAAATGTTATCTATCAATTTTTCAACAGGTAGTATAAATATATTATTTATTTATTTATTTATTTATTTGCCATGTGGCAGAAGACATGGATTTCAGTGCCTGAGTACTATGGATAATTTGATGTTTTCCTTTAAATTAAATTCCATTTAAAACTCAGAATGCAACTATAAACACTTTCTTGTCACACTTGACTGAAAAGGTCTACCCAGATGGGAGAGTTAGCGCATCCAAGAGGCCAGTGTTTAATTACATTATTTTAAAGCTTCTGCCACTTACTACTACTATAGAGACACAATGACCACCCTGTCATGTCTGCGACTCCAAACACACACTCATTTAAATTGCATTAGTGTTCATCAAAAACAAGCACCCTATCTATTCACTGATGTCCATTGTCTCTTGATTTGGTTCAGACTCACATGATGCTTCACAGTGGTTGAGTGAGCAGGAACAGTCTGTTCTCCCAGAAAATCTCCTAAAAAGCTTTTTAATTACGCCAAGCAGTGTTGGCATCCATACATTCTAAACTACCCATCCCAATGTCTTCATCCTTCAGAATGTCCCTATAATGACCAGGGTGCTATGTCTTTCTTCCTTTCTTTCTCATTTTAGCTCCACAGTGGCTTTTTGTTTTGTCCTTTCGAATAGCCTGTGCCAAGCTTTTGCTCATTAGAGAGTTTGGTGGAGTGTGGCAGGGTCCATTCAAGCCCTCCAGCTGCAGAGTCTTTCACCTATTCCCTGAAAGAATTTAAGGTTGCTCTGCTGGTCGGTCTGTTTATCTGGCAGACACTGAAGGGACAAACATCCAGTCCCAGTTGCACCTGTTCCCCAGTGTACACGCAAAAAGCCAACTCATTAGAGCTGGAGGCCATTGTGGGGCATCTTTTAGGAAGAGGTGAAGTGGAAAGGTCCAAACTACTGTGGGCAGCAGGAACTCAAACCTCTATTCTGCGTTTGCACAGAGGAGCAGGCATGACCCAGAGACAGAACGGTTATTAATCGCTGCCGCAACCTGTGCTAATTGCTGTTATTTACTGCACCGTTGCTCCTGCACTTTTGCACAATGATCTTTTATGTGGTGAAGTCGTGGCTTTGTGAGTGATTGACTGATGCAGCTGTGAATGGAGGCCTGATTTGTTTTCATTTTGACTGGTGCAGGGCTATTTTGAACATGTAGGCCTCAACTGTGTATATCAATTTTCATTGCATGGGTGACCAAGGGTTTGTTGGAGCTAACTGGATTTAGCCTCTCTGCCATCGCAATGCTGAAGCAAAACAGGTCATGCTTCATGTGTGGCATCACGGCTATGCTGTTTGTCATTCTGTGTCGCTTTTTCACACTCCTTGACCCCTTGAACTCCCTTCAGGGACAGACCCCCAAGTAAACTGACCCTCTTTGGTCGGCACTGGCCAGGTGGCTCCTGACAAGCGCTGACAAAAACAGGAAGCATACCTCTGGACACGGCAAACCCCAGTGGGGCTGTCTGATTGGATGCTGACTCAGCTACTGCTGCCCAGGAAGTCCTGACCCAGAGAGTGTCCAGGGACAAGATGGCTGAATGAATAATGTGTGTGGAAGCAATGTTAGAAACAATTAATCAACAGGTCTGTTCAATACTCCGAATGGTGGGAGATATTCTGTATCTGGTCTTAGTTTAAAGTTGCAGGAAACAAACCTAACCAGATTTCCATTGATGTTGCCAGCTTTAGATTAAAAACGTTATGAAATATCAAAATTCACACATGTGCCACCATTTTTTTTTCTTTATTTTTTTTTATAATTTGTGATTGTTATATTACCAATAAAAAAATTGGGGTCAGCATAATAATAATAATAAAAACGTGTATTTATTCAGCAAGGATGAATTAAACTGATCAGTTAAAGGAAGAGTAAAAATATGAAAAATAAATAAAATGTTTATAATGTTACAAAATTTAGAATTTAAATCTATCTATCTATCTATCTATCTATCTATCTATCTATCTATCTATCTATCTATCTATCTATCAGGTCCTGTCCTTTCTGTTTTTTCATGGTTCAATGTCTCGTTGTTTGTGTTGTGTTTGAGCACATGGCTCTGTCTTTGTTTGAGTTGGCCATTTGCTCATCTGTTCCAATCACCTTGTTACCAGTTAACACTCCCTCTCATTTAGTCCTTGGGTCCTCATTAGTCAGAGTGTTGTCACTTGTCTCTTATGTTGTTTGCTGCCTTTATATTGTGAGCTCTTATGACTTCTGCTTAGTTCCTAAAAACAGAGTTCAAGCTAGTGCTTTTCTTGTCACTGCTAATTATCTGTATTGTTTTATCCTCTAGCTATACTGTAGTATTGGTTTATTTTAGTTTTGCCTCTTCGGTGTCTTGTCCTGTCTTTCCTTTCCTACCCTGTAGGCTGAGCTTCCCTGGCTGCTTAATAAAGCTGGACCATTGCAGGGCCTGTGTGACCACATGTGTGTATGCTTGGTGATCTTGTCTGGCCACTGCTGCTCTCCTCTGTTCTCCCTCTGCCCTGACTTTACTGCTGTCTGGCCAACTGTCATCTCTGGCTGGGCTCTGCATCTATTACCTTAGTCTGCTAGTCTTTGTGCCTTACCCCAGTCCACCAGTGTTTATGCCACATACCTGCCTATTGTTTGGACTGTGCTCACTCCTCTTCTTACCTCCTCTTGTCTTGTCAGCAAGTTTGCCCAATAAATGTGTTAACACACTCTGTATTTTTGTCCTCCCTCCAGATCCCTGACAGAACAAACTGGCCAACATTGGACTCTGCAGTAGGAATATCAAGATCCTGCTACCTTCAAATGCCCGGGAGAGACTGGCTCACCATCGAGTTCTGGCCAACTTTCATATGGGATATAGGAGCATTTGCTTTTTTACTTCTCTGTTTTTCTTGGTGATGTCAATGGGACCCGATTATGATAATACCACCATCAAGGACATTTTCAGTGTCTGCTTGGATGGTCCCCTGCCTAAGTGGGAGATGGATGGTCTCAAGATTTAACATTTTCTGGGACTTCTCCAGGTATCTTTGTCCTTGCATCTAGTGGGGAATGCCTCCCCCACCTAAGCCAGAATCCAGCAACCACTCTGCCTCAGTTCTTGTGTCAAGTCAAGACCATGATCCTCTTCTGACTCCTACTCCGAAGCGAAGGAAAAGAAAGAAGAGGGCTCTTCAGTCTGCTGCATCCATTTATGACTCTGTCAGCTTCTCAGTCACCACTGAGATCACTCATGTTTCCCCTCAACCAGTCAAGTCAACTGATGTCATCTCCCAGATATATAAGTCAGTCCCAGTTATTTCTGAGTCTGTTGAATCAATATCAGCTTTCCCAGAGATAGTCAAGAGCGCTGCTGACATCTCTATTCCAATCGAGTCTTCTCCGGGAACTCCGGAGCCAGTCAAGCCTGCTCCAGTCATTTTTGACCCAGTCAAGCCCTCTCCAGTCACAACGGAGCCAGTCATGCCCATTTCACTCATTCTTGACCTGGTCAAGCCCAGTCCAATAACTCCAGATCCAGTCAATCCCACTCCAGTCACTCCAGAGTCAGTCAAGCCAATTCCAGTAATTCCAGAGCCAGTCAACCCTGCTCCAGTCATTTCCAAGATTGCCAGTTTAGCAGTTATCCAGTCAGTTCCAGTCAATTTAAAGTCAGAGTCAACTTCTGTCATCCCTGAATCAGTCCCCTTCACAACCTTTTATACATGAGCAAGTTTTGTCATTACTCAGTCAATTAAGTTTGTACCCGACACTTCGGAGTCTGCCAAGGCAACCTCTGTCTTCCCAGAATCAACTGAACGCACTCCTGTTATTGAACAATCAGTCATTAAATGTTGTCCCCTCAGTCTCTAAGGTATGTTCCCGACTTGTCACAATCTGTCGAGCCAATTCCTGTCTCTTCTACAATGACCAAGATCACTGCCTTGCTGCCTGTGTTGGCCGAGTTAGCTACAGATACTACAGAGCTGGTCAAGCATGCAGTTTCAATCCATTAGAAGTGGAGGAGGACAACCCGTGCTGTGCATTTTAATGCCCTTGCTTTTATGTCCACTAAAACCAGGATAATGAGTCCTGTCTTGTCCACAGAATGCATTCCTGCCCATCATCTCATGTCCACAGAGGCTATCCCTAAGCTGAAGTAGAGGAAGATGCTTTAATTTAGCCTGTCCCAGCCACAGAGGCCATTGTCAAGCTATTTGCTTCTCCAGTTGTCTCTATAGATGCTGTTCCTGCAAGTCAAGTGAAGTCAACAGATGTTCCTGTTAGTCAAGTCATGTCATGTCTCCTGAGCAGCCTGCTCTCTGTGTTTTGGCCATGAAGCTCATTCCAGAGGCTCACATTCAGCCATTGAACCCCATCTCCAAGTACCCCGCTCTCCCTATAACAGCCATGGGGGCCGTTGCCAAGCAGCTTGTTGACATAGCTGCAGAAGCCTTTACTAAAACTCCTGCCAGTCAAATCAAGTCAACAAAAGAGATTCTTGAGATTCTGTGGCCACCAAGTGTTAAATTCCTGAAGGTGAGCCCCCAGAGACCACTCTAAGTGAAGTGAAGTGAAGTGACACGACGTGACATTCAGCCAAGTATGGTGACTCATACTCAGAATTCGTGCTCTGCATTTAACCCATCCGAAGTGCACACACACAGAGCAGTGAACACACACACACACACTGTGAACACACACCCGGTGCAGTGGGCAGCCATTTATGCTGCAGCGCCGGGGACCAGTTGGGGGTTCAGTGCCTTGCTCAAGGGCACCTAAGTCGTGGCATTGAGGTATCTCAAATCCAGGAGCCCTCAGAATCCGATCCAGTCCTGATGCTTCCAGAGTCCTCTATGGAAGAGGTTGTTTCTAAATCCACTCCAGATAGAGTGGTTAACCAAGCCCGCTGAGAAGAGAACTGTTCAGGAGCTCACTCCCGCTCCAGAGAGCGCAGTCCCAGAGCCTGCTATAGAGGAGGTTGTTCCCAAGCCTGCTCCATAGTGAGCCGTTGCAGATCCCGCTCCCTCTCCGGTGTTGGCCTCAGCCCCTGAGTCCACTTTGGTGTCAGCTCCAGGGCCTCATTGTTTGTGTTTAAGCACTTGGCTCTGTCTTTGTGTTGTTCACTTATGTAGTCCTCATTAATCTGAGGGTCGTCTACTCTCTCTTATGTCATCTGCAACCTTTTATATTGTGCTCTCTGTCCCACATGTCTTGCCAGTTCGTTAACCTTGATCCTTTTATGTAGATTCGTAGTTACCTAGAACAGAGTTAAATCTAGTGCTTTTCTTGTTATTGCTAATTGTCTGTCCTTTTATTGGTTTTTCCTCTAGCTATAGAATTGTCCTGCCCTGTAGGCTGAGTTTTCTTGGCTGCTTACTGTAGCTCTACTGTTGCAGTGCCTGTGCACCCACATGTGTGTGTGCAGGCTCATATGCTTGGTGTTCCTGGCTGGCCAACGCTGCTCTCCTCTGGTCTCCCTCTGCCCTGACATTACTGTTCTCTGGCCAACTGTGATCTCGGGCTGGACTCTGAGGCCATTATCGCAGGCTTTGTGCCTTACCCCAGTCTACCAGTGTTTGTGCCACATACCTGCCTAATTGTTTTGACCTTGTTCACTCCCCTTCTCACCTTCTCTTGTCTTGTCTTAATCTGCTAACACTCACTCTGCATTTGAGTCCTTTTTTCTTTCTGCCTGTTTATGTGTGTGTTGTGGTCAGCAATGTGGATTAAAGTGGAGTTTCTAGGTTTGGCAGATGAGATGGCAAAACAGAAGCAAAGCACTGCAGTGTCAGGTGGTAAGGCTGAAGGTTGAGAGCTGATGACCCACACTTCTCTGAGGGAGAGAAAGCACAGTTCAGAAGGGCAAAGTTTCTTTGTCTTCCACCTCTCTCATTCCATTCCCAATCTCAAAACCTTTCTTACCACCTTCTACTTCTCTTCTACTACTTTCACAGAAAGTAACACCTGCTGAGCATCTTGTGTCCCATTGCACAAATTTATGTTGATGTCAGCAATGAAAACAGTACAACATCTCCAAATATTTGTAGAACAGCGGTCTGTCCATTTTATCTCTCTTTCACACCTCTCTCTTTCTCACTTTCTCATACTCTCACATCTCTTCCTCCTACATTATGTTTTTTATCGATTTAGTTTTCCAAAGCCTCAGCCTGGGATGATGTGGCTTTCACACGTGATGTGAAATGTTGTTTCTGTCGAGATTAACACATGTTTGTAAAGTCTTTTCTCTGGACTGGATCTGAGTTAGAGGACAGGATAAAATTGCATGCCAATTAAATCTCTTGCATATGTTCTGCCGGGAAGACTCAATTGTTAGCATTTATTATTACCTTCTCAATTGTCCAATCACGTTCTAATAATATAAGTATAAAGGACCCGTGCTTACACTTGTCTGAGTTGCAGATGCTGAACACTTCACTCACCACCATACTCCCCACCACCACCAAGATGGTTCCTCCCTTGACCAATAAGAAAGGTTCTTCTCCATCTTCTTTATCACCGCAGGATGTTTCTTACCCTCCAACCACCTCACTACCACCAGGACGGTCCCTCCTAAAAACTTCACAGGGGGTTGGCTGCACCCCTGCCTTTATCTTCAGGAGGAAATGCTGAATCCGTACCCTCGGATATCGAGTTACAGATGGGGCCTACGCCAAATACTTAGTGGTAGGCCAAAATCTGTGAATACTTTCTAAACATGTTTTTTTTGTTGTGTTTTGTGTTTAGATTTTCCCTGTGAAGGTGTTATCGTCAATCTTGCCTCTACCGTTGACTCGCAGGGAGTGGCAGTGGTCAAAGATGTGGTTAACGACTTATCTCGTCATCACAAGCTCTTGGTCACACACTCCTCAAAGTGGCATTGCCTGAAGGGCACTGATAACACACATCCTGCACTTCTATTGGTTGATGTCCAGAGAACCTGAAATCTCACACAGAAGAATCTGTACACTAGAGGAAAGGTAGGTTAGACTGGAATGTTAGGGGGTTTTAAGGTATTAGAGGGAAAGCCAGGATGGCATGCATTTTCCCATCCTGTTGTGGATGACCTTTCCCTCTGCCCAGTGCTTTTTGTGAAGGATCAGCATTTTTGGTTCATGTGAATCCTCCAGCTTTGAAGGGGAGGGCACAGCAGGGGCTGCTGAAGAGCCCTGAATGTGTGTGCACGTGTGTGTGTTTCAGTATGTTTCAAGTGTAGTGTGCATTTGGCCCATTTAAGATCTAATATAATCCATAATGGTGGTTGGAAGAGGTAATATGTAATCATATTTTTGAGAAAGCCTTGGCACGTAAAGGGACGTCTGGAATTGTGGGTTTCTTCACCCCCAGCAGCCTCCCCCAGGTTCACACTTAAGCAGTGTAGGGTTTGGAATAGCGCCATGCCTGCAGGGTTGGTATGGCTGGCCTCTCCCCAGCCATCTCTTTCTCTCTTTTTCCTCAGTCTCTCTTGCTCCACCAGAGAAATGTCCAACTTGCTGTAGGAAGGCGAACAGAAAGAAACGATGCAGAGAGATCATGTACATCTGGTTTATAATGTTTGACTAAAAAGTTATGCATTCACACATCATGTAATTAAATGCTGCGATGTTGAGGAAGCTATTTTCAAGTTACTTGAATTGAGGTAACTGAAAGTGGTTATGTTACAGCCAAGAGACATTTTGAAAAAGTAGTTACATTACAAGCTACTAACCAGAAGTGGGCCCTATTCCGCTAATCTGTAATTATTTATTTTAACAATCAGAACAATATATATATATATAATTTTTTTTTTTTTTTTTTTTTTTTTCTTCTTTCTTTTTTTTCAGTTTTATGATTTTTTTGTATTATATTACAAATTTTGTTTAGTTTAAAAGTTTGTGTACAATATTTTTTTGTAATGGAAGAAAATAATACTTCTATTAAGTAGGGATGTATTAAAGTGCCAGAAAATATATTTATATTATTACAAATCTTTCAAAACCCTGTTCTCTTTTTCTGAGTTTTATTGATTGTTACGAAAGTCTTACACTTGTGAAATATTTAACAGTTTTGATTTGTTTACACGTTTCTGGATTTACTTTATTTTAAGGAAACTCGAGCATAGGTTTTATTGATCAACCAAAATGAAAACAAGCTTTGATGGCAAAAGTACATTTTTGTGAAGTGCTCCTCTGTGTCTGGTTTAGACTGTAGCTGGCAGTAGGCATGGCTCCGCAACACAGGTGAGATGGGATATGGAGCTGGATCTAGCACAGGATATAGTGAACCTCACAATGACTTTCCTTCAGTAACTGAATTCCATTTGAATCTTTCTGTAATCACTTTCTTTTTATAGTCTAGAATTCAAAATCCTGAGATTGAGAGTACTGAGGAGCTAGATCAATTTTAGCTTCATATGGAAGTAGCCGTATTTTATAATCAATAGAGAACACATAGTAAGTTTTGGATAATTAATAGGTTCGGTATGGTCTTGATTTTTTTACTCTGGCTGCGGGGTTCTGAACCAACTGAACTTTTATGTAGATGTTTGTAAAGATTTCTGCTGAAGCCATGACTGGTTTGTGTGATGGCAGTTCAGATTCCTCTTGGGGTGTGATAGGAGATGCTGTTACAGGTGGTTGTATGTATCTATTTTTTTTCTAATTACCTCAGTTGCATCTTTTTAATTTATTCGCATTGTCCTACCAGAGAATATCTGGTTCAGCTTAATTGTGATCCTTGTCAAATTATGTGTTGACACTGTCACTGACACATATCTTTTTTTAGTTATCTACGGTTTTTTAGTTTACTAGCTTTCAGATCCAGCTTGTAACTTTCTTTTTATACATTTTGAAACACATGCATTTTCTTTTACTTACTTTCTTTTTTGGCTTTTCTCTTTATTTTAATACAGTATTACAAAAGGTTAAACCCTTGTTTGTGTGAACACTTCAGTATGTATTTGTACACTGAGCACTGGAGATAGATCTGGTAGATAGTAAATAAGTATCCCCCACACACACTTTTTTTCCCCCTTTTTTTTTTTTGCTTGTGAAAATTTGCTAATGTGACCATACCTTTAGTGTTATATCAGTAAAGTGCATGACAAGTTAGTTTTATTGGGATGAGGCCAGTGAAGACATTGTTTTTCCAACTTTTAAAAAGTTTTCTTTAGTTATCTCAGGCTAGTGAAGTCTTGCCCTCGGAGGCTCTAATGGCAGAATCAACCATGGTAAATGATTCGTTACACTAATCACATTCAACGCAACCTCTAACAACTCAGTAAAGTTCTATATCTCATTAAACTCCACTAATGTTTAGATACGTGTCTCTAAATCTTAAAAAAATCTTAAATCTTAATAAAGCTGTAATCACATCATGTGAAGCCTTTCCTGCTGTAAGATGAAGACTTGCTAAACCAGTTACACTCAAATCAAATGATAGCTAAAACATCAAGACATGACTGACCACAGATGCTTATGACTGCATTTATAATATTCAACAGTTTAAAATTAATCAAGGGCTTTGTAACAGTTTATGTAAAATTTAAAGTTTGAAGAGAGAGAGAGAGAGAGAGAAAATAAAGACAGCTTGGCAAGATTAAAACACATACAGGCTACAAATCAGTGACAATGTGTTTCATATTATTATTATTATTATTATTTTTTACATTACATTCAATTACCATTTTAAAACCTTGTCTATGTCATTGTTCCTTGACATATTCATGTGAATTTCAAACCCTGTGATTTCATTTTTTTCCTAAACTGTTCGTGAGCAGTAAGGATATAGTCAATAACTCTTTTCTGTTAATTTTCACATGGCAATTTGGATAATTTCTTCTCCTGAATAGCTCTGACTGGCTGGGTGAAAGACAGACCAGAAATTAGTGATGAAAGAAAAGGCAGTGGTCAGTGCAGCCTTGTAGGTTTCATTCAAAAAATGTTATACCTGTGCATAATAACTCAGAATGTCAATCACACTAAAGTGAATATTTGGTTGAAATGTGAGCATGTTGTGATATTTTAAGCACTTATTAAAAAAGCAGATGGCTTTATAGTAATATTCAGTCTGATGTTTACTGATGTGTTCTGATGCAATTAAGACTCAGTTGTTGATACTGAAACCTTCCAGGAACCTTTTATTTTTCAACTGTTAGCACTTTTGAGGAAACTAAATTATTTTAAACACCCATGAGTTGACATTAACATTCACTGTTATAATGTGATTTAATGCAAGACTGTGATTGTAATTGATCTCATGTAAACAGAATATTGAGATTGTTAGCACGATTGTTCATAATTAGAGTCATAATAATAGAGTAACACACTAATATAGACATTTAGATTGTATTCAGATAAATAACTTGGCTTTTTGGCTTTTACAAAAATCACAGATATAGGTTTTGAAATATGACTATACAGTATTTAACTGTTGTTGGAAAACCTTGACTTTCCTCCTCAGCAACATTGACATTACATGTAGTTACATCATGTTTGGCAGAGGCGTAGCATGTCACATCTTGTTTAGCAGAGGTGTCACATTTAGAATTTGTTTTTTTTTAGATTTTTGGGAAATAATCAGTTCTCAGGATTTGAAGGGAACAGTGCATACAATTTTTATTTTATCAGTTTCTTGAGGTCATTGGGTTCCCTCTCTCTGACCCTTCGAACAGGAGCTTTTACTGATTTAATTTCAATCCTCTATATAAACGTACTATGCACATGTGAAACAAGTAGAAATGCTTATAAGTTACTAAACCACTTCCTCCAAAATAAACATGACGTTCGTTTAGTCAGAGCAGGCCGGTCAGAGCAAGAGTGTGCAAGAGAGACACAGTGGGGATTCTGGGCGACACAGATATGACAGCGTGCAGGAATCCCCAAGCCTTGCAGAGAGACACACTCCATGCTTTCCTCTCCACTTACTCTGCTGGTGACATCATCTTATGATCTTATCCATGCGCACACACAGACAGAGTAGAGAGGAATGAGGAAAGATTGTCAGGTGGCAAGTATGTCACACCTGGCACTAGCAACACCAAGGTTTTGACTCCCAGGGAACATCTGAGTGTACTCAAAGCTGCTTAGAATAAAATTGCTGGCTAACTGCAAGAATGTAAATAGCAAACATGTTTCATTTTCAAGCTTCCATAAGGGTTTTAGCTGCTAGACCTGTGCGCATATATATATATATATATATATATATATATATATATATATATATATATATATATATATATATATATATATATGCATGTGTGTGTGTGTGCATATGTATGTTTGGTGATGGGGGCCATCTGTGTGAGTGTGTGTATGCATAAATGGAAAACACTAAAAAGCCTTCTGGGTATCAGGAGGCAGAGCTTTAAGGTATGATATGTTAATAAAATGTGTCAAAATGTCTGCTTCCCATTCTCTCTTTATAAACAAACTTGCGGCATGAACTGAGCTAATTAGTGCGCCCATCTGCTCACTTGAGCAAACTTAGTGATACATACCAGATAAACTGTAAAAAGACAAGCTCAGTTTTTCCCGGCAGATGACAAGTGTTATAAATTGCCGTTTGTTTTCTCCGTCTGCTCTCTTTTCCTCCGTTTTTCCACCTCTGACATTATTCATTCAATTATTTCCTTGGCATTGCTGTGCCTCGTCTTCTGTACGTGTGTCACTGTTGTGGCATGGTCTAAACTCAAGCAATGTATATAAATGGCTGTAATTTAATGATCTGAATCTGTCTAGCATTTCCTAAACATTCAGGTCTCTGATCTCCCTCAGAAGTAGGCGTTCACCTAAACGTGTCTGCCAATTTCTGAGGCACTCGTGGTTTGTGGGGAGAAGACGGGAGGACGGTATTCCCCAAACAGCATTATGCAAAGCTGTTAGCAACAATTAACTCATAGCACATCGATCGCGACAGGGCCGGCCCCAGCCATTGTGCGAGCTAAGCACTGTGGTGGTGCGCTTGGAGCCGAGGGGGGAGCGATACAGGAAGATCCATCTGTTCTTTCTGCTCCCCTTCACTGATGGAAGACTACGTTAATCTGGTTACTTGTCAGGACAGGTTAGTGAAAGCAGGCGAATGGAGCAGGCAAGAGCTATACTGGTTGGTAGCTGCTGGCTGCGCAGTGTCCTCTCACAGACTCAGTGGTGCTAGATTTGGCACAGGCCTATTGCGATCAGCTCGGCCACAGACCAAACTGTCTGTCACCAAAGGAATACCAGCGCTGGTGGAGACGGCTGTCATGGCTTTTTGTGACTATGAACAGACTTGTTTATTTTGTGAATGTATCTACAAAAGAACCATGAGTTTTTGCACAGGTGCAAATAGTTATTTCAAAAACATTGTCATAATGTGAACCATAAACTTCCAGAATTTAAAGAGTAAAGGATTTTCAACTGAATAATACAGTACAGTACAGTACAATACAATATACAATGTGTAAAGTAAATCTATGTGTTTGAAGATGGACTAAGCGAATTTTGCTAAATGATGTTGATATTTGAAAGCACCAAAACAATCATGCCCATACCTTAACAGAACTTTGCCTCTATTTTGATAACTCCCCCCATGTGTACAGTATGTTCACAACAATGTCAGAATCTGCGATCTTCTAAGAAGAAACAAAGCAACCTCGGCATCCGATTCCAGGCCTTCCCGCTCAATGATTTCTTTCCACCACTGAAAAGCTGCTCCAATATTCATGCGAGTCCTACCTCTCACCTGATCGTAATCTTTCTTTTTAAAACCCTTCTTTTAAATTTTTTGTTCCTCTGGAATTTACTTGTCTTTTTTTTTTAATCTGCCATCTTTCTATCTATGGTCAAACTGCTAATATCCGTCCTGTGCACTCACGGAGCACTCTCTTCTCTATATCAGTACTAGATACACCCTTTACTGCTGATTTGCAGCAAGTGTGTTTTGGGACTGAGTCTGACACTGTGGTCAAAAGCGTTTTTCAAATATTGCTTAGTGCACCTTTAAATCTTTGTGAAATGCAGAGACAAATGGGAATATCATTGTATTTTAAAGTAAGAAATCTAAATTGAGTAATCAGATGTTAAAACAAATATGCTCAATGCTTCCAAAAGGTGTTTTTTTTTCTTTTCTTTTTTTTTCTTTCTTTTTTTCTCGGAGTAACCAACTTAACCAGCTAAATTTCTTGGCCTTATTAAGTTTTAACATATTTTTATATACAATGAAAATGTTATTAGGGAAATTAATGGCCATCTGACTAGCTTACTTGGACTCTTAATAGATCCATAAACTTTAATAGGCTAACATGGGCTGGTCTGTTCAAGATGATGGAAGCTGTCAAATGTACCGCGGTGTACATGTGTGACATTATACTCATTCTTGCATTACAAGCAACACTCCCATGATCCTGTTCCACTTGTAACATTGTCTGCTTTCTATTGATTCTCTTTGCTAATAAACATAATTAGTATTGTGAAAGGGAATAAAGATAAATTGATGGCAAAGGACAATAGTTTTCTAAAGTAATAGATTTTTATATATATATATATATATATATATATATATATATATATAACTAGTTTTAATATTTTTCAGTGTTTAATTAATCATCTGGGCAATGTAATCAAGCAGCCTTTTATAAATTTTGTATTAATCCCTTAAGGTCAAAAGTTATATATATTTAGTTAATTATAGATATTGTAAAAAGTAAACTTTTTTGAGGCAAAGGAAACAATTCTAACAATTAGTTTAATTAAATTAGCAGACTAATTCTGCATTTTTATGTGATTTATTTTAGTACCACACACACACACACACACACACACACACACCAACACACACAGAAATTGTTGTTTAAAAAAAGCTTATATGATGTTCATAAGATTATTTATTTTGTTGCAAGAGCTGTAGGGTTTATACAAATGGAGAACAACTGCCCTAACAAGAACATGATTGTGTCAACTTCTGTGTCATTAAAATATCAGTTTAAAATAATATTTTTGGGAATTAAACGAGACTTGAAATGTTAGGCTTCATTTAAATAACTGTACTTTAAACTCATATTTCAAAATAATGGAATAAACCTAAAACAGATGTTTAAAAGACTACAAAACTAACACTAAAGTCCCAGTGGATCGTTGATTTAAGTGGAAGGGAATCAAACCACCCAGGTAGGCTACTGCCTAGGAAAGGTTGTCTCTAAAACACTGGGTAAAACAAATATACTTATGGAGAAAGCCTCAAACGACCAATGATCACTTTGAAATAGTTACAGAATTCAGTAGCAACAGAAATGTGATCCAGTCATCCATATTAAGACCGCATGCAGGTCTGGATGGGAGGATTGTATGATCTATAGTTTCCAAAAAGTATATTATGTATGAGGTTAATTGGACTGCTTTTTGACAGTGATCTCAGTGGAATACACCTTGGTACGTAGTGCATATCCATTAATACAAATGAATATTGTACTGTACCTGCAGTGACATATATGTGAATAAAGTAGCAGGACAAAGTACCACAAAGACTAATATTTATGCAAATATCAAATTTCATTGCTAGGAAGGCTATTTGTTCATGTCACCATTACTTTTAGGCTTCATTGGAAATGAAAGAGAACAGATGACAACTGCAATCTACCATTTGTATTTGAGAAAAATGACAAATAATTGGCAGGGGAACGAATCGTCACACACACATACATACAAACACGGTTTTCTCTCTTTCTCATACACACTCTCCATCTGCTGCTAATAGAGCCTCTTGTCTGAAGTAGGTGTGGCTGACAACTGAAGTCTCTGTCAATCAGTCCCTTTAACCCGCCTCCTCGTGTGGTTTAGCTTTTAGGCCCACCACACTACATTTTTATTCAATTAAACAACACCCCCCCCCCCCAAAAAAAAAAAAACCCTGTCCATATTACATCCTGTAGGCCTGTGTTGATCATCTCTGTAAGCAATTTAAACCTGTAATGATTTTGTGACTTGTTATTCTAATTATGATGGCCTTCCCAGTCTGTGAGAGCTAGTTGTAGATTTATTAGTTGCTGACTGAGAGGGAGCAAAAAGAAAAGCGGTAGTGGTAATTAATCCTTGTTAGCCAAGGATAATTGGGAAAAAAATGGACCCCGCCAATGGCTTTAGCTCTGAGGAGTGGCAGTTAACCGTGCTTCCTGTGTTTTATTTAACAGTTAATGTTTCCTTTGCTTTCTGCTTCCTCTCAGGATCCCTGCAAATGTGCCGCTCCCTGTTCCCAGATCGTCAGGAACTCTGCCTCAGGGGGCCACAGGGTTCTACCTGCTAGTTAATGGCATTGCCACCTCCCTCAGCAAAGCACAAAGACACCCAGACTGGTATGCGTCGATACAAGCAGAATTTCCTGTGTGTGACTTCATAGGGCCCAACCTGAGCTTGTCTGATGTATGTTAATACAATAAATCATAAGTTGAGAGGATGCTAAACTGGTAAATTTTACCATCCTGAGGAGCTATGAAATGTGTAATCATAAATCATTAGTAATCGTATTTGTACACATTCATTTTTCGATGTTTCCGAAACTTACACTGACAGCTTCTAAAATAACTTTTTATAGGCATGCAAATATGGACAAATCATTTTAGGTTTAGAAAATACTGGATTCATAGAATTAGCACTGATTTTACTGAATGTTTGAAGGGATAATTCACCCTAAAATTAAAATTCTGTCATCATTTACTCACTCTCCAAGTCAAGTCACCTTTTTTAGATAGTGCTTTTAACAATAAAGATTGTGTCAAAGCAAATGAACAGGATTAAATAGGAAAACAGTGTGTCAATAATGCAAAAGGGCAGTTCATCCCTGAATTCAGTGATGTCATCATCCAGCTCAGTTCAGTTTAAATAGTATCTGGACAATCAAGTCGACGATATTGCTGGAAATTAAGTGCCCCAATTAAGCAAGCCAGAGGCAACACTGGCAAGGAACCAAAACTCCATCGGTGACAGAATGGAGAAAAAAACTAGGAAGAATCCAGGCTCAGTTGGGGGGCCAGTTCTCCTCTGGACAGACAAAAAAAGGGAGTTCAATACTAGGCTGCAGCAAAGTCAGATTGTTCAGAAGAATCATCTGTTTCCTGTGGTCTTGTCCCGGTGGCCGTCTAGGAGAAAAGGTCTTGACTGTGGATCTGTCTCTGGGGCTCATCTAGTTGTCCTGGTGTCCTCTGATATTAAGGGCCCTAAAGGTCCTCTCTCTGGATACATACTGGATTTGGGTGACTGCAGCGACCCTCTGATCTGGATACAGACTGGATCTGGTGGCTACGATGACCTTGGAATAAGAAAGAAACAGACTAATATTAGCATAGATGCCATTCTTCTAACGATGTAACAAGTACATTGTGTTTTATGGGAAGTGTTCCCGGTACCAGTTTTCCTAATTAATGCAACTTAAAAATCCTTTAATGGATTTGAATACTATAAAGGTGTTATATGTAAGCCAGGTTAAAGAGATGGGTCTTTAATCTAGATTTAAACTGCAAGAGTGTGTCTGTCTCCTGAACAATGTTAGGTAGGTTATTCCAGAGTTTGGGTGCTAACTATGAAAAGAATATGCAGTTGATTTTGATATTCTCGGTATTATCAAATTGCCAGAGTTTTGAGAACGCAGTGGATGTGGAGGACTATAATGTAATAAGAGCTCATTCAAATACTGAGGTGCTAAAACATTCAGGGCTTTATAAGTAAAAAGCAAGATTTTCAAATTTATACATAGATAGAGAGCCAGTGCAATGTTGACAGAACCGGGCTAATATGGTCATACTTCCTGGATCTAGTAATACCTGTAGATGCTGCATTTTGGACTAGCTGGAGTTGTTTATCAAGCGTGCAGAACAACCACCTAATAAACATGAGGATGAATATCTTTAAAGAGTTAGTTCACCCGAACTAACTGTTGTCAACAGATCAGAAGACGTGAAATAAAGTGTGCACATCTGTAATAAAACGTACAACATCCGCCTGCACATCTTCCGGTTCACCAACAGTCAGCAGAAGAGAGAAAAAAAGGTGTTTATTACTTTGAAATCTGGATATTTATATTACAAAAATGCATGGATTCGCTACAGGGGGCCTTTATTCACCCCCCGAGCCGTGTGAGGGATGTTTTATTACAGATTATCACACTTTATTTAACGTCTTCTGAAAAGTGGACAACAAACACCAACTTGGCCCCAATGAAAGGCTTGGAAAAGCAAGGACAATTTTTAATACAACTTCGATTGGATTATTCTGAAAGAAGAAAGTCATATACACCTAGGATGACTCAAGGGTGACTAGAAGAAGGACACATTTTAATTCTCGGGTGAACTAACCCTTTAAGAAAATGTTGAGTTATAGTAAACTAAAGTTCAATGTCAACAATAAATGTAGCTGAAAAACATTTTTCAAAGTAGAAACAAAAGAAGTGTGACACTTTTGTTTTCTGCAAATCTTGGTGTTTTAAAAGGGCACAGGCAAAGGCGCCTTGATGTGTTCTGTCACCTGAGGTCACATTTACTTCCAAAGAGAGCAACCATAAGGTGACAGAGCTTTGTTAATTGCACTGGAAAATAATTAAATGGATGAACTAATTCCCCAATATGTATGTGAGTCCAACATAATTAAAGAAACAAACTCAAATCAACCTTCAGCAAGAAAAAAAAAGAAGTGTGTACACCCAGCGTGAACTTGTCTCGCCCCTAAGCATCCCGCAGGAGGTAGTTTTAACATCTTTAGTATGTTTATTGTCACTGTCACATATAGCATAGGAGGCAAGGACATCCACAAAGGGGAGGCCAAAAGAAAAGAGAACTTGACATTCCCCCCTCTGAAGTAAATAAATAAATAAAAAATAGTTAATTACAGCATTTAAATAATTATTTACTGGATTTGTTTGTCCCTCATCTTCTCCCACCTTTCCTCCCCCTCATATATTTATTCATTTATTTTCTTCTCTTCTTCTTAGGGAGGTTTTCACCATATGGTTGCAGATCAAGTAATGTCAAACATTTTGCCCTTGCAAGTTTTTGCAATTTGCAGTTTTCAAACGTGAGACCTGTTGAAGGCACAAGTGATAATGGACGCGCTCTACCCCCTACCGCCTCTGTCCCACCATATCTTTCTTCAATTAATGCTACAGCAGGAGCTTCATGTAATAACACTTGCGCTTGTGGCTTGTCCACGTGAAGGTGGGGTGGGTTGGGGGGGGGTATAGGTGGTGTGGAAAAGTGGAAAGAGAGAGAAAAACTAATTAAAATGCCACTGTTGTGTGCTCATGTGACCGTTGCATGTTAGCTGGATGCTTATATGGTGTTTTGAGGCGGGAGAGTGCGTGCAAAGCTTTGTCTGTCATTATTGCTGTGAGCAATAAGGGTGATGCCAGTGGGACGGTGGACGCGTTGACAGCTGTAATTATGTATCTCCATGGTGATCACTTTTGGCTTGTCATAGAGGCCTGGCTGGCTCCTCCTCTTTTGGCATTTAATCAGATTGGGCTGATATTTGTCAGGTGGATGGTGGCTGGTTGAGGCTTAGTGTGCATTTTGTGGGAGTGTGTTTATGTTCGGAAGCGTATGTGTGTGTATGTGTGGGACGTAAGGAGGAGGTCTCTCATCTGTCTCAGCCCTTAAACCAGTGAAGAATGTTTAATTACATGCAGCAGAGGCCTTCTATCTCGCTCTTTCACTCTCTCTCTGCACCCCCTGGCCTGGTCAGTTCTCTTTCATCATGCGCCTCCTTAAAGGCTGGTTCAGTTGTAAGCTGTCTTTTATGCGGTTCTCACAGGGAGTCACTGTGTCCTCCTCCTACTCTTCTCTCTGAAAGAGAAGAGCCAAGCAGAGGAAAGTCACGTCCTTTCACCTAACCAAAAACAGAATGTTTTTGCAGTGTTGTCTTTACACTTGGGTGAGTCTGAAAGTAATGTATATTCGATGGATAGCTGAAAGACATCAATTCCAACTTAGGGGTGAGGCCAGTCTTTGCAGATCAAAAGTGTATCCTTTACTTTTTTTGCCATTTAATCTGACCCTGCCAGGAGCACAATTCTGACTGTAATGGTTGTGCTCGTGCCCATTTTCTTAGAAGAGACAAAGACATTCCCTCCATGTGCTTCACAGAAAACACGGTAGACATTAAGTAGGACAAGATGATTGTTTGTTTACTACCTACTTCTTGCTAAGAAGTGTTGTGCATGAATTATATCTAGTGTTTGTTCCTTGTTGTACAGAAGTAGGCCTGGTTGTGGTTAGTCTAAAGGGTTGTTGTTGAATCCCAGAGATAATGTGTCTGAGCTGTTTATTTTGAATTCATGGAGATCCTGTTGCATTTAAACATATAATGTTCACAGTTTTAAACACAATCTTGAGTGAGGAGTCTAAAAAACCCTCCAGGGATCTTCTAAACCAAGGTAAACCTGAGATTTGACTGCTGAAGTAACATCGTTCTGTTTTTAACAAGGCATGCAATCACATTCAGACATGGTTAGGCCTCTAAACATATGGTGTTATGATTGAAATCAGCTCTGATCAAATTATATTTTTGTGTCACGTTGAAATCAAATTGAAGCATAACTGAAAGACAATGAGCTAGGGAAGAGTTCTTAGTACTGATAAATGCAAGTCAAAGATGAGATACCTGGCACCATATATGGAGTCTCAGATGCTTAGTGTCTTTGGAACAAAACAATTAGGTTTATATCACTGTTGGTTTTGGTCCAAATTCCTGGAGTGAAGGGGTGGTGGAAATTAGGATGAAATGGCTGGAACAGGTTTTAACTAACAAATTGAATATAATTTAGCCAATGAACAACACATTTAAATGACTTGCATTCATTAGCCTGAATGAAAATGATCCCTCTTAGTGTTGGATTTTTAAAAAGCAAGAAAACAGGAGAGTTTAGCACGACTTTGCAAGATATGAAAGTTCATAGAGTAAAAAGCTACAGAGAAAAGAATCCACGTTTTAGCCAAATTATAGGGTTTTCACAAGTGCTTCTATCATTCTTTTCATTTGCTATCAGTTGCCCTCACAGTTATGTGATAACGGTGACATTTTCAATATCCATTCATTTGAAGTATTATTATTATTATGTTGTGTCGCATTTCTCTAACATACTTTTAAATAATTTACTGGTTGCATTCAGCGTTCAACCCTAATCATGGGAATCCATTTCAGGTCATCTGGAATGACTCATTGCTCTCTAATGGCAGTCTGTATACAGAGCAGATGAGCGGAGATGTTGTCCTTTAACTGTTAAGATAATGAAGTACTGTGGGATCTGACTTCCGGGCTGGCCAGGGCAGATTGGAGTAAGTTCGGCCCAGTGTAGGGAACTGCAGTGTGGGGCAGTGCGCCATAGCAGGTGCCTGTGTCAGCAGTACTGCCAGCCAAGGGGAGAGGTCAATCTCACACCTCCAGCAGGTGGGACACAGGCTTGCATTAATGATGCTTACAGTGAGATAGCTGCAGTGTCAGGGGGAGAGGAAAGCATCGAGCCAGGTGTCTCCACCAGCTCTGAGATTTACACAGGAACACAACAAAGGTAACAGGCTTCTAAATTTGGAATTCATGCTTGATGAAGTTGTTGGGTCAGTGAAGAACTGAATTTTGCTTATCGCTTTTTTGGAAAAGGATTTGGTTATTATTAATGGCCTGCTGCTTTATATAAACCCCAAATACATGAAAAATGCATTAATAGAAATATTACAAAAATTGCTTTAACAATAAAATGCACATGATAACTTTTAACTCTACAGTAAATAAATCCACTTCACCAGCTATTTACCCTTCAACAGTAATGCAATAGTGAAAAAATTGTTCAAAGTCAAAATTCAGAAGATGGCTTGTTTCTTTGATGCATAAGACCTATAGAATCTGAAGTTTATTGGTTGTTGGTCAACATTTTTGAAGTTTGCTTGAAATGGAAATTCCAAATGAAATTCCAGGAAATAGGAAATTCTAAATACATCTTATTGGTCTTATTGTGATCAATTCATCTATGCATACAGATGTTGACTTTTCATTTTTTTTGTAACTAAAACTCACATTCCAGTGAAACAACAAAGATTTCTCTCTGGTGAAGTATACTGTAATTCTCCAATCATTAAATCCACTTAATCACTGTCCCAATCTTACTGATCAAGTCCCTATCCTATATTTTTTCTTTTTTTTTTTTCCGATAATCCGTTTCACTCTGAAGTCACAATATGAAAGAAAGATGTGACACTATTTTAGTTTCATCATGTCTTTAATGTCCATGCATCTTGCTGTAAGTGTGTGATGTAAATGTGGCAGATGCATTTGCATATTGGGTCAAGAAAGCTTCTTAATGACACTGAGCTATCTTGATATGAGGATACTTAACTGGACATAAAATTGTTCTGCCTCATCCTGCACTCTTATGTCAAACATCTGAATCACAATCTCCTCACCTCATTTTCCACCATACCTCTTTGTCCTTCTCCTCTTGTCTATGCGGTAATGGATGAATGAAAGGAGGAAGGATCTATTCTGGACATTTCACGCCCCCGTCAGCTCTTCACCACAGATGATCAGCTGCTGTGTGTGTGCTATAGCAGAGTGTAAAATAAATAGAGATAATCTGAGTGTGTCCTAATGCCACAGGGAGTGCACATTTGTGTCAGTTATTTGGAATGAGTGAATGTAGGAGTGAAGCTTAAAGGTGTAGTTCACTCAAAAATAAAAATTCTGTTATTTACTCACTCTTATGTTGTTCAGACCTGTATGTTTTTTTTCAAGAGATTTAACATTTGTCAAAATATATTTGCTCCACAGGAGAAAGAAATTCATGAGTGAATGATGACGGTATTCAATTGTTTTTTTGTTTTTTGTTTTTTATTATTATTATTTTTTTTTATGAACTATCTTCGCATTATCTTCTATAAGATGTAGGAAGTGGAGATGTCAAAAAATGGGCCTGGTTTTCTCACGAGAGCAGGATGGGGTCTGTTTAAATTTTAAATATGAAATATTATCATCAAAGTAACAGAGTAATGTACTTCACTGTATTTCGTTAAAATCTAAATTTTTGCCCTTTCTCTCCTGCAGTGGCCTGACTCATGTTTCTCTTCATCGATGTCTTCAATGGCGGCATCTGGTCTGAAATGTCCTCAAGGAAGAACTCCACCTCCCGGCCTTCCATTTTTTCTGAGATCAGGAGTATTTGCTGGCCCCATTTGATCTTTTCAGTACGCTCGGGTTTAATGTCTGGCCAGTGTTTTTCGAGCAGCAGGTAGTCACAGGCAAGCCGTTATAGGGTCATCACTCTTTTGTGTCACTGTAATTCACACACAGATGGAGACCTCTAAACTTTGACAGAGGTCATTTTGAAATTATTACTTTATAAATGTCTGTTTTGGTTGGGTGTTTTGAAGAAAGGAATGATCTTTGTACAGATTTTAAAGAAAAATACAACCCTGTAAATGTTTTCTTCTGTGAAGGATGTGTTTTCCTATGTGAGACCTTTTTCTTTAGTTTTAAATAGCCCTTTTACATTTCAAAGTGTTTTGATGCTGGACATTTTGAAGTAAAGGGGGGGGGGGGGGGCTTTCATACAAAATGTCACTTGTTGGTTGCAAGCAAAGAATTGTTTTTTCTTTTTTTTTCTTTTTTTTTGGGCGGGTATACATTTTGGCTAGAGTCCAGCTAGATCTAGACAGGATTGATCTGCCTTTTATAGCTTTTTTACATGCTATATTAGAGTATTAGCGGGGTGCCTCTGACAGTCTGTAGAAAGGCTACACTAACAAAAGCATCTTAACATATGAGAGATGAGACGAACAAGCAAGTCACAATCTTTCAGCACAACAAAGAATTGTCTATGCCTGTACTTGATGCCTTCTTCTCATAAATATCTTAAATTGATTTTATGATTTAAATTGTCATTATTTTTAACAATGCAAAATAAAATAAATATAATTATTGATTCAATGATTTTAGTTTTTTTTTTTTTTTTTTTGTCTCTGAGAAAGTACCACTGTTTTGGTCTGTTAGCGTGTTAGCTTGATGTTCTTTCACATAAAAATGAGCAAAAGTTTAACCTCTCTGTTCTGATCGCATCATGTGACAGACACCTTGTAATTCTTTTTTGTCAATAGTAAACCAGTTTGAGCAGTAGGCACAAAGCAGTAGACTTCACAGCAATCTGTTGAACTGAATTGTGCTAATGACACATTAATTCGAACTGCCATCCTCAATTATAGTGTTTTAAGCAATGAAACTCTGTTTGTGCATGTTTCATGACATATTCAGTTTGTATAGGTTTGTACCCACCATGTACCTGACCTCTTTTTTGAATTTTATTTTATTTTTACTACAGGGTGGTCCCTTCTTCACTTTGGAATGTCCAAGTATCTAGTTCAGGGTGGGCATTAGGCTAACTTCGTAGCTCATTTGATGTAAGGTCTGCTGATGTGATCAGTTGCTTGAGTGAAGTCGCCAGAGTCTTTCATCAGGCATCTGTTCACAGAAGGAGGTAAGGACAGAACTGGAGGCTCAAACATATCTGCTTTCATGATGTTTGTCTCTCAGCTGACTTCAGAACAGTGTTTAGCATCACACACAATAGATGGAAGGCTCTCCAGATCATTTACAGCACGGCAGTATCTCTAAAACCTGTCCATGCGTGTCAACCGTAACTCGCTGTGTTACCTTTTGGCTTGCGGCTTCAGGTGTCAAGGACTTGTGTGGTTTTGTTAACTCAGTGTGGTGAAGTTAGCTTTAGTAGACATAGTTTACCAGACACCATGGCTGTCACCAGCACCACTGAGTTGTGAAAGTATTGGCAGTAGTTAGAACTGATGTAAGTAAATGTAATACTTGTAGCATGTGTTACCCAATTATTTAACAAATATCTAACACACGCCTGTGTTTCGGATCGAATCTATTTCTTTTTGTTGGTGGGTGGCTCCACCTGGCCATAGATGAGATGGTAGAAGGGTTTGGCAGCTTGGGGGACATTAGATCTTGTCTTTTGTTGTTTTTAGTCTTGTTGCCCCAATGCTCAGCTGAGATTCTGGTGCACTTAAGCCTGGCTTTGGCTTTAAATATTTATTCTAAGTGGATGACAACATCCCTTTTCCAGTCCACATTTTATTGGACCTGCAGGCATTGTGCACTTACTTACTCAGCTACTGTACCTTTAATTATATTATATTATATTATATTATATTATATTATATTATATTATATTATATTATATTATATTATATTATATTGAGCCATGTTCAAAGCAATTTTTTGGGCCATAATATAATATAATATAATATAATATAATATAATATAATATAATATAATATAATATAATATAATATAATATAATATAATATAATATAATATAATGGTTCAAAACCTTTTTTAAATAGTCTTTTCTATTCTTGTCTATTCTATTATTTGCTATACTATACTATGATATTTAAAAGCAAAATTATATTGGCTTATAACTTTGTCAACCATATATTGACACATTGTCCATAGTGCGAACTACGGGGGAGCTAGGGGGAGCTCGGCTCCCCTTAAGAAGACATGGGCTCCCCTGAAAACGAGAAATCTGAAATTTTGGGGGGTCTCAAAAAATACTGACAATGTGAATATTTTTAAGTGCAATTTCAGTTTTGTAATGTGATTATGATGGCAAAAATATTATTCATTCATGCATGACGGCGATTAAAACCTAATTAACTTCAATAAAGATTAAAGACGTCACAGCATCAAGGTGTGGGGGTGCTGCGCTGCAAATTCCACATGTTAGTATGTCATAGGTTCGTAGAAAAAAATAAACGTTGGAGGCCATTTATCGTGCGCAAAGTCCTTCCATTATGCAGTAATAGCATCATAGCCAGGGCAAAAAGAAAACAAGGTAGTTCAATTAATTTTGGTATTATTAAGAAATTGTGTAGTGATAACGCACGACTGATTCACCTGCTGCAAGCACTGGTAAACCTCAAGCCAAGCCCACTGTGAAAACGCATGAAGCTGAAGAAAAGTAATCTCTGGGATCCTAACCCCTCTTGCTCCGAGTCCGCTCTCGCGTTAAACTGGAACAGCCAGCAGTGGAGAGACTGGAAGAGCCAATATACATGGCTGTGTGTTAAGGATGGAAGCTTGGGGTGCATCACTTTGTAACGCGTTGTGTCAGGAGGGGGAAAAATATGGATAGCTCACAAAGTTATTAGGCCAGACAAAACTCACGGAGGCGATTGACATTTAACAACGACTCGTTTTATTTCTCCAATCGAACTCGGGCAATTGTCTGTCCCATGTTCCACCGTCCACAGCGTAACCAAAACAAAACAAACAAGATTAAAACAAAATGATTTCCAAACAGAGATTACCCGCATACATGGGGGATTCGAGTCGCGCGTGTATACATTATCATACAGAGTGCATACCGTTTTACAGGGAGCGCGCAGCTCTTAAAGGGGCCACATTTTTTTCCACTCGTTACAACTTGTAAGGACGCAAAAAACCTTCTTCTGTCTGAAAAGGTACCTGGCACGCACTTGTCTGAGGAGTGGATTAATGATTAATGCTCAGAACCAGTCGCGAAAAATTATATATAAATACAGGGACAGCATTGCACACAAGATGGCCATTGAAGTGGCATTGACTGCAAAAGGCGATTCTGGCAAATAAAGTAATTGAGGTGAATTCTAAATTAACGGAGGAGAGCGCAACATCATTCAAGGCTGTCTTCCTGACCTATCAATTTGTGTCGATAAAGTATAATAGTGCATATTGTAGCTGTTATGTATCTTTGTAAGTCATTATATGTCCTTTTTTGAGGCACTCGTGTCGATAATGTATAATAGTGCATACACTTGTAGCTGTTGTAAGTCCTTATTTGAGGCATGCGCATGTGCACGACCTCTACCCCCCCCCCCCCCCCCAAAAAAAAAGAAGTGGGCTCCCCCAAAGAACACGGTATAGTTCGAACACTGACATTGTCATATAGCACTTTATGTCAAAGTTGAATGATGTTAGTATCATTTTGTTTAGTTTTTTTGCTTTGTTTTTTTGTTGTTGTTGTTGTTGTTGTTGTTTGTTTTATAAATGCAATAACCACTTGACGCTGCACATATATGGCTTATTGCTTATTGCTGGAGAACGCTGGGTCTATTTTACCTCTTCCAGAGCACTGCTTTCTTTCGTGTGTTCTTCAGTGCTTAATGATGGAGATGGTGGCTTGTACATTTTGAATGTAGACTTAGCTGTACACCTCCACAAGTTCATACTGACTGCTACATTTTCCTGGGAAGCTCTCAGTGTGTTTGTGCAAACAGGGCAGGAAGTGTTTGTAATAGTGGACGCGTGGGGTAACTATAAGTGTCCCTTTGATTCCTGTGATTTCAGTGACACACTCCTTCTCTGCGCTGGGCATTGTTCACCCACACTTCTCTCCAGGAGTCAGCAGTGTTTCCTGCTGAGGGTCTATACACCAGCATCTGAAGGGGTGTGTTTCAGCACAGCAAGGCTTTTTGCTTTCTTTTCTCCTCCAATCTTGTCTCTTCATCGTCTCATCAGATTGTTTGTCTAATTGTGTGATGTTCGTCAAGGCTTGAAGTAGGGGCCAGCTCTGCATTTGTGGGTAAAAATAGTGAGAATTTTGCTTAAAATAATTTTGCTCCTTACTTTATATCATTATACTATATTATATTAAATTATGCTCTGGCCAAAAGATTGGCTTATTGGTGCTCATTATTTATACATTTTCGGCATTATTATAATAAGCAACAATGACCTCATTTTGAGGTTCCACATCCAGATGTAAATGAGTTGGTGGTAACCAACTTACTGCATTCCAGCGATCGGCCACACTTAGACCTGTGGAATGACACATCTTATCAGTGACCCTCCAGGAACCGAAATGCATTTTAGAAAGTGTGATTTCTTTCCTTTTCTTCTCTGTCTGACTTTAATTTTCTCTTCTTCCTCTGCTCCTCTGGGTCAGCAGCTGTCAGGTATTGAGAGGAGAAAAGGGGGGCTGCCCGCTGCTTTGCCGCCGTTCGCCACGACACACGCCCACCTTCGAGTCACATCTGGTGCAGGGAGCGAGCACTCCGATAAGTGAACCGAAGCCGGCGGTGCGCCACACAGATGTTACTCCTGCTACTTTCCCCTCTAAGTCTTCCAAATCTCCTTGAGAGAGTCGCACATACTTTGGCCTCCTCCTGATAAAAGTTGCCGAGCAAGAGTCTTAGTTCTCCACGTGGGTGGTCTAGCCTATACATTCACCACACTGGTGGGCAGGAAGCCCATGGCATGCTGTACCTGCACCTCATCCTCCTCTGCCCCCTCTACAATCTTGTTAACTGTGTCTATTAAATTCGAGGCTGCCCGAGGGCTTCCAAAATCCTCCCGAATTTCCAGCGGTGGCTGCAAGGCAGTATCTTGTAGATGCACGTCTCTGCAGCCTGGCGGCTGGGGCAGCAGGGTGAAATTGAATTAGCCGTTGTGAACCTGTGGTCTTGAGAAGATAGATGTGTCGAAAAGAGAGGGCTTTACCAGAAAGGTCTGAAGTTTTTTTTTTTCTTATGTACAGAGGGCTGTCTTTAACTAAGCAACTAATGAAAACCAGCCCTGACAGCTACAGACAGATGATCTTCTCTCTGTCCAAATCAGGGGTGAGCTTAGGTCATACTGAGTTCCTCTGAAGAGGAAGCACAGGCCAATAGATCAAAGAGGCTTTTTTCTGATCTTCTCCAATGGTGTCAACGTTAGCTATGAAGCCAGGTGTGCTTGATTGACTAAGGATGGATTTGTTGAAGTATGCACTTTTTGTTTTTTAGTCAGTTACTAAGTAGTCATTTTGTAGCTGAGCTTTATCAGAAGCAGCTTACAGTACACTTTTTTTTATTTTTTTTATTTTTTTTGCCGGTGCTTTGCTCTCAGGCTTAGTGTTGGTAGGACATGGCTCGTTTGTTGTGGGGAAGGAAGCAGCACCCTTATGTTCTTCCTGCAGCTTCTTTTCTAAAAGTGCTCCCATCCTCTTTCTATAACTCACCCGTAATTGCACTGTTGTCTAAAATTGACGGCTCTTCAAGTTGTTTCAACAAGTGCAGTTAATTGGAGGCCACAAAGGTGTAACCTTCAATAAATCTTTGAGAGTACCTTTACTTGCGGAAGAAAATACAGAGGGCAGGGGTTTTCAAATGGGCATTCTGAAACACCCAGGTGTCGCAAGAGAGTACGTGGGAAAATAATAATAGTAATATCTAAACATGTTCGTTTGTCAAATTTGACATTGTTTCATTCTGCTTTTTAGAGATTGCTTCTTAAATCTCTTAATAATTATTTTATTTTGTTTATAGCTTGTATTTAATCCTTCTCTTCGAGTGGCCTTATGCTTAAAAAAAATGTCTTTCACAGTATTTTACACACATTTATATATGTGAAGCTAATATATATATATATATATATATATATATATATATATATATATATATATATATATATATATATATATATATATTAAATATAAAAAAATTTTTTTTTTGAAGGAAGGAAGGATCATGTGACACTAAAGACTGGAGTAATGGCCGCAGAAAATTCAGTTTTGCCAAAACAGGGAAAAAAATAAAAAATAATATAATATACTATAAAGTAATAATATTTCATAATGATATGATAATAATCAAATAAATGCAGCCTTGTTGAGCATAAGATACTTTTTCCAAAAAACATTTACAGGCACCAAACTTTTGAATGGTAGTGCACATAAAAATGTGTAGCTGCCTTTGGTCACAGTGATTTTGCCAAATAAGACATGTTCTTGGATCAACATATTTCGATGATCCTGAATCAACATTTTTGTCCAAAAATACAGACCTAACCCAATCCCTACCCCTAAACCTAACCCTACCCATAATTTATTCCCAAAATCAGTTGGAAATGATACCTAATTAACAATGGTGTAGGAGAACCTAACCCTGATTGAAAGCCTAGAACAGATATTTCGTGAAAAGTTATATCTCAGTTCTTATTGGTTCCTTGGAACATTGTTCCAGAATCAACAAGGATGTTGATCAAGGAACATGTTGTACTTGGTGAAATCACACTCGCCAGCTGCCTTTATATTTTAGTAAACGGGATTGTGATATTTGTGGGTTAATGACATCAAAAATGTTCTAAACTCCAGATCTAGGAATTTCATCAATTCATCACTCATACTGAAAGCTGGAGTCATTCAATGTATGCTAAATAAATTGCTGGACCCTCATGAAATGTAAATATTCTCAGCATCAATGCATCTGAACATGCAGGTCTTAAGGTACCAGAGTAATGATGCTCAGTCATGCTTTGGGTTTTTGGGCTTGTTTTTATTTCTTGCAGTTCAATGTTAAGCTCTCTGTTACTATTTGATATGCTTCTGCTTCCTGCTGAGTAGGTTGGGCTGCACTCTAGGGCCCTGTGGCAAATGCCACCTCCAGTGACTTCCTCTTAGTGCCTGCCAGCACAGCATCAGGGGCCTCTGATGTCATAGTAAAGGGCCGCTGGGGGTCACCTGGGTGACCAGGTCCTAGTGCCACAGCAGCATTTAGGGAAGCAGAGTGAGTGTGCTTCCTGCAGGAAACAGCCCTTAATGATTGATGATGGTTGCATTGTTCAACCTGTGACACCATGTTGTTGAACTTTTCCCTATTTATGCTTAAATCTATCAGATCTGACCTCATTCTCCCCCACACCCAGAGCAGAGGCAGAGCAGTTCAAGCTTTGGATCTGTTCTAGGGTCAGCTCAGACATGCAGCCTGGCTCAGGCGTCATTTCCCTCTGGCTGTGTTATAGGTGCTTCAGAGAGCGTTTCTCAGGTGTGGTAGTGACAGGCTCTCTCTCCTGGGGGCACTAGCACAGTGTTGATTCAGTACTGAGCGATTGCCTCCTGCTCTTCCTGTGTGGTGTTTGTCTTTACGGGCTGGCTGATTTTCCACAAGTTTATGTCGATCTCTTGCTTTCATCCTTTTCGGAGTCAGAGGTTGTCAGTCTTTTTAGGGGAATGATCTACATTGGATAGAGAGTTGTCTCTCCACTCTCTGCCTTTTACTTTGGATGTGCGTGTTTCTCACTTAAATAACCTGATTTAGTCATTAATAATGTCCAATATTTGAGCTGTGCTGGCAAATGAGTCTTATTCAGCAAATTTTTTAAAATAAGTTATTTTCAAAATCTCCATTAAAAAAAACTTTCAAAATGATGTATGATTTGTTGGAATCAACCAAAAAACATAACAGCTACACCAGTTTGAGGTTGATAGTCAACAAAGTACATTTTGAGAAAAATCTAGTTAAAGTTTTCTGAAGGTTCCGAAACAGAATCATCTGATAACGTTGCATCTTTTCATCTACTTCTTTTTTAAAATAATAATTACTATATTAATAATCACAATATAGCTTTTTTTATTTTATATTTGTAATCAAAACAGAACAAATATAATATAAGAAAGAAACCATTTAAATAATATAGTGCTTTTTTTTAGTGCTTACATCTCAACAGAAGCATTAATAGTGTGTCACGGATAATCTGTTTTGGTTTAGTTTTCTGTGTTTCCGTTCTCCTGCCCTGCTTGTTTGCATGGTTTTTGATTTAATTAGCCCCACACCTGTTTCAACTCTCTCAAATAAGTTTCTATTACTTAGATCTGTGTTCCCTTAGAATCCTTTGTCTGCTATCGTTTGGATTTGTGTTTGGTTGTGCCCATTCTCTCCTGTGGATTATTAAAAGAACTCTTCGTTTATACTCCTTCATTGTGTGCTTTGTTTTGCACAGCAACACTAGTGACAGAATAGCAGACCCTCAAAAGCGAGTAACAATTAGCAGCGTTTTTCTTTCTTTTTTCTTTTGTTTTCCTCTCTCCCAGAATGGATATGCCAGCCATTCCTTTACCTGGAGGAACAGGACCGTTTGCTGGAGGACCATACCAGGGACTTTTTAGATCTGGCTTGCCTTACACACTTCCTGGACTGCTTGTCTGCGTATTATACATCACCAACCTGAGCAAGCGCTGTAAGGCACACCATTCTACCCAGGTGTGTGAACCTGCAATCTTCGCCTATCCCCTAGGGAGTACTGGTGGAGATCGAAGGCTTAGAGGGAAGCCCCACCAAAACTCCCATCACTGAGGGTGAGCTGCAGCCAGTTTCTGGGATGTTTTCAATGGAACTTATGGATATCTGTTAAAATGGACTTAAAAGACTGGTTTAGAGAAGTATCACCCTATGCCCCTGGATCTTCTGCATTGCCGTTGGCTCTGTCCAGCCCTAAATCTGCTGCATCTCCCTGGTTCCGCTCAGCCCATGAAACTCCTGCGTCTCCACTGGTTCCGCCCAGTTTAATGCCCTCCAGCCTTCCACTAAGACTCCACCTCGGCCCTCTGACCCGTCGGCTCCACCCTGGCTCCTGGCTCCCTCGCCTCCACGGTGGCTCGTCATTCCACCAGCTCTATCGGGCTCCCTTGTCCTTCCTGGCTCCACCATGCTTAGTCGTTAACCATCTACCGCCTCGGGACCCCACTCCTCTGGCTTCACCTCATCACTCCGTCCCTCCTGTCAGGCGCCTCCTTTCCTCTGTCTCTGTTCCCATCTTCAGTCACTCCAGCTCCGCCACAGTCTTCCAGACTTATTGTTAGATCAACAATAATGTGTCAGACGGCCTGTATATTAAGATCTACTCTAATACAAGGATCTAATATAATGTCACAACAGTTAATCAAATGCTTACTTAAGACATAACAGATTTTTTTTGCATGAATACTCACCAAAACAGATGAATGTGAATGTGTAAAATGCACTGTCTGAGAGACATGTCTTTATGTGCACACTTTGGATATGTCAGTCATCACGATCATTTTGTTTACATCACATTTCACTGATTCAGACTCATGCCATCGAGAATTCGCTATGAATAATCACAAAGCTTTAATAATAATAATAATTATTATTATTTAGATTTTTTTATTTTTTTTCTGCAGCTCACAATTTGCCCCGTTTACATGCAGACTAATTTTGCCAGCACGGGTAAAATATGCATTGGAGAATAATGTATGTATATATTACATTTTCTCCACATCTCATTATGTGGCAATGATGTTGGTGGAAATTACATTTTAAATACATCTTGAATAATATTTTGGAATGGCTGATAGCATTTTGTATCTTTTGATAGCTTTTTTGTAAAAACACCTTTTTTTTGTGGTGGAAAACACTTTTCAAACTTTTTGTTAAAATTTTAATTTGATTGGAAAGGAAAATGTACAAAATAAATGTTAGGAAGTTTTTTTGTTTGTTTGTTTTTTGTATATATTCCTTGATATTGTATAAACAGTAGCTCTAGTTAAAGCCAAATCTTGAAATATTAAAGTGCTAGTTGGAAAAGTTGGAACCTAAATAGTGGATTATTCTTCATGATATTTGATGAGTGTAAAGTGTTAATAATATTTCCCAATATCCATATAACCCTATCAGTTCATTGTTTTAAATCAACATTTTTATAGGGATTGGGCACTTTTTTTTTTTTGTCTCTCTGACGTACTTCCCTGACTGAAAATGGTGCTCTGACCTCAATGGTCAATGTCAATTTTATCTTGTCTCGTACATTTGCCTTAAAATATAGTATTTATATTTTTGTAATTTTAATGTTAAGTATAATTATGTTTTGTTAAGATTATTATTCTTATTATTATTTATAGTTTTTAGAATAATATTTATAATATACTATTTGTGAGCTGTCATATTTCTCTGAGGGTTTGTTTTTGTGTTTCAGATAATATCATGGGTTTGCCTGATGATTCCTGTTATTTTGGCTTTGTGTCTGTGCTGTCTCTCAACCCTTACACCTTTCCAGCTCACTCCCTTCTCTCCTGCCTCATCCCATTGAACAGGCTTTTCATTATGGACACTTGGTTCATACCTGCACATCAGAGAATGGGCCCTCTGCCCCTCTCTAGCCCACCTTGGGTCAGTCAGAACCAGGGGCCAGTGCTGCCCTTTGGTGAGTCTGGAGATTTATTCTAATGAGTACTGCGCTTTTGACAGGTTAAAAGCTGACCTCTGCTGCCTGCCAGATATCCCAGTGCCAGCGTCCTTGTGTTCCCTGTCCACTTTTATAAGCTGGGCAGGGAAATGTAAATTGAAGCATAAAAATAGATGATGAGACATGTACCTTCTCCCCTTTATTCCTCACTTCTTTTTATTTATTTATTTATCTCTAGTCATCCTCTGTGCTTGTGTTCGGGTAGCATAAAATTGAAGAGGCAGCTTGTAATATTATGTTTAGGGAAGTGTTAGCTGTTATTTGGCCCATCAAGAAGAGCATGGTACCAATGCTAGGACAGACATTATGCATGAAGGATTGATCTGTGCATTTTTTTCTCACTGGTAACAAATTACATATTTTCCTCTCATGAAGGTGATTGTGAGTGTCTTGTGGATCCAGACACTGCTATTTTAAGTATTGGTAAGCCTCTGCATTAATGTGCATTGTTAAACCTGTGATCATGAGATTAATAACACCCTTGAAAACTGTGTGCACTTCATCAGTAGTATTGTTATCTGTATTCTATTGTTGCAGGTTATTAGGCAGCTGCTTCAGCCCACTGACAATACTATTTTCATGCCTTCTTCCATTGTCTGATGCCTCTATTCTCTACTACCTGACGAAGACCAACATGGTGCAAACATTGTTTTCTATCATTAAATATAGTTTCAGAGTGTTGCGGCAGTTTGCTGTCTCATACACTGAGTGGAACTGGCATAACATGGTCTAAATGGTTTGCTGCCTTAACCATGATGAAATTCCACATATAATTGTGATTTTAATCTCTCAAATGATGCATTTTTCTTCTTTCTGACATCTGACATTTGTTATGATATTCAGGAGGGCGGAGACACAGAAGTTTTATTTATACAACGCCTTTCCATAGCTCAAGATCACTTTACATAGTGCTAAACAAGACATTTACACACCCACATACACAATACATACACATAAGGCCACATACAGTATAGACAACATTTTCCAAAATACATATTACAAAGATAAGTTTTTAGCTGAGTCTTGAATGTAGACAAAAATGACAGTGAATTCCATAATTTAGGAGCATTAACACTAAATGACCTACCACCTACAGTGGACAGCTGAAAATGAGAAATGGAAAAAAGACCAAGCAGGCTTAACATGAACCCCATTGATTTCAAAGGACAGGTTGATCCTTTTGACTGAGGTAGCAGAGCCCAACATCAATATTTCAGTTTTGTTATTATTTAGTTTAAGGAAATTCAAGGACATCCAGTGCTTAATATCCTTGATGCATGTAGTAAGTGAGTCAGGCAGTGATGACCTATATCAGCTGGTGGTTATAGGTAAATCTGAATGTCATCAGCATAGCGATGAAATTGAAGTCGATGCATTTGTATCATGTCACCAGGTGGATATATGTAAATGATAAACAGATTGGGACAAAGAACTGAACCTTGAGGAACACCCCGTGAAACTGGAGCAGTTATATTTACCCAGAATTCGTGGACAGAAGAATGTCATTAACCACACAAAGAAGAGCAGTTTCAGTGCTGTGGATGAACAAAATCCTGACTGAAAAGGTTAAAAAAGGCCAATAGCATTTAAGTTAGATCTCAATTGTGAAGCCACAACTTTTTTTAGTTATTATTATGTCCACAACAAAGACTGGTATTATGTCCATGAGAAAAGCTACCACACTATGAGTGGTGTTATTCTATTCAATGTCTGGTCTTGTAGGTTTTCAGAATGCTTCGATGTTTTCTTTTATGTGTGTCTCAGATGCAGTTATGCAGGTGGTGGTATGGAGTGTACCATGTGTCTGTTAGGATGGGAGGTGGGGCGTTCTTTGTGGTGTCTGATTTTATTTCTGTATGTTAATATATTTAAGTGTCACATCTTTGAAGTGCCTACCAGGAGGTCTGTGAGTGGCTACTGTATATCGGGACAGCTCACAGATGCCATTGTATACATGATTGTTATTGGTTCAGCAATTAACCATATCCTTGCAGCATGGAGGGAAAGCGTCACTATAAGAAAATATGGACATCAATATAGAATATATCCTTTATACATCTGACATCAATACAAAGCATTGATCTTCATGTACTGTATTTGTTTGTTAAATAAATAATTATGACTTTTGATATGATTGTCATATATGTCCATTTACATCCATTTACATCCATTAGTGTCAACATCACAACAATACAAGTGCAGAACTGATTTTGGAATATGTGTTTGGTTGTTTAGTTCTATATGCAATACTTAGTTGTATATTTTTTATTGTCTAGACTTTTCAAGAATCTGTGTTGCTTTTTCATATGTGGTTGTACACCAGAATTAATTTTTCAAGGCTTCTTTAATATCCTGCTTTGACTTCCCGTTTATATATATATATATATATATATATATATATATATATATATATACACACACACAAATGAAACTGTATATTTTGTATATTTTAGTCAGAATTAGTCAGAATCATTTTTGTGTGTGCTCCGTCTGTTTGGCACAGATGCGCGCAGTGGCGTGGGTTCAGTGAAGTCTGTGAAGAATCACAAGCAGAAGGCTCACACGCTCCTGACAGCAAAATTGAAATATTTATATGACTTCCTAACATTTAAAGATGGAGAATATATCTGTGAAATGTAAGTTATGCACTGAGTAAAACAGCACTTCTCAAGCATATTAAACAGCACATGTAGCGTCTCTGTCAGCAGCACATGAGTATGTCAGAGCATCTGACGGGACAAGCTGCTTATAATATGTGTTAACAATTTCTTACAAGTTATATTATAGCCCATAATGTAAGCATGTCTCGTGTTAAGGACAAATTGGATTATGCACTTTCCCCACAGCAGTTTACTCAGTTGTTTGCAATTTTTCAGATGTGCCTCATATAATTTATTAAAAATATATATTGATATACCTTAAAAACTCGATATGCCGCACAGCCCTACTTGAAGCTAGAATATAACGGTTTCTGTTTGTTTGTTTGAAAGCAGAGACTCAGTATTTTTTTTTTGTTTGTTTGTTTTTTTGTTTGTTTTTTTGACATATTGCATGTTCAGACATTCATACAACCTTATGTTCAGAGGTCATGAAAGTTTTGTGAAAATGATCAAAAATGCTGGCAGGGAAGGAGTTAATTTAACCCCCCTGGCTATGACTGAATGAATTGATCAGCACTGCTTGGTGATTTGAGATTTTAGGCTGTTAGTTTGCCTCTCCATTGGTGCCCATTTCTACTCGCTGGGGTTGCTACCGAGGTGGGTTTCCATTGGCTGGACCCAGATCCTACCCCTACTGTCTCAGCAGTCAGCATTGCTATGAATCTACATATCTAGGCTTCAGGATGATCTTCAGGATATTTCAAATTCTGGCATATTTGTTTTGCTATTGATTACATTTCAGAGTGCCCTCCTGTGGTATGGTGCTCCCTGTGGTGTCTGTGCTGGTGAATTCATTTTGGGACAGCGGAGGCATGCATTAATCGGTATTGTGAAGCCCAGAAACATGTCATACTACCTCGCTCCTGCCGTTTGACCTTTGCTCAAGAAATTCCTCTACAAAGTTCAACAGGTTACTGTTGCCCATCTGAATCTGATCCATCTTTCACCCTGCAGAATGTGCTGCTGGACACAGATACTAGATACTTGTTCTCTTGAATATTGTTGTTATATGTTGTTATGTGCTGTTGACAAGCGAGAGTATTTCTCTGTCAGCAGAAGTGCTTGAGAAGTCTGATCAAGAAAAAAGTTGGGTAGACCGAGTATGGACCGAATGGAGCCAGAAAGAGCTCCCCTGATGAGCCTGGATAAATAAACTGGGGAAGAAGCTTGGTGTCAACAGGTGGGATGATTCATAGCCATTGTGGCTGCCTTTGTCCTCATCCCTTCACCACAATGGGATGTCCCCCTGTTGGCCCCTGGATAAATATTGCCAGTACTGAGGCAGAGGTGCACAGTAGCTGTATTGAGCTTAAGTTGAAATCAATGTTGGTCCATAGAGCCGGTTCTGCCAACCCCGGGTGTTTGCGATAATGGCGATGCTGGCACAATCACACACTTCCCTAAAGGTCAGACGGGGGCATGTTTACCTTGTAGTGCAGTTCTTTGTGTGGTGCTGTGATTTCAAGCTGTACCTCATAGCAACAGATAATTCTATAAATGTGAAATGGCATGTGGGGGTCACATGAGCACAACAGTTTCAAGAAAATGTCATATTGCTTTACATAATCTCTACTGAGCTTTTCTGCTCGCACTGAAACTTTTCATGCAGAGACTCTTTTGTATTTCTCTCATTTTAATTAAGGAAATACACACCAGATTATTATAGATATACAGTAGAGTAGGTATTGAAGGCAGTAAACATGACTAGCACTCTAAATACGGCGTGAACACATTCAAAATCTTCGCCACCTTAAAATCAATCAAAGCGAAATTACACCCACTCTATACAACAGTACAGGTCTGTTATTATTGTAATAAAGAATAACAATTACTGCTGCTTTAGTAACAAGAATTTCAGTCATCTTTATTCAGGTTATTTTAGGTGATGCTTCAGTAGATAAGTAGATTCAGCTGTGGTGGGCTGCTGATCTGCTGACGAATTTGATTAGAAGTCGAGGTCCATCTACCAAATTTTGTTTTCATTTCTCTGCGGTGAGGAACACTAGATCTTACTAATTTGATTCGCACCTAACTAATTTTCTCAGGAGCTGTGGTTCTTCGCCCTCGACTAGCCAAGCAGAACAACTGGGGGTTATGACAAACTGTGAAGGGGTCTGTGGATGGATTCCAAAGGGGTTAATGCCACAACACTGGTAAATTCTCCAATTCATTCTATAGATATTGGGTGGATTTTTACACTATCAGTGCTTTTTCTGTCTCACATGTGAGTATATGACTGGCACGGGGCGAGGGCGTGAACCACAGCATTGGCTTATAGTTTGAAAAACAGTTAAGCAGAAGGTTGGCTTCCCCTAGCCTCTGTTTGTTGGTCCTGTAGAGAGAAGCCTGGCCGTAGGGGACGTTAGCTGTGGAAATGGATTATGATCACTACAGAGAGAGCGTGATAAAGTGAATGTGATGAATGGGGTTTGGTAGAGCAACCAGTGCCATACTCCTTCGTTTTCAAGACTGTAGTGACTTCTCAGCTTTGATCTGAAATTATTCTTTTATTTTTTCCACAGCGTTTAAAAATAGGTTGCTGTATGAGATGCTTAGTAAAGGCAATTAATCTTGCTATGTTATATCCAGTTTTTTTTTTTTTTTTTTTTCAAATAATTACTCATGCACTTCAAACATTTGATACAGAGCTTGGCATTAATAAATCATGTTCTTTAAAATATCATCTTGTCCTCAGCAAGGCAACATTTGATATAACATTAAAGGCCTAGAGGAAAAAATGTTTTCCAGAATCTCTTCAAATCATTTTTTTTTTTTTTCTAAAAATATTCCAGAACATGTTTTACTCCAAAATCTTCTGCAGGTTTTTTTTTTTTTTTTTTTTTTTTTTTTTTTTTGGTTCAAAAGAGACAAACATTTCCCCCTGATTATTCTTTCCTTTTTGTGCACGAGTCTTTTTTTTACAGTCCTTTATTTGATTCCATGACTCCCTCTCTTTCTCTCTTTAACCGATTCTCTTGATAGTGATTAATTTAATCTGGGGGGCACCAAGCAGCTAGGTCCTTTGATGTATCTTTGACAGGCTCTCATAACACATCCGATTTGATCTAACCTTTCTTGGTGCAAAGAGAGAATAAAGATCAATTATTAGGTGAATTTGAAGTTGCGTTAGATTTTTTTTTTTTTTTTTTTTTTTTGCTTCCTAGTTGCTTTAAGTGCCCATCTGTCTAAACATCTCTCAGTTTTCCCCTCCTTTTTTCTGATCATTTCCTAAATTTATTCATGAGCCATGGAACCACACTTTGTAGTCTCCATGTAGCCGTTTCGACCTACCCCCACTGAATATAGCTATGTGCCTGTCTTTTTCATTCTGCTTTCAAATTCTCTGAACAACGTTCACATGAATGGCCCAAGTTTTTTTCCCCCTTCTTTACACCCTTTCGCACCCTCCCTCACTCTCTCATCCTTTGCGTCGTGTCCTTCATTGTGGATTTGTATGCATGAAAATCACTGCTGTGGCCACAAAGCACTGTGCATCACTCCAGATCATTTTTGGACTCCCTGCTGTGTGAGTTATAAAGAAGGATCCCATAATGACACTTTGACTATTAACAATGTCAATATGTCTCTTTTAGTTTTCCCTCTATAGGCCAATAAATGTACAAAATGGTGTGTTTAAGTGACTGGGTCAGACCTATAACTGCATAGAGGTTCTTCTCATGGCCTATGTCTGTGTATAATGGTTTTACACTTGATCAATTATTTCCTGCTACAGCCCTTTTATGTGTGTGTGTGTGTGTGTGTGTGTAAATATGTATGAGTATACACATTAAAAAAATAATAGAGTATAGCGATCTAAATAATATACTGTGTGTATACACACACACACACACACAATTTACTTATGGGAGGAGATTTGTTGATTTTTACTGTAAGGTTATGGAACAGGATGCCACGTACGTCAGATTTATTTCAGTTAATTCCAAAATATGCCGTCTGTGCTACGCTCTGAATTCCCAGCATCCCACATGGGTGTTAGCTGCATCACCTCGAACCCGTGGCATGTTTGCACTATTTAAGCGGCACACCTCAAATGAGAATGACCTATGGTTGTCGGAGAGGTTGCGTTGCGTGGAGAGGCACCGCACAGACCATCTAAGGAAGACAGAGTTGTGGTGTGATTTAGTGGCTGCCCTTATGGCTTCTCGTCTTTAAAATTATCATCTAGTTGACTGCACAGTAAGCAGACAGGGAATGAGCCGCATAGCGGCTGGCGTCACAATCTGCCTCTCACAATAGCTTGGGCAAGTGCCAGCACAGCCAATCTGGAAAGGGTTTTAGTCTGTTTTCAGTAAGCAAATGGTTTAAAAATAACATTTAGAGCTTTTTATCAACTAAACAGAGAAGCGAAATGGATGATCAGTGAGAGTGAGGTCAACGGTCTTTTAAACAGAGTATCTGTGTCTGCTTATGCAGTTGTAGAAATTATGTAAATGTTTTATTTTTTCCTGTTTCCTGTATTTTAGTCTTTTAATCAGGTGTTCCTGTTTGATAAGAAACGTAATGACGGATCAAATGTATAAAATATTAAAACATATAATCATTAATTTCTATTGCAGTAGTCACTGAGTGGCACTTGTCTTGATCAAATGGGTCTTGTCAGGGTGCCAGCATTGTGTCTGGGAGAAGCCGGGCAGAGGAAGAGGAGGATGCTGCGGTGTGTCTCTTTCTCCTGGGCAGAACTGGAATCAGGCCAATCTGCAATCACTGTGGTAGGCCAGTAGCCAGTTAAGCCTTAGAGAAAACCCTAGCTCACTAAACTCAAAGCTTCTCACTTCCAAGTGCAGCTAATACATGTTTAATGAATGTTGGTGTAACGTTAATAGAACATTAGTTACAAATATTAGTAATCCGGATAAAACTTATTACCGTTAACTTTCTGTTTGTGCTTCATAAATACATGTTTTATAAAATTTGGGCAAGAAAGACTTTTTTTTACTCCATAATTCATAGTCGTTGTCATTAAAGACGCACCATATGCTAGATGAGCCAGTATTTGTGTTGTTTTGACTGATGAGACATGATGTTCTCATGGCAGACATTCTGTTGTTGTTGTTTGAGGAATTTTCCCAGTTTATCATGTTGTTCGTAATTCCAGTAGACTTCAAAATGCTCCAATATGAATTCAAATAGTTTTCATTTCTTGTTGCTTTCGTGTTTATCTCTAGTTTGCTTTGCATCTTTGTGTAAACTCCAAATTTGCCCGTGACCTAGTTTAGGTCACATTAAGTTATTACAAATTTTGACGAACCTGATACCAAGTGGAACCTCCCAGAAGCTTGTAAAGTGGATGCAAACAAATGGCTGTCGGTTCCTAATGCATTTGCTTCACGTATGTGGGTGCTTGAGGGTAGCAAAGGGAGCTGTAATGGATCATGTTTGTGTTTTTTAATAAACCCAAGCAATATTTCAGAATTAAGGACAAGCAAAGTGTACATCTGCATCAGAAGATAAGCAAATTTTGAGGATATTTAAGGCAAATAGTAGTCCGATGTGACAGCGCTGAGGCCCGTACCCATGTCCTCAGCACATCTTGTGTTGTGTGTGCTCCACGCTCCAGCCTACATGTAAGGGTGAGTGATAAATGAGAGAGTGTTGGGTTTAATCGACTGAGGCTCCCTACACATTGCTCTTTGGATGCTGGGGAGGGACGGTGGATAATGGAAGCATTGTTTCACCCAGTCGCTGTGTCTCAGCAGGAGGACGGGGGGAGGTGGTGGGAATAGCAAGCTGGTCAGGAGAAAAGGGGTCTCACTGCACTTCGCATCAACCTTCAGATCCTATTCAGACAACCCCTCGCCACCCTCCTGCCTTTGTGTGCCCTGGAATCTATTCTGGATCATCCTATACATAAGACACATTCATTGTTGTTTATTCCCTTTTTCACAGATTTAACAACTACACATTTGTGTGATCTGCTAAAATGGACAAATCTGGGCCTACTGGTTTTGAAAACTGAAACCATTTGTTTTGGATGTTTTGAATGTCTGTTCAAAAAGCTGTTGATGCTAACTGCCTTCTATTGATTAAACCTATAGTAAAAGTAGGATTAAAGTTGCTCCTGTATAATTTCACATGCATGCTACTTTCTGCATGTCAAATTTATATATTCTTTGATGATTTAAAACAGTATAAATGTTCAATATTGGCTTATCTATATCACAATTTTAATATTTGTTCATCCCTATTAGAAAGTGATGGTGTCAGGTCTATCTATGCAAGCAGGAGGATAAAAGAGTAGCAAAAAGCTTGTCTGTTTGTTAACTGTGAACAGTCTGCCTATAAACAGACATTTTATCTGTGAATGCCAGTCATGCAATATTAATGCTGTTAATTGCATCTTGGTAGGGGATGAGTAGCTGTGACGTTGGTCTAACTGGAAGATGCACAAATAGATACATGGTTACTTCATACTGGATGGTCTGTCATGAAACTTTCAGATCCTATAATTTAGTCTAAACAACTTGTAAAGATGCATTTCACACCTGTGGTGTTTTCAGCAAGGTTATAGGCAGAAAATTTGAATTACCATTGAAGCCATGTCCAAGAAATGACTATTCACCTCTATGCTGGCACAGATGCCCATGTTTCTCTGCTTTGACACTAACATCGGTGTGGGGGTGGGTTACACAAGGTTTTATGCCTCACCCCACAGAGCAGTAAAATCTTTCTGGAGCTACATCACAGACTTACTGGTTTTATGGTGTTTGGTGTTGAAACATTTCATTCTGAGCAAGTGTTTCATCCTCTTGTTGTGTGTTTTTATACAACTGTGCACCAGGGATCCCAGCATGCACTTTCTTGGCTGAATTGTATAATGGTGTAAAATCGCTACATTGGGAGGAATTACTGGAATTTGGCTGGAGGACATAGGAGTTTTTACATTATGTCCTTAGCATTATATTGCTCTTGGTGCACTCAGTGTTATACTAGGCAGCACAGTGATAAACCTACGAATTAATATCAGTGAATGCAGCCTTGTGAATTAAATCCTTCAGGGAAATCTTATGGCTTCTAATTAAGTGGATTAGAATTAATCAAACAAGAGTGCCGTGTTGGATACACGTTGGAAGAACATGTACACAAAGAGTATTACATGTCTTACATCTCATTACAAAACTCATTAAAACTTGCTTAATTAATTACAAGTGCTCTTGACCAAATGCGCTTTGTGTGAACCTTATGAAGTCATTTAGCTCAATTTAAAGTCGCTTTTCCTCATAAAAGTTAAAGATATGCTTTCGCTTGGTTGTGATGCATTACATGGAGGAGGGGAGCTCTAGGCAGTGAGAATTTTAAGAGATTTGAATTGTCAGTGTTTCTCTAAACGTGATTTACAAATAGCCTTTGGTGTTTTGGTTTTAGAATAAGATATTTTTCAGTAGGCAAAAAGCTGCATGTGTTCATCATCAGAGTGTTTCTACTACAATGACAACGGTCTGTGATTCTTTAAGTTATGGATGCTGTAGGCTTTTCTCTTTGATTTCTATTTGCTAGAGAATGAATGTCTGTGATTTCCCGAAGGTTTCAGCTGTCAAATGTCCAGTTTGAATTTACAAAGCGATGAGAAAAGAACCAGAAAGCCTGCCACATCCTGTGCTGTTCGTGTTTTATTGGCTCGTCAATATTCTGAGCTGCACCTGTCTGGGGTGCAGCGGGGCTTGGGGTATCTGGCCAATAGGACATCCATCACCTGCCATCTGAACAAAAGTTCATTACAAAGTCACGGTGGACTGGTATCTGGTGGATTTATCTGTATTCTGCTATTCTGTTTGTTGTTCCTGTTGTCATAATAAGCCAAGGTTGATCTCGGCAAGGCGGCATGTGCAGGGTTGCTAGCAGAACAGCGGGAAAATGCAAACGGGTAGGGGGTCTAACCCCCACCCCCTCTCTGAAAAGCCCCTTCAAAAAGCCCTTTGATCTACCTCATCCTACCTCATCCAATCACTTCAGCTCAATGACCCCTCTCTCCCTGAAACTGCCTTGATTATTTCCAATACTATTTTAAACATGTAAAAAAAAAATCACGTATTCACGTATGTGAAATCCTCTGCCCCTTTGTCACCCACCAGGCCTGGCCTCCTCTTTTCTTAAAGGTGCTGACATTTCCCAGTATTCCATTTCTAGTGCTGTATACATATTTTATTGTAAAGAAGGAATGCTTTTTGGCTTTTAAACCTAACAAAGATTTTTGCTCGGATTGTCTTTCTTGTCCAGCCTTCATGTGGTAGAGTGAAATTAATTTCACGAAGAAAATCTTTATATATTTTTTGACTGGAAATGAGCTCTGTTGTTGTAACGATGACTGACTCGACATGGGATCCATTTGCAAGCTTTTATTAGAACACTCGTAGTCGTACAGGCGAAGGGTCAGGATCAGCAAACACAGTATAATAGAGATATCAGAATCGTAGTCAATACCAAGCAGTGGGTCGGGGTAACCAGCAAGTATCACAGTCCGTATAGCAATCTGGGTTCAAAGGTAGGCAGCAAAGGTTCTAGGATCGATAAACAACAAGGGTTGGCAACTAGGATAGCAAGACAGGGTAGAACGCTCAGAAATGTTAGCCGTGGCAGAAACAAGACTTCGCAATGAGGTGACGCAAAGGTCTGGCTTATATGGCAGTCTCTGATATGGAACACCTGGCCGGTGATCAGTCCAAGGTGCGGGGCTGTTGGGTAATGTAGTGAGTATCAGTGTAAGTGAGTGTTTGGATGCCTGTAGGTGTCAGTATTCGGGCGATGGTGCCCTCTGCTGGCCTCTGGAGGGACTCACGGGGTTCGTATTCGTGACAGAGCCCCCTCCCTGCGAACGCCTCCTGGCGTGAGGTGGAGGGCGACGTCGGGGTCTTCCTCGAGGTCGAGGGGCCGGTTTCTCTGGATGTTCTCTATGGAAATCAGTGGTTAAGTTGGGGTCAAGAATGTCCTCGGCATTGACCCAGGAATGTTCCTCTGGACCGTACCCCTCCCAGTCAACCAAGTATTGGAGAACTCGTCCCCGACGTCTTGAATCAAGCAGCTCTCGCACCTGATAGGTCTCCTCGCTCTCCACCTGAACCGGTTGGGGACTCTGCTCACGGGACCTCCCCTCACCCTCCTCCTCAGGGGCAGCAGCGGGCTTGAGCAGTGACATGTGGAAAGTGGGAGAAATACGATATGTGTCAGGCAAAGCAAGGCGGAATGACACAGGAGTGATTTGTTGTGTGATTTTGAATGGACCCACGTACCTAGGACTTAGCTTTCGGCATGGCAATCTCATCCGAAGGTCTCTGGTGGACAGCCAGACCCATTGACCAGGTTGGTAAGTGTGTCCAGGGCGTCGACGACGGTCGGCCTGTTCCTTCAGGCGCCGTACAGCTTGTTGAAGATGTACGTGGGCCTGATTCCATGTGTCCTCGCTTCGTTGAAGCCAATCAGTAACAGCGGGAACATTGGTGGGTTCACCTGACCAGGGAAACATGGGTGGTTGGTACCCTAGAATGCATTTGAAGGGGGTGATTCCAGTGGAAGGCTTGATCAGGGAGTTCTGAGCATATTCGGCCCATAGGAGAAAACGAGACCAGTCCTCTTGATGGGAGCTGCAGTAGGAGCGGAGGAACCGAGTGAGCTCCTGGTTGAGGCGTTCCACTTGACCATTGGCTTCGGGGTGATAGCCAGACGTGAGACTTACGTTGACCCCTAGGGCTTGAAAGAAATCCTTCCATAAACGAGAGGTGAACTGAGGACCTCTATCCGAAACGATGTCGTCAGGTATGCCGTAAAACCTGAACACCCAATTACACAGGAGTTCGGCGGTCTGAAGAGCAGTAGGGAGTTTGGGTAGAGGTATGAGGCGACAAGCCTTGGAGAATCGATCGATGATCGTGAGTATGACCGTGTTACCCTGGGATAGGGGTAAGTCTGTGATGAAGTCTATGGCAAGGTGTGACCAGGGTCGTTGAGGGATAGGAAGAGGTTGAAGGAGTCCAGCTGGCAGTTGACGAGGGGTTTTGTGCATGTTACACGTCTGACAGTTCTGAATGAATTTAATAGTGTCGGGGTTAATGGTCTCCCACCAGAAGCGGTTCTTGAGGAGATGGAGTGTGGCTGTGATGCCGGGGTGACCAGAGGCAGGAAGACAGTGAATATGACTCAGGACCTGATCACGGTGAGGGGCAGGTACGTAGGTTTTATCCGGTGGACAGGCGGCTAGTGGTGCTTCTTGTGAATTGTGTTGTTCAATAAGAGTCATGATATCCCACTGGATGGGAGCAACCACCACATGGAAGGGCAATATGCGTTCGGGGACTGAGATGGAAGGGTCGTCATCATGGATACATGACAAAGCATCGGCTTTAGTATTCTTGGAACCTGGGCGATAAGTGACATTGAACTGGAACCGGGAGAAGAACAAGGACCATCTGGCTTGGCGTGGGTTGAGTCTCTTGGCGGGGCGTAGGTATTCCAGATTTTTATGATCCGTAAAGACGGTGAAAGGATGAATAGCCCCTTCGAGCCAATGTCTCCACTCTTCAAACGCTGCCTTCATGGCTAACAGTTCTCTATCACCCACATCATAATTTCTCTCCGCTGGGTTGAGCTTGCGTGAGTAGAAAGCACAGGGATGAAGTCTCTCCTGAGGGCCTGGTCGTTGTGAGAGAACGGCCCCAATGCCAGTATTGGAAGCGTCAACTTCGACTAAGAAGGGAAGAGAGGGGTCAGGGTGATGCAGGATAGGAGCGGTGACAAAGCGTTCCTTTAATTCCTTAAAGGCTTGACGGGAGGCTTCGGCCCAGGTGAGACGATGGGTACCTCTTTTGATCATGGAAGTGAGAGGACTGACGACTGTACTGAAATTTCTGATAAAGCGTCTGTAGAAATTGGCGAATCCCAGGAACCGTTGTAGCTCCTTGAGAGTCTGAGGCTCTGGCCACTTGAGTACAGCAGAGACCTTACTGTCGTCCATAGCAACTCCCCCCGGACTGATGACATAACCCAGGAAGGTAGTGGAAGTGGTGTGAAACTCACACTTCTCGGCTTTGGCGTACAGTTGATGTTCGATGAGGCGCTGTAGCACAGTTCTGACGTGTTGAATATGATCCTGTAGGGTGTTGGAGTAGATGAGAATATCGTCAATGTAGACCACAACAAACTTGTTCAGCATGTCCCTGAAGACATCATTAATGAACGCCTGGAAGATGGACGGACTATTGACCAGTCCAAACGGCATAACCCGGTATTCATAGTGACCGTTGGTTGTAGAAAAGGCCGTCTTCCACTCGTCACCCTCTCTGATGCGAATCAGGTTGTAAGCACAGCGTAAGTCAAGCTTGGTGTAGTATTGAGCTGTGCGAAGTTGTTCTAATGCAGCTGGAACCAGAGGAAGGGGATAACGGTACTTCACCGTGATCTCGTTGAGACCACGGTAATCAATGCAGGGTCTTAAACTGCCGTCCTTCTTTTTGACGAAGAAGAAACCAGCGGATGCAGGGGAAGTGGAAGGACGTATGAAGCCTTTCTCCAACTCCTCCCTGATGTATTTAGTCATGGCTTCGGTTTCTGGGAGTGACAGTGGGAACACACGACCCTTGGGTGGATTGTGACCTGGTAGAAGATCAACAGCACAGTCATGGGGTCGATGAGGTGGTAAGGTGTTTGCTTGGGTTTTGCTGAAAGCTGCCTTGAGGTCGTGATATTCCGCTGGTAGGTTGGGAACCTCGAATGACTCCTTGTTAATCGCCAACGAGCGCACTGGAAGAGGAGAAATGGTAGATAGGCATTTTGTTTGACATTTAGTGCTCCACTTTAATATCTGACCTTCCCTCCATGATACTAGCGGATCGTGCAGTCTCAGCCATGGTAGTCCCAGAATTATGGGTGTATTGGACGTGGGCAGAACGTAGAACTGAATGACCTCCTGGTGCAGTAAACCGGCTGTGACGGATAGACTTTGTGTAAGGTGAGTGATGATACCAGTTCCCAGGGGACGACCATCTATGGTAGCTACAGACAGAGAGTTAGCACAGGGTATTAATGATACGTTGTTTGTTCTTGCAAACTCAGCTGACATGAAATTCCCAGCCGCTCCAGAGTCCAGTAAAGCAAATGTGGTCACTTGAACGTTGTTAATGGTTAGCTTCAGGGGTACAAACACACAGTTTACTGGATGGAGAGAGTGTAAGGATTCACTCACCAATTTGGATGAGACAGATGAGGGACGTGAAGGACAGTTGGCTCGTTGATGACCAGGGGATCCGCAATACAGACATAGACGATTTGCCAAGCGGCGATTCCTCTCCTCAGATGAGAGATGATAGGTATTAACTTGCATGGGTTCAGAGTCCTCGACAGACTGAGCTGCTTTAATGACAGTACTGACATGAGAGCGAGGTTTACGTGAACGCTGCAGATTGTCAATTGCTATCGTCAACTCGATGAAATCGTTCAAACTTCTCCCCTCATCTCGACATGCTAGTTCAGCTTGTAATTCATGACTTAAACCCCTTCGAAACAGAACTTTTAAGGTGTCACTCACCCAGGTCGTTTGTGCTGCCAATGTGCGGAAGTTCATAGCATACTCAGCAGCTGAAGATCTCCCCTGAGAGAGCTCTAGCAAGCGTTCGCCAGCACTCTTTCCCTCCTTGGGATGATCGAAAACCTCACGGAAGCGTGTGAGGAAATCGTTGAAGGAGGAGAAGGATGATCCATCCGTGCGCCATACAGCGGTAATCCAGTCAAGAGCCCTTCCGGTTAACAACGAGCAAACAAAGGCAACCTTACTGTTGTCAGTGGAATAGAGCATGGGTTGTTGTTCCACAAACAGCGAACATTGTAGTAAGAAGCCTTTACATTTGTTAGGGTCACCGTCGAATTTCTCAGGAAAAGCCAGTCGTGGGTTAATCTGAGAGGGCGTGGGAACCGCATGTGCAATGGCGGCCGCTTGTGGCGCGGGTGTCGTGACAACAGGACTATGGAGATTCTGAATAGCCTTCACCAATTCCTCCGTGACGGCGGTAAGATGATTTAACTGTTGCTGATTAGCAGCGATCTGACTTGCCTGAGCTGCCAGGTTGGTGCAGAGATGTTCATAGGCTGCTGGATCTTGTCCTGGCGAAGTCTTCTGTAACGATGACTGACTCGACATGGGATCCATTTGCAAGCTTTTATTAGAACACTCGTAGTCGTACAGGCGAAGGGTCAGGATCAGCAAACACAGTATAATAGAGATATCAGAATCGTAGTCAATACCAAGCAGTGGGTCGGGGTAACCAGCAAGTATCACAGTCCGTATAGCAATCTGGGTTCAAAGGTAGGCAGCAAAGGTTCTAGGATCGATAAACAACAAGGGTTGGCAACTAGGATAGCAAGACAGGGTAGAACGCTCAGAAATGTTAGCCGTGGCAGAAACAAGACTTCGCAATGAGGTGACGCAAAGGTCTGGCTTATATGGCAGTCTCTGATATGGAACACCTGGCCGGTGATCAGTCCAAGGTGCGGGGCTGTTGGGTAATGTAGTGAGTATCAGTGTAAGTGAGTGTTTGGATGCCTGTAGGTGTCAGTATTCGGGCGATGGTGCCCTCTGCTGGCCTCTGGAGGGACTCACGGGGTTCGTATTCGTGACAGTTGTAGTATGTTTGGATGGCTGGTCTGTAAGGTCTGAACTTTAATGTGAAACCCGAAGAAGCCCAAGTAGAATAATTTAGAGAGTCCAGCAGTGTCATACACTGACGCAAGAAACAACACGATGCATTAAAATTCTGCTTATAAAAAATGTATCCATGATTTTTAGTTCTTTTGTTGTTTTGGACACAATTTACTATAATTATATGGATGGATCAAAATATTATCTTTTGTGCTCTACTAATGAAAATCAGTGATACAAGTCTGGTGATACAACATGAAGTTGAGTAAAAGATGACACAATTTAAATTTTTAATTTTTGGGTGAACTGTCCATTAACATGGATTTGCTCTAACTATCATTAAACACACTAAAAAAGTTTACTCAACTGATTATAAGTGGATCTAAAGTATATTCTGTACTGTAAATGTCGTTACATAGAGATGAATTGTCAGTTGATTAGCATTTTTTTTATGTGTTTGGATCCTGAAGCAGTTGACACCCGATGCTTCCTTTAAGATCTTTGAACATACTGGACAAAAGAGTCCAATCCTCTTCTTGTTTTGACACGTGTGCCCCAAGCTTTGGACAAATCGCTGTTCCACTGGCCACTTAGAAGGAATAATAATCCAACGTCCATCTGACACATGGTCTTAATCAGGGAATCATATGGCTCTGATGATGGTTTGTAGCAATAGAATATATTCTCCACTCACCCATACCCGGAGTTGCCAAGACTTCAAACAGCCCAGTCTCCAAAGGTTTTGTAAGGTTCACAGTTTTACTGTTGTTTTGAAGTCAGAGTTCCTCTTTGTCTAAGCGGGAGTTTATGTTTACACAACTGGCTTGTCATGGAACTCGTCTCCCCCTGGTTCTCCAGACCTCATCTGTAAATAATGCTGCTCTTTAGCTGAAAGCTCAGATACGGAGTCTTGCGAGTTTGATTTTGAGACATGTCTCCCCTCTGTTAGCTTCTGCATTAAATCTGTCAATTTGTGTCAATTGTTATTGTAATTTGTGATTGATATCATTGATGTTTTATAAGGATTTTCATAGTTTCAGAATGAAAGATTCATTTTTTATTTATTTTTATTTCCTGTGTGCTCTGTGTGGGGGTATATAGCTGTTCCACTTGACTTTATAAATTTAAGACAAAGCCCTGAATCAACACAGACCCTATGGCAAGGAGATTAGCTGCTGACAGATGTGCAAGAGAAATCTGAATCTCATGTAGGCAAGTTTAATTATGCCTGATTTGTTGTTACACTGGGTGGGAATACAGTTCCAATTGAATTAAGCTGTCTCGTAGGTAGCCACAACTACTGACACATTTCAACATTTTCTTTAAAAAAAAATTAAACATTTTTTGCAACACCTACCAAAAAGCCTCAGACAAATAAAAAAAACACACTCTCAATCCACTAAAAAGAAACAGAGATGCCAAAAGGCATGTTTAATTTTCCTGCCACTCTGTCTGTCAATTGCTCAAGATGTTTCTAGGAATCCCAAGGGTGCCTCCTCAAAATTGTTCATTCTGTTTCTCCTCCTCCTCCTAATACCTCTTTCTTCTTCTAAAGTGCAATGTCTTTGAGACTCTCAAGCTCATTTGGATCTAACTAGCTGGTGTGTTGGTCTCCTTTGCAAACCATTGTGTAATAATTCTCTGCTCCATCTCTCTTAAGACCAATAAATAATTAATTGGGCACTTGAGACCCTTGAGCACTTTGCCCTTTCAGGGTTGCTGGCACTGGCACTCACTGTGAGAAGCTGATCGAGACTCCTCCTGTACAGCTAGCAGGCTGCAAAGCCTGAATTGAATGAACCTCTGTTTGGAACACCTGGACTACAATGCCCAAAAATGTATTTGATATGTTGGGCAAAGGCAGTCGGTGAGTGACAGGAGGGTCAGGCCACCATATTGACTACCCAGTGAAGAAAAGAGAAGCCCAGAGGCACCTGCCTTATTAGCACTGTGCCACCTTCAGTTGACGTAACCTCTGCCAACCTCTGGCAGAATATATATACATCATCTGCCGTACTATAGGCCACACAAACGTATTAGTACAAGTTTTTACTGATTAACTAATTCAGAAGTGAGCTTCATTATTCCGCCCTTAATTAAGATCACAATGCAAATTCCTTCATTAATAGTGACACGGACAATTTCTTCTTGGTTCCACGGGGACAAGATTATATGCAGGCCCCGTTGAGCAGGTTGCAGGGTGTCACTGTGTATTCAGATGGTGTGCTTGTTTAATTGTAGTAAATGTAGCATGTCCACATAAGTAAAAGAGTTTTGAGGGCCGGTGAGGGAGGGGGTACATCCCGGGCTGAGGACCCTCCGCTCCCCCAGGCAGCTGTTTGCGGGGCCCTGGCTGCTCCCTCGGGTCCTCTGCAGGACCGTGTTGTTGGACTCTTGTCTTTTATGGCGGCAGCAGTAAACATGACAGGCTGTTTGGGTACCATCTGTTTAAAATGGCTGCCACATGGTAACAGGGAGATGAACTTGAGAGCTGGTTTGTGTCTGTCTTCGTGCTAACAGTCTTGTCTCCACGTCTCTGCAGGTGGACGTCTGACAGGAGAGGCGTGGATGTGTCCAGCCAGTGGAACCTGGCGTCTGCTTGAATGCCCGTCAACACTGTACGCACCCACAAATTCACACAAACACGCACACATGTAAAGGAGGGAAAAAAAGCTCTTCACAGTTTTTCGGTTTCTGACAGATTGATTAGAGTTGCCAGAACATTCTGTGGCTGTCAGTTTTGTAGCAACTAAATCATTCTCCCCAAAGATTTAAACATTTGAAATTAAGATTTTACAGAGCGAATCATATGTCAAAAAACACCTATTGCAAGTCACATGCATTAAACATTCAGACGACAATGTTTTGATGAATTACTGGCCATCCGTTGACCCCCTGATGTTTTCAGTCCTCTTCTTACCAGGAACACAATGCGTATATGACATATTTTCTAATGAGATTGGTCTCCCTTGGTCGCAGATCACTGGCGCATTTTAAAGCAAGACTTGCCCACTAGAGATTTATACATTTTGCCAACATAAACCACACAACTTACAATAATGCTTAACAGATTAGTAGTTTATTCAGACACTTAAAATGTCATTAAACCTTCTTTAAAGAAAATATGTCCACCGATCCCTGGATTGAAAACCCTGGCTATACGCTGATAATTTTCTACTTGAATGTCAAGAATATTCAGTTTTTCTGCTCTAATTGTTAACATTATGACGCTTGTTGTATTTATGTCCCTAACCTTACAGATCCAAACCTGTATCAGGGTCTGTTTTCTCCACCCATTCCATTTACATTGAATAGGTCATTGGAAGCCAACTAGGTGGAACTAATTTGGCACAGAAGTCTGGAGTGACTGGGTACAGTCACATGAAGCCACTGGGATGTAATGAGGAATACCTGATTAGTGTTAAGCAAGAGAACACGGCTGTCTAAGCCAAGTGTGGAATGTGCTCAGTGATGTGTAGTTAATGGTGATATTCAAGATTTATATATATGATGAAATGAATATTTAATTGAAATTGTTTCATTATATGAAAACAACTTTAGATTACAGAATAAATGTGAAGTTATCATATAAATTCATGTATCGAATGAGGCAAAACTGAAGCTGTTTGTAGGCATTTTAAGTTTTTTTTTTTTTTCAGAATCATTTTAAACGTTTTGTGCAACACTTACCATAATATAGACTGAATATTCATGCACTGACCCTGTTCAGTTCCGAGGGTGTTTATTCATGGGTCATGAATACTTAAGCTATTTTCCTTCAGATTAATTTCCGCCTCTGTCTGTTTTGAATGGGACCATTACAGTTGTGAAGCTCTAATTAAGCACTACCTTTCAATACAGAAGGCTCTACCATCTGCTTGTTGTCGTATGCACCACAAACATAAGGGCACTGACAAAAACTGAGATGAGAATTACAACACAAAGCCACAAAATACAACAAAAACAACAACTTCAACTTTTCAAATTAGAAATGACAGCACAAATGTCCGTCGCACAATAGGATATTAACAATATATTCAAATGTACAGTGATGTGTCCTGTGATGTCTCTGATGATATATCAAGGGGATATAATCATAATTAGGGCCATCAGTTTAAAACATTTTGATAAATTTACTTACATGATATGCTGATTGACCTAATTTAATTAGATGGATAAATCTCTATGTATTTATAATAATGGGAACATGATATGTTACATTTATTACATACTGTATGAAACAGTGTACAGTGATACCGCACTTATATCAACGTGCTTAAAATAACCCCGAAACTGAAGATAGCTTAGAGACATTACCTTACATTATTTTGGTAAATCTTTGTGGTTGCAGAAGTTGTGTTAAACTGTTGAATTAAAGTCAATATTTATTAGTGTATATCACTGATCATAAGTCTACATTCCATAGTAATGCCTCTTAAAATAGCACAGATTCTTCTTTTCACAGCATTTTTATTATTATTATTATTATTATTATTATTATTATTGGTTTTTATACAAGTGTTGAGGGACATTTTTCAGCTGTTCTGTCACATTTCAAGTTACGCGACCTGCGTTTTAAGGTGTTCAACTGACAATCCAAGTATTAAGAATCAGTCTCCATAGCTTAGCATTAATGTTCTTGATTGACATTTAAAATATGTGTTATTAATGTGAAAATATAATTTATTTATTTATTTGTCTAAAGTTGTGGTGAATATCAAAAAGCTGCCAGAAGTCTAACATGTTCTGTTGCAATGGCTGATTAATATTTCACCTTTATTATTTAGTCAAGAGACATGAAAACTAATCCTAAAACAAATCCTCCCTTAGTTCTTTGGATTTATCTGGTTTTGTGTTACACTTCAGATGTGAAATTTCAGGCATATCTGTGACTGAAAGCTCAGTTGCCCTTGAGCGTTCAAGGATACTTTATGTCAGACACCAGGAAATATTACATAACTGTTTATCTATCTAATGACTATTAAGACTGCAGCCCCTGTGGCCACGTGATGTCATGTAGTATGCAAAGCTGCATCTCTTGGCTGTTGACCTCTTTAAATCAATGCAGATGCGATTTTGTTTGTAAGGCAGTAGACATATGAAAGCACCTTGGCTAGATTTAGCTGCGTGAGGCCTAGATCAAATATTGAGTGAAATAAGGAGGGGCATTGACACATCAAAGTCCTGCTTTCCGTCAAAGAGAGATTAAAGAAATCCTTGAAGAACTGGGTGAAAGAGACAAAATAGTCCTCCTGTAACCACATCGCTTCGGCCGGTCAATACTTGACCAACTGTACACTGAGAATATCATTGAACAAAGAAAAAAAAAACAATTGCTGCAATTGCCTCAGGTTTGCCTGAGCATCTTCTCAAGGACGTCTCAACTAACCTTGAATGATGGTGTAAATGTGAATAGAATTGGTCACGCCCTACAGAAAGCTGAACTGGAATTACATGAATTTAAATTCTAAGAAATTAAACACATTTCAGCATTCTGGGAAATTTAGTGTTTTTGCCAACTAATTAATTGAATTTTATCAATCTGTCTGTCTGTCTGTCTGACATGTATGTTTTTCTACCTAGCTGTGTGTTATTCTATCTTTAATTCTTCTGTTCTTTCTGTGTGGGAAGTCATGGTCTAGTGGTTAGAGAGTTTGACTCCTAACCCTAGGGTTGTGGGTTTGAGTCTTGGGCTGGCAATACCATGATTTAGATTTCCTTGAGCAAGGCACTAAACCCCCAACTGCTCCCAGGGTGCCAGGGCATAAATGGCTGCCTACTGCTCCGGGTGTGTGTTCATGGTTTGTGTGTGTGTGCACTTTGGATGGGATAAATGCAGAGCATGAGTATGGGTTACCACACTTGGCTGTATGTCATGTCAATATTGTTGTAATTGTTTTTTTTTAAACACCTAGCAAGCTTTACTTTTTCTAATTTTCTATTATTTTTTACTTGCATTCAAATTTGTGTTACAATTCTGCATTCTGTTTGCTGCAACATTGTAAATTCAATTCAAATTCAGGAGGTCAAATGCAGGATGTCCTAAGCAAAGTCCAGCAGGATTAGGTTGATAGAGTCTTCAGGCCGTCCTTTAAAGAAACTCACAAGCCTTTTCCATTCCTCTCTCTTTGTGCCAGGACTTCGCAATCCAGAAAAAGAGGAAGAACAAAGCAGATTAAACCCATTCCAGACTCTTCTCTCTCTCCCTGCCTGTTCTTCAAAGACCGGACTCCCAGATAGCATCTTAGATAACACAGCACTTGGACATGAGAAGATTTATTTTGGAGAGAGAATAGATAACATGCCAAGACCAGAACGGTCACTTGAGTGCAGAAATTATAAATAAACATCGGATATTCCATTTCAGTTTTTGGATGTGGTCGTGTCTCTCAGCTGCTTCGGGCCACATCTGATTCGGGGCTCGCTGAGACAAGGAAAACACAGATGAGTTAAAAAGGTGTGGTAATGTGCGTGTGATCTGTGCACAGTAGTGAGACAGTGCTGTTGCAACAGAGGAAAGTGTGATTGAACAAGCACAAACCTCAACTCTGTCGGTTCTCTTTTCCCCGCCGTGACTAGCTCATAAATATGCATTCAGGTAAGCCGCCACATCCCCTTGCTGGCCGAACCCTTTTGCTCTTTTCACTTCAGAGTCCTTCAGAAGTGGCGGCGATGGCAGTAGTTACCTGAAGCTCGACTGGTGCTCTGTGGTGAGGCTTCCTGCCCCATTCCCTCCTCAGCAGAGCCACGGCACTCTGAAGAGATTAGAAGATTTATGTCACAGCAATAAAGTCTTGAGAGAGTCTGCACTTGACTTACTGGGCTCTGGCCCAGAGGCGTTGTTTTGAAAAGAATTAACCTGTTATACATCTAAGCTTTTGAGGCTTCTCTTGAGAGAGGCTGTCTCCCTTTGGCTTGGAAAGACAAACCCACTACAGCTTTATTTTTCTATGGTGTAAGTAGAAACTGTGTGTGAGTTAACCTCTTTTCTATTCTAATGGTAGGCTTCTTGATACTGAGATGATATTGTCACAATCCATCCATCCCTCCATCCATATTCTACTTTTTTGTACATTCAAATTTGATTGGTCATCTTGTTTGCTACCTCCATTCAAATTCTCAGTGTAGTTTGGTGCAATTCAGTTTCCTCTGCAGTCATTTCTATAGTCCAATAGACCATCACATACATAAGAAAGGACACAACAGGATTCAAAAATGTTTTTTTTTATTTTTATTTTGGTCTCTGCATAATATTGGACTGCCAAAAAAAACAAAACAAAAAAACAATAAAAACAATTGTAATAATGATTCTTTGAATTTTCTCATATTTGGAAGAAAAACTTAAAGTCCTAAAGTATTTAAAAGTATTAAGTATTTAAATCTTACCTTATAAATTATAAAACAGAAAAACTGTTCTAAAATTGAAATTTCAAGCGTTTTAAATTTCATTCTCCTAATTCTTAGCACTTCTGAATCCTGCAGGGTTTTTTTTTTTTTTTTTTACAACATACCCTGATGTTGTGGGATTCCTTTCTGCTTTATTTTTATGTACGTAGTTATGGTAGAGATGGTAATTGATCCATCAACACTGAAGCATCACATTTTATTTTTCTTCACCACATCATGTCTTCCAGATTGCAGCCCAATCACAAACAGCTTGTTGAGAAAGTCACACAGCCGAGCTGATGATGGGGTGGTGTCAGATACACATGTCTGTAGTAGGAGCTGATGGGAATCTCACTGTGTTTGGGGAAGAAGGGGTCAGTGGGAAGACGTTGATTGGGCAGTGAGCCAAAGCTCTCCTGCACAAGCCATACATTGATCCACACACATGCAGCTTTGGAGCGCTTTGTGCAATCTTCACGGAAACTGCAGGAATAAGCAGCTGTGCACTCAGAAGCCATCTCTTTCAGCTCACATCCCTCTCAGTGTCTTGCTCGAAATATTTCAATGTTAGGGCAAGAAAAGGAAAAAGGAGGGGGAGTTTTTTTTTTTTTTGGGGGGGGGGGGTGTTCATTGCTGTATACTTAAAAATTATGAAAACATAAAAAAAGGGTTCACTCAAAAATTACAATTCCAAAAAAAAAAAAAAAAAAAAAAATTCAAAATATATTGCGCCCTGCAGAAAAAACAAAAGTCAAACAGATTTGGACAGAATTTTCATTTTTGCTTGATTATTGAAGAATTGTAAAGATTTGTGGCAGTACAAACATTATGAGGATAGCCTTTGCATTATGTCTGTTAAAGTGTATATCAAGTTTCATTGTACTGTAATTCAGTCTACTGCAGGTAAATCATAGACATCTTTGAGGCTGCTAGCTTGGCCAAATGCTGCCCATCCTGGACTGAGCCGAGCCGTAACTCTCCTGACCTTGCTGTCAGCTGTTGAGCCATCTGAGCTGATGCGCCTAGCCTCCTCGGCCTGTCTGTCATGGGGGCATCAGTGCTGTCGAAATGGTTCATTTGAATCTCTGACACTGGATGGCATAAGTTGGCAGGTGCAGAAACAGAGGTTAGCCTCGCCATCTGACAAGTGGGTACTAGAATGCACAGGAAGCACAAATAGAGGAAGGTAGAGAGACACAGAGAGAGAGCTTCTACTGAGTGCTTTCATGAAAGATGTCTGGCCAAGCTACACAGCTGGGGATCAAATCCCATAGATGCAGCAGAGCAACATAATTAGAATTCATAAGGTGCAAAGAGCAAGTGATTTGTGTTTGTGTGGGCACAGTATTAAAAAGATGAACAATACAATATTTCGTGCAGAAGAAAAAAAAAAAAAAAAAAAATTTTAAGAATATGTTCTAGGATGTACCTATATACAGGTATATCATCTTTATGTATTCAGCTTTTCTGCAATTTTCTATTTATAGCTACAGCTATACTTTATATTTTATATACAGTATTGTACACAGATTTATATTCACAAAGTTGTGAGATGTGTGTATATGTATCTATATCTATCTATCTATCTATCTATCTATCTATCTATCTATCTATCTATCTATATATATATATATATATATATATATATATATATATATATATATATATATATATATATATATATACATACACATATATTTTACAGTATAAAAATGGATATTCATTTTGAGATATATAGAGAGATTGAAAATCAATTAAAAATAGTAATATAAAAATATTACTTAAATATGAAATAGTTAAATAGTATATTTATTTATATATCACAGATATTTACATCCACGGAGTCTCTGGTTATTCACTGATCTGAGCGAGGTTGGTACTGGGGTTTACGCCTATGATAAGTGTACTGTAAATCTCTTTGGGTATACGTGTGTGCCAAATGGCCACTTTTTATTTTTGGGCCAGTCGTTGTGGTCAGCAGCCCTGTGGTGTTTGTGTAGCGATCTGACTCGCGTCGTCAGGTTTCACTCCTCAAGACTGTGACAACAGTCTCCAGTCATCCACTGATCTGAGACAGTGTTACAATGTTGGCGTTGGCTACCTGAGTTCAGCCAGGCCATACACCATGACAGAGCAGCCCACTCATGTCCTGTCTGGCTTCAACCATTTGGATAAACAGTTTAGACTTTCAAAGGCTTTCACCAATCTGCACATTTTGCCAGGCTCGATATGGGTCTACATTCTAGTGTCAGCTGAGTAATGTCCTTGACTTCTTTTGCTAAAATTATGTTTGTGGATTGTGGTTATGAAGTGATGAAATTTCTCTTCTGTATGGTGGAAGAATTAAATCATTTCTGAAATCACATTTATAAAGGATTTATTTTGCAGTGAATTACTGTAAAATGACTGACTGACTGAATGAATGACTTTGCTGCTCTCTCTCTCTTCTTTTTTACAGCGTTCTACAGTAAATTATTCTCAAGAAAATTGTCCCTCTGTGAATGAATGTCACCACACACATCTGCCACTGCTTCAGACCCCAATTATCATCCTGAGAGTTTGAATTTGAACATTAACTAAATGGCAATGGGATTGTGTATATTCATACCACATCCTGATACTGAAAATTAAACAGGGTTCAGAATTATCATGTTATTAATTGGCCCTTGATACACAAGCCCAATCAAATTTGTGGTAAAACCACTTAGCCCCATGTTAAGGATTAATGACGGCCATTCAAAACAATTCAAAGCTTAATCAGTTTAACTGAGGAGGGTAAATTTAATATGATAATTGATCAGCATAAAGCAGAGTCGCATAGCAAGAAGGGTATGCAAATGAGTGACCCTTACCTAGTGACTAATCAACTGATGCACTGACGGCTCTGTTTTCATCAGGGAACTTTAAGGAACTTATGAGTTAAGGATGGCAAATCTTCCTTGGAGTCAAGGGAGTGAACTTTCCCCGTCTCACACTGGGCTCTGTCGCAGTCAACCCACATTTCCATAATTTGAAGGTTCCCCTGCCATGATAGCGAGACGCAAATAAGTGTTTCTAATGATATCAAATGGAGTTGTAGAGGACAGTGTTTTAATGCAATGAAGGGGCTCCCAGTGGGACTGTTATTGCCACTATAGAACATCAGTTACACAGTTGCAACAATAGTCTCTTAATTGATTCATTTAATTAGCAGGAGATGGAGCCAGTGCTGCGTCTTGTCATCTTGTATCTTAGGGGGTCCCGTACAGCCTGTGTGCTGTCTGCCACTTAACAGTCCCTGCACTTGTCACTCTCCTATTAAAGTGTAATTATATGTAAATTAAGAAAAAACACAAAACCTGTCAGAAGTTGCCCAATGAATCATTGGTAGATTTGACCGTGTTTCTGGAACGATGATAAGAGAAGACAATATTTTTTTTTTTTTTTTTTTTAAGTTTGTGTGGGTGAAGACGTTTGTTAAATTAATTTGTGTGAGTATGTGTGTTGGCCATAATTTGTGTGGGACTAAAAGTGTTTCTTCCTCATTCCCTGGATGCGATCACACTCATCACCGGACACTGGCACCTGCAGAGTAAGAAATTAACGTTACATAAATAATTTTGCATCTAATAAAGGAGACCCTCCTCACACAAGTTCCGCCATTCAAACAAGCAGCATTTTTTCGAGTTGTCACCAGTTTTAACTTCTTTCTGACATTGTGAATGACCAGTATTGATGGACCGCTCGCAGTCTATGGACGTGTTATTAGTTAATTCCAGGGAAAATGGAGGATGTTTTAAAATTGAGGAAGATCAGAAAGGGGGTGGTGGGGAATTCTGGTCTCCTGAAATGCTCCATTCAGAAGACATAAGTAATTGTACATATTACATTCGATCGCCCCCTAAAAGTGCGGTAGGCCCGGTGCAAAAAGTCTTGGGGCTTTTTCTATTGACTTGTGCACAGCAGTTACTCTTTGATAAAAGTGCAGAATATGGAGGCTTCTCTGTTCATTTGGGTTGGCCACCCATTTTGCTTTGACAGTACTGTAACATGCTGTGCATTTAGGTCAATACGTGGAAAGAGGGTTTGCGAGCATCATGAGGCTGGTTAATGGACAGCCAAATTCATATTAATTTGACTGGATGCATACTAGTTGAACCAAACAATGAGGAACAGCGACCCATTAATCCTATTCAGCTGTGTATCCTGTTGTGAGACTACTGCCATCCCATACACAGGCTTCTCAGATTAATTAATTGATTGAACTGATTTGCCGGCACTTACAGCAGCAAGTGTGCTGTATTTGTAAATCTTTACTTTTAAAGGTGAGCTCGTCCCCTCTCAAGAGTGCATTGAAAGAGGAAGGTTCTAGTCGTGAACGGGGATTATCATTTTCTCAAATCCCATCAAATGCTCTTATCGGCGGTCATCTCAGAGGCGAACCGCTTTTTGCAGCCCTTTCATGCTGACTCAGCCCGCAAAACGAATCTCCATGGCTTGTATCAAAGCGTGATTGTTCTTTACACTTTGTTTCTGTGTGTTTTGGCTTTCTTTTCCTGTCTCAGTTACATAATGCATACTCGCCCCCAATTTGAGAAGGACGATTAGAGGTTGAAAGAGGGATATCTACAAAAAAAGAACAACTTTCTGGCCTGCTCCCGCTCTTTGCCTTCATCTAGTGTGTTTTGAGAGGTATTGTGTTCAGCGGCTAGGGAAAGCTGTGGAATTTCCTGTTCGGGGTAGGCTAACGTGCAGCTCCGCACTCATCCCCCGCCCTGGTGAAAGAGCGCTTTCAGTGAGAACTTGGAGTCTGATCAGTAAGCTAAGAATATCTTGCGAACCTCAGGTCAAAACTAAATGTGCTTCAGTGGTTGACATTGCTGTGTTTATTCGGAAAAGGAAAGTTAGAATGGACCAGTTGGATGGGGATGCCCCCTCTTCACCCACAGAAAAAGGGCGTTGCTTTCATTAATCATAATGATGGTTTGAGCCTTGATTTCATTGGCTGTGGTAATAAACCAAATATAATTTATAGCAGATTTCAATTGGCTAATAGGATACACAGGAGAGAATCTGCACACATCCTTCCTGGGCAAAATCCAGTGACTGAGAAAAGCACCAGTCATGATTGTATGAAAAATGGGTTGGGGGTGGTGGGGGTTGTTATTGGTAATCACATAACTTGCTTGTATAATCATTGATAAAATATTTATTAGTACCACATCCAAATCAATGTGCTTTCTGAACATATTTTAGTACTGTGTTTTAGTTAAGTCGAAGTAAACAGTAGGCATACTTTATCAAATGTGTTTTAAGATCAATGAATGTTCGGATTCGAGGATTATCTGTGAACTTCCTGTTCCTTGATTTCACATTACACAGGTGATGCTTTGCAAATCTTATCACCATGAGAGGAAGCTTGTGTATGTTATGTGCCGCTTCTATTAAGTGTACACCATTTACCTGAATTATATATTTAAAAAAAACATGCTTTTGATTGTGCAAATAGGGAGTCACGTTGTGCTCTCAACAACCAGAGCATGTCTTCCTTTGCCACTTTATATACCCACACTTTTGCATTTACTGGAAAACCGATTTAATCGCATTAGATGCTCAAAGCTCTGAAACTCTTTCACATAATATTCTACAGAGAACGTTTCTGTATGCTTTTATGAACTGAGTTTGTCTCCCTAATATACAGCTTGATGTATGGTGTTCCTGTAGAATGACCTCACTCCCATGACTAATGACTTCACTTGGCCGATGCAGAAAGGGTCATGACACAGTGGATAGAGGAAATAGCCAGTAAGTGGGAGGTCACCCCACAGGAGGTTCCTTTAGAGTGTCACAGTAGTGTCACCTGCACTGATTCTCTACTTCAGACCTGGCACCTGACTCACTACTAGAAAACACTGCACAGTCACCGGTAGAGCCTTGCATTTAGCAGGACCTGGCCTCACCCAGGAGAACAATTGCCAAGTGTCAGTTTCAATAAAAAAAATTAAGACAAATTGAAAGAGGAAACAATTCGTTCACAACAGGACACGCGGCTGTTGAGGATAACCTGCCTTCAAAGATGATGGCCTGTCCGATCCGACTCGTTTAGCGGCAGGGCACTTCAAAGCATCTAGGCTCGACCAGCTTTCCTGCCATTCTTGTTTTTGGCTCTCTGGTTGCTATAAGTAGCCCAGCATCCTGTCCCCTGCCGTCTCAGGTGGATTGACTTTGTTTGTGTAGTTGAGACGCAGGGATTTAGTGCTCCTTGGAGCCTCCAGACGACTGTTAATAGGGCTGGCTGGTTTGTTAGCACTCATGTGTCATATATCACTCTTGAACTGAACAACTGAAGACCCCTATATACTCATGGCAAAGTTATTTTCCTTCTTAACTTTAGTGGGTAAAGAAGTTTGAAATGTTCCCGGATCAACATATTTAGATGATCCTGGAACAACATTATTGTCCCAGCCCTAACCCTAAACCTAACCCTATCCACAATTTATTCCTAAAATCAGTGGGAAATTATAGCTGATTAACAGGGGTGTAGAAGCACCTAACCCTGATTGTAAGCCTAAAACAGATATTTCCTGAAAAGTTATATCTCTGTTCTGATTGGTTGACTGGGATGTTGATCCGGGAACATGTTGTACTTGGTGAAATCACGCTCACCACCCCTAAAGGTAGTACATGAAATGACGATAAAAATAGAATTAATATATGAACATGGAAATATTTTTTCTTCTTTATCAGCAGCAGCTGTTTGGAGATTCTAGACTTTTGTCTCTGGCACAATGCATAGTTTTCCATGTTAATTACGCAGGCTGAAGAGGAGGAGGTGGAGGAAGAGAAAGCAAAAAATGAAACTGTATAGTCAACTTCATTTAGTGGTTTCTAATTGCACCCTACAGCCCCCTGACAGTCTGCAGGGGTCTCTCTACGAGTGGGACGCAGCAGTGTCTTTTACACACGCACACACACTCCTGGATAAAGAGAGTGGCGAGAACATGAAACGGGTCAGAGATTAAACACTTTCTTTACACTGGTAATTAAGCCATCATCAGGCTGAGGGGCGTTTATTATCAGCCCGCCGCTCATCTAGATGGATGTGAATTCTGAGTGAGCTCTTAAGACTCCCATCCACACAAACACACTCGTGTGCACACATCCACACACACCCGAGTACACATACACACACTCATTTGTCTCAGCATAATGATGTCTTCGTGCACAGGGAAGAAACTATGTCAGGAAGCGGACAACTCCAACTCATTTATTAGGGCCTTTTATTCCTCAATATTACGTTATTGCTGAAATGATTGTATGGGCAGGGAGGTGCGTTATTTCACACAAGCTTTTATCATTTGTGCTTGCTGCGCTGGTGGATATGATTTTAAATGTATTATTTGAATCATTGACATCAAAAATAAATTAATGCTGGTTTTAAAGACATGATTTTGATTGTATCCTGACTGATATAAAAATTGGACAGGAAGAAAAGTAGTATTTGAAAAGCGCCAGCACATACAGCAACAGATGCAGCTTTATATCAATGCATGTGTTTGTTTAAATATATACATACTTACAGTGAATTAAAGTAATATTTGAAGTCACAGTCAACATTTACCTTTCATTTTGAGCATTCATTTGTCTTTGTCATTCTTTGTGTTCACAGTTGATGTGACGCATGTGTGACTTTGGTGGTCTTTGGAGCTCAGCCCACCTCATGAATGGCACACATGTTCCATTGTAAGACCTCTGTGCATAATTGCACACAGTCACACCAACAAGGCGGCAAAAGTGGCACTTAGTCCAGTAAATTACCTTGGTCGAGTAATTACCTGCTTGTTCTGTATTTTTGTGGTCACCTGTTAGACCAGCTCCTGTCCAGAATGTACTGCTACACCTGCACCTTTTGTCAGGACCCCATAGCAGTGTCTCCAATCATCTCCTCTTCACCTCCCCCATCTTCTTAATGACTTTCAACTTTATCTCCCTTTCCACCCAGCAGAGAGGTTGTCTTCCACATTCATAACTGCACTGCTCTGATTACAAGGGAACAGGAGAGTGGTGGAGGTGTGTGGCGCGCAGCGCCCGCCAATCGCTAAGTGTTTATGTAGTAACGCTTTGTGTCATTGTTATTAATGACTCGTGTTTCAGATATACCCATCTGGAATGGGTGAGGTGGGGCCCAGAAGCAGCCAGAGCAATTATTTGCCCGTTGGCAGCCGAATGGGACAATGAGGGCAGATAGAGGAGGAAAGCTTGGAGTCTGCATTGCATTATGAAATAGGCTATGAGTATAATCCACCAGGGTCTTTGCGTGTGCCGTGGTGTGTGCCAGGCTCCTAGGTGGACAATCTCAGAGACAGTAGGGAGGCCCGGTGTTATTTCTAGGCACATTTGGCATGGCCTCCATGGGTGTTAGCCTGTCAAACTGGAACAGAAGTATTAAAAAAGCAACTTTTGATTCCATGACTTTGGATACTTTGAACAAGGAACGGAAAAATTAAAGAACAAAGACAAAGGGTGAAAGCATTTTATGGATGTTGACTATATTTTTTTATGCTGTCAGTCACTGGTAGGCTGACATAAAACCATTTACGGTAAACGTAAATATGTGTGTATGTAAAATATGTTTAATTTAACAGAGTCATTAGTAAATAAATGTATAATGTTAAAAAAAAATGGTTGGTTTCAAATAAGTTATTTAGAATTTTCTAATAAAAAAAAACAAAAACAATTATCTTGGTTTTGACAAAAATATAAAGGAGCACAACTGTTTTCAGCACTGATAAAAAATTACAAATTAATAATAAAAAAAACATATTATTGAGCACCTAATTAGCATAGTACAATTATCTCTAATCTGGAATGATCATGTGACACTGAAGACTAGTAACAGCTTTGTCATGACAGGAATAAATAACATTTTATAATATATTAAACAAAACAAAACAAACAAACAAAAAAAAAAAAAATAACAGATGTTTTAAACTGTAATATTTCACATTATTAATTATTTTGTCTTTAGGTTTGAGTACACACAGTGTCTGAGCCTCTGTTCGGCTAATTTAAAGATTGTAGGTTCAGGCCAGAGTGTGGGTGACCCATGAACTGACAGGTACCTTGTGAACCATATCATCATTGTGCCCTCGAGCAAGGCACACAACATTAACTTGTTCTACAGGGCCACTGTCCTTGCCATTAGTACACTGTTTGTCACTTTTGTTAAAAATGTCTTCTAATCAGCCTGCTGGTCATGTTCACAGATCTTAAATAGGAAAGCCAAAAAGCCTTGTTTTTTGAGACCGGTGTTATGACGTGTTTACCTGGAATAATGGTGGCACCATGCCCAGCTGCCATATAGTAGGGATACAAGAGCTGGCCAGAGTCAGTGATGTGAGATGTCTCAGGTTGGATATCGAATGAGACTGTGAGTCCTGTCAACCCTACTGATGCTTTTATTGTGTCACTTGAGCCCCCTTCACACTGCACGTCGGACCTGGCAAATTGCCGGAACATTGATTTGGGCATTGAACCCTGGTCGGGGACCTAGTAACATTCCCAGGTTCAATCCCAGGACGAGCGCTGTGTGAACAAAAGCCAGATCTAATGCCGTATCGTAGTGATGACATATGTTATCGCGCGACTCTTTTACCGACTGTTTTGATGGAAGATCAACGTTCGCAACAAAAAAAAATATGTGCAATTTGTAATGAAGCAGAAATCAGTTAGTTCCTCACTTTCTGCACTGACGCCGAGATCGTTCGCCAGCTTCAGTGAAAGTATAAAGTGCCTAACGTTTTCGACTTGTACATTACACGTCATGCCCTGATGTCACGTGTCACTACGGGACCTTTGTGTGTGAACACGCGCACATATCCCGGGTAATCACTGGCAGTGTGAAAGTGCAAAATCTAGCGACCCGGGAACAATTGCCGGAACACTTTACCCGTGTATTTGCGGGAATCGCAGTGGGCTTTGTACAGCAGCTTACCTGTCCTAACATAGTTTTGGAATCCTTGATTTCCTTCTTAATTTATGATACTAAGTAAAGATGAACACTCACAGTCAAGTGTGATTTGGACAGGTTGTTGCAAAGCAGCTTCACATTAATTAAACAGCAAAATAACAGGTTAACATGTTGTAAAAATCCATAAATTTTAACTTCTTAAGGGCATTTTATCATGTTTTTTTTATTTATTTTTTACTAATATTGATTTTAAGAAAGCACTTTAATCTGTACTTTATATCAGTGTTTTATAGCACTCAAACTATTTTATGACTTTGGTGTAGTTGCCTATAAAATCAGAGGACATTATCTTACCATTTTCTGTTTTTACAGCTGACTTACAGTAGTTCACTTTGTTCATCTAAGCAGTTCTTTTGACTTAACCTATGTATTGTAGGATGCTGTTGTGTTTCTTATGCCGTGGTTGCCATGGTTATATATGTACAATAGCCTTCCCAAGGTTGTGACCTCATGTGACCTGGGATCAGGAGGAGAATGTGGGGCTTCCTGTGAAGTATAATGGGAAAATTTGAACTTCCCAGACCTTCAAGTGTTCCTCAAAAATCTGTGATTTACGTTCCCCAGTGTGGTTTCCCTGATTGATTTTATGATGGAACTTCCTAGTTTTCTCCTGAATTGTATGAAGGGTGTCCGCACCAGCTATATATACAACTGCTGGACAGCTGGGGAAGATGATGCAATGTCCAAGAGTGATGGGGAACATGCTAAAGGTTATCATGAGGTCCATGTAATGAGGACAAGGTCTGAACTCTCACCCTTCCTTGCATTAAATATGAGTTATGATAAGACCATGACTTTCACCCAGTCATGCAGACACAAACACTTCTATGATTCACATGTATCAGGCTGCCAACCCATGGTAGGCGTTCCGTTCATTCTATTGATCGTGCATTTTGTGTATTGTGTGATTGAACAAGTGAATAACGCTAAATAATAACCAGAGTTTTTTTTTTCTTTTTTTTTTTTTTCGTAGTTATATGGTTTACTTAGTTTTTGCAGCTTACTGCTATCAGGAACACAACTGCTTATGCAGTACTAAAGTTGCAACAACAAGCACAGCAGGCACTTGTTGGTTTGGTGCTTTTTGAGTTCAAATAGAACAAAAAAATAAATTAATGTTTTAATAGTTCAATCATTAGGGTATTCAGTAAAGATCATGTTCCGTGAAGATATAACAAACAAATAGAACAAATCATACATCAATGGAAAGTTTATTTATTCAGGTTTCAGATGATGTACTAATCTCAATTTCAGAAAAAATGGACACTTATGATTTGTGGTCCAGGGTCACATTTGTTACATGTGCTGAATAATACCACTTTTAATGTATTGTCATGTAAAAATGTTTCCTCCAGGAACCCGAGCTGCGTCTTGGGGAACGCCTCCAGCGTGACGTCTCTGAATAACATGTGTAATCATTCCAATGGATGCGCGAGACATCATAGGTGGGTGACGTCAGAGTCCAGGATGCATAAAAGCACGAGCGGCGAAGCCGGCTGCCAGCCTTCTGTTTTCAGCGTGTGTGTGTCAGTCGCTATCTGTTTGTGAGTCTTATTTAGTGTAGTTTGTCCACTGATAAACTCCATTTGTCAAAGCTTCAATCAAGAGAAGTTTTGGGGGAGGGCAGGTAGCGTTCAGGCTGTGTGTTTTCCCTGCCAGCAAAAAAAAAAAAAAAGGGTAGGGACATATGCAGCTCGTGTGTTGTCTGCTTGAGAGTGAAGCGTGCAATGTCAGCTCTCGAGGGAGTTGATGGCTGCGATGGGAGCATTTTGCTTCACTCTCAGAAGGCTTTCTTTGAGGAGGGAGCCTTCACTGGCATTTCTCGCGGTGCCAGCCCCACTTTCGCAGAGGCGGAGCAGTGGTTTTGATGGCGGGTTTCACTTTCGGATCCGCTGGAAAGAATGTAGATGGGCAAGTCCCTATCTTCTTCCTTAACCACCAGATCCGACGCCCGCTTTGAGGGGTTCGGAAGCCTGTGTTTGCGGTACTTTCCCCCCAGTGAGAGGGTGTGATGTGCTGCCTGTCTTTCTCTGAGGAGATTGATGTGGAAGGCGTTGATGAGCTTGCCAGTTGCACAGGCACCAGTTGCACAAGCATCAGTTACACAAGCATATTATGCCTAATATTATAATAAGCAGCATTAATGAGGATTGGAACTCGCGCAATAGGCTCTCGGGGGGCTGACTGTGCTTTCTCGCTGTTAATAGCGGGAATCCCACATGATATGTGTGGGTTGCAGACGGCTTGTCCTATCTCCACCCATGTTCACTAGATCTAGAGCTTGTTCTGGAAGCCCGTGCTGTGGTTTCTTTGCCCTCTGAGGCAGAGCTCGCTGCTGCTGCATGCACTCTCACCAGGGCACACTCCGAGGAGTGTGTCCATGCGTACGATCTTGCGGTTGCGGACGCACTGCTACTGAGGCACGGCAGACGGATATGGCGAACAGGTTGGAGGCGGCTCGTCCTATCTCCACCTGTGTCGAGGCTTTTAAGCCTGCACTGCGATTTCTTATCCCTCTGAGGCGGAGCTCACTGCAGCTTTCATCTTTTCTCTGAGGAGATTTATGTTGTTTGCGTGACTGAGTAGCAAATTTTTTTTTAAAAGACATACGCACCGCCGAGGCAACGCGTGTATTACATTGTTTCGTTTTGATGTGAGTTTTTCTATACCAGACCATGTTGACTCATCTGGTTGTTGACTACATTTAATTCTGAGGAATAAAATTACATATTTATCTGATTATGTGAAGTTACCTCTACAGAAATGTAGCAGTGCTAAGAGGCTTGCGACCTCCTGGGAGGTTTCCAGAGCAGCTAGTTCGGCTGTCTCCTGCCAGTGCACCGCTTCAGGGCACTGAGCTAACTGCTCTGATGACACCAGAGATCAGTCTTGAAAGGCTGATTCCCTTAAGCCCCTTTCACTCTGCACATCGAACCTAGCATATTGCTGGAACATTGCCGGGTCGCCTTCTGTGTGAAAGCAAACACGTCCCTGGTTCGATTCTGGCATTGAACCCAGGTCGGGGACCTAGTAACTTTGCCGGGTTCAACCAGGGACGAGTGCTGTGTGAACAAAACACTGTAGTGAAAGGCCACAGAATCCGGTTCTGGTAGGCCCCAAGCAAGTTCTGGTAATGGAACAGAAGTAGACTCTCTCTATGGACAGAGGCCATCGAGGTCGTCCCTCCTTGTGTTGCAGAGTCTGGGTCCTACAGCCGGTACTTCACTGTTCCGAGGAAGAATGAGGTGTTTTGTCCTTTTTTAGATCTGCACTTTTTGAACAGCTCAGTCAGGGGACTGAAGTTCAGCATGCTTGCACAAGCCAAGTCCGAGGACTGGTGTGTCACAATCTATCAAAAAGATGCACTTATCTCCATCCTTCTACATCTGAAGTTCCTGAGGTTTGTTTTGGGGGCAAAAGATTTGCACTCTCACCCCACACTTTCACGACTCAACCACATTGACGATTGGTTGATATTAGCTCAATCAGAGCAGATGACGGTTCGGCATCGAGGTGTTGTTCTCGCTCACATGAACAAGCTGAGGTTTAGACTTAACATCAAGAAAAGTGTGCTTTCTCCAGTTTTGAGAACCACTTATCTGGGCATGGTGTGTGATTCGACCACAATGCAGGAATGTATGTCACCTGCTCGGATCGAGTTGATTCTCACTGCAGTCACGAGAGTGAGAGAAGGCAGGTCACTGTCACTGTCAACCAGTCTCAGAGATTGCTGGGTCTGATGGCTGCTGCGTCCAACATGAATGCTATTGGCCTGCTGTACATGAGACCCCTACAGTGGTGGCTCAAGACCAAGGGGTTCTCCCCGAGGGGAAACCCACTTTGCATGCTAAAGGTCACGAAGCAGTGTCAACGTGCCTTAGACATGTGGAGAAAACCTTGGTTCTTGTCTAAGGGCCCGGTGCTGAGAGCTCCTTGTCACCACATAATGCTAGCGACGGATGCATCCCTCCACGGCTGGGGTGCGGTCATGAGTGGCCACCCTGCCTGCGGTCTGTGGAGTGGCTGCCATCTGACATGGCACTATTTAACTTTCTCCCAGACCTAAAAGGTCACCATGTGTTGCGGCGCACCGACAAGACAGCAGTGGTCTCTTACATCAACCACCAAGGAGTTCTGCGCTCACACCATTTATACAAAATAGCGTACCAGATCCTTGTGTGGTCCCAGGGTGAACTCCTCTCACTGAGAGCAGTCCACATTCCTGGGCATCTTAATATGGGAGCATACATCCTGTTAAGGCAGGGGCCGAGGCCCAGGGAATGGCGGCTTTACACTTAGGTGATGAAACAGAAGGAGAGGTTGACCAGACTCAGGTGGATCAGTTTGCCACTCGAGAGACATCGTACTGTCCCATCTGACTTCCTCTGACTCATCCAGACACATTGGGACGCCATGGTACAGACATGGCCAAGGCTTCATCTGTACGTTTTTCCCCCGATTGCTCTGCTCCCAGGAGTTCTGGAGAGAGTGCGTCGGGACGGAGTCCGGCTGCTGTTAGTAGCCCTGTTCTGGCCGTGCCGGGTATGGTTCTGGGCCTGATTTCTCTTTTTTACGGCACTCTGTGGGAGGTTCATGTCAGGAGAGATCTCTTCTCGCAGGTGGAGGGTGTGCCCCGGCATGGAGCTGTAGATGTGGTCTCTGAGGAGGCACAACTCTTAGCTTCCGGTTTCTCAACTGAGGTTGTTGAGAACGTTCTCCAATCCAAAGCTCCCTCAATGAGGAAACTGTATGCATTGAAGGGGAAGCTTTCACTTCTTGGTGCGGACACCGCCAGCTCAACCCTGTTAACTGCAGGGTTTACCCACTCCACCCTGAAGGTCTACGTGGCGGCCATGGCTGGCTACCATGCCCCTCTCGGTGGCCAGTCAGTGGGCACAAACCCTCCGGTTACATGTTTCCTCCATGGTGCGCTGAGGCCCCCGGCCAGAGGATGCTTATGCTAAGTGGGGATCAGGATGCTATCCTAAGCCTCAAGTCCTCTGATCTCCTCTCTCTTGGGGGTCAAGACTCACTCCTTCTGAAGTTGGCCACTGGACAGGTTTTCCCCGATTACTGTCAGGCTCCTGTCTCTCCTTCTCTTGCTCTAGCTGTGCTCTTCCACACTAGGCAGAGATTTGAAAGTCTGGCGGCATGGGCATTCTCATTCCCCAAAAGTTCTCGATGCAGCTTGAGTTCCTGAAGAGGAATGTCTAAGGTTATGTATGTAACCCTGGTTCCTCAAAGGAATGAGACGCTGTGTCGCAGAGCCACACTTCTGGCATCTCTGGCCGGCACTTGCTTCATCCTTTGAGGCTGGCTGCAGGCTTCGTCGCTCTTGCTTTTATGCTTCCTGGTCTTTGACGTCACCCGCCTATGACGTCTCTCCCATCCATTGTACTGATTACACACGTTATTCAGAGACGTCATGCTTAAGGTATTCCCCAATGGTTCTCGACGCAGTGTCTCGTTCCTTCGAGGAAACATGGTTACATACGTAACCTTAGATGTTTTTTTTTACATTATTCATGTTATTTGTTTTTAAGCAGTTTGAGATAACCTATATAAAATTTAATTATGATTTCAAGACAAAGAAATGAAAGCAAGACAAATAAGCATTTTTTCATAAGTTTATTTATTAATGCATTTGCTTAAAATAAGTTTTTTTTTTTTATTAAAAAAAATGCAAACTAATTTTTGTACAATGTTTCCGCCAAAGACTAATCATGGCTACATATAGACTAGAAGGCAAAATTATAAATCAAAAGAATTAAAATTAACGACTATCGTCCCCAAATTAAATGTAATATTGCAGTTACATCTTGATCGCTGCCTAACATGTTAAGACTATAATCAAGCATCCCAAATCTAAGCACATGCTTAAAAAATGAAGCATCCCTGATGAAAAGTTATTTTTGAGAACAAAAGCGCTGTGAAGATAAACTCGATGAAGGACATGGTGAATAACTTTTCAATTTGGGGGGAGGGGGCATTTTGCAGGGTCAGTGCCTAACAAACCTTTAAATGATTATTAAGCTGACCCAAATTCCTCAAAACTGCTAATAACTGGCATAAAGGAAGCCAGGAGCAAGCATGAAATATGTGTAGCCACCATGATGGAGGAGAACATAAGTGGGCCACCCCAGGACAGATGACAGCCTGGGACAGATACTACTCTAGGCTCAGTGGCGAGAAGAATGACAGTGCATCATGTGTGATATGAGAAAAGAACAAAGGAGTATGTCATTTTCACTAACTCTGATTGAAAGCGGGCAGCTTGTGCTGTAATTAGACTCCTGTGGATAGGGAAAAAAAACGACTGGGAACTCGTGAAAACTGTGCACTGGCCTCACATTACATTTTTTATTTTTTTATTTTTACATTTTTTTTTTAGATGGGTTTGCCTTCCTTTTTGTGTGAGTTAGTTTTTTTAGTTTTGTAATTTGTGTATAAGTTCTTATTTGCCACATTCTTTTTTTCAGTCATTGTGCCTGTTTTCAGTGTTAAGTGTCCTCATCTGAAGATTAACCAAAAAGAGAAGTTTTTTTCCATGACTTTACAAAGTGAATAATGAGCAAAAGTGCTTAAAAATGCCTTTCAGATCCTTTTTGTAAGACATTTCATTTCCTTTAGTCTCCTTTGCAAATAAGATCTTTTCAAAGGCCAAAGCCAAGGGTGCTAACAAAAGCGAAGGCTGTCTACATCCACAGAGTAACTACATCAAAAAAGAAACCAGGTCCAGGGCCTAATTAAAGGGAGAGATGAGTGTCTCCTGGCATTAGCTCACAATAAGGGGCCGCGGCAAATCAATGGATACCCAACACTATTATTATCATCAACAGCAGTGAATTCAGGGTGATTTGACAGGGACAAAAAAATATATATATATATATATTAAAGACAAGTCCAGGAAACTCCAGACACCTGCGTAATTGAACAGCCACACACACTGTGGACAAACTGTTTGAGAAACAACATGTCCTGGTTTCTGTAGGGATTTTAAACACATTACATTTAATGTTTCAGTGTCTATTTTTGAAATAATAATAGTAAGATAAGATAGTTGTTTTACTACATTGACTGGCTCTGGCTGTTACTGTAGATATGGTGTGTGTGTAAAGACATAAGTGGAGCTTTGTGTTGTTTGAAGTAGTTAGTCTCAGCTTAGCTGGATTGGGTTGCTCTAAAAACATGACCTTATGAAAACATTCTAGTTCTTGTGCCTATGATTAGGCGTGACTTTTAGGTGCTTCAAAATAGATTTTGTCACACCAGTATACATTTATAAGTGGTGTCTTTCAATAAAGTTTGATGCAGCAATGCATTTAGGCAGCTTGTTTGAGAATATTTAGTTATACAAAATAATTCAAGAGCACTGACTGAGTGAACTTAGTGGAATTGTTTCAAGTCCAAAGCCCAGTAAACACATTAACATGCATATACAGTAGTTCAGCTTAATATCAGCTCAATTGTTTGTTTGTGTGTGTGTGTGTGTGTGTGTGTGTGTGTGTGTGTGTGTGTGTGTGTGTGTGAATATGAATATGAATATGCCTTCATCCAAGCATAAGTGTAAAGCTGTGAATTGTACCTTTAGCCAGGTGTTGTTTACTGCAGGGAAAGAGTCATGAGGTATCGGACCCCATGTCCCACACACACTGGAGCCCCATGAGGTGTCCACAGCCTTGTTTTAAACACTTCCTTCACTTCAGGTCCTTTCATCTGTTTTCACTGACCCTCCCTTCCATATGACAAAGCAATGTTCTCCCTCTGTGTTTCTTTGCTGTTTCTGTTCCGTATGTTCAGTCTGTGAAGAGGTACATGACTTACCCTGATTGCTACAGTAATGGGGTTGTAAGCCTTGTTAGCACTGAACTTACTTTAAAAAAAATAAAAATAAAATAAGCTATTTTCAATATTGATAATATACAGAAAATTGAAATGGTGGCTGCCATCACAGACATAAATGTACAACATTTAAACAAAATTAAAACATTTTAAAATATGTTAAAACAGAAAACCGTTGTTTTCAAATGTATGTATATTTCATAATATGACTTGAGCATAAAGAAACTGAGATATTGATAACTACCAGTTTTACTGTTTTGTTTAAAGGAAAAACGTTTCTACCAGACATAGAAGTTTTTAGTGACATCATGGTGATGATGGCAGAATATTCAGTTTAAGGACACATTCTACATATATTTATTTTTAAGTTATGCCCTTTGTCCATGAATGGCATTGTTTCAGTTAATTTTTACATTTTTGCATTTCACTTAAATTTCCCTATGGTGCTACTAGGCAGTAGCATATGGCTTCAGTCGTATATATATACATATATATGGTTCACACGATAAATGCTTTATCTACCATCTACAACTCTCTCTCCTCCACGTTCTCATCCGTGGCTTCATTTCTATCTCTGCATCAATTAGAACTGTGATTAATACAACAAGCAAGCAGTTTAGAGGTAATGGGAGACAATTAACATCTCATTGCACCATAAAGGGCTATGCAAACTATGCTGGCCACTGCTTTTCTCTGCCTGGAATTGAAATGAGTGTTTGTCTTCATTCATACACTATCTAAAGTGAAGTGGCCCACAACACCATTAATCTAATTAGAGTGAGCTGAGAATGAATTCATGTCTCTCCAAAGAGCATGAATGCAGCGTTGTCACTGGTATTTAGCGCTGTGCACCCGAAGCCTCGCACTTCCAGTGTCGCTCTCGAAAATGAACCGTGTGCGTACTGAGACTTGTTGCTGTTTTTCTTATTTATTTATTTTTTTATACCTCTCCACACCCTCTCTCTCACTCGCTTGAATTATTAGAACATTACAAATACAATTGTGCACATCAGTGAATAGAGCCGTAGATGTGCTGTCATGGGCATTACAGGAGGAAAAGTCCTTGGAGTGCTGTTGAATTAAATGATGCATTCTGATTGACAGCTACCTTGAGACTGGGCTGATGGAGTCGTCAAGGCAGAATGCTAACAGGCTGCCACCACTAGCACACACACAAACACACAGCGCTTTGAAGAAAAGCACTCGTGGGCATGTATAATCAGATGATATATATTTCAAGGTTATTAGGTTGTATGTGCCAAAGTTAACAAATGAAAACAGCTCCACCAATCAAAACAAGCCAATTAAAAACAACAGGGTGTTATTTCAGCACCATGCTAAATTTCAAAGCACTTTACCATTTTGTAAAGGCAGAGATCTTTCTCACCCTCATGTTGTTCCAGACTCGTATGACTTAATTCTGATTCAAAATCTTACTTTATGTTCTACAGAAGACCAAAAGTCATGAAGGTACAGGGACAACATGAGGATGATTAAATGATGTTGGGTGAGAATGAGAGTCCAAACAAAAAGTCCCTTCCCTGCTGTCCTCTCACATCAAATTCCACTGGTATATTTGGTTAGAACTGCTTTGGACTATTTTGCTTGTAAACAGTGATTGATCTGTGATTCAGACGAGACAACTCTTTCACTGGAGAAAGCAATATTATGGATAGAGGAATTATTTTAGCTGGAAGCAATGGTTGGAAGTAAAACAAAAAACAAGCAAACAAATAGCACCCTTAATAGATTTGTTTCTTTCATTTTTTAACTTGTATTCTTTAACTAATACAATTTAAAATGTAACGTTGAATACACTTTTTAAAAAATGAACATGAATTAAAAATGAACAATATTACTCTATATAGTCTCTCTGTCTCTCTCTCTCTCTCTATAATCATTCAAAAACAAAAATTATCAAAATGAACATTAATATATCTACTTTTGTTTAGAATTATAAAGTCTGTCATTGCAAACATTTAGGCTTTCAGTTTAAACATACATTACACTTTTACGTAATGTTGAAACCATTTTAGATGCAAATTGAAATAATATTATAATAACACTGTAAGGACCCCTGTACAGCATGGACTGCGGGGGTCTCCGGTACACTTTGGAAAATTGATCAGTCTCCTGCTTAAAAGTCACCTAAGCCCCTTTCACACTGCCATTCCGGCAAATACAGGGGTAAAGTGTTCCTGCAATTGATCCCTGGTCGCTAGATTTGGCACTTTCACACTGCCAGTGATGACCCGGTATATGTGCGTGCTTTCACACACAACCCGTAAAGGTCCCGTAACGACACGTGACATCAGTGCGTGACGTGTAATGTACGAGTCGACAACGCTTGGCACATTATACTTCCACTGAAGCAAGCAAAAGGTCTCGGCGTCAGCGCTGAAAGTGAGGAACTAACTGATCTCTGCTTCATTACAGTTTGCACATATGTTTTCGTCGTGAATGTTGATCTTCCTTCAAAACAGCCGGTCAAAGAGTCGCGCTATAACGCGCGTCATCACTTCGACATGGAATTAGATCTGGCTTTTGTTCACACAGCGCTCGTTCCGGATCGATTACCGCAATGTTACTATGTCCCCGACCCGGGTTCCATTCGGTAATCAATTCCGGGACGTGGTTGCTTTCACACAGAAGGCGACCCGGCAGTGTTCCGGAAATATTGCGGGTCCAACGTGCAGTGTGAACGGGGCTCTAGTCAAGTTGTCACAGACAGATAAATCGAAACTATGCAAAAAGACAGAAATCAACAGACAAGGGGATAGACAATTCTGATGCATGTGATCTCTTTCATTATAACTGTTGGTTGTGTAACAGTGTTTTAGAGGGAGACTCTTGAATATGTGTACACCAGGTCAAGGGTCACGAAAGGCTGCGAGTGACCACCCAGTCTCCACGTTTAGTTTCCGGACTTCAAGCGACCCCCCCCTCACCTCCCCCTTCTTTTCTTTCTTTCATTTTCTGGCCCCTCCTCACAGCAACACTGGTTTTCATCTTTTGAAACAAAAGCTAACTGTTTTGCTCAGCACTAGATCAAGGGCCTCCTTTTTTTCCTCCAGGAGAGGTGGAAAAACAAACATGTGTACGCCGATACCTTCTGTCGCTTCCAGATTCACATCTGCAAGCTCCACCACTCTTCAGCTCCTCCACCCAGCTGTTGGAGAGCCTACACACACATACACACACACTCCCATGGGACCGGCCTGTTTATCAGCCAGCCTGCCAACCACATGATGGATCCTACCACGAGCATCAAAAGTGACACTTGGGAGGGTGGTAGCACGGGTCAAAGCCCCACACGAACCTAGGGACTGGGCCAGGATGCTTGCTCTCAGCTGCAGACACAAATGTGTACGGATGCCCCGGAGAAAACGGTACTGTTTATACAGAGACTGTGATTCTCCCATTAGGTGTTCCAGCTTTGATGAGCACATTTCATCTCAGAATGGTTGATCAGCTGGAAGTTCCGTACATTTTTCTAAACTCACGTGATCGGCTCTGTTGGATCTGACATACCATGTCATGTTTTGATCAGGTCTTTGATCCCAGACACTATTAGTTGGCATCCCTTGTCTCTAAACAGTGGTCTGCCACTCTCGATTTAAAGTCATGTTCTGCCAGAGAACAAAGTATTTGGTGAGGTTTTACACGATCAACTAGTATTATCTGAAAAACAAAAAATAAATAATAAAAAAATAAAAAACAAACAAGGTAAATATATACTACTTTATGTACTATACAGGATATACTTAGTTATAGTGTAAGAATTTTCAAAGGATTATAATTCTACACCTTTTTGCCAATTTTCAGTTGTGGGAAAATCCTGAAGACTTGTTTTCTTGACTTCTGACAATTATTTGTTTCTGTTTGAAAGTAGACACAAGTATATATTATTTTATTATACATTATAAGATTATTACTATAATATACATATTCTTATATGTGTTTTTTTTAAGTAAAATTACTAATTTTTAAGGCATTTTGACAATAATAATAAAAATATGTATTTATAAATTCATTTTTGCAGTGGCTTTCTCTCCACAGAACTTTCGGTTTTCTTATCTTTCTTTTTTTTCCAAACCACAAACATGGGCTTCCTCTTGCACAATAGAGAAATATTGTAAGTTTTCACCAAGTTGTACCTCATAGTACATCATGTTCATGCTACTTGGTGTAATGACATTAGTGAGTAGTTCAGAAGTATGAAAAACGGGACAGACTGTATTGTTACTTAATATTTTCCTGATTAACAGTAGCTATTGCTATTTTAGTTCCCCAGCTTAAAAAAAAACTGAATTTGTGGTGGTCTGAGCTAGTCTGAGGACTTTTAAAAATATATATATATATATACCTTATTCCTCTATTCCTTATTCTTTTGTTTTCCGCTCAATCTCGTCCTCCTTGAGTGTATTTTAATGAGCGTTGCTGTCCCGCTAGCGTTCCGTCCCTGGCGGGCCGCGTCTCCAGCGTGCTTTTTAATCGGGTCTCGGTGCAGAGAGAGTCCAGCAGAGTAAAGCTTCATTCTAATTTGGTCAAGTCTTATGGTGTCGCATTTCACTCGGCCTGCGATCCTGAGTGGCAATTCAACAGTGTAGAGCAAAGTCATTGTCCTTTCCTTGCCTAAAAGCTCAGTGCCTTTTCTTCTGAGGGCGACAAAGAGAGCATTTTTTTAATCAAACTGTACAGTAAATATGTTATCATGACTATTTTTTGACAGCAAATGTTACGTGAACATAGGTAGCCTACCATAACACATGATCCAATCTAGCATAATTGCACAAACTTGCACTCTCTTCTGACAATTAGCTACAGCTGGAGAGTTTGACTTGGAAACGGTTTATCGGAGAAGTAACCAGTGACCGGTGGAGGTCTCTTATTCGACTCTCTCAGTCTGGTACAAGTTCACGTCAGCAAGCGGCTTTTATCTGGCCAGTAATCTCTCAATTCCCTGGACGGCCAATGCGTCATGATTACATGGTCACACGCCGCTCATGGAATAAGATAAAAATGAGCAGGCAGATCTCTGTTGATATCAAATGTAATTAAGTTGTTTACCATGATAAATCTGGAACTACTCTTTAAGTGACAGGGATTGCAGGTCTTACAGAGGCAGAGGAATCTTTTTGTGAATAAACTGCTTTAGCATTTACTTTGGCTAGCACAAGACAATCTTTATTTTTTTATTATGAAGTAAATCCTAAGGCTATTTTAGCATTTGAACATGAATGAAGGAAGATTTCAGTGCACTCTACCTGTCAGCTAGATGCTACCTGTGAGTGATCTGAAAGAGGTTCTAGGTTCTAGCTTGCATTAGCCTTTTAGAAAAGGGGTTCTAGCTTGCATTACTAGCAACGTTTACCTGAGCATCACCCTCCAGTATCGCCATAAAAAAAAAAAACACGTTGACTGATGCTTTGATAAATACCTAAATACGTCAGAGATAGGTTGCCATCTTCTGGATTCTCCGCAAAACTTCACCAGATACGCAAACGGTGTTTATGTCATTTCCTCACCTGACCTGTGCTGTAATTAATGTTTTGACATGTGAGGTGAGTATTTGTCTTGAAATAATGATATTAAGAGAGCCAAACAGAGGAAGGAGATACAGAGGCAGTAATATCTGGCTGTGTAGCTCCATTCGGTATACTGTACATCGGTGCTCGGTGAATCATGCTGTGGGTGGACTTTAATTAGCATCGCTCGCGCTGGAGTGCAGCCATCAGCCGGTGACGAGAGGAACAGGCCAGGATCTCGTAGCGTGTGTGAGTGTTTTCTGTGTGAGTGAGTCTGCTGTAAAGGTGTGGCTGCTGAGTAAGTCTGTGTCCAAGCTGAGTCGGCACAAGCCCCGGGAAGTGCCAGAAGACAGCGCTGGCATCCAGTGCTCAGCACTGTGGTGGTGGTTGTGTCCGTCGGGCTGGGAGACGCAGAGAAACACTGCCCCTCTGGCCCTGCTGGCTCATGTCTGACTGGGCTGCCAGGCGAGCAGAGCACCTTTGAGCCTCAAAAATATAATATCCTCCTATCCAAGCCGGGGTAAAGCGAGGCCACCTTTTTCTCCTTTTCACAATTTAAATATGTGAACATTGGCATTGTTTTTCTAATAGCTGCCCATTAGTAGATTACACAATTACACAGAACTGATGTTTTTTTTTCTTTACAGTATGTTTTTTACAGCTAGATTATATATATATATATATATATATATATATATATATATATATATATATATATATATATATATATATATATATATGAATTACTTTTTTGAAGGATTTTAGCCTTTCTCTAATTGCAGATGTTGCATATTATACTAAAAATAGTTAAGAATAAACAGAAAGTATTCTGAAAAGCTTAACCTTTTGTTTGAAGTCTTCAGCAAGCCCCCAAATTCAGTCCCCAGAGCCACTCAAACAAATAAAGCAGTCCGTCATTCAAGATCACAATGAATCTCTTCACATAATCCTGTTTTTCAAGAGGTCCATAATTAAAATAAAATCATTTAAAATGTGTATTATTAAATTATATTTTTTTATCATTTACATTTGATAAAATTTGGATAAAATAATGAGTATCAATTATGGTCGAGATATTTGTTATAACTGCACATCCTTGTTCAGCCTAGTTTGTTCATATCATGTTTTCTGTGATATGAGATTGTTTGATTAAAATTAAATCTTTGATTTGTTCTAATGAAATCAGCATGGCCAGTAAAAAATAAAATAAAGTTCTGCTAAACTAAAAAATAAATAAAAAATACTATATTGTTAAGATTTTTTTAATCTTTTTATTATTAAATTGTTTACATTAGACAATTATATATACAGACTTTGCAATTCAATACTCTAAGCTATTTAAAGACCCCTAAATCGCAGGGTAAATTATACATTAATAATTAAATATTACTTAAATAGGTTCAGGAAACCATAACATCTTCCAGTCATTTCTCCACACTCTTAATTTTACTGTCCTGAACAGCTAAATAGCAGAGTGTAATATGTATATATACATGATACACTGCATGAAGAAGCTTTAGATTTGAATCCTTATGTCTGACAAAATCCCTTGTATATTTAGTAAGTAACAGCAGCATGTTCATGTGGGCTGAATTATTGTTCTCATCAGATCTGCTTTTTAAGCAGAAAAATCAGCTGACACACTGAATTGTTTTCGGACCCCTCGAAGTCTTTTATAAAGCCTCGATTCGATTGCTATGTTTATTCCTTCCTTTTCTGTGGACCTTTGTGTTTGCTCTCTGTTGTTAATAATTTAATGGACTTTGAAACCAAGACAAGAGAGGAGGAGAGACACTGATCGGTTCTTATATTGTAAAACAGATGTTAATTCTGGTAACTTCTCTTTTTCTTTTCTTTTGGGAAAAAATTTGTAATTTATTTGTTCTGTGACTTATCCCAATCATTAACCACCAATAGACCACCTATCATTAACTCTTTTATATCTAAAGTAATGTTAAAGCATTATAATAAACATTATATGTAGAATTTAAGCACACTCTAAATGTTCAACTTAAGTAGTTTAGTTCTAATCTTTGTTATTAAAATGCCTTTCTGTTTCTATGACTTTAGCTCTTATATCAACCTCATTTGCCCTCTGATGATTGACAGGTTGTTGACAGGACTATTGCCGTAGTATTTAGCGAGGTCTCAGAACCCCCGCTGCTAAAGTGAATTTTATTGAGTCGTTGGTCAGTCACACACATAAAGCAAAGTCAAAGCAGTCTCTAAATTCATGCAAATGAATGTATTTTACATCCTGTCATGTGCGATATGCTACTTGATCGCTTTGTCGAGAAAAAGGAAAAAAACAAAGGGTGCATGGAAAGTCAAGAGGACAGTGTGCCCCTTGGCCTCTCCCTACCCTGACGTAGGGGCCCAGGCAGTGTGGAGTATATCATCAGACCTAATTTACAATCTATGGATTTCACCGTGTGGAACGGGGCAAATATGAAGTGGTTAAGCGCTTGGCTAACAATGCTTAGCATTCAGTGAGAGGGGAATCTGTTGTGATTATCTAATGTCTGCAATTATGACTTATTAATGAAGAGATTAGCCAGTGAAGTGAACAGAGAAATAAACATGTAACTCTTTCACAGGGTTATGAGGAACAAATGACTGAGCACATTTAAGCAAATAAAGCAAACCAATTAAAACTGTGTTGAAATGGTAGATTTTTATAAAGAAAGAAATATATTTATGGGGAAGTGTAGGCGTGAAATACATGAAATATGTATACTTTTGTGTTTGCAAATATTTAATATTTAAAAATAATAATAATTCAGTATTGGATGCAAGGCAAAGTTATTTCATGTTATGTCTTCAAACATGCAGAGGCACAGAATTATAATATTCTACCAACAGATGGAAAGAATGCTCATTTAGTAAACGGCTTTTTGATTTAACATGTAAATGCTCCTGCTCCGATGTTATCCATCTGCATAATTAGCCTTTTTAGTAATAAGAACACAGTGAGTGAGACATTAATTAGACCCATTTAAATGTTTGGAAATCCAATAGTGCATTAACACACAAAACGGGGCCTCCTTGGCTCCAGTTTGACAGTTTATTTATTTAGATTGTGTTAATTATATAACACTTCCTCCCTTTGTATCCTTCCTTTTCGATATGCACATGAACGTTTTCCATCAGTGTAGTTCGTTTAGGATTTTGTACAGAATTCAAGATTTATATATTATTATTTTACGTCACATGCATGTTGTTAAACTGTATAGACTAATTTGTAATTTGTGTGTGTGTGTGTTTGGGAAATCGAACTGTGACTTTCTTTTAGATGGGGAAAAATCTGTTCTTTTAATTTAAACTGGTATTTTTATGTAAGAAATGTCAGAAAGCATTACAGAAATTTGTCCTATTTTTTTATATTTTTTTAGATATTTGTTTGTTTGCTTGTTTTAATAAGGAACAAGCCTATTTCCCATATATATATATATTTTTTTTTTTTGAAAGGAAGAGAGAGGTTTTGCCTTTACCTCTCCAAAGAGCTTTTGTAAGTGGTTTCTTGGACAGCACTGCCCCCATTGGTCAGTTCTGCAGCTGCAGATTTGTATGGTAGAGATTCTGGAGCTACATATTCTGTTGACCTTGATTTTTATCTGTAGCCTGATAGTATCTATTTGATGAATAAATTCCTACAAATAAAATCATTTCAATATTGTTCCACTTTTAAAAGTGAATGAGTTAAAAAGCAAAAAAAAAAAATTGCATTAGCTAAAACTTTTTACAAAATGTTTTGTGTGTGAAGAAAATGAATTATGCTTGAAGCTTATATATATATATATATATATATATATATATATATATATGCTGTATAATCCAGCAACTTTAACAAGAATGTGAGATGAAAAAAAAAAGAACAATAAAGGTCTGATTAAAGGATTTTCACTTTGTGGTGCAAGCAGCAGGGTCCTGAGCAATTGTCTTTGCTGGGCAGTTGCTCAGCAGCAGAAGGTAATGGTGGGCTGGACCCCCTTTACCCTCAGAGCCTTCTGTTAAATTTGGCAGAAAAACACTGGGCCCAAGAAGGAACAAAGACGAACCTTTCCTCATAGAAATAGGAAAAGGCTTTGAGAAGAATGGTCCAATTTGACCCAATCTTCTAACCAATTTGCTATGGAAACATTTGGCCTTAAATTACCAGAAGCGCACTGAGGCTTCACATATACTTTGCCTGTATGGCAGATGTTGCACATTAATTGGCATGTGCGCGGCTCTGACCCAAGGTCCCTAACTGAGGGTTTAAATAGCTTATCTATTATTTGTTGTTACTTGGCCGACTCGGCCGGCACTTCCAGACATGATATTTCACGCTTTGCAGTTTCCAGTGTCGGCGTGGGCTTTTGGGGGGAGCCCAGTGTTTCAGTGGTGATGTCGTAACAGCAGGTAAGCTCTAAACACCATCTATCAGGCACACATACTCGCCTCTCACACGGCCAGAGCTGTGACTGATGGACCTGTCTGTAGTATGGATGTTTAGCGCAGTGGCAAGCCATATGCCATTGGCACCGTTACCTCCTCGCTAAGCTAAAGACGGGTGGTGCTGAGTGAGAGAGACCAAGAAAAACACACAGACACAGAGAATGCAAGAAGCCCCTAGCGATTGACATGAGACCTATACCAAGTCTCCATTTTTTTTCTTCTCTGATTTCTGGAAAACCAGATGATAACAAATTACCCGACATCCATTCCATTCGATCCTGTCCCGCCCTATTCACCCCCACCTGCCTTAAACCCTAAAAAGCAGAGGATATTGTTTTTTTTAATAACAGTGAGAGAGCTCTGATGTATTTTTCCATCTGTTCGGAGCGGCCCACCGCCTGGCCGAGTGGCCGCCCCCCTTGTGAGAAGAGCACAGCTGTTACTGTAAACCCTGTCCAGAGAGCAGCTCACACCCCTCTGCATCTCTAAAGGATCAAATGAACAAGTTTGGCTGAGTGCAGTCAGCCTTTGCAGCTGCAATTTCAAACCTCTTTAAATCATTTTTCATGCTTACCAGAAATGAATAATGCACACATTAACTGGTGCCAGTTAATAAATTTCCATCTCACTGCACCTTTTATTTTTCTCCCCTTTTCCAATAAGATCCAGAGCATCTCATTTGGTTGTGCAAAACAGCTAAGAGGGCTCCCTTTAAAAAAATTATTTTCTCCATTTGTCTCCATGAGCAAAAGAGCACTTTCTTTATTTTAAACAACCAGGCTAAGTTATAATTTATTTTTTATTTATTTATTTTGCAACGAATTTATAGCGATCGGAGTATAACTTGTCTATAATGAGAATGTTTTTCATTTCTATATAATAGTTCATTGTGGTATTATATTAAATATAAAAAGATTGACATTATAATTTCATAGGGAGAAAAAAAATAATTTTATCAAAACTGCTTAACTACTTAAGTCATGTGAGCCATGAACATGCAGCAAAAAAAAAAAAAAAAAGATCTATAGAGGACCCCGTAAAAGTATAATGTATTCAAAGGGAAATGTTATATTTATATAATTTTAAATAAAATATTTTATTACTTTTACTAGATAGTACATCATCACTTTAAATTGATTTTTCCCACTTTATAAGACCTACAAGAATACAAAGAGTACAGATTTTTTGTTTTAAAAATTTAATGGGCTTTAAAATCAAATAAATAATTTAATCAGAGATAAAGTTTAAATACAAAAATACACCCACATATGCATCTAAACTTGTTTAGTGTCTCAAGGACTCGTGAATGACAGGACATGGTTGGCAGAAAATGTCCATGATATTAATTCAGCAAACCATGTTAGCACTAAGGGCATCAATGGCCTCTACTTGCCCATCGCGAACAATTAATCAGTAGGGCAGGGGTGGATGTGAGGAATGTTGGTGGCGGTATCACATGTGACAATCATTCCTTTTTAAAATGCCTGGGAGTGTATTGTATTGTACCGTGCCTACTGTTCTGGGAAGATCTGCAAAATGTACATCAATTATACTGGAAGTCGAGGAGCCGACATCACAACCCATTAGTTTTGTTTAAAGAACTGCAGGGTGGGCCAGGGAGCACTTTAGAAGAGCAACATTGACAACATCTTGTCGGATTGATTAGCAGTCTGTCAGAGGAGCTCTGAGCTGTAAAATGTGATTCAGGGCTTGTTGATCTAAACACCAAGCAACTAATAACGTTCACAAAGTGGCACGTGTCAAGCGCTGTGACTATGATCTAGCCAAAATATTGAAGCTTAAAAAAAATCAGGTAACTGACTGTAAAGAGAGAGAGAGAAAAAAAAAGATTTCCCTTGTTTTCACTCAAGATAAATTCCACTGGCTCTCGGATTCAAAGAAGCACAGACAATTCCTATAAAGAACTGCTGGTTTGGAAACAGCGAAGCTTAATTGTTAGTGGTCTGAACTAGAGAGGGGGGTTGCAAGAGAAACTGGTTCATAATGGTTAGATGACATCAGGAATTGGAAAATATTGCATTTTCTCCTCATTTAATCCACTCTTAAATCATACTAGAACCATCTCAATCAGCAATGAATACATTAATTAATTGCCATGCTGTGCTATTCCCATAGCAACATACTCGCTTGTTGTGAAGTTGAGGTTAAATTTAGCATGCTTCATAAGTTCATTGCTAGATCAAATTTAATTTATTGTTCTGCTCTAGAGGGTTTATCTGAAACTTGCATCTGATAAACAAAAAAGGAGGCTGCTTACAAATTGAAAGGCTTAAACTAAAAGGTTATTTTGCACTTTTGGGACTGACTATAAATTAGAACATAGCCTAAATCAATACTATAATATTGCTTAATACATTGCAAATTACCAAATAAACTATTGTTCAAAAATGTAGGATCAGGATGATGTCTTTTAAAGAAATGCATAGTTACAACAAGGACACATTAATTTGATAAAAAAAAAAAAAATACTGATACATTTGTTACAAAGTTCTTTCCAATAAATTCTGATAAAATAGTTTAAAATAAAAATATATGTTTCCACAAAAATATCAACAATTTTCAACAAAAATAATACAAAATGATATTGAGCAAATTAGAATAATTTCTGAAGGTGCAGAATGTTACAAGAGACATGAAACTAGTGCATTTTAAGAAATTGTTGCCTGGGTAGGTCATTGTACTCTACCAAAATATTTAACTATGCTGTGGTTGACCAATAAGAATCAAGTATTTCAAGCTCTAATCAAGACCAACATACGTAGCCAATTCAAATTTACATTTGAATAAATATCCTATTGGTGTAGTCTTGCTTACATTAAAAGAAAACTTGATGGGTAGATGTTCCCAGACAGTATTTTTCATCTGACTCCAGCATGTCAATTATATATGTACATTTGACAATACCATATATTGAATCAGTACTGTCAAGGTTCCGTTGTCCCAGGAACTCATTATTTGATAGTTCCTTTGATAGAAGCGGACAGTCATGCTTTTATGCAACACGGTGATAATATTGCTGGCATATCGTGTGAAATTCAAGCAAAGATGGAGAAACACCAGTCCAGCCATGTTGGTTTATTTTCAGCAGTGTGAATGAAAGTAAAAGTAGGAATAGCCTGAAAATACAGACAGACAGTGGTTACACAATAATCCAAAGTTTGTATTTTATTTTATTTTTTTATTGTTGCTCAAAAAAGCGATTCTAGTAATACCTTTATCTATATATTGCAACTGCATGCTGATATTTCAGATCTAAGGATGGTATCATTAGAACAACCCTGTCTTTGCAATCCCCGCTCTTCAAAAGTGTCCCGTTGGCCGGAGGAAGCAGGTGAAAAAATAGAAGCACAGTGCCTTTTAAACTAAGACAGAAACTTGTTGACTGAAGTTGTGTCTCGGGGTCAGCCATCGCTCAGCCCACAGTACCCCTAGGGACCGCGTGCTACCTGCTTTGAAGCCTCCATTCTGAGCTTCACTGTTTTCTTTGCCGTCATGACTGCCTGCTTCCTACTTGGGTTGACCCAACGGCCCCCCGGCACATCAGAACACAGACTCACAAAACACCTTTCAGACATTAACTACAGCGGACTCGGATGAACAAAAGACCACGATCTGGTCCTCAAGACACGCATGTTAGATTTCGCGGAAGGCTTGTAAATAGACACGCTAACAAAAACCATTGGCCTATGGTGTGTGTGATTCCAGATAATTCAACATTTTAAAGTGCAATTTGTTGCGATGTCCACAGTGGGGTACATTCTTGGTGGATGGCCAAGAGTAACATACTTTGCAATTACAAAGTGTAACAGACTAATAAATAGAGGCCCAGCTGACATAACATGAGGTCAAAGATGAAAGTCAAGAGAGTGGATATGTTCCATATGTCTTGAGACTACAGTTACACGTGACAAACTCATTTGAGCCAGTAAAGAAACCATAGTTTTGACCTTAAAAGACGATAATGTGGCCAGAATCGAAGAACTGTGTATACAGCATCTGTATATGTTCAAAAAAGACAAAAGCAAAACAATAATAAGATGAATTCATTTATTTAGTCATGTAGTGACCGTAAAAAGACTTCGGTGGCATGCAGTTATCAAAGACGTGTTATCCAACAGTCCTTTGCCGCTGTTCTAGTTTGCGTTTTAGCATGTTGTAGTTTTCCTTGGTCCCTGGAGCGCTGGGATCCAGTCGAAGAGACAGTTCATAGTGCCGCTTTGCTGAGTCTAGTTTTCCCCAACGGTGATAAAGAACAGCTGCAAGAGCACAAAAAAGACCTGTCATTTAAATCAAGGGTCTGTACAGTGACCCAGCATTGGGTTAGGAATCACAGCCACAGCGCTTTGTTTATTGATTCAGCCACACCGATTTATGCCTGCATCGTGTAACATTGCAGGAGTCAAAACTTGCACGACTGTTTGTTTTGTGACAATACTAAAGTGCCAGCGGGATTCTGGGAGACTTACCAAGATTACCATGGCAACTGGCAACGTTTGGGTTGATCTTTAGAGCATTAAGAAAGAATCCTTCCGACTCCTGAGACAAAAAGGAACATTGGTTATTATAAAGTTATTTGTGTATCAGAGAAATAGTTTGAGTAACATTTTCACAAAAAGCAGCACTGCATGGAAAAAAGTTTGTATTAACCTTGTACTTTTCCTGTTTCCCAAGGACATTGGCGAGGGAGAACATGATGGTGTGATCTTTTGGCAATATCTTTAATGCTTCCTTTCCAATTAGCTCAGCCTGAGCCAGATTGCCTGTAATGAAAAGACAAAATATTAAATATAACATGAACTGTTACCTCACTAAGACAAAGCATTGCTGTTGCTCAATAAGTTATGAGTGATAACTCAAACTGCTGGGCTTTTACTTATTTTAAAAGAATTCAAACTACAAAATGGGGGGGGGGGGGCATAGAATGGGTTCTATACACGTCAACTGATTTTTCTATTGAAACCCAAGCACAATGCAAGCTTCCGATGTAGTGTTTTCCCATAGCAAACTCTCTGCTAAAATTTCTAATAACTATCAAACACAATTAGTTACACTATATTATAGTATAAGATATCATATTTATGAAAAGTAAATATAACATTTTAGCATATTATATTAAAAACATAATTAACAATTCTTATTAACGCAATCCAGGAACTCTAATATTAATATTGCTTTGTTAAGGTTTCATTTTCCGCGCTACACCGGAAGTTGTGTTGGCCAGTGAGGCTAATGTGGAAGCGTTCGTGCATAGAGTCTGTTACACAGAAGTAGTTAACTTGGGATGGACTTTTGACTTGAGCTTGCAAGTAACTATCTAGAAACCACTCAGAACATCCTAACAAGCAACGAGCAAACACTATGAACCCCTGCAATGTGCTAACATCACACAGAACATCTTAGTACTATAGCTCTATAGAACAAATGTAAAAAGAACATTTTGAAAAAGAACAACTTGTTGTTAGTGCCACACTCTTATAGCGTATGTGCCAAACCATTTCCATCATTAAAACTAGCCTATGGAGAAAAAAAGAAAGAAAACCTACTAAGAATTGTGAAGCTGAAAATTGTTTATATTTTTAGAAATAGTTCTAAATGTCACAAAAGGGCAACTGTATAGTTGTCATCCTGTGATTTCTGTTAACTGTGCAAAACGCCTCCAGAAGAGTTTTTCAACTCCATACATGGCTGATTCTTTTAGTTTCCTAATTAGAGGGCAACACAAGGGCTACTGACTTATTGATCTGGATGTCAAAACTCCCTCTGACCACAGACTCCGATAGATCTTCTCTCACGGGCTGGCCCTTAACAAATTTATGAGTTGCTGAGGATTCTTCCTCACCGTTGAAACCTAAACATGACTTATGTTTTATGTTTGCACAATTTCTTGGTGGGTTTTTAGTTTAATATTATAGGGAAACAAAAGAATTAGAAAGCATCTCCAATTTCCACTTTGAAATCATTGACTTATTTCTGGGAGGGGTTTTGGGATCAAGTAAGGCTGGAAAATGCAGTGGGAGATGATGCCGGTGCCAGGATTTATAATTTCTGTTTTTTTGTTAAGGAAAATGGACCATGCCAAGACTCCTGGGAGATGCTTTTGAATAGACGGCTTCTGTCAGGGAATCGCACCATTCTCCACACGGCAGGGAAGAGTGGCCTTAAAACAACACACAAGGCTTTTAATACATAAATTTCAAGCATTGCTGATTCTTGCTCTTCCGGTCTAATCATGTTGGATTCTTATGCCGGCATTTCCTGGAAAGGACAGGAAATTCATTCTGTAACATCTCGTTAACATTTCTGTAACATTTCTGTAGGGCTGGGCAGCAATTCTGTTATACTTTTCCAACTATACTATAGTATGTGCTCTTTATATAATGCAAAAAAGTATTGAAAGGTTATTAGATACTTCTAACAAAAAGATAAGTTATCCGTCCCTGTAGGGTCTCTGACGAGATAAGGGGGTGAAGATGGGATGCAGGAGTTAATTGTTGTAAAGGGTGAACTAATTATGCAGCATGGCCCCATGTGGCAGCATGCACCTGATGCTCAGCATCTGCAGAAGGGAAGTTCACACCTCTCTCACACACAGCTATGAGCCATGGCTATACTTGGGACAGCCTTGTGTGTTGGGACAAGGCCAAGATCATCCATTAACCCCCAAGGGCATGGTCAAGGTCATGTTTAATGAGAACACTCCCTCAAGTTTAAGCATACATGAACACGAACTGCCCCATCTGAATGTAACAATACAGATCTATACTGCATTGCTAAACTGTGATATATGCAGCAACTAGCCAATCAGAATCAAGTATTCCAGATGACATCTAATGAAAGAAGTATATCAGCTGTAAGTACACTATTTTTATACTATTTATGGCAGTATGTACCGACCTTTTAATAAATAATTTTCCATCTAAACCTTACCAGTGTTGTCTAACAATATGACCATGTTGTTCCACGCCAGACTGTGGTCAGGCTTCAGCATGGTGGCGTTCTTCCAGGCGTTCAGCGCATCAATGCTGCGGTTCAGGTCTGCATACTGGGGATAAAACAAACAAGCACCAATCATAAACAGTGGGCCAGTGTGTGTCAAAGGCACTTCAAACAACAACAAAATAATTCTCAGGCCTTACTATATCATTCTTCAAAATTGTTTTATTCTTTTAGATAGGAGAAAAAAAGGGCATGGAAATGATGCAGATTCAAACTTGCATTTTCTGCTAAATCAACAAGGCTAAACGTGTCAGAAACATGTGCATTAATCACTACGGCACATGTCTGATTAAAAAAATACTGTTGATAATTCATGGAGTAAAGTAATCAAACCTTCATTAACACAAAAAATAGCATGTCATTACACATCATAATGGATAATATTTAGAGCGAAATAGACAATGTATTGCCATAATTAATAATAAATTGCACCATGTTGCTTTGTACTCACACAGGAAGGATGAACATAATAGCCCAAGACCAAAACCACCCTAGACATATTAAAAATCCATGCTGTAATATTACTGAAATTTATGTTTAGAATATGGGGAAATGTAATAAGTAGGAAAAAATGCTATAAATGTATTGAATGCTTTATACAAATTAAAGAGAAGGCACACCACTTACCAAACGTCCCAAGTTGTAATAACAGTCTGGGTATTTTTTCCTGAATCGAATTGCATTCCAATAGCTCTGTTCAGCCTTGTCAAACTTTTTCAGGCTGTTCTGCACAATACCCAAATTCATCCAAGCTGCAGCAAAATCAGGCCTAAACCAATTGAAGAAACACGGCAGAATGATTTACAAGATTAAAGGTTACACAACTACACAGAATATATTTGAACTTAAAACTTCACTCACTGGATATGAACCGCAGATGACAGGAGCTCTTCAGCTTCCTGTAACTCATTTCTTTCCTTTAATATATTGCCAAGATTGTTCATGGCATGGACGTACTTGGGGTGTAATCTGTAACAACAAACAAACAAGTGAACACTACCTTATCTGACACGTGGTTTAAAGTGTTGAAATCAGGAAGAACCGAGTGATTTTTTAACAGAATCAGGGTTGTTGTTGTTGTTTTTTTACCTCACTGCCTCTCTGTAGTACTTGACTGCAGCACTCTGGTTGCCTCTGTCAGCAAGGTTTTTGCCAACGTTATAATGCACCTGTGCAAGGAAGGAGAAAGTTAGAGAGCTCATCAAGCTAATGAAGTCACTGGTGTGCAAAACTGGACTGAATATAATTTAGAACAAATATTTTATCAGCTTTTTGTAATTTTGTCAAGTCAAAACCAAGCTGACTCACAGTAAACATATTAAAGGTTTAGTTTCCCTGGAGAAACCTAATGTTAAAAGTCCAGCTCAAGGCATTTTGTGTGTTGATGGGTAAACTGAAGTTACGGAAATGGATTTCACCAATGGAGGGGAGTTATAATGGAGGGATAAGTTCACCCAAGAATAAACAATATGCTAGTCTCACTTGAACCAAGTTTTGTTTCAAGCAAAGGAAAACCTTTGTCTTCTCTAAGCTTATATATAAATTCTCCAACATTTGTTTTATTTGTTTATAACAAATCCTCATTTTGAACTTTTAATCCATGACCGGTGTTTCGTTTTGCTCTTTCCTCTGCGCTTCCACTTTAGTCATGGGGAAGTCGTGGCCTAGTGGTTAAAGAGTTTGACTCCTAACCCTAGGGTTGTGGGTTTGAATCTCAGGCCGGCAATAACACAACTTAGCTCCCTGGGCACCGCAGCATAAATGGCTGCCCACTGCTCCGGGTGTGTGTTCAGTGTGTGTGTTCCCTGCTCTGTGTGTGTGCACTTTGGGTGGGTTAAATGCAGAGCACGAATTCTGAGTATGGAATACTTGGCTGAATGTCGCTTCATTATACGTACACAAATGCATAATTTCTGTTTAGAAGGCCCTTATTCACCCCCCCGGAGATGGTGTGGAGTACATGTTATGCTGGATTTATGTACTTTATTTTCCTTCAAAATCTTGACCACTATTCACTGCCATTATAATTCTAATTGTATTTGTCTGAAAGAAGAAAGTCATATACACCAAGGATGGCTTGGTGAGAATAAGGATAGGGAGGGAGAATAAATCATGGAGTATTTTTTTTTTTTTTGGTGAACCATCTCTTTAAATTGCAGCATGCCAGGGTGAGGGGGGTGCTCTCACCTTGGCATTGAGCGGGCAGACAGACAGGGCGCTGGTGAAGAGACTCTGTTCAGACCTCCAGTGTTGACTGCGCTGTGCAGAGCGAGCCACGTTCACACACAGCAGCATCAACGTGGCCGCTCTCAGCAGCCTCTGCGGTCATCCCACAGACACGAGACATGAACACAAACTCAACGGAACATTAGTAACACTGAATTATGGTCTGATGGTGAATATTAGGAGGTGATAAGTGGGAAATTGGTGTAGAACAGGCCACATACCTTGTGTTTCTTCCAGTGGAAGCTACAGTAGCCCACAGTGTAGGCCAAAATGAGGCAGTAGCCTGCTGAGGAGAGGTACAGCACCCGCTCGGCTATCACAAACCCCACCCTGAAGAACAGATTACTGGCTGGCAGGAATGGAATCGCCAGCAGTACCAGGCCAAATGTCAGAGTCCTAAAAACACAGAGTATAAAATACACTACCATGCACATTATTTTGAGCACATGAAACTAAAGTCTTTATCATTTCTATTTCAAACTTCTATTCATTAATTAATACTGAAAAGCTGTATCATTTTTCACAAACTTTTTAAGCACTGTTTTTAACATGCATAATAATACAAAATGGTTCCTTGAGCACCAAATGCCATATAATGCCATATTAGAAATGCCATTTTAAAATGCATTCAAATAGTAAACAGTTTCCATATGTCTAGATAATGCATTGTTTTGCTGTTCTTACCTTCTTCTATTGCTGTCCTGTGAGCACAGAGCTTGGTATACCAAGCCCATCAGACAGCACCACAGCAAAAGAGGCCAGACAATCCTCCAGTCAGTTGCTGATTGAATCAGAGGCACACAGCCCATTGACCAATCAAAACACAGCCACCAGGGACACAGCAGTAACCAGGCATTCAAGGAGTAGTAGTAATTATAGTTCACAATCTGAGAGGACAGAAAAAAGCACAGAAATACTCTATTCTTTAAGGAGTATGTGGAAAAATATGGTACAGTCTGTCTGGGTAAAAATAACTATTAAAATTATATTCAAGTATTCAGTTTATTTTGGTTTTGACTAGGGTCAGCACTCGGCAGAATGCCATTAGTTTAGTTGTGAGTACCAGTGAAAACATATCAACAGCATAAAAAGAATATTATCCCCCCTAAATAAATACACACTTCAAAGGGGCCATTCAAAAACCCAGACTGAAAGGGCTGCTTACCCTCAAGATGGCATTTTCAGCAAAGGATGCTGGGTTATCCACCTCAGTGAAAGATGGAGGCCCAGTTCCCATGATTCTCCACCTCGCGTACAAAAGAGAGGAACCACCAAGAAAGAGAAGGGCCAACCTCAGAAGCAAACCACCACTCACCAATCCACCAATCTGGGTGGAAAACAGGAAGTAGAAATCAATCCAAAGATAATTTGGGCCAATAGAGTGACACTCTGTGAATAAGTCACTTACATCAGCTGATTTTCTCCTGGACAGCAGCCGGTGAGCAAGCTCATAGATATCCAGATTACAAACCATGAGAATATCAAAAGCGGCATTCACTCCCTTCGGACACAGAAGAACAGGATATTTGATATTTTATGGATGACTTAAGTTCTGTATTGTAAAAATAGATGAGAGATTATCTTACTTATATATATATATACACACACACACACACACACACACACACACACATAGCATATTACTTTATTTTACCTGCAACTCTCTCAAATGGATACATATTTTCACTCACCAAAACCGTAATGCCTTGCTCCTTGCAGAGCATGGCTACAGCACAAAGAAGAATGCTGCTAAATATCCACAACACAGAGAACTTTTTATCACCACCTACAGAGAGAAATGAGTCTCTATATTAAACCATATGCTTGATACAAAGTGAAAGATACTAAGTAAGAGATAAAGTAAGAGATTCTAACATGCAGTGTCTGTAAAGGATTCATTTTTTCCACGTCATTATTCAAAGTTTTATGTCATCACAAACTTTTATGACTTACTTTCTTATCTATGCAATTATAATAAATGGGTCCTCAAGCGAGATGAGATGATTTTATGTCTTCAAGCAAGATAAGATTTTAAGCTTCAGCAAACAAATCAAGCATAAAAGTATCCTTAAAGAAGTCTATAGGGTTTCTAAACTAATCAGTATGATCTTTTCAATGACTTGGTGGATCCATTTCACAGAAATGGTCTGTTATTTGTTCACAAAATCAGTGATTCAATGATCTCTCTGAATAGGTTAACAGTCCACTGGATAGAAAATTATCATTGAAAAACAATAATGACTTAAATTCCAGTCTGTTTCTCACACAAAGCGTTTGTAGACAATACAGTGGACAAGTTGAATGGACCACTTATATGATGCTTTTATGATGCTTTTGTTTCCTTTCTGGAATCCTGAAAACCTCAATTCCCAAGCAGAGGCTTGGAGCAACCAGTGCAATTTCAAAATTTCTCCTTTTATGATCCACAGATAGAAAACAAATCATATGGATTAATAAAGGCGATAAATGATTGAAATTTTAAAGTTTGGAAAAATCATTTTGAAATTGTGTGTCACAGAAATCCCCTTTCACACTGCCATTCTGGCAAATACACGGGTAAAGTGTTCCGGCAATTGTTCCCGGCTCACTAGATTTTTCAATTTCACACTTTCACACACAACCCGTAAGATCCCGTAACGACACGTGACATCAGGGCGTGACGTGTAATGTACGAGTCGAAAACGTTAGGCACGTTATACTTTCACCGAAGCAAGCGAACGATCTCTGCGTCAGCGCGGAATGTGAGGAACTAACTGATCTCTGCTTCATTACAGTTTGCACATATTTTTTCGTTGCAAACGTTGATCTTCCTTCAAAATACCCGTTAAAAGAGTCGCGCCATAACACGCATCATCACTTCGACACGGCATTAGATCTGCCTTTTGTTCACACAGTGCTCGTCCCGAGTTGAACCTGGCAATGTTACTAGGTCGACGACCCGGGTTCAATGCCGGAATCAATCCCGGGACGTGGTTGCTTTCACACAGAAGGCGACCCAGCAATGTTCCGGCAATATGCCGGGTTGGACGTGCAGTGTGAAAGGGGCTTAAATTTCACATAGTGGTATAATAACATATGTATAAGAGTATAGTGCTTTAGTTTATCAACTGACCTTGAAAGGCTTTGCAGTAAACCAGAAAAGAGAGCTGAAAAAGAGGGCACACAACAAATCTGCTCTGCCAACAATGCCAGCCACCTACAAGACAGAGAGCCAACAGATGAGATTATTCACAAGATCAGCTCCAACTAAATACTTTTGGAGAGCTAAAGTACACTGTCTCATCAACCATCATTTATAATCAAGCAGGTCACAGCCATGAAATCCAGCCCAAGGTCGTTCATTTTTTTAAAAGCAGCTACACATTTTGCACCAAAACAAATTAAATCCTGCTTTTACAATAAAGGTAAAAAACAGGCAGCATAAAAACATCCTTCGCAGCCCTGTCGTCTGTGAAATTGCCTTTATTTCTGGCAGTGCCAAATTAACGGTGAAGGCAGGAGGCAGCAGTCATTACAGAACTGCAGTCGGCCCTGGCTGGAGCCCTGGGGCCACCTTCTTTGATTCATCCTGTAGGCCCAAGTCAGTGGTCTCTCTGAACCGCACCCCCTCCAGGTCCAGAGCCGGTCTTTCTGAACCTGATTAAAGAGTAGTTACCAGAGCATTGGCAGACTCTACCGTTCTCGGACACATCCATGGCAGGTCAGAGCGAGCATTAAGTAGCTGTTAATAGCCACGGCTGACTGTAGAGCCCAACATATGTGATGCACACCAGCTGCGTGAAGCTTTCTTCTCCACAGATCTTGTAATGTATATTTCATGTAACATCAATGAACATTGTGTTATTGGGCATTGTAGACAGAGATTGTTTACCGGGTAGAGACAGCCTGCTGAATCATGTCTTTCTGCTCTACTTACACTTTCCGTGTGAACTGGATGTGCAGCAAAGAAGAGTGCAGCCAGGAAGGAAGCTTTTGGGGAACAATTGTGTTTCACTCCTCTTCCATCGTGAACCAGGCCGCCAATTAATATTGCAAACACATCGATCATTAACACAGAAATAACACAGTGCAGGGCAATGTTGAGCATGTGGAAGCCAATCGGATGCAGTCCACCAGCCAAGAGGTAGTTGATCCTAGGAAAATAAGAAAAAGCCACAAATCACAAATATTAAAACTAATTTTTGACTTGTGCAATGATCACAAAAGTTTGGTATATTTCTGAAACACAAAACAGCAGAGATGCGATGACATACAGACATCACTGCATTGTAGAGTAACTTTTATGGTTGAGTTGATCTAACGGGGCTTTACTGATGCAAAACAGTGTCATTCTCATTAGCAGCATGCAGGACATGAATTATGCCTCCTATATAGATTCCTCACAGTTGCAACCAAATGCCAAAGACAATTCTAAAACGAGTTTGAAAAAAGGCAATATATGCATCCAGTTTTAACGTCAATTATTGTGGTATTCGAGTGAGGAAGCACTCGGAGGACCTCTTTTGATTTCCCACTGAGAATAAAATTACCACGCAGTCTAGTCCACACATCTAATACATGAAAAGAGGTTTGACAGTGTTCACTATAAGCAGGTTGGAATATTACCTTTTAATCATCAGTCACCCAGCAGTTATTGAAAGACTCTTTTGTCTTTGTAGCAAACGTACCTGAAGGTCAGGACGGTCAGCGGCCGGTAGGATTTGTGACTGGAGTTGCTACTTAAGTTACTTCCCCAAAAGTCATTTTTCCAGATGTTACTCAAAGGAGTGTCAGGATTCAAATCCTATGAAGAGTAAAAATCGCATGGGTTTGCTTTAAAAAAAAAATAGCTATAGAAAATCTGTTGAGACAATGTATATAAACTGCAATAAACTAAACTACTGCTCATATAATAAACAAATACATCAATAAATAACCAGGTTTGAGGTTGATACCTTGTTATTGATGATGGCTTCTGAATCATCAAAGACAAAGTCCCCATTATAGCTGTTTATGAAACAGATCAGGGCAACAAAGGCAGTGACCAACCGGGAGTGCAAGGGTCCCAGTTTTGGCAGGGGGATGTGATGATCCCAGTAAGGCTCATAAATCACCATTTTTCATCTGGTTTCTGTTCATTTTGACCCACTACTGTGATGCAGAACAAAGAAAGTGAGTGGAGGGTTAAAATAGCAAAATAACACTCCAAAAATAAGAAGCGAAGATACTTAACATACCTACTGTATGCATTACAGAGATCTGTTAGAAAAGACGGCGTGACATCTCAGCACGGTTGCCTGTTTTGCGTCATGGCTGTACACACAGATGCAGGCAATGCATAGCAACCGGCTGTCAAAGCGAGCAAAGGATACGAAACCATTCACACTTTCTACTTTGTCTGCACGCGCGAGAATGACGATCGTCAAAACATGAGTCACAAATAATAGTATAAACGTGCACTGGCGTAAAATAAATGTCTGCCCGCTAAAGAGAACGATTTAAACCTGTCGAACCACACAAATGTGAAAATAAAGGCTTAATAACTGGCTAAATGATGGCTGATCCCTGACCGTATGAGTCTCTCGCTTGTACTTCCTGCTAGCGCGCGGAGAAGAATAGCCTGTGTAATGTCACGTGATCTGAGCCAGCCAAGTGGATATAATGCAAGGACTCACTCACACAAACTAAAATGCTAAACAGACGGTTACATGACGTGAAATGTCAAGCAGTGAAACAGAGCGATATTTTATACTTCATCTAAAACTGTTAATTTCCTAATTGGGCAACGGATTTAAACAAAATGTCTAGAAATATAAAAATTATATATGTCTTCTAGAAAAGGACACGCCATTTTGAATTCACAACCGAGTTACAATAAATATGTTCTCAATATGCATAATGTAAATACTAATTGTATGTCAACATTACAAAAACATCTGAGCCCAAATCAACAGCATAGAGTGACATGGTGGAACAGCATTTATGTGGTCCAACAGTCCAAAATGAAGGAGTGGATGAATTAAATGTCACAGTGCTCCCTAAAATTTCTCTCTGGCAAATAGCCATTAAAAGGATGAAAAGATAACATTATACTGGAGGGCCGGCTGTAAACAAACTACATGTATCCGCACCAAGAGGTGTCACTATAAAGTGTAGGCCTACTATTGGGAGGAAGCACTATAAAGTACTATTAAAGGAATAGGTCACCCAAATGTAACATTTTAGCCTACCCTCAGCATCGTAACAGTAAAGAGTCCAAACTGACTCCAGTCCGTCAATTAACGTTTTTAGCGAAGTGGAAATTTGCATGTTTGTAAGAAACAAATCCACCATTGAGGCACAACTTTAAACCTTCACTTCTGCTCAAATTACAGTCCATAATCATTCATATGTTTCATCTAGTGATAAAGTCTGTCCCCTGTTTCCCACCAACATATTTGTTTAGAACTTTGTTTAGATCTTGTTTAGATTTGGTCTGTGCACATTTTTATCCTAATTCAGACTAGACAACTTAATGCAATATTATGGATAAAAGAGTCATATTTTAACTGGAAGCAATAGTTTAACGTTAAAAACCCCTCTTAATTATGGATTTGTTTATTGCAAACAGCTTTTCAATTCACAAGACCTTAACTGAAAGATTGGAGCCATGTGGCTTACTTGTAGATCTCTGTGGTGTTTTTATCAACTGTTTGGACTCTAATTCTGACAGCTGCCATTCACTGCAGAGGATCCTTTGCTGAGCAAGTGATGTAATGCTAAATGTCTCATATTATGATGAAAAACTAATTATTGCATGGCCTGAAAATGAGTACATTTTCATGTAACCATGCGGGTCATACAATTAGATTTCAAACCTATGACAATTGTGTTGCATTGTATATCTAAACATGTTCATGGAATTGGATAAAGGCAATTAGGCTTAATCTTGAGTCACATGCAGTTTTATATTGATCATCCAGTTTTGTTTACCTATAAAATACACCCTGAATACACAAGCTCTGATATAATTGAGATTTCAGCTACAATATAGACAACTTGTCATAATGATGATTGTGTCTACTTTTGAACTGCTGACACATCACTACTCACTCAGCAACACAAATACCACTGTGGCCAGTCCTCGTCTCATGAGGAATAACATCACAGAGCTGTAGCTGTAGCTGTCTGACTCCTGGTACAAACATTTCAAACACTCACACGAGTGGCAGAGCTTTAGGCTTTGAGCCTCTAGTGCAAGGAGAGTCAGGAGAAGTGTTTTTCCCCCATGGGCTTCAAAATGAGGTAAGGATTCTTTATATTTTCTTAGTTTGCCTTCCTGCTGTTCCAAGCTCAGATCTTTTCCCCTCTTCCAGCTTTGTAATTCACTTTAATGAAAGAATGTGCAGTTATAGCGGTCATTGATTTAGTCTGATGAAGAACATTTGTACAGTAATGTGGTCTATTACCTGCTTAATGAATTGCCTCTATTGTCTACTGTCATAGACTCACATCCTGTCTAATTAATCCACAAACTAATAACCTTATTTCTGTCAGAAAACAGAAAACATTATTTGCATTTACTTTATTCATTACATTTTTTCTTAAAAAGTAGCAGATTTGTTGCAGTGTAATGCATATTCCAATAATTTACAAACAGTTTTTCAAATTCGTGTAGGCAATATTATTTATTAACTTTGCTTCTAAAAGAAATGAATACACTCTCACATAACACAGCTTTTTCACCAATAAAGTTAATATAATACATTTGTTTAGTTGCAGAAAAGGTTTGTGGCCCATGACATTGCGTGATATCCAGCCATTTCCTCACTTTCATGCCATTTGACCCTGACCTTTCATTTCTTTTTTCATTACATATCCTGTCAGATTGCAAAAAACAAAAACAAAAAAACAATGTTTGTCTTGAAATGATCCACTCAAAGGTGCTGAATCCCAGCCTGTATACAATAGAGTTTAGCCATGGAGATTTAAAGAGGAAAATCAAGCATCCTTTTAAGCACTTCCAGGCACTTCATCAGGAGCTGCTCAAATTCAGGGCCCTCTTAAAAATCCCCCTGCCAAGCCAAATGTAAGATGTGTTGTACTAATTTCCTCTTTATATGCATACATTCTCTCACAAACACACCACAAGTCTTGAAAACACAATTCACCCCATTGCCGCTGAGTGTTTTTCTTTTTCTTTTGGGTGGGTGTACTCAATTTGCCCCAGATGTATTCTCGTTAGCGCCCTTGAACCCTACGAAAAACCCTTTTCTCAGCCTCACTGCACTGTTACCTCTCAGTTAATCAAATCAGAGGTGCTTTCATGGATACACAACTCCAATCTTGTGAATTATTATAGGTTTCCTCTTTTTGACAGTCACTCGATCAAAAGGTCATTCAAAGGCTGTAAACTGTTTCATGGAAAACACATCCCAATGTTACCACAACATTACCCAACGTGTTTTATGATATAATTGCTGTAATTATATTTAAACCTGTTTATCTCAGTTCTAACAGCTGCAACTTGAGGACTATCTTAGGAATATATTGAAAAGGCCTTTAAACTGGACACATCCTGCAACAGTAAGTCACAACTCAAACATTTCTCCTTGTCCCCTTACAAAAAGTACTGTTGCACTACCATGTGATGGTAATGCAACGGCATAACTGAATGATCAAAGAGCATTAAATAATAGTGTTATTATCATGTTACCATGCCCAAAAATAGCACAATATTATGGTACTTTCTGTTAGTGTATAGTGAGTATATAAGATGATATATTTTTTTACTAACTAATTTTACTAATATAATCTGTCTGTGCAGTATTGTTGTTATCGTGGTGTCACATGATGGCAGAATGAAGGTTCTGGAAGGAACTCAACCTGCTGTGTCCACACTCATTAAAACAGCCTCTTTTGTAGAAAGTCTCTGAGAGGTGATTCCACACTTAGCTTAGTGCTTCACAGGCTAATTCTCTGACAGTCACACAATTAGCATTCGTTTGCAGGGCTAATTAAAGAGTACCTGTACCCGGAAACATTCGCCCCCTCACAGGTTTTCACCTCACACTTCCCTGGCTAATTATTAAGCTAGAACAGGACTGTACAAAGCAGATGTACTTAATTTTAGTCATCATAACTAAAATGTTTCAAAGAACTTATATGATGATATTTTGGAAGTAACGGTGGTGTATGGCTCAATCAAAGCTGGATTGAGGCTTATTGATGCTAACTGAATGTTATTTCAGCTTGAATTTCTGGAATTGAGTCAGATCTCATTTATTCAGGATCTTAGACCAAAATTTAAGCATGTACATAATAACATGAAATAAAAAATAAAATAAAAAAACGCCTCATTCGTATTTGTTTATTTATGTTAATTTGCCTTGACAAGAGTGAAGGTCTGATCTAAAAGAAATCAGGAGGAAGCACATTCTCTGTATGTTACTGGTGCAGACCCAAAAGCGTCTGTTACCGGTGGTCCAAAAGGTGAGAGCTGTTTTACATGTTACACTCAGGAAATCATGATACTGTAAGGAAAACCAGAATTTTTATTTTTCACCTTTCACAATGTGAGGATATAATATCTTTCTGAGAAAAACACTTCAATCAGTAGTGCGTGATCTTTGTCTCATGGTTTCACAAGTAAGAACACCGAGCCCTGAAATGAATATTGGTGAATAACAGATGCTGATGTAGAACTTCTTGAATATCTTCATCTGTCCCTGACAGTGTTATTGTTTTTCTTTGACGAGAAGCTACAGTAACATTACACTTACATAATTCACATGGCTCTTAAAAGCAAACACTGAAAGAGTCAGCCCCAGTTCGGATTGCGGCCTTGCTGAGCTTTTGGGTCATGGCATGTCTTCTTTTGCGGTTGTTTACTTATTTAGGTTATTATGATGTTTTCCCACAGCTGATAAAATGGCTCTCCCCCTTGTTTCAACTCTCATGCGGTGAATGCTTCATGTTTCAGATGTCTGGTGGTAAAGGACTCCTTTGTTCTCTACATGAGGCCAGAGGATGGCCAAGTAGGCACTGTGATTCTATACGATAAGGGATTTCACATCAAATAGGGACCCGGGAGACCGGAGTCAGGCATGGAGTCATGATTGAGAATCTTTGCAGGCAGGTTGAGAATTTTTTTTAAATATATTTTAGCAATTTCAGCATGCAATAATTGCTTTTGAGCATGCTTTCAAAAGCTTTATATACATATATGTGCATATACTGTATATCTGTGTGTATTCTCAGTATTCTCTAAAAGCATTTTATTTATATATTTATTTTATTTAGTTTTTTATTTAGTTTTGCAATGACAAAAACACATATTAATCAACATTTTTGTTTTGGACAGGGCACTTCTTATCAAACCGTAATGGGTCTTTCACACCTGTCAGAAAAAACACTACATCAAAATGAAAAGAAATTATCCTGCCACATTAATTATTTCCTTTTATTAAGACTCTGATTTAAAACAATAGAAGACGTCATTTATTATTTCTAAATATATTTAAATTGTACAATATTTTTTATTTAAAGTATTACAGTAATCTCAGGAATTCAGCTAGTCCCTCATTCTTTGTTCTTTTTATGTCGACGTGAGTAACGCTTGCCAGAACATTTTCTCTTAAATCTCTGTGAAGTTCCCTGACACAGCTCTTAAATGAAGCGCCCTGTGCTACTTTTGAAGGTTTGTCAACGCAGCTGGATACCTTGATGGCATAGCTGATGCCCTGGAAGAAGCAAAGGAGGAAATCTTCATCACAGCCTGGTGGCACAGATTAAAATCATTTTCAATTACTCCCCATGGGCCTAGCTTTTACAATTCTGTGAGCGCTTATGTCGCACCTTTTAATGCACCATTTTTATTTTATTTTATTATTTTTTTTTACCATTCCTATTTTTTTGTGACGGAAATGTGATTTGAGATGTTTTGCAAAAGGAGAGGAAATCATAAATGGTTTTATAGTACTGTGGTCTCATTGACTAATAATTTTAACAGTACCCACTGAACCAAGCAAGAATATATCTTTAAAGGAATAGTTCATTAGCAAGTGAAATTTCTGTCATGATTTGCTCACCCTGTTGTTTTAAGCTGGGTGACTCTCTTTCTGTGGAGGAGAATTTTGTAATAGATTGCAGGATGTTCTTTAAAAATTCACCTGTTGTTTTTGAGAGATTTAAGAAAAAGACATACATGTTTGGAACAACGTGAGGCTGAATGAATTTTTTGGGTGAACTATCCCATTAATATAAAAGAAATAAAGAATGAAAGTTGTATAGAAGTTGTCAGAGCATTGATTGGGTTTGATACAGCCATCAGGTTAAGCCCAGAATTCTTCCTCAAACGACCAGTAGTAGACGGGATCATGTGGAGATTAGACCATAACCTCAAGCGGAAAGCAAGGAGTCTGAACACCTGCTCAAATCTGGACTTCATCCAGTTTAATTTTCCATCTCACACATCCATATATTATGTTGCACCTCACAGTTCACCAAGTTCTCTTTGGTTTTCCCAGTCCAAAAGTTGTTAATGTTTTGTCATTTGTCAGCTCTGCAACAAGGAGTGAAGATATGTGTCCTGCTCTACAAAGAAGTCGAGTTAGTGATGGGTCTCAACACAAAGAACACTCTGATGGGACTTCACCCTAACATCAGGGTGAGTCGATCAGTATGTCAAACATTGTCAAAAGCAGAATCTTGTCCAGAAATGTGAGTATTACAGAGGGGACCTGCCTCTCCAAATCAGCTTTTCACTCTTATGTCTACACACATCTCTCCAAGAACTAAGATTCAATCAAAACAAATCATAGAAAGCACAAGAGTACCCAGCATGCCGATACCTCAGGACACAAGAATAGCATGATACTTTGATCATGTTTGGACACTGCCAAAATTGTCTGTAGTAGGATGAGAAGGATTACTGTGTTGGGAACCCTACGGATCGTGTCTGGAGATGGTCAGGTTCTTCCTTGCCGATCTTCTACATAAGAGCCTGAGGCTGCGAGGCTGCTTTCTCCCCTGGTGCCACAGAGCTTCTGAGGCACCATAGCGCTGTGGTATTCATCACCGTAGCACCCCAGGCCGCTCTGTGACTGACGTGCTGTCACATTATCTTATTGGAGCGCTGGTTGAGTCTAGGCAGAGGAGTGACTCTGAGAAGAGTCTTGGGATCTACACCCCAAGGATGTGTGCGACGAAGCAGCTGGGTGGAGGTATTCCTGCGCCCTACTGGTGTAGAAACACCTGCCAGGGGCAGCATCCTCCAGAGGCTTTACCAAAGCTGGTGGAGACGCAGCTGTTTCACACAAATGTTGACACCATCTACATTCTGGCGTTATTTTTGGCCAAGGGCCCACTGTGTTTCTTTAACTGATATTTGGGACATTTGGTCAATTGGCAAAAGAGTTTGGCGAATTGGGTCTTGTAAAATCTACGTGATGGAAGGATTCATTACATCATAGATCTAAAATAAAAACTTTCAGCCAGGTTATCCTCATAGTCATATGTTCTGGTTGTATATTGGTTGTATACTGCATATCTTGTGTTATGTAATACTTCATTTGGGTACTTCATGTACCGTTCGAAAGTTTGGGGTCGGAATGATTTTTAAAATGTATTTGAAACGCATTTATTTGATCAACCATAAATTTGTGAAATATTGTTACAATTTAAAAGTACTGTTTTCTATTTGAATATAGTTTAAGATGTCATTAATTCATGTGATGGCAAAGCAGCCATTACTTCAGTCTTCAGTGTCACATGATCCTTTAGAAATCAGTCTAATATCTGCTTGGTGCTCAAGAAACGTTTTTTTTTTAATATATTTTTTTATCAACACTGAAAACGGTTGTGCTGCGTAATATGTGGAAATCCTGATGCATTTGTTTTCATGATTCTTTAATGAACAGAGTTCAAAAGAGCAGCATTTATTTGAAATAGAAATCTTTTGGAACATTGTAAATTACTTTACTGTCACTTTTGATTAATTTAAAGCATCCTCGCTAAATAAAAGTATAAATTTCTTGTGAGAACTGTATTGTATAAGTAGCATATTTTGCACAACAAACATACAAGAAATAGTGACAACTGTAAAAATGTTAATATTCTGAACATAAACTCAGTCTTCATTGTTCTTAAGTAAATAATTGCCCAGTGTCTTGTGCCCATCTTAATTGACTGACAGGTCATCCGACACCCTGATCATATGCCTTCCAAAGCATTGCTCTAGGCTCATCATGAGAAGTTGGCCCTCAGCACAGTCTTGCTCTATCCCCCAGCCTCACTCATGTAAGACCACCACTATACACAGTACTCTATAGGCAAGCATCATTACTATACTACATAGAATTATTAATCTCATAACCCATTCTGCTCCATCACTATGGATAAGAAGTTATTTATTAAGTTATTTATTTATTTTAAAGTTTTTTAAGTCTCTTATGCTTGCCAATGCTGCATGTATTTGATTAAACTACAGTACAAATAGTTATATTATCAAATATTATTACAATTTAAAATAACTTTTCTTTATTAATGTAAAATGTAATACATTTATGTGTTTTAATGATGGCAAAACTGATTTTCAGCTGCTATTACTCCATCACATGATCCTTCTAATATATTGATTTAGTGCTCACTAAACTATCAGTGTTGAAAACAGTTGTGCGTTGCAAGATTATTATCTTTTTTTGATTCTATTAGGAATGACAATAATATTAGAACAAGAAAATCCTTGTTATTTTTTAGGGATTTATATTCAGAAAAAGGGCAAATCAGAAATAGATTTGATCACTTCTTCTCAGAGGAAGTGTAAGTGAATTGGACAGGAATAAACTTCTTGTAAATATGACCCATTGAGGGCCCCTCAATGTTTTGTAACATGCCATACATATTGCCAGCTGGGTTTTTTCTGATATCTGTCAAAGACCTCAATGGGGGAAGTCGAAACACACCTGAGAGATGCCTGCTAAAGCCTCCACTGAACATGTGTACCGATGCACAAATCAGTATTGAAAATAACATCTTCTGTTTAAAGCTACCCATTACAATGTAATGTAAATTCATCTGTAGAACCGCTGCATATTTATTTGTGTGTTATGTTATGAAGTAATTGTATTGATCTGTGATTCATACTTGAAAGCACTAACAGCTAACCTAAATTAAAATTGTAGTGATTTATATTTTGAAGCTGTTCTAACAATGGTGCTCATAAAGGACTGGTCCAGACTGCATTTCAGTTGTATGCTCACTGGGATTGATTTTGTGGCGGGTAATTCAGGGCCTCTGCCTTCTTATTCTTTTCTTTTTCCAACGAGCAAACGTAAAATTGCAATTATGGAGCATCTGGGGCACCCTTGAAGGGCCTGTGGTTGATAATTCCAGTCCTTCTTGCTGGGCCTTTCCTTCCCCCCTGAGAGCTGCATTAAACATAAAGGCCCTGCATGGATGAGTGAGTCAACAAATGACTGGGGCCACTAAATGGGAGCTTGATTTTGTCTGTATGCCACCTCTCCCGGCCTGCTGCCTACCTGCCTGCAATTGTGTCATTAAATATGGGTCTGAGCTTTTAAATAAACATGATTTGAACCCAGATGAAGGCACTTATTGCATTTACAAAGGGTCTTCTCTTAGCATGCTTGAGTGACTGTATCTATCAGTGTGGGGCTCCTCAACTGTAAAATCTTTGCTAATATACATGAAACTGTTACAGCTGTTAGTCTAACCTTTCAAAACGTCTCCTAAGGAGCACAGTGATATTTGCACTTAATAAAATTATGCCCACCAGGAGAATAGTGCTCTGACATTTGCCATTTGTCAAGTCGAGGGCAATATGATCCCCCATGAGCCATTAACTCGCACACATCAGAGGGCATTTTACCCTCGTTTAGACTGGAGTCACTTACACTATTGTTTAAGTCATAGCTTCCCTGGACTGATGCTGCATGGGTGGCAATTACCATTCTCCCTTCATACTGCATGCTGACAGGTAGTCTGGCATATTAGCCATATAGTTAACATGGAAGTTTTCGTTGTTTAATGGTCCAGAGTGTGTATGGGAAAGGTTGTCTTCGCTGTTTGGCCCTGGATTGTGCACCCCTGAGAGTTCAAAATAAAGACTAAGTCCATTTAAAAAAAAATAAAAAAATACTACAGGGTGTAGACAGATTCAAAGCAGACAGCCATCCCATGTTGCATATATGTGAGTGTTTTAAAAATAGTATACCAAAGGTGCCCATGAGGGTAATATTTGTGGTGGAGAATAAGTGTTGCTATATATGATATATCATAGAAATATATGATATATAGGAATGGATAAATTGTAAAATGATAGACGGACGGACGGACAGACAGACAGACAGATAGATTCCATTATATGGTTAAAAACACATAGAGGGATTTTTCTAAACATCTTCATGTTCCAAAAAATAAATAAAGACACATAGGTTTGGAACAAAGTAAATAGGGTGAATAAATAATGAAATAATTTTTATCTCTTTAAGCTTTAAAAATGTTTCATGTATTTGTTTTATAAAGTAGATATTAAATATATGAACCTTATAGTATGACGCAAGTACATGAACATCAACAATGTACATACTAGTACATAGAATTATTGGTATGCAGCTATTAGATTCTTCATTTTTGTCGTGTAACAGTCAGTTGCCACGGTAGAGGAGGGTGAGGACATGAAGCTTAACACAGTGGTAGAAGAAATTCAGACGGGAGAAAGAGGAACAGGGAAAGCAGGAGATTCAGGCTCAGCAGAGGATCCAGGGGAGATCTGTGTGAGCTTCATTTTGACCTTAGTGGAGGAACAGGGAGAAAACAACCTAAACCTTAAATTAATTAAAATAAAGTGTGACCATTATGTGTCCAGTAATAAAAGTTTGACATGAATACATATGAATATATATATATATATATATATATATATATATATATATATATATATATATATATATATATATATATATGTAACAATATTATCTCCATACTCATCGGGAAGAAGGAGGCGGGAACCGGCGCACAATCAAAAGACATTTTAATAATCACAAAATAAATACAAAACAGCACACCAGCCCCTCACGGACGACTGGTGCGCTCAAAATAAAAACCAAAACATAAAACAATGTCCCAGGCCTGGTCCTCTCTCGTCCTTCACTATAGTCGCTCCAGTTTTATATCCTTCCATCTCCTACGTGGGACTCGATACCGACGGTGGGGCTCAGGGGCAGCTCATCTCCAATCACTACACCTGGCCTCACTCCTCATTCCCACGCCTCTCGGCCCCGCCCCACTCGCCACAATATATATATATATATATATATATATATATATATATATATATATATATATATGTATCGTTTTGCTCGTTTTGCCTGATTTACTGCAGTAATGCGGCGTGGCATGGAGTCGATCAGTCTGTGGCACTCCTCAGGTGTTATGAGAGCCCAGGTTGGGCTCTGAGTTTTTTACTCTGTTCTCCCTTAGTCTTCATCCGTTCACTGTCATGTCTAGTTGCTTTCTGATTTATCTGTCACTGGGCATTCTCCTAATTTGAAGTTTGAATTTAAATATATTTTGCTGGATTCCTACTGTGTTTTGCGCCTATCTCCTAAGAGCACAAACCTATGACAAAACTTAACAAAACTTTTGATAATTCGGAACAGTTTAGTTAAACCCCAGATGAAGCATATCTGCAATATCACAGCCAAAACATAATCTATTTTTTATTTTTATTTTTGTAATGTTAGCGCTTTAGAATTTCAGACAAAAACAAACTAGACAAACAAAATTTACAACTATGCAAATTAAATGATCCCTCCAACACCGAAGTGAGGGAAAGAAGACATAGAAGTTGTTTCCAACAATCTCTTGACTGAGGTAGATAACTTAATTTTTGTATCTGTTTTGTGAATGTGAAGTGGTTTTGCACCTAGTGACAGCTGTGTAGTAGGACACAGCAGGAGAATGGAGACGTCTGAGATGAATGTAATTAAATACTCTTAAAATGGTTGTGCATTGACAAAGACGGTGAAAGATAACACTGTTACGGCTTAAAAAGGCCTTTCTCTCATCCCTGTTTAATGGTTTAGCTGATGTTATTATGAATTATAGTTTTGCTTTCTTTTTCTCTCTCTAGGTAAGATTTCATGTCAATGTCAAGATATCAAAAAGTCTGAGATTTTAAGATTAACTAAATATTTAGCATTATTTAAACAAATTGTTATTTTTATTTTTAATTGCCAGAATGTGCACAAATACACCCTCCATTCAGAAGTCTCAATGTAAGAACTAAAGATCACAGAGCATGCATGAAGCCGAGGTTTTCACCCTCTCTCAAGTCTTTTTGAAAAGACATCTTTATTAGCTTGAGCTTAGCACCCCCTGCAGTTGCTCATTGTGTCCTGTTCTGAATGCTGTCAGCATTCAATGGCCGCCCGTACTCTCAGCCCCCTTTTAGAGCAATTAGAGGCCTTTTTACTTTGATTGTTCAGTAATTGAATTGGTTTGAGGCCTGTATGATTTCCTTTGGATTATGCCAGTCATATTTCAGGTTTGGCTACCGATCAGACACTCTGCTGGTGAATAATTAAAGGAGAGGAAGCCAGGTGTGTGTGCGGCAGAGAAAGACAAACAAAAGCCAGTTGAATGCCTCTGATGAGGTGTTTAGTGGAAATGAGAATTTACGGCTCAAAGACAGTCTCATTTATATCTTTTTCTGTTGATTAGGTAACGCCGCTCATCACATTCACAACAAAGAAAGTATTGTAAAGTGGGAACAAATCCTGTCAGTGATTTGTATGGAAGGAAGGAGATATATTGACGACTAGCGTATACGTGGTGCATACTAGGTAGTGAATACGCAGTACCGTTCAAAAGCTTGGCATTGGATTTTTTATGCATTTTTTATGCATTTATTATGCAAGAAGGCTTATCAAAAAATACAGTAAAACATGAATATTGTCAAATTTTATTGTTATCTAAAATAACTTTTTTTTTATGGTAACATATTAAAATTTTTTGTTTAATGACAAATCTGAATTTTCAGCAACCATTACTACAGTCTTTAATGTCCCATTATTCTTTAGAAATAATTCTAATATTCTGATTTGATGCTCAAGAAATATGCATTATTTTTTGTGGAAACTGTTAATTTTTATTTAAAGATTCTTTAATGAATAATAATAAAAAAAAAACAGCATATATTTGAAACAGAAATCACTTGTAACTTTATAAATATTTTACTTTCAGTTTTGATTTACGAATCTTCTTCACATAAATACGACCAAACTTTTGAATGGCAATATGTTTATATAATTTTTTTTTTTTTTTTGGCCTAACCTCAGAATTAATTCAGAATTAAGGTCATAAATAAACATTTGAATTCACATTGTAAAATACATCATCCTGCAGTCTTATCTAAACTTTTATTACAAATAACAGCTGACTTTTATTTTCGTATTTACAAATAATGCATTTTTACACATGCTAAACTAACTTGCTATTATCTACTATCACAGAGCTAGAATTAGCAGCTATTCTCAACTCTCTAATCATATGATCAGTGTTTTAACTTTACGCTTATGTTCTGTACCTGTAATATGAAGAAAAAATTGAATTAGTTTAATTCAAGCCTTTTTTAGAACTGGTTATTCAGAAATGTGATTCACTATCAAGGTCACAGGAGTTATGAGTATGGCTTGGGCAGCTGCCAACAGCCTGTGAGCAGAGTTAATGTTAGTTCTCCCTCATCAGGGCTCAATGGATTTTAATCAACACATTATGCCAGTTGTTAATTGCCTGAGAACCATCTGTTTATAACCACACAGCCCAGATTACCGCTTACCCACAATGTAAGCTGACATGGTGTACAGCTCGCTAATTTGCACCACAAGCATTTCCTTTAACAGGGGTGAAAACGTCAAGAAAACTAAAACTTCCAAAGAAACTCCAACTTAAATGAACAAAATACGTTTTGTGACTTTTGATGTAATGACACTGTTTTATACAGAACAGAACAGAAAGTCTAGATGAGTCAAAAACAAAACAATGTGACCAAATATTGTGAAGAAGAAAAAAAAAAAGTAGTAGATTGGTAGAGGGTGGCAACATCAACATTTCTTTTGTTTCCCCCAGAAACAAAGCTTGTCTCATGTTCAAACGACCTTTGAACCATGTTCGAGGCCCAGTTGAAAACAGTCTGAGTATAGTCTAGTTAGGACAATAGCCATTAAAAACCTACTTTTGGAAAACCTTCGCACACATAGCCATCAATTTACTGTAATCAGTGGCACTGTCTAAGACTATACAGAAGAACAGAGACTTTTATTCATCCTCAAACAAATGCTCTCTGGGGAGTGGAGGGACCAGGCAGGGGTTGATGGTCAGCCCAACAGGCTTTCTGGATGTGGCACAGTAATTAGCGCTCTTTAGGGGTGTGATTTTTGGAGTCAACATCGGGCGTTTCTGTCTGATCCCAATCAACTCTCTTTTTATTTGCTAGCTGGTGAAGAAGCGTTCGGGGGTAACGTGCTACCCCTGCCTCGTGCCCAAGTCTCTATCCGCACCCATGGTGCCAGCTGAGTACAGTGGCAAATCAGCACAGGGTAATGTTCAGGTGAGATATCACCACCAAACCACATGGGTTCCTGCTTTGAACCGCCAATATTGGCGAAATCATCCATGTCCTTTCTAGAATCATTTTTGAGAATCTGAGTTTGCACTATGTATTTCGAAATATGTGTTGTGTGATAACTGAAACCATCCATTGTGATTCTATCCTTGCCAGTGGTCTATTGGGACAAAGGTCCACGAGAAGTCGATTCATTTAGTGTATCAGCCATCCAGAACAACAAACATTTAATCTACATAGAGGTCAAATATATGACCACAAATGTATATCAACTTCACAGTTTGGTATAAGGCATATGTCTGGTCTTCAGTGCAGAGTAAAAAAAAAAAAAGTTTTTCGGGTGCTCAGTAAACTTTAAAATATGAACTTGTATTCAAATTTGTATTTCAGAAGTGCTGTTTTATTCCAACTATCAATTCATTGAAGAGTGCTAAAGTAAAATATAGAAAACAGTGTTGTTGCACTTTAAAATTGTAATGTTCCAGTTTTGGTCATACAAATAAAGCTGTGGTGAGCCTAAGGAACCTCTTTCAAAAACATGAAAAAAAAAAAAAACATCTTACTGACACCAAACTTTTGATTGATATTGTTTAGATATGTACAATATCATGCACATGTGTTAAATATGTGAACCAACTAATAAATCGACTGATGAGATTTTGCTTCAGATGCAGTTCCTGTGCTATATTTGCATTCCAAGCCATCAAAGCAATCATGCACTTTAATTACAGGTAATAACCCTGCGAGCATGCGTCTACAGTAATCACCAAATTGCCACAATTAAGGGTAAAAATGCAACCTGAACGACAGCTCGCAGCAAATTACACGTGTAATGTGTAAACAACCCCTCACGGGCTACAGAGAGACGATTACAACCCCAGCTTCGACTCTCAACACTGGGCAAGATAAGAGGAGAAGTGAGGGTGCTGTGGTCACTGGGGTTCAGCGAGCGATGTGATTGGTTAGGTGACAAAGAATTAAGAAATATGATTGGTGCAAGACAGGAAGTAGATGAAAAGAAACCCCTCTTTCTCCATTTCAGGACAATGTGCAGAGGGGAGCACTCCATTAGAGGCTCAAATGTGTGAGTGAGCAGACTAGTATGTAGAAAAATAAACCTATACTATATCTGTAACATTTACAAAAATCATGTCCGTGTAATTCATTATAACAGGACAAGGATGAAGAAAGTGTGTTCGGATGTATTTGTATTTGTCTGCAGTGGAAGATTGCTGGATCAAGTACCTCTCATTCTGTGGTCTGCGCACTCCTGCTGAGCTGGATGGGAGTCTGGTCACTGAACTCATTTACGTGCAAAGCAACGTCATGATCATGGACGACTGCCCTGTCATTATTGGTCAGCCACTCACATATCACAAAGTTCTCAGGAAATGACATCATTTTTGCCAGACATTTCAGGGATTTTATTCTTTATCATTTAATTGGAAAATATTACTGCTGAGCAGAAAATACATAAATAGTTTCACATGTTAGGACCAAAGCAGCAGTGTCATAACTGCTTGATATTTAGATTAGTAGTTGACAAATAATATATATTTTATATATATATTTTATTTTTTATTTTTTACTGGCTAGAAATTACTAAAACATCTTTAAAAAAAAAAAAAAAGACTATATATAGACTATATTTAAATGTAAAATAGAAATAGTAATAACATTAAAAATTCAATTATAAGTAAATATTGAAATAAGTGTCATAGATATCCTGTGATACATACTATGATAGAAAAGCAACCATTACTTTTGTCTTTTGTGTTCAAATAATGCATCCTTGCTGAATTCATTGAGTTATTATTATTTTCGAATTATTTAAAACAATTAATGACTCTTAACTTTTGAATGGTAGTATATTACAATTTTGAAATATTAAGCAGCAACTGTTTCATCATTGATAATATAAAGAAATGTTTCTTGAGCACCAAATCAGCAAATTAGAATGATTTTTGTAGAATTATGAGACCCTGAAGACTGGAGGAATGATGCTGAAAATTCAGCTTTGCCATCTCAGGGATAAATTACATTTGAAGATATATTAAAATAGTAAATGCAGTCTTGGTAAGCATAAAATACTTTTTTAAAACACACACACACAAACACACAAACTGAATTGTGGTGTACAGTGCCTAGACGTATGGACAGTCCATCATAACCCTTTAACTGCCTGCTCGACCAAATTTTTGAGCACATTTTGAGACCCTATATTTTATTGAGAGGAGCACCTAACTTAACTCAAGCTGATTGAGCCATCTCTACCATCTGGTTGAGGTATGTTATGCCAAAAAAATCCACTAGATGTCAGAGTGTCGATCAACAGAACAAAGAAACAAAGAAATCTCCCCTGTAATGTGAGCCCTTCTTGGTGAATTTTTGCAAGGTAAGCATTTTTTTTTTTTTTTTTTTTTTTACATATTACACTGTAAGAGCCCTAACTGTACAAAATGATGTTACTTGGTGCCATGAAAAAACTTTAGCATGTTTTTAATAATTTTTCAAAAACTTGCTCAACCAAACGGTTGATTTGTCACTTTATGGTAAACGTAGAAAAGCTATGCCATGTTTTCAGATCATCCATATCTGCAGTCAGAATGTACAATTTGCTGAAAAATAAACTTCTGATCATTCATAGCTATGAATATAACACAGCTCTTGTTTATTTTTCGTTAATATAATGAGAATTTAATTTTTTGCCACTTTTAGATATTTTTTGAAGTAAATGGAATGAATTCATAGAATTAATGTGTAGAAATCATAATTAATAGAGGCAATTACTTATTAAATGACAAATGTTGATGTACTAACATCACTAAAAATGTAAGAGGTTGTTATTTATTGGTTTGTTGTTGTTGTTGTTGTTGTTTTACAATTACTAAATGGATGTCAATAGTTTCTATGGTACAAGAACTTCAGGCCCATGTACCAGAAAACTTGCAGTGCTGGGGGTACTTCATCATGATGTTAGAGATCCACTGCAATAGAGGATCCAGATAATCACCCCGTCCGAGAAGAGGTAGCTGGTGACAGTGCTTTTGAGTCCCTGGATGAAGATGATGTTCCCTCAACAAGCATGTCCTCTACTAAGGAAAAGACAAAAACACTCTAAAAATCCTTTCCTTGAAGGAGCCAGAGGATACTCCTGGCTCAAGATTTACACTGCACAGCATTGCTGGTTTACAAAGAAATGTTCATTTAGAAATAAATAAAATCCTGTTCCACTACCACACTTGACGACATGTTTCTTGAATCGTAAAATGCCATTATACTACTATCTTTTGCTATTTTTAGTTTGAGTTTTTTAGTTTTGAATGCAGAACGAATGTTGGTTTTGTTACTTTTAGTTATTTCTGTTATTTATTTTTGTTTAATGTTTAAAAAACAAGAAAACGTATAATTTCCTGTATTCAAATGAAAACTTGAAATATTTTATGGCATACTTCAATAAATAAAGAAGATTCAATATACAAAACTATTTTATTTAGATTGTCTTTTAATAAATTAGTAGTTCACATTTTCTGATCTTTATAAGTATGTTTGAATTCCGGCATTTTTACCATTGAGTGACATCTCAAACATTTGGCAGAGTGGATGATAATTATAAAAATTAATTACAAAAATTATGGGATGTTCTGAAAAAGAAAAAAAAAAGATTGAGTGTGGAAACTAGCGACATAAGAAGACAAGAAACGCAAACAAATAATTTTTCAAATGCCTTTTTCTTGGTGGGGCAGAAAATAATTGTATGTGCAGTTAGATCTAAATATTATACTATGCTTGTAATATATATTATTATTGTTGTTGTTAGGTTTGTGCACACAAGATGGTCTTGCAAATGCACGTTATGTCATTTGAAATATTTAAGCTGTAAACCTGTTAGTCGCCACTAGGGGCCACTGCGGTCAAACAAAACACATGCAATTGCGGACAAGTGCAGAATAACAAACACCAACAGATGTTTATGAAAAGCAAAGTCACGCCTGTCTCCTCAGTCATCACAAATGCATTATTAAAATGCGATTGACGTCGCTCAAATCCTGTTTGTCTTTATCAGTTACAGTTATCCTCTTGTCCTTATGAATGCGCTTTGAAGAAGAAAAAAGAGAAATCTCAGGGTTTTTCACTGAAATGTCCTTGAGGCTCTCAGTAGAGGTCACACCCCAGTGCAGATCCAGAGCACGCTCCCAACACTCCCCACAGGGCACAGGTATTAACCATGATAGTGGGAAAAGCGAAAGAGTCTGACAGGTATCTGGGATCTGCTTTGGCTCTGCAAACATCAATGACAGGAGCATGCTGGGTAAGAGAGACGGTGAGATGGCTGTGGTTGTTGAAGACAGAAATTCAGCCCTCTGTCATGGATGAAGAGAGTTATCAGGCTGGCAGTTTCGCTCTGTCTCAACGGAAGTAGTGCTTCAGGTCTGCTTTCCTGTTACACATGAGCAACATGACAACAGGATTCCCCTTTGCAGTGGTAGATTTCACAGTCCTGTGAAATACATCATTAATATTCATTGGGTGAATCCCAAAAATAAATGTCTGACACTATTTTGACATTTTTCTTGAAGTAAAAGCCACAAAGATACAAAAAATAAAAAAAATCATAAAAAAGGCTTCATTTTCTCCATATTATTCTGATATATACTTGCATTATTTTTATGATTAAGCAATTTTACACATTCAATTGGTACTAAATTCAAATGTAAAACTAAACATTTATACACAAAATATTTTTATGAAATCAGTTTAAATATATTGTTAATTTTTGCTTTATTAAAATTTAGAATTTTGTTGGGGAAATGTGCTTAATTCTTATGAAAATAATGTAGACATACTGCATGAAATATATCTGTAAATATTAGTCCTAATATCCAGTAATAAAGTCCAGTTTCTTCTCATTATGTGAATTGTTTTTTATTTTATTTGTATTTTCAGGTAAAATATGATCTAGTTTATACACAGCCTAATTTAACCTGTTTATTTAAATATATTATCATATATATGTTTTTGCTCTGTTACATTACAAAGTGTGTTATTTTGAGTGTGAAAGCAATCTCTTTTTTAGGCTTGTACTTGGCTTGCTGGGAGACAAGACAGACATCAGTGAACCCATCAGTGACCGATTCTACAGGGAACTCTGGATGGTGACTGCAGCCAAGAATGCCAGTGAAGATGACAAGGTAAATCACTCACAAAAGGTAAGAGCACAGCGCTGACCTTCCTCACCACACACTCGAAATAGCCCTTGATTCTTTCTGAGAACAGAGCTTCTTTTTGTTGCTGATTTTAGAAATGTGATTAACTGGCTTAGTCAGATGTTTACTTGTGCTCTGATTCTGCCTTTTCAGACTCTTTGAACCTGTAATGGCTGTCATCTCTTTTGATGCATGTCATCTAATGATGCTGTATGTGCTGTCAGTAGCGTGCATACTTCTGTAGAGCAATCGAGGAGCTATCTATAGATGCATGTCTAAACCTTCATTCTTCTGCTGTTTTTCTGTTGTCCCTGTAGGTTTATAACCGAACTCTCTTAAATATACTTAGACACTGCAGCTGTTGTAAATAATTTACTTTGTTCTTCCGGTAATTATTTATTTATCTGCATAGTTCTTTTCGGATCTTCCTGATAATTAATCCAGGGAAAAATGCTTAAATTAACAATACAACCACCTCAGATAGTATGAGACACTTTTAATTTAAAAGCACGCAATAAATCGCTGCAATTTTCATTTTTACAAAATATATTAAGTACATTATTTCAATATATTATTTCAATTAATCTTAGAACTTACATACGTAGCTTTATCATAATAATTAAATATCTGGAAAAATCACAGTCACGTAGACACATAATACAGTTACATTCACTGTCTTGCCATAACTGATGCAAGTGTTTGCATGTTCTAAACTGTAAACCCACAGTTTTACAACACAAGATAACTGTGCATCTTATGAAGACAAATGATGGTGGCACAAAGACAAACAAGGAGAACGCTATGGCTTTGGTTAGGCGTGTCACATGAAGCATGTGAATTCCCTAATCATTACATCTAGATTTCAGTTTAACAGACTCTTACATTACGTAACATAAACTTCCTGAGGACACTTTACAGCTGCTCTTTCTTCAAATATATTAATCATTCTCGATACAATGCTCAGTTTTCCACCATAGTAGAGTGAGCATTAACATAGTTTATACTGACAATGTCTTCGTTTGAATTAGCAAAAGGTGGCTTGAACGGGTGCAGGTGATGCTTAAATCAGCGTAGAAACACCTACGTGAAGCTAATACAAAGAATCATTTCTTATGCCATTTAAGAAGCAAAAACAAAAGATTTAGCCGAATGATCCTATCTTAAGAGAAAAGGATAGAATATTAGCAAGCTGCTTTGCTTCATATATCGATGAGGTCATCGCCGCTTTCATCACTTTCCACTGTCAGCTGGCGAGTCCACCACTTTTTGACTTCAGACCCTGAGGAGGCCTCATCACTCACAGGGTTCATCTTACACACCATGGACTTCACACTCGTGCGCCCTGCGGGACAAACACAAGACTGCGATGTGAGTCACTGGTTAACCAGCCACACAATGTGCAGAATACTAAATACATGGAAAAATAAACAAACAAGTCTCTGTTCTTTTTCAAAATAATTCAGAGAAACTTGGTAAATTGTTTATTATATAACACAGTCATTTAGAATTTACACTTTAATTGGATAGTCCACTTTAGAGATTTTACCAACTATATGCACCTATTCATCTACATGTCAACAAATCTTATTATTTGCAATTTAATGTCAACTAACTCATTAGATTGGCGCTAAAGTTAGGATTAGTAGAATAAACTGACACGTACTTATAGTTATGTCTAAAGTGGACTATCAAAGTATTACCTATAAAAATCTTAAAGCATTACAATATAAAATATTACAAATAATTTACTAATAAATTAATCAATTCCTGTATTCCTCTGCAGGATAGTTATCATAACATCCTTTAACAATACTTAGCATTACTTATATTGCTAAATACAGTTAAATCCATATATATTTGGACACTGACACAATTTTAATAATTCTGGGTCTGTATGTTATCCAAATAGAACTAAAGTGAAATATGCAAGATGAAATTGAAATGCAGAATTTAGGGGGATTCAAGGGATCGAACAAAATTATTATGTGTGACGTTTAGCAATTGCTTTCACTTTTATACACAGCACGCTCAAATGTAATTGGACAAATGAATATTATCATAAAATATTAATCTTGAAAGTCTTGTTGAGAATCCTTTGCAGGTGATGACTGCCTGAAGTCTGGAACCCATGGACGTCACCAACGACTTGGGTTTTCTCTTTGGTGATGCTTTGCCAGGCCTTTACTGCAGCTGTCTTCAGATGTTTTTTGTTTATGGGTCTTTCTGCCTTGAGTTTTGGCTTCAGTGAATGAAATGAGTTTCAGATCAGGTGATTGACTTTGACATTGCAGAACATTTCACATTTCACCCCTTGATTGCTTTTACAGTATGTTTTGGGTTATTGTCCATCTGTACTGTGAAGCACTGTCCAATCAACTCCTGCCTTTGGCTGAATCCGGACAGCAGCTTCTGTCTATTTTCACATCAACAATAAACATGCATGTCCACACTATCACATTGACTCCACCATATTTTACAATTTTTCTTCCTGTTATTCTGGTACAGGTTGGTCTTAGTTTAATCCGTCCAAAGAAAGTTTTTCAAGAAATGGTCAGGCTTTTGTATATGATGTTTGGCACAGTCTAATCTGGCCTTCTATCCCTGAGGCTTGTGAATGGTTCGCACTTTGTGGTGAACCCTCTCTACTTGTTCTTGTGAAGTCTTTTCTTGACTGTAGACTTTGCCAATGACACATGTACCTCCTGGAGAGTGTTCTAGACTGGATGTTGTAAATGGGTTTTACTTTACCATGGATAGGATCCTGCAATCATCCACCACTGTTGTCTTCCGTCAAAATCCAGGCCTTTTTATGTTGCTCTGATCACTTGGATTGTTTTTGTTTTTTAATGGTCTGTTTCACTTGCATGGAAAGCTCCTTTGACCACATGATGTGAGTTTGCAGCACCAGCTTCCAAATGCAAATGCCACTCTTAGATTCAACTCCAGACCTTATACCTTCTTAACAGAATTATAATTATTTTTGGTCCCTTGAAAAAGGGGGGTGGGGTCTATATATTAAAGAGCTAAGTCCTAAACCCTTCCTCTAATTTGGATGTGAATACCCTGAAATTAAAGCTGAGAGTGTGTGCTTAACTGTACCTCATTTGTAAGACGCTTTGGATAAAAGCAATACTTTTGTAAATGTAACAAACTTGTTGAGTTGTGCAAGTGTTTGGTTCTGACCTGCAGGCAGTCTCCACTGTCCCAGCTTCCTCTGGGGTCGGTCGGCGGAGTCCTGTCGGTAGCTGCTGCGGTCTGACAGGGTGGGGCTCAGTAAGGTCTGCAGGCCACTGTTCTGCTGGGTCCAGACCAGGAAAATCATTTCAGATCATTTCATTACAATGTCACTCAGTGACACGCAAAGTCTTTGAAGAATAGACACTAGTAGGGTTACCTCTGGTTGAGTGGGATTGTCTTGGTTATGGGCGTTGGTGTCCTCACTGGGGACGGTGGTCTCAATGCTGGGAGGGTTGAGCAGCCGTCGGAGGTCTTGTTGTTGGCTCTCTCTCAGACTGAGAATGATGCTACATGACTGCTGCTGCTTCTGAAGGAGGGAGGTGGTGTCAGTGTTTTCATTCAGTTCATCCTGTATGTCTAATATTAGCTTCCATCCCAGTGCCACTATGCTGATTTTCGATTTATTCTATTGAACAATGACAATAAAAGCATTTGCACTGAATATCAGCAGTTACATCAGTGATCCTATAAGAGGATCTGTGTTAGTTTATAGCTTTGACGTTGGCTACACATCGCAAGCCAATAGCACCTAACTCTGACTTCCTGTTCAAAACAGATTTCTTTATGAGAAGAGACAGCAGTTCTCTCAGTGCCCGTTTATACAACGCCTCCAGGCAGCTATTTTGGGCACCAATTCATATCTACGTGAATGAGAAAATCTCAGAAACTGCTTGCCAACCTCACATTTCAATGATCTTTTCAATAAATGTTGTTATTCCACAAAAATATGCAATGCAAGTTTTCCAATATTCTGTCTTTGGAGAAAAAATTTAAATAAGTCTCACTCAGACAAAAGTTAGTCACACTGTCAAGTTAGACTGACAGACTGACATAAAATCCCACAGCAAGGAAAAAAATTAATAAATACCAAATCTACACTACAGATTTATTTCCACATAAGTGAAATCAGATCTGGGTCATGTTGAAATGTACTGTGGATGTAGACAATGTCATACCGCTGATCTGTTTTCAGATAATTGGGGTAAATATCACTGAAGTGTCAGAAGTGTGAGAGTCATGTGTGTGTGTTTGTGTGAACTCACGGCTCGTATGCGTTTCAGGCACTTCTTTAACCACATGCGGATGGTTTGTTTGGCTACCTCCTCCTCTATAGTGTATTCAAGCTGCTCTCGCGCCAACAGCTCCTCCAGCTGAAGACTCTTCCGGATATCAACTGAGCGGTATGACAGCATGCTGAAACACATACACAATCAATGACTTCATATAGGCTGCAGATCAATGGACCAAATGAACAACACAACAGCGATGGATTGGCCCTTTCAGGGTTTGTTCTTTTTAAACCAATTAAAAAATGAGTTTTGATAGTAAGTCTTCTATATACTGTAGCACATTTTGATTTGTTGTGTTATAAACACTTTTGTTTTGCCCCAAAAAAATGTGCTCTAAAGAATACTAATGGTCCTTTCTAACCTCAGTACATCATGGAAGGTGACATCTCCTCCATTGTGCAGACGCTCCATCTCATAACACATGTGTTTGAAGAGAAGCTTGTCTTTGTCCAGGTCAACTTCCAGACGACCTCTCAGCAGGCGGAGCAGAAATTTCACCCGAGAGGTCGGAATCACTCCCTGTTTTCAAAAAACCTGGGTAAACACCTGCTAGATATTATGGCCAAAAGGCTATGTAAGAACATTCTCAGACTTTCACTCTTGCTAGTGAGCTGCCTACCTAGAAAGCATTTTAAAGGATTACAGTCAAGTTCCTTTGGTCAATTTATAAGGACACATCATATGTATCCTTAGCAGAACAGGCAATCTCAGAATGAATTGTGAATGGTGAAGAAGTCAATAAAAATATTTATTATAAATACATAATCATTATCATTAAATATTAGTTTATAAAAAAATTGTCAGTTTTGGAAATGATTTGTTTGCTATTTCTATGCATATTAGAGTAATTTAACATGCTAACAGCCTTTTTTTTTTTTTGATGAATTAAAATATACAGCTAAATCAGAAAATAATAATAATAATAACACTAATAATAATAATAACTATATATATATATATATATATATTTTTTTTTTTTTTGCATCTACTAATGAAAAACGTTTTGCCTATGTAGTGTTCTAAATCAGCTTTGTCAGGACGTTGTCTTGGAAGGTCTAGAAGACATTGAGGAAACTCACTAGAATTTGGACCAAAACTCATGTGTCTAATTATCATATTAACATATTCCTTCCTGTGCTCAGCTTATGGCCTCAATTGTTTGTAGCTCATCCCACTGCTGGTTGATTCATTAAGGCCAGTAAATAACTGGCGTGCCTCATTTAACTCATATACACGAGCAGATATTACTGATATTACGACCTCTCGTCTGCTCTCAATAAGGCTGTTTCCACCTAATGAAGACGAAAGCTCAACACCTCTCGCTATCTGTGACAGGCAGTAATAACCTCCAATTACTCTGGAGGTGAGAATGTCGATGTGTCTGATTCATTCATTTGCGGATTCAGAGGCAATGCAGAGAGCACACGCGAGTATTAATTTAAAGTCATCCTCGCTGACAGCCGCTGATCACAGGCGCGTCCCCTCCTCCTCCTCACCTCCCGCTTGTCATCCACCATGTTCCAAATAATCTGGAAGTGACGCAGGTCATTGTAGCTTAGCAACTGGTCCTCTTCGGTAGAGTAGAACAAAGAGAAATTCTCCACAATGATGGCTGAGGGGAAAATAGAGTGATTATGGTTGGGATAGCTTTCAGATAGGCTCACAGTACTTAAGTAAAAAACTCAAAAGAGACTCTAAACAAGTGTGCAAATGCAAACCGAAAAGCTGATGCATTGCAAGCTAATGGTCATGTTATACATACTTAACTTGTGTTCTTGCATTGCTGTGGTCGTATTAAACATCAAGGGCAATATAGTTACCTTCAAATGCCTCTTTTAAATTTTCAAGCTATAATAAGTTGACCATTAATGCTAATGACCATATAGCAGCTTTTGTGGCAACACTGGATATGCAATTAGCTGGGAAAAGCAACTAACACATTGAAAATTATATATTTCAGAGCATAAAGATGAGCGATGTGTGAGTTAAGAGTTTTGTGGGCCTAACCCAGCTGAAAAGACCAGCTAGGACTATCATGATTATGTTGGTTGAAGCTATAGTACAGGTCAGGGTTATTAGGGACCCACCGATATCATTTTTTCAGAATGAGTCCGATACTTTTTTTTTTGCCACTCACCAATACGTGTAATTTCACAGCATTTTTTACTTTATATATATATATATATATATATATATATATATATATATATATATATATATATATATATATATATATATATATTAGGTACAGAAACAAAATAATAAAATAATAATAATATGAATCATGTTAACTGGCTTCATTTAGCAAACATATATTAACTTCAGTTATTTCCACACTTAATTATACCTGTTAAAATGTATTGTATAAGCTTTTGTTACTTTCACTGTTTATTTTAATGGCGCATTAGAGCTGTTCCATTGCAGAAGCTCAATACTGTAATTACAAAACATTTTCACAAAATAAAGTACGGAACCACTCATTATACATTATGCAAGTATGAAGATACTATTTTGGTGATGTAATTTGCGTCATGCACGCTGTACTTGGACCCTCGTCTAGAAGTAAAAACCAAAATATACTTTGGCCTTTAAAAGCAATCTAAACATGTGCAGTGCTTTAGATAAAGTTGTGTATGCTTGACATATAAAATAAATGTTATTTATATTGAATGCACTAATGGAGCAAACATCAATCAAGATCATGCAACGTAAGTGTGCTCTCTCTGACTCTCTCTCTCTCACTCTCCTTACCATCAAATAACTTGACAAATAATGTACATTTTACTTACTTGCTTTTGAAATATCCGACTGAACTACAAACTTTCCAGTAACGTCTATGAGATATTCACTCAACAAGCTCTAGCATCTGTGTCGCTGCGCGCTCTGCTTATCAGCTTGTGCATATCTGCTTTACAGGCATGGCTATTGAATGTTTAACATGATATGAATTACTTATATGTGCTTCATAGACATCCTTAATCTCTAATAACTCCATTCTATGCTCTGTTGTTCTGTTGTCTGTATTTTTTTTTTCTGGACACAGCTCTATTCACACACTGTATGATATTGGCTTTTGGTATCAGGGCATTTTTAAGTGTAAAAGTATGAGTACGAGTACAGGAGCACAGTATCGGGCCCGATAACGATACCAGTATCGGTACTGGTGCATCCCTAGTTATTATAGTAAAACAAAAACAAAAACACAATTTTTCTAACTTGAATAAACTTAATGTTGACTGAAGAAGAAGAAGAGGAAAAAAAAACACTTAAACCTTATTTTAGTTTCCATGGCAACATTTCTCGCTTTCATTTAGTTTAACTTGATGTACTAACATAAGTAAAACTAAAACATATTTAAAAACAACTAAATTAAACTAATATACTACTAGTACTAACAAACTTGTAAAAATGACAAAAACAACAAAATTACAAAAAAATTTAATTAACATAAAATTTGAAAGTACTGATAAAATCTCATTCAAAATATGAATCATACGCTCATACGCTCACCAAGCTTGCATTTATTTGATCAAAAATAGTAAAAATAGACATAATGTGACATATTATTACAATTTAAAATAATGTTTTCTATTTTAATATGTTTTAAATGCAAAGCTGAATTTTCTGCAGCCATTACTCCAGTCTTCAGTGACAGAAATCATATGCTGATTTAAGGCCCAATTTATCATCAATGGTGAAAACTGTTGTGCTGCTTAATATATGATACTTTTTCCCAAGTTTTCTTTGATGAATAGAAAGTTCAAAAGAACAGCATGTATTTGCAATATAAATCTTTTGTAAGATTATGAAAGTCTATTCAGATCAATTTAACGCATCCTTGATATTGATCATTCTCTGTGTCTATAAAGGCCTATATACTTTTAAACTTCTACTGCATTAAGCTACTGCATAAATACTGCATTTGTCTAAGTACATCAATTATATTTGGAACAAAGCATTCTAAAAATCAATTCTGATTGGTGCACAACCCTGCTTGCTAATTAAGTAGCCTGTTGGGGACACCAGTAAACCACAACGTAGGCACAGTGTGCACATCTATACAGTCCATAAACCAAGAGGAACAGAGACAGAAACTAAACTGGCTTTGGCCCAAAGTGATTCAAAGCCTCATTCATATTCATTAGTGACCAGTGCTGAGCTACGAGTGTGAGTCTCTCAGAGGAACAACTATAATTTAAAAAAATAAATAAATGAAAATAAATAATTAACATGAAGGGACATCAGGAAGAAGAATGGGCAGTGATATTATATTTTATGTGCTAGTTTGGCTAGCGTCTAAAGCAGAAGGAAATTAGATGCCATCCTGGAAGATGGAACAGGATATTGTGTCAGCAGTTAGGGGAAAGACATGCTTACCTACGAGCAGGTTGAGCATGATGTAAGCGATGATGACATAGAAGGAGCAAAAGTAAATGAGGGCGCCAGCATAGTTCCCGCAGTCCGTTTCCCAATAGCGATGTTTGTCTGGGGTGCAGAATGGCGGCTGCACCTGGGGAACAAGGCCGATAAACACACATAATCAACATATGGGGCTCGCAGCTGATGTGTTTTTGTTTAAATAAATCATTCAGAAGTGTGTCAAATGAAACTAGATGCTGTACAGTTATATTGCAATTATATCTGATTTATTTAACAGAATTGTTTACTTTTTTCTAAACGATTTTCACAGCGAGCAAGCTTGCTTGCGGGCAAAATGGAGCTGCCATCAAATCTCTTACCATGCAGTCATGCATGATCTTATTCCAGTCTTCACCTGTGACTATTCGAAACAGTACAGTGATGGCTTTCCCCGCGGTGGAGAAGTTTGCGTGCCTGTTGGCGAGAGAGGAAAAAGTAACAGCTCACGCAGAGTCACTTCCTCTCATGCTGTCAGCTGCACCTGAAAACTGATTCTACCAAATGCAAGTAGGACATTCGAGCAAAACGTTTAGACAACACCAATTATATCAGCGCTGTGGGTAGTACTAACTGTGTTACAAATCTGGCACAGTCCAATCAGTGTCTCCATGTGTCACAAGATGGCTTACCTGTTAATGTTCTCGCCGTATTTGACAGTGCCGAAAAGGACAACACCAGCGAAAGCGTAGCACAGCAACAACAAGAACATGCCCACGATAATAAAGAAACTCTTGTACATGCTGACAACCACAGTTAGCAAAAGCATCTTTAATGTCACCTGTAAATAAAAGACAGTTCAGTAGTGGAGGAAAATGCCCTGAAGGGTTTGAAGTGGATATATCATTTTCATGTTATGGCACATATTTTTACAAGCTTAATCATTTATGTATACTTACATGCTTCCCACATATGGTGAAAAACCTGAATACTATCACACATGTGCCCATCATGTACGTGTAAGCATTCTGAAGAAACAGAAATACAATTATTTACAGCATAAAATACATTAAAATCAACAAAAACAAAAATTAAAGCAACAAATATTAAATTTAAATAATGTATTTTGAAACGTTTGTGAATGCGAAATTCAAACAACAGACTGACTGAAAATGTCATTTAATTTGTTTTCAGAGTTTACTAGAAATTACATAATATTTAGCATAATAACTGAAGATGTACTGTACACATCCAGTTTTTTATTTTAATTTTATATTCATAAATATAAGCGCCTTAAAACAAATACATTGTTTTCTGTTTTTCAAAAGGAATTCTGGAATTACTTTAAATGTTTATTTAAATAATTCAGGTAAAAGTTACAAAACCCTGGCTGAAAATGCATGACATTTTAATGTGTACCAGTAAAGCAAAGTGCAAAATGATCCATATGACTCCCAGGGACGTGACGAGTAGGTCATATCTGTTTCTCCTGCTCTGCCAGTATCCAGCTGGTGACATAGCTATCAGCTTCATAGTCACCTGCAGCAGAGCAAATTTCATTATGCCATGACCGTACAATACTTACAAAAGACCTAATGAACTATGAGGCCTCAGGTGAATTATTGTAACTTTTTTTGTGGCTGGAAAGAAATCTTGCTTTGACTGACTCATGAAAGCACAACAAAATGAATTTGAAATATATTCTTTAACATGTTTACCTCCAGAACAAAAATGAAAGTGAAAACCACAGACATTGTGGCCAAAGGAACAGTAACCGGGTCAACTTCATCCCACTGTAATACATACACATACACAAAATTAATTTGTCATTTTAGTGCAGAAATAAAACACAAATGTATTTGTTGGCATTACCCTCCTCACCTTAACCGACAGGAGGACAGACTGTGCTAAAACCAGTACTGCAATACCTCGCTTGAAAAATGGATGTTGGGTAATATCATACATTTTTGCACGGAATCCACCGTTTTCTGTAAATGGAAGAAAAGGAATTTCAGTTTTGAAAGAACAGAAAATTAGGCCTTTAAAGAAGGATCCGGAGCTTTGGTTATGAAACAAAGACCTGGTTAAAATTCCCTGACCTTCATCGTAATCTCAACATTCTCCTTTATCATCAATTAAAAGACTCGCTGAAAGAAAATCATCTCAACTGTTCATTCAATGCATTTGGTAAAAGCTTTACCCTTGGCATTGCTTAGAAATCCACTACATCATCGTTTTGCTGTCTTTTAGCTAAAGGTCATGAGATCTGAGAGGCATTCATCATACACCATAATCACAAGTTCATTTCAACAGCCACACAGTGCAGACAGATGATTTGAAGCTGGTTTCAGTGGAGTTGGAATTGATGTGGTTACTCTGCCGAGTGCTGACGAAGGTATTGATTTTTCTGTTATTGTACAGGGCAGATTACCCGTCAGGAATCACAAAGGAAGCTCCACCTTCTGCCATCCACAACTCTCTATAGCTATCCCTCATTTTAGGTATTATATGGCATGCACTGAACATAAATGCAGCATTATTATTTAAGTATTATTTGTACACTATTATTATTATTTATTATTATTACATTTACATTTATTCATTTAGCTGACGCTTTTATCCAAAGCAACTTACAATTGCTATATATGTCAGAGGTCGCACGCCTCTGGAGCAACAAGTGGTTAAGTGTCTTGCTCAGGGACACATTGGTTTCTCACAGTGGATTCGAACTCGGGTCTCTCACACCAAGGGCTTGTGTCTTATTATTATTATTATATATTACAATTTGTTATCAATACTTTATATTAACTTTTTTATATTTTAAGCATTTATATTTATATACATTTTTAGTTTAAATAATTTGGTCAATTTTAATACCTCAATTTCAACATTTAAATTTTTTGCAAGCAGAAGTGTTTTGTCTGTTTTATGACTTATCAAAATCATAATAAATCAATAAATAAAATAATAATGAATGAATGTATGCATTAATTAATTAATAATAATAATAATAATTAGTAGTAGTATTCAAACTGCTCTGCCCGGCTGAATATATGTATATTAATTATTTACACACATTAGGCTTCCAAACTCTGCAATAGCCTTCCTGATAATGTGTGGGGTCCAGACACACTCTCACTGTTTAAATCTAGATTAAAAACGCATCTCTTTCGCCAAGCATTCGATTCATGCATCTCTTAAATTGTGACTGCAGTTGTATCAAATGCACATTCTTATTCTTTAGCTTGGGTTAAACTAATTAATTTTAGTTTGTTGGAACAGCAGCTATGCTAATGATGTCTCTATTTGTTTCTATGTTTGCCACCGGATAGGATTTACATAAGCTCCAGTCTGGATCCAGAACACCTGAGAAGAGATGATCGTGACCCCTCAGAGGACCCCAGAGGATGCTAACCCTAAATCAACAACAGAACTAACAAATATTGCTACAAGTGTGACTGCATCATATAATAATTGCTGTTATAATGTTCATCGTCTGGCTGACTACGTCTTGTATTATTTTTTTCTGAAAAATCCTGTCATACGTGCACAAACTGATAGTCACCACTTATAAACTTCTACTAAATATTGTAGAAACCTAATTTTCTGTAAAGTTGCTTTGTAATGATTTGTATTGTAAAAAGTATGATACAAATAAATTGACTTGAATTAAATATAATTTAATTAATTATGCTCGATAGTGGTAATATACGAAAAAAGAAAGAAAATAAACCATTATTCAAATTTGATCGCTCTTTGAGGGAAATTTTAATTAGAAAGGCTGCATAACTTGCAGTGTGCCCCACAAAAATGCATTTTGTTTTGTTGGAACAAAATTAGATCAGTACTTGAGGAAGAGCATGCTGCCTCCATTCTGATAGCAAAAAGCCCATTGTTTACAAAGGCAGCATAGATGAACAATTCTATTGAAGTTTACAAAGAGCTGCTGCATGTTTTCCTATTGGTTAAAAGGATAAATGAACAACTCAGATGTACTAAATGACAAAAAAAAAGAATAAAAAAGCACTGAAAATCTGTCCATTGCACACTTTGGAGTTTGATTCAAAACATATACTTGTCAGTAGATTGGAGATTGTTTTTTTTTTGTTTGTTTTTTTGTCTAATTGCCACATTAACTATGCTTGGATAATAGCCTACTATGATAATTATTTTTATTCTTTCCTGCTGTTATGAAACATGTCTTTGAAGTGTCTGTTTCCAGGCGAGCCAACTGCAGTCAAACATAAGAACATAACAAGCTACCGTCGTCCTCACAGAGCGAGCGTGCTGTCAAATCAATCAGTCAGTCAATCTACGGGAGATACAGACAGAATCGCTCTTCTCTCTTCGGCTCCGAGGTGCCCACAGAGTGCAAAGTCATTCATACTACAAGCAGCTGCAACTTCTGACTCAGAAATGGAGTGGTTATTATCAAGTGTGTGATTGCCTTTGGTGTGTACCCACCGCTGAAAGCTTAAGTTTAGTTTGTTCTGTACTACAGCAGAAGAGAGCTGATTAAATGCTTCAGAAAACACATGCAAACCAGGGATGGCTCATTAGCCAGCAGAGGAAGAGTGGAAGATGGAGGACGGGAGAGAAAAAAAAGAAAGAAAGAGATGAGAGACTGCTGCTGAATAGTACACTAGCTGCTCTGATGACGTTTTTTTGTGCATCTCCACTGTCATTTTTGGCTGTTTCAGTGATTCAGAAAATTCAAACTCCTCTTGAAATAAGAAGCCTTAGTTATCATCCGATCTCTTTGGCAGAGAAAGTATGAGCATTATGACTTTGAATCAAACAAACTAATGTAATTTATACATCAGTGTAATTAAAATACATCAGTATTTTTCTTGGTACTTCCACTTTTTCATACATGATGGCACACAAACTACAACAGAGCAACATTATTATGGGGCACAAATTGCCATTTTATTTCTGGAGACCTCAAGTGAGCACTTACCTGGACGTGGGGGGAGGTGGAGGGGCTGAGCAATCTTCAGTCGACTTTTCAAATCTTCCCATCTCCTCTGATCCACGGTCAAAAGAGCAGTGCCCTAAACAAACACATCCAACACATCTAATCAGGGACCAGCCAACAAATCTTCTGTAGCTTCTCATCAGATAACAGTAAGAAAACTCCAATACCTTATTTTCATTAAAGTTGGCTATGACAACACCAACAAAAAGAGTGAGCCCGATCATACAGCCCAAGAACACAAAGACGTGGATGTAGATGCCATGAATCTGTTTTAAGAGACAATCAAATGTCCTAAAGAGTGCAGTCCTGATCTGTCAGTTAAGTATACAGTTTAGTGTCTTAATGAAGGAAACTTACCGGTCCCACTCTGTGTATGATGACGTCTCTCACCTCCACCCAACCCTTCAGTGACAGCACCTCAAACAGAGCCAGCATGGCATTGCCTACATTATCGAAATTGAAGTTTCGAGGGTTTGCCCTAAAAACAGCAGTTCAAAAGATATTTGGTATATTTATGTGTTTCTATTTTAAGAAAGAAAAAAAATCACCTCTAAATCAAGTCAAATATTAAAATCTTACAAAATGAAGTAAGTAAATTTTTAATTTTCATGAGCACATTAACTTTATTACTGTAATGCAGAAAAAAATATATTAGAAATGTAAAGTATGTGTGTACAAGTATAATTGTAAGCATACATCTTATTAGTATTGTTGTATACTGAAATTAATTTATACTGTTTTAAAAAAGTACTTGCAAAGAACGATTTTCACTATAGTATGTAATGGTCATGAAAATAATGTCACAATGGAAAAACAAAGACATTATTATTATTATTATTATTTTTAGATATAAACCACAAATGTGCATAAAGCAACATAAAGCAATGACATGAATCAACAAGAAATGTTGAATCTAAGTAATTGAAAACAGTTTAGGGACCATTTCTCACTATTAACTAGTATTAACTAGCATACTGCTAGCATATTTACTGTTTATTAGTACTTATAAAGCACATATTCTGCATGATCATATACTACATCCTTAATCCTACCCAATACCTAAACTTAACAACTACCTTGTAACCAAATAATTTTGTCAACTCATATTCTGAGTTAAATATAAAGTTCCACTGCTCTTAACACATGGAAAAAACAATAAGGGGGAAAACAGCTTCAGCTGTTCCCTGTTTTATATTCTGTTATGATGTCTGTCTGCCTGTCTTTGTGTGTGTGTGTGTGTGTGTGTGTGTGTGTGTGTGTGTGTATGTGAGCGGACTGGAGATGCACTGCTCTATGGGCTGAACATAAACACAAAACCCAGAGGATCAAACGCCCTTGTTCTTTTCCTGTTACCATGCAAAATTCTCAAAGGTAAAAGAAAAAAAAAGATCTCTCTGTTATTCAGCCTAAGCAGAAACATTACTTGCTCTAGAATAGCTATGGACCCATGTGTGCCTTTTGCTGGTCTTCATTATTTAACGTCTCACAAATAATGTGCCATTGTGTTGTTACATCTAGAGCAATAGCAGACTCATGGGTGAGTGGGTGTATGATTGTGTGTTGTTTATGTTTATGCCTAGGGGAAGAATATATCAGCCCCCTGCTCTGTGCCCACAACAAACCATACAACTGGACTGCAACACTCATGACTGCTAATGGGGAAAATACAATGAAAGATAATGAAAATGTGGTGCTGTTTATGTGATGAGAGCATTCATCATACTGGTTTGTGCTGTCATAGATGAGCTGTTACTACAGGGATTTCTCAAAAACACCTAAATACTGAAGATGTGACAGGTTAGGTTTGTTTAATTATTATGTGTTTTTAAAAGGAAATACATTTTATTAATTTGTGAAACAATTAGTATTTCAAATTTTAGACAAATGGCAAAATAATCATTTTGGTAACACTTTATAAGGTAACACTTTAGAATAAGGTTCCATTAGTTAATGTTAGTTAACTACTTTTGTTAACATGAACTAAGCAAGAACAATCCTTCTAAAGCATTTATAAGTCTTAGTTCATGTTAATTTCAACATTTACTAATGCATTATTTAAATCAAAAGTTGTGCTTGTTAACATTAGTTAATGCACTGTGAATTACCATGAACTAACAATGAATAAGTGTATTTTCATTAACTAACATTAACGAAGATGAATAAATACAGTAATAAATTTATTATTCATTGTTTGTTCATGTTAATTAATACATTAACTAACATTAACTAATGGAACCTTATTCTAAAGTGTTACCCTTTATAATAACTGCATGCTATTAATCATTAGTTAAGCATTAGGAAACAGTTAATTAATCATTTATAAAGCATTAATAAACATTTATAAGCAGTTTATAAATACAGACATAAATGCTTTATACCTGATTTAAAAGCATATCTATAATGTGTTTAATAATTGTTTTTTCATACTTTATTAATGATCAATTTATCATTTCTAAATTAAGTATAGCATTATTTACACACCAGTTATTAAGGAGTTGTCAGTGGTTCATAAGATCACTTAGAAATTGTAAGTAAATGATTAATAAATTATTCAAATGTGCATTCATACATCTTTTTATTCTGACATATAGTAATAGTTACTTATAGTGTTAATAAATGGTTTATTAACATGTATTTCTACTGTAATTCAGAGTTAATTCAGGTAGTTATAAAACATATGTAGTTGTTAGTTAACTATTTTTGTGAGCTCATCTAAAGTGAGAACTATTTATGCCTTGTAAAGCTTATACAAATTTGATTTAAAGGCTGTTAATATTTATATGTTCTGCATCACTGTGTTGTGTTTGTTTCCGTTTTTTGTTTAGAAGATAACTGAGCCTTTAAATATCCTTTATAAATGCTTTACAAGGCATAACTAGTCCTCACTTTAGATGAGCTCACATAAATAGTTAACTGACCACTACTAAATGCTTTATAACTACCTGAATTTACTACAATTCTTGTGATCTTATGAATCGCTGGCAACTCCTAAATAACTGGTTTGTAAATAATGCTATACTTCATTGAGAAATGATAAATTGATCATGAATAAAGTATGAAAATACAATTATTAAATACATTATAGATATGCTTTTAAATCAAGAATAAAGCATTTATATCTGTATTTATAAACTGCTTATTACTGTCTATTAATGCTTTATAAATTATGAATTATCTATTTACTAATGCTTAATTAATGATTAATAGTGTGCAGTTATTATAAAGTGTTACCCTATAAGTCGCACCTGAGTATAAGTTGCATCAGTCCAAAAATACGTCATGACGAGGAAATAAACATATATAAGTCGCACTGGACTATACGTTGCATTTATTTAGAACCAAGAACCAAGAGAAAACATTACCGTCTACAGCCGCAAGAGGAGCTCTATGATTTCAGTGTAGGCTACAGGAGCATGGAGCAGCATAGAGCGCCCTCTCACGGCTATAGATGGTAATGTTTTCTATTGGTTCATTTCTCTTGGTTCATGTCAAATTAATTTTGATAAATAAGTCGCACCTGACTATAAGTCGCAGGACCAGCCAAATTATGAAAAAAAGTGTGACTTATAGTCCGGAAAATACGGTAGTTGGCAGGGGATTGCTTCTACAACATGTCAAGGTGTTCTGAGTCTTTGTCAGGGTGTTCCTATGTGTTTGGTATTTTGAGTTGCTAGTGTTCTGGGTGGTTGCCAGGGCATTGCTATGCAGTTGGTAAGGTGTTTCAAGCTGTTTGCAGAGTATTCTGGGTGGTTTCTAGGGTGTTGCTATTTTGTTCTGATGAGTTTTGGGGTGAGTGGTTGCATATTGACCCTTACTAGACTCAGTGATAATCTTGTCACTAAATATGACTTGAGTCCCTTCTATATTGTGTTTCTTTGTACTGTATGCATGTGTTTGTCACTGGACAGACAAATTCAACAAATTGCTTAGTAAAGAAAAAATATTAACAAGTCACAAATTTTATGTATCATTCATGTTTTAAGCACAAATGGTAAAGGGTAGAATAATCTTAAAGGGGGGGGCGAAATGCTATTTCATGCATACTGAGTTTTTTACACTGTTAAAGAGCTGGATTCCCATGCTAAACATGGACAAAGTTTCAAAAATTAAGTTGTACGTTTGAAGGAGTATTTTTGTTCCAAAAAAACCTCTTCTGGTTTGTCACAAGTTTCGTAAAGTTTTTTTTCGAGTATGGGTCTGTGTGACGTTAAATGGAGCGGAATTTCCTTATATGGGTCCTGAGGGCACTTCTGCCGGAAGAGCGCGCGCTCCCGTATAGCAGAGCACTGAGAGCAGAGACGTTCACTAATCAGAGCAATTCACTGATCAGAGCGAGAGCATCGCGAAAAGTCACAAAAGAAGTGTGTTTTTGGTTGCCAGGGCAAGACAACCCTGCACAGATTACCAAAAGAGAAACAGCATTAAGGGACCAGTGGATGGAGTTTATTTTTACAGAGCATCAACGGAGTTGTGCAAGTGTTTTTGTTTGTTCCCTGCATTTCGAAGATGCTTGTTTTAAAAACAAGGCCCAGTTTGACGCCGGATTTGCACATTGTTTATTTCTTAAGGATAATGCAGTCCCAACGACAAAGGGTCACGATCGTGTGTTGGAACCGCATGCGGTGAGTAAAACTGCTTCAAATATCTCTGTGTTGTTAACTTAGCTAGCGGCGCGTAAGCACATCAAGTAAACAACATGCGATGTTGTCATCAAACTGCACTTTCCACATGTACAGCTTAAAAAAAAAAAAAAAAAAAGATGACATAAAGTGGAACTTAGTCATTTTCCAAAACCGCTAAGCAAATATATACAGTTTCAGTACATACCACATAGATACGCCTTTGCTGATGCTGCTCTTGTTAAATTTCAGCCTCTGGATCTGTGTCACAGCTTCCAAACGCTCTCAATGCAAAAGCCTACTGGCGCTCGTGATTCTTTAGCTCCGCCCACACGTCACGCCTCTAGGCGCTCGTGTTTTTCCAGGAAAAATCGGTACAGACTATCTTTCTCTTATAAATATAATAAAAATAAAGACTTTTTGGAGTTATGAAGGATGCAGTACTACTCTATAGGTACTCAAGATTTACAGGATATTGAGTGAAAATGAGCATTTCACCCCCCCTTTAAGTATAAGCAACAGTCCATTTCATACCAAACTCTTGGCACCCAGAATCCTGGTTTCTTCTCGCCTGGCCTGAGCTTTAAATTCAGGTTCTTTGAAATGCTCACATTGATTCTAAAGATGCCATGGCAGTCCTCCTGAGAAAGTACACAAAGCACATCATTTCAGTTAAGTACAGAAGATCCTACACTCTGAACATAGTTTGAAAAGTTGCAAGAATTATATTGTACCTTACTGGATATATGGGGATCATTACATTTGGCAAGTTTTCCAGCAAAGAGTTGCACCCCAAAGGTTGCAAACACCAGCATTAGTGTCAGAAGAAGAATAGAGACCTGTTTGGGAAATCAATAATCCTGTCTACAGCAAAATGGCTTTCCCACAAAATATGGTCAGTTTATTAATCTCACATACAGTAACACTATAAAAGGCTAAAAGAAAAGTACCCAAGAGGAGCAAAGCTTTAATAAAGAAGGTCCATGAAGAAATCTCTCAGACAAATACTGCTGAGTTAATGCATTACATTCCATTACTGCAAAGAAAAGAGCTTCTTAATTTTTTATTAAAGAGGTTATATCACAAAACATTTTAAATAAGTGTTTGATGTACTCAGAAAGCAAACCTCTTTGTTTCAAAATATCATCATCTATTGAAACAATGCTGCAAAAAAAGACACTGAAAAATAATTTTACAAAAAATTATAAATGCTAAAAAAAAATGTTAATAGGGATAATGAGGAAACAAAAAAGTTAGCACAAAAAATGTATATTTTATAAGAATTAACAAATAGCCAGACATCATTGATCTTCTTTTATTAAGCAACTACAAGCAGGAAGTGGGCTGATTTAATACTCACCAGGAAGATCTCTTTGAAACCCTTCAGGACCTCTCGAACCACCTTCCTCATTTGGGGCACCAGTTTAAAGATACGCAGTGGGCGTAAGCAGCGTAACATCATGAGAAGCTGGGCACCAGACTCAGGAGGCACATTGTTTGGTAGCCAGCATAAAAAGATCAGACTGACCTACAGAGTGGGCAGAAAGATCACCTTAAAGGGCACAACTCTTCATTTAATCCTGATCTTGAATGTGAAAACACTAACTGCAGATAATTTTTTCTGCTTTATTAATATGAATGCAATACGTATTACTCATGAAATAGTCAGCAGCGCCGTTGTAGGCTGTTTTACTAAATGCAAATAATATTTGTGTGGGACAGGCATAATTCTTCTGAAATGAGTAAACAGGATGAAATTGACGTGGCTGGGTCATATAAATAAAACACTGTTTAGGATCATTAAAACACAATCTTCAGAGCCTTATTAGAGAAGTGAGTAATCAGCTAGAAGGCTGCCTTTCACATGTGTAGGAATGTGGGTTTTTCACAGGAGAGCTGAGAATGGAGTTTTACTAAGTAGATGAAGATGTCCATGACGCCACCGAAGTCTCGGATGACTGCAGTGGGAGTGAAGAACAGACCATCTGCCATGATCTTCAGGTTCAGCTCAAGGCTCATGAAGATGACAAAGACGTATTCTCCAATCTGCAGGGAAAGGGGTGGTTTAGTGTAAAAAAGAATAAAAATTTTTCATAAAGCAGCTTTTTTTATAAAAAACTTAACTGAAGGTTTGCACAATAGGCATTTGACTTGAACAGACCGTTCTTTGTATGACATCAAAGTACCTTGAGAGCAATTAGAGAGCATTTTTACAATTGTTGATGTGATGTCAAATGAATCTTGCTGTTTTGCCTTTTTTGTTAAAGCAGTGCTGCTGTTGTTAAGTTATACAGCTACAGGTGTGTTGCTGTGTTGTGAGTTATACATCAGATATGAGATCACTTCCGTTCCGCTTTTGTGGGGGAAGGTAGTGGTGTTAAATATTTATTGAATTCTCAGTTAAAAACTCTATAGGTTTGTAACATTCATAAAGCTCTTTATTCCAAAGAAACTGCAAGCTAGTCAGTGTATTCAGTAATAAATCAATGCATTGACTTAAAAAAAGTAAAGTAATTTACATTTACTTTACTTAAAGTAATTGACAATGACAGTGACAGTGCCAAAATTCTCATTTAGAAGATATAAGCATTCAAAGTTTGCAGTTCGTCACTTTCGCCAAAACAGCTCAAAAATTTAATTTTGAGGTCACATTGTACTTCATCTTCTCATCAAATCTTCTGACAAATCAAATAGTATCGCATGGAGCGGGTCATATGCGCAAGTCGCCATATATTAAAAACTTTAATCTACACAGCCTCAGCATGATTATGATCACAATTTGTTTTACTAAAAGTTTCAATTTGAATCTAGGGGGTAATCTATTAGAGTCTGGCTGTCAAAAGCGGCTTTACCAAGCTCAATGGATCTGGCTCGAGCAAAACGCTATTGGCTATTTATAAAGGAGGCGGGGCTGCTAGATATGTCCCGCCCTCTCCTCATGTTTCAGTTGAAACCACACCACATAGAATAATGCTGTGTGTTACAAGGCACTTCAGGGGACATTTAATTACTTTTAAAAGCAAGTACTTCACTAATTTACTCATGTAAAAATCGGTCTTTACAACTTTTAATGGTGTAATATTTGACCAGTGGTATCAGTACTTTCACTCAATTAATGGAGTTGTGTACTTTGTCCACCTCTGGTCATAACACAAAAACTGATGCCAGGATAAAAATCTTTCTCTGTGTTCTTGAAAATACCCTTATCGGCTAAAGATCAGGTCATCCTGGATGGTCTGAAGTGGAGTTTCACTCAGTGGTGTAAAAAAGAGACAGAAGACTTTCAAGAGTGGCAGGACAATCAGTCCCATCTTTCTGTCTCATAAAGTACAAGATCGTTGAAACAGAGGCACCCTAAAAACATTCACTTTCAAAGTCAACTTAAATGAACTCAAAGTAGACTAAATCAGTGGGGAACATGATAAAATGTGCTCAAAAGGGCAAAACAAGTTAGAGTGACACTCAAAAGTGCTGGAATGCAACAAAAATGAGACATAATGACCAGCCTTCAGGAAAGGGATGAGGGATATTTACAGGGTAAAAATGTTGTGTGTGTGGGATAGAATGGTGACCAGATGGGTTTAGAATACCTGCAGGGTAGGGACATGCATGACCCTAGTAAAAGGGGACTCAAACATCATGGAAATACAAGAGCAGATGGTGACCACGATCATCACCCAGTCCAGATAGGTTACCAAGCCCAGCAAATCACTGGAGAACACACACATGCAAGGTTTAGTGCAGGTTAGATGTGCTACTCTTTTCCTACTCTGCATTCTTCATACTCTTCAGTCTGAGCTTACATAACATTGTCTTAATTTTGCAGATCTTTTGAAACTGGTGAAATCCTGCAAGGACATTGCAGCCCAAAAGTTTTCATCTAATACCACCCTAACCCACCCTGCCATGTCTAACAGATCAAAACTTTACAAAGCCCATTCTCATACTATATTTCTAGAATCGAAACAGACATACAAATGAGGGAATCTCAAGAAAACATGTGCAAGTCATATTTTAACCCCTAAAATATGCAGAAAAAAATTAGAAATACAATTACTTTCATAACAAATAGCAACCCAAACCCCCGCCCCCCAAATTACTCATTTTTTTTCACTGTTTCACAATTAATGTAGTCATATTTTAGAATTTAAATAATATATTATGATTTCTTTCATATTACATATATTTTTATTGATTATTTATTGCAAAAGAAAGATGTAAGTGTATGCTCCAATCTTTTTATTTTATATTGAATTGTGTACATTATCAGGCTTTCATGGTGCAAAGGCCCTAAACATTTATGGACTTACTATAATTGATGGTATTTTGTGCTGTTCACTGCACCTGTATTGGGATCCGTTTTTGACCTATTCATAAAAAGCCCATTAATACAATGTCAGCAAAGAAATGTAACACACATACATGCACTCACACACACACAGCAGTTTGTGAAACATGGCATTTTTTCAGTGATTATGGTACAAAGGGATTAGTCATCTCTCTGATGCGTATGAAAATACTGTTGCAACTAATAATATACTGCAGTGGATTTGTATTTGCTTTGTTCTTACGCATTGAAACGGGCCCGTACAATCATTCGGCAAAAGTTTCGGAAGCGATGCTCTCTACCAACGATAAAGAGCGGCTTGTCAAAGTAAGGATGGTTTTCCCGGAGTTCCTCCTCTTGGACTTTTCTGGAAAAAAAAAATCTAAAACTTTACAGGCATAACAATAAATCATTTTCTCATCTCATCTTCAGTAAACACTGCTTTTATTTGTCCAGCTTTGGGATAAAGTATTGACACAAAAAGATCCTGGATGCACTGAAAGGACCTTATTAGTTCTTGTAGCATATTGTATCTGTAAATCAGCTAAAATGTGATCTGAACTCTCTTTTACAGTCCTTCCTTGCCTTCTGAACATGGCAAATAAATACAGCCGACCTAAAACAAAGGCTTTGCTTCTCTGCAATATGTCTTGTTGTCATATACCAATGGCACTAAACCACCATCAGCATACAGTACGAGAGAAAGATATGGTGTAATAACTCCCACATGGCATGGTTCGTTTGGGGGGAGATAAGATCTGTTCAACTGACCGCGTGCCAAGGAGAGTGTACGGAGTGGCAGAAATACCGTTTCATCTCAGCCTGTTCCTTTTTCTCTTGTATCATCTTGATTTCACTGTCCTCCCGCTGGGCGTTACGGTAGCGGACCGTGCTGGAGTGCTGAAGAGTTCACACGCATGACAGAGTTCACAAATAATCACAGATAGCACTGTCAGCTATTATTCTGTGGTATCTGAGTGTGTATGTGTGTGTGTACGCACATCTTGTGTGAGTGTTTCCAGGGATTTCCCTCTGCTGATTCTCTGGCTGGTAGAGCCGTGTCGAAGGGACCTGTGCCAGAAAGAGCAGGTTAACACAACACACTAGCATAATGTAGTGCACATTAAGACTTTGCATCCATCCTATGCTACTTAAATAAATTAAATAGAAGAGCTTGTGAAAGTCTGTCAATGTGCTTTCCTAACCGGCGTTCTTGGCGGATGTGATGCTGGACACTGAGTATGGATCTTTCTTTAGTTGGCTGGCCCTCAAAAGAGCCACTCTGCATACGTTGTGTAGTGCAGGCTCTGAAAAAATACACAGGTCAAGAGCAAATTAATAAAATACAAAACAAACACAGCGTGGTATACTTTTTTTATGCATCAGTGAGACTTTTGTTACTCTCCAATATTAAGCCAACATTAAATCAAAACTTCCTTCTTATTTAATTTCTTTGTCTTACTAGGCATGATTTATTTAAATAGGTTATTCATCAAAATCAATCATTAGGCAATCAAGTCCCATCCTAAATGATTTCAACTGACTATTTTGTTCCACTCAAATAATTCACATTACAAAAGCTAAATTGCTTTCAATTTTTGCAGGGCACTACAAATGCAAACAAGTTTTACTATATATACTGTAAATGCATAGGATTGTGAGATGTTCTTCAGTAAACAGCCCTTAAGCTACGCCACTATTGTCTGTCATGTATGCTGTTGTACATCAGACGCAGCAGATGGTTTTATTAGCTAACACTGTGTTATGCCGGTGGAAAGAGTTCTAATAAACGGGTGCCCACGGAGAGGAAACTAATTAATCCTTTTTTTTCAGAGTGGTCAAACGTGACCTGTTGTGCGCTAAAAATTCATGTTGGCAGTGAAGTGAAGACAAAGCAACAGGAGGGAATTAAGCTCCAAGGAAAAATTTGGCATACTTAGTATAGATAAATGAGGTTACATATCTACTAGACTCCAGTTCCACTTCTGACAAAAATTACAAAACTTCAATGATGATCAATTTACTCCATTTACTCCAAAGAAACTTTTAGTATGCATGTGGGACATTCTCAGCAAGCGACCCCATTTGTGTTTTCCCATGAGCTAATACTGATTTATTTAACAGCATACATACTTTAAAGAAAATATTTGCTTGTTTTAACTCTTTAAATTTCAATCATACTATAAAGTTTAATAACTATAAAGTTTAAAATGAACCATAATTTTATCTTTAAACGCAATTGATCATTCAATTTCATCATTCATCATAGTAAGTTTCAGTTTTATGGAATATAGAAACAAATCTAACCAAATTTTTTATTGAAATAAAAACACTACGTATTAGGGATGTAACGGTACGTGTATTCGTACCAGACCGTTTCGGTACAGGGCTTTCGGTACGGTGCACGTGTGTACCGAATGACCGGATGCAATATTTTGTGTGCAAACATATGTAAATTTTCGTGTTTCCAAACGAACATATTAAGTGGTAAAGTAAAAATAAAACCGAGGAACGTACCGAACCGTGATTTTTGCATACCGTTATACCCCTACTACGTATATATATATATATATATATATATATATATATATATATATATATATATATATTAGAGGTGCTCCGATCACGATCGGCCGATCGTTAATGCGCATCTCGTCAGTAAAGCCGGTTATCTAATCAGCGGTTAATTCCATCAGGTGCGTGATTTCACATAGAGCAGCTGTTACTACACAGAGCCGTTGATGCGCCAAAAAACGCTGAAAATGAAGTGGATTTGCGCATCTTCTCTATTAACAACGGTTCTGTGTAGTAACAGCTGATCTATGTGAAATCACGCACCTGATGGAATTAACCGCTGATTAGATAACCGGCTTTACTGACGAAATGCGCATAACGATCGGCCGATCGTGATCGGAGCACCCCTAATATATATATATATATATAGTTAAGAAGCCCCTTATGGTGCTTTTTCTGACATTTATTAAAGGCAAATCATTCCAAGCTATGTCTGGAGATGAAATCTAACTGGTGAGGCTGTTGCTATAATTGGTATTGGGAGATTGTTCCGCTGCTGATATCCCATTGGCTGTTTATGCTCCAAATCAGTGCTGATCTATGTATGCTTTGAAAATCCTTCTTCTGCCTACCACTTCCTCTCTATTGTCCATTAATTGCAGAATCATGTACCAGAACACAGCTAATGACAATTTCAGCTTCAAGAGAACATGTTGCCCTTATTTAAGGCCACTCAGAGTGAGTGCCTGGCTGATGAAGGATGTGCGTTTGTGTGTGTGTGTGTGTGTGTCTGTGTGGGTTTGTGTGTCTGTGTGGGTGTGTGTGTGTGCGTGTGTATGCAGACAGATTGAATGCCCCAGACGGCACAGACGACGTGGGATGGCTACTGATGTGCCGTCTGTCTGCTTAGTAAGAGGAGGAGGGGTGGACAAGGTGAGGTGTACGTGTGTGTGTGTGTGTGTATAATACAAGGGACGCGGGGAGGCAACGACGTGATCTGAAACTTAACGACATGCAAGTGCAGTTGAAGCATTTGTGGGAATGTGCGGCTGCATCACTGCCAAATTTTTTTATATTAATTTGTTCATCCATGCTCACAGGTGACCCACTAACAGTTCTATTGATATGGAGACGCCATTATCTGCTCTGACTGCTGGGCTGGCTGGATGAAAAACATGGAGTCGAAATCATGGAAATGGAGGATCGAAATCAAAACATATGAATTAATGTGTTTTTGCCCAAGGCTTCCAGAGAACAAAGCAATGCTCTATTATTATTCCAGCTGGACCATCATATATCATTTATCATCATATTTTATGAATAAATATCTTAATACAAACTCATGTCAACATTTTAAGCTAATGAAAAAAAAATCACTGGGTCTCATTTATTATCTCAGTGAACATAAAAATTGCTATTGTAAATATGTGCACTTATTAAAAATTCATTAGCATTGACTTTATAAAAAAGACTATATGGAAATAAATTTGTATCCTTGTTAAAAAAATATATATCAATCCCAGCCATAGATTTTTTTTAAAGGGGGGGTGAAATGCTATTTCATGCATACTGAGTTTTTTACACTGTTAAAGAGTTGGATTCCCATGCTAAACATGGACAAAGTTTCAAAAATTAAGTTGTATGTTTGAAGGAGTATTTCTGTTCCCAAAATACTCCTTCCGGTTTGTCACAAGTTTCGGAAAGTTTTTTTTCTAGAATGGCTCTGTGTGACGTTAGATGGAGCGGAATTTCCTTATATGGGTCCTAAGGGCACGTCTGCCGGAAGAGCGCGCGCTCCCGTATAGCAGAGCAGAGAGAGGCTGTGCACAGACAATCACTGATCAGAGCGAGAGCGTCGCGAAATGTCACAAAAGGAGTGTGTTTTTGGTTGCCAGGGCAAGACAACCCTGCACAGATTACCAAAGAAAAAACAGCATTAAGGGACCAGTGGATGGAGTTTATTTTTACAGAGCATCAACGGAGTTGTGCAAGTGTTTGTTCCCTGCATTTCGAAGATGCTTGTTTTACAAACAAGGCCCAGTTTAACGACGGATTTGCGTATCGTTTATTTCTTAATGATGATGCAATCCCAACGAAAAAGGGTCACGATCGTGTGTTGGAACCGCAGACGGTGAGTAAAACTGCTTAAAATATCTCTGCCTCCTTGTTAGTGCATCCCCTCCCATGCCGGAGACGCGGGTTCGAGCCCCGCTCGGAGCGAGACGTTGCTGCTGCTGCTCTCGTTCAGTTTCAGCCTCGGGATCTGATTCTGGATCATAAATAAACGGCTGAATCTGACTGTTAGCCATGGTTTGTTTTGGATGATGGTTTTTTCCTCAAGGTAATGTCACAGCTTCCAAACGCTCTCAATGCAAAAGCTTACTCGCGCTCGTGATTCTTTAGCTCCGCCCACACGTCACGCCTCCAGTCGGTTGTGTTTTTCCGGGAAAAATCGGTACAGACTATCTTTCTCTTATGAATATAATAAAACTAAAGACTTTTTGGAGTTATGAAGGATGCAGTACTACTCTATAGGTACTCAAGATTTACAGGATATTGAGTGAAAACGAGCATTTCACCCCCCCTTTAATAATATTAAAGATCTGAAATTGCTGTGAGAAAATCACAAGCTCACCGCAGAATTTTATTGACAGTGGTTTCCTTTTCCATGAGGTTACGGGCCCAGATACTAAATACTGACTTGCGGAGCTAGGAAGAAAAAGCGGTTTAGACAGTAAGATGCACGAAGGAGACACAGATCAATACACAGTACAATTCAGATGGATATATTTGCAAACAACTATTATTATATGGGTAAAGCTGAATTTGATTTCAGCAAACAACAACATCCCAACGTAATCAACAAAATCTAGTTATATAAATGCTGGTTATTTAAGTCTTGTTGCGTGGGAAATAGATCTGTTTCTTTCAGAACATTCATGAGCTTATTATTTAGTCCCTTTGAGAGGGCAGACTGTAGGAGTGATGGAGTGTGGTACCTTCTGATCTATGTATTTATTATCCTCAATGGCAGACCTCTTGGAATGGTCGCAGGATGAGGATGACGCTGAGGGAAGGCGACGGAACAGACAGCTGGGGTCCTGCTGCTGTCGGTCGATGAACTGCTTCATGAAGCTCTCCCTGTGACACACGCCCACGGCACATGCATAATGAAACAGTCACACGCAAACACACGAGGGACTTCATGTTTTCAGAGGATTCTTGAGGGTGAAGTAGGAGGCATTCAGTGTAAAGGAATAAAGTATGTTTGCCAATATGCTTGCTGTATTTAGAAGAATGAATCTGTCATGTGTTTAGAGTCAAATGTGAATCCACATTTCAAACTGATGAAATTCTAGAATAAATAAGATTTACACGTTTTCTGACTGATCTGACTGACACTTTCCCAAGGTTTTGCCAAGGCATCCTAAGAAGGCTCTTAGCATGTAGCCACAAAAGGTTGTTGCTACATGGCTGCTAAGGTGTTTAGGGTCATTGCTAGGGTGATCTGGATGGTTGTTAAAATGTTCAACATGACATGGTTGCTAGTTGGATGCTAAGTTTTCTTTTTTGTACATCGAATGAAAAAAACTCCATATCTTTAACAATTCAAAAGAGATGAGGTATAATTCAGTGGACACGGTACCTGATTCTGGGCACAGTGAAGTCTGATGGCAGTTTGGAGATTTTCACCATCTGTGGTCGATTGGGGAACTTCTCAAAGATCCGTAATCGGAGAGGAAGTTTCTCTTTCGTATCAGCATTGGCTTCACTCTGTTTCAGCTGGGGACAGAAGCCAGAAGACTCATTTGAAACAAATGTTCCATTCTGTGACTCCACATAGAGACTACACATTGTGTTTTCACACATAGCCTTCAAAACATTTGGTAGACAGTCCAAAATTTACATAAGTTGTCCATTGTCCAGTTGTCTCTACTTGATTCCCCCTTTTGAAAACTCAGCTGGTCTGTACAAGTAGAATGCAAAGATAGTGTATTTTACATTCAGTTCCTCACTTCTGTTTGTTTGAGAGGACGGGGTTAGCCTGTTTGGTGCACTGCTATGAATTAATGTGCCCCTTTGAGGCTTAACTGACTTTATGTGCCATAACCTTTTATCTTTCTACATGTCTATCAAGTAACATAAAGGCCTCAGAAGATTAAGTCAGAGTACACTAGAGAATCACTTCTCATTCTCCTGTCAGAAGAAATGCATAAATTAAAGTGAATAAGATAAAACTAAGATGACAGATTGTTTCATATTTTATAAACATGCCTATGAATGCATATTAAAAGAAATCCACTGAATGCCCTGGTGATTAAAAAAAAACAACATGTAACTACAGTTTAATTAATACTAAAACAATATTCTAACTAATTAAAATGTTAAGCATTATTTGATTTCCTCTCTCTCTCTCTCTCTCTCTCTCTCTTAGAGAACAGGATATTTGTTTGGCAGCATTTAAAGCAAAACATTATGTTAAGAGAGTGCTGTTCTGCTAGGCTGCCAAGAGATGGCAGCTGCACACAGTTTCAATGCAGTTATCCATCCATTACAACACTGGCTGTCAACTAGTTTTGCTTCAGGACCTAGATTTTACATAGACGTCATTCGGAAATGCAAAATACCTAAATCGTGCACCAAAAATAAATAAATAAATAAATGAAAAAAAAAGAAATCCTTATAATATATAGACATACTGTACATTTACATTTAGTCATTTAGCAGATGCTTTTATCCAAATGTATTTACAAATGAGGATAACAGTAGCAATCAAAACCAACAAAAGGCAATAATATCTAAGTGCTGTGACAAGTTTCGGTTAGCCGTACACAGTACATACATGTGTGTGTGTGTGTGTGTGTGTGTGTGTGTGTGTTATATATGTTGGTATCTTTCTAATTAGCTTCTGCATAGTGTCGTACATTTTGGTCCAAATAACATAGACAGATATTTAAAAAAGAGATAACAATAAAAAGTGTTCTGTGAAGTGTTCTTTATAAGCCTATTTATATTGCTACTTAAATATTTATAATACTAGGCATGATTATGTGGTTAGTTATATTATATTTTCTCACAAACAATTATCGGTTTGATACCACTGCTGCAATACAATAAAATTCAACACACTGCCTTATAGGGAAGAAAAAACTGAAAATGTGTATTCAGAAATAACTTTGTCCTCACTCACACAAACAGGCTAAAACCGGTCAAACAAACAGAAATTGCACAAATATCAGAGAGCAATTAATTTAATAATAATAACAACAATAATAATAATAATAATAATAATAATAATAATAATAATAATAAACACATTGGAATTCTTTTTCCATTTGGTGTTTGTAGATAAATGATGCATTTCTGATTAGGAGTGAGAACCACCCAAATTAGGCTCTCTGATGATAGCTTACCATTAGAAATAAGTGGGCTGACCTGGACCATTAAGAAAATGAAAAGCATTTGGCAAGAGTAACCAAGAGGAGCCATCAAAAATAGAAATGCAAATAATTACATTAAATCATATTACTGTAGTATGACTCACATTTTTTTTTTTTTTCATTCATCAACTGATTTGGCCATACATTCAGACATCTGTAGTGCATCACATGATGTTCTTTCAGAGTTACAGACAGCAGGTCATGTTGCTGGAAGTGAAGCACTAGTGGAGAGAGGTTGTGCTAATGTTGCTGATAGTAAGGACAATGCTGTTGGACACTTGAGCCAAGAGAAAATGTGCTCAGCATGGGTCTTGACGATTTCAATGTATTAGGGTGAGAGTAAAAACCGACTAAGACCAAATGTGACATGCCAGTATAGTAATAATAGCTTCAGCACCACCAATATGCTGCACCCTGAAATATAACCAATTGTGAATAAAATCAGCCTAAACCAATGCATGTGGCAATTACGAAAATGTCCACAGGAATCCATTGTTTATGAACCACAAGCATGCAACAAATATTCAAAATAGTCCTTAAGTGACAAAGAATACATAGGGAAATCAACCATTTGAGGTGCTTTCATATTCTTGGCTGCTTGCTGGAAAACATAAAAGCTGCTTTAGTCTGCACTCAGGTAAAGTTTAATTTCCCTGTCTCCTATTCAAAAAATAGTCTACATTTGTTTTAGGGCATCTTTATTGTAAAACGGTGTGTTTGAAATCTTTCAGGTCCCCAAGGTTCCAATCAATAGCTCTGCACTCAGCGGGGTGGCTTCAACTCTGCACTTTACTCAGCAACAGCCTCTGATTAGCTCTCACACAGAGGAACACACGACTGCAGAGAGAACAAGCACTCCTAACTAAATTTACATCTCTCTAGTATAAATGTGAAGAATCCTCTCAGCTTTACAATGCCAGCCCTCTTGTTTATTCCAATCTGGTAGCTAAAACAAGTGTTTGTATAATTAATCACAAATTATTCAAAGTTTGAAGACATCTTTAGGTTACTGATACTTTAAAGCAAATGTTCACCCAAAACAAAGATCAAATCAAAAGAGATCAAAGAGTCCCAGACCTGTACGACTTTTACCAATAGTGTTTGGTACCATTTCGAAAAAGAATACATAACAACTTAAGTTGCACTATGTAAATCACATAGTACGTAACAAGTGTTAACTAAAACTAAAATGTTAAATGGAGAAAAAAAATATATAAAAAATCTTGACCTTCTCGACCTTGACCTTTTAGAAAACAAGATTAATAAATAAGATAACTTAAGTAAAATTCTGTTCAGTTTAGGCTGCCGCACCAAAATGACTAAAACTGAAATAAAAATTAAGTTAAATATAAATATAAAAAACAAATAAAAACTACAATAGCACACAACAAAACTATTCAATGTAAAATGAATATATAAAAATAAAAGCTAATTAAAAATATTATAACAAATATTATATAGTATATAAATAATACAAAAACAATACTGACCTAGTCACTGTAAGCCTTATCATGGAAAGATCAGTGAGATTTTTCTAAATATCTCATTTGTGTTCCACAGAAGAAAAAAAGAGAAAGCCATACTGGTTTGAGTAAATGATGACAGAAATTTAATTTTCATTTTCGAGATGTGGTAAGTACATGTGATGGAGTGCTGAACAGGTAGGCAAAGCAAAATTCAATCAGCATTGCTAGAAATGAAATCCACTCTGATCAATACATAAATCAATATGAAATATGTGAAAACATATGGGTTCACATACATTGCATACAGTGCAACAAATCATGCTGATTTGCATATTTACATGATTGCCTGTAGCTAGCTGCAGTCCAAAGGGGCTCATCTCCTGTTTTCAAAATGCATCACAAAGTGCTTGAAAATGTTGTAAACTAATTCCACATTGCACAAGGTGCAAACAACCTTAAGCCTGTTTCACACCAATGTTTTTTTCAAGTTTGTAGGTGTCAAGGTACAGAAACCAAATAATTAAATGTAAAATAGCACTGGATAGTCTTCAATGTAAAAATAAAATATACAATCAAACCTACATTTATTCAGACACCTTCAACATTTCTCACATTATTACAGTTATATATCAAAAATTATATCTGGTGTCTGAATAATTTTTGGTTTGACTGTTAAAACTACAAAGTAATTCAGTCAAGAGCAGTGAGTGATTTTATTTCATTTTCTTGGATTAACATTACAGCAGCAATTAGCTAAATTAGGCGCAGTCATATATATATTAGTGGTGGGCCGTTATCGGCGTTAACGTGCTGGGTTAACGCGAGACTCTCATCGGGCGATAAAAAAATTATCGCCATTAATCTATTCTCAAAGTTGGGTTGGGATCTGGGTCTATACTAAGTAAGCTATGATGACTTTCACCTTGATATTGTATATAACCGACTGCCTGAGGTCTGCTGCACATCGTCAGGAAAGCTTATCTTTTTCACATGTTTTTAAGCCTTACCGCTTGTCAATTTAAACATTAAAGCATCCAAACACAAGACGCGGAAAAGCTGAACAGAGTAGCGCGTGCCGTGTTAGGTGCACACGAGAGAGAGAGCCGGGTATCACGGACAGCGACACTGAACCGAGCTCTCTTCTGCGAAGTTCTCCTCGAAGTCCCTCCTGCACCTGAACGAACAAAATGCAAATCGCAGTTTGAAAAAACAAAAAGATGTGAAAGAGCACAATTCAATACTCGCGGTGTTCTGGTGTTCAGGGCTCACACAGAGGCATCTCGAGACGCTAAAAATAAACGTTTTCAAGTGCTCTTGACTACTTTGTAGTTTCAACAGTCAAACCAAAAATTATTCAGACACCAGATATATTTTTTGATATATAGCAAAACTGTAATAATGTAATAATCTGTAATAATAAGGTGTCTGAATAAATGTAGGTTTGATTGTATATTTCCTTTTTACATTGAAGACTATTCAGTGGTTTTTTACATTTAATTATTTAGTTTCTGTACCTTGACGCCTACAAACTTGAAAAAAACTTAAACATTGTTGTCATGGAACGTTCTGCTACGCCCTCCTCTGGCGGTATCAGATCCCTCTCTCCTGAATATTAGGACTGCATTTCCCAGTGTCCCTCCCCCCAATCATCCCCGTCTAACCCTGCTTAATTATCTTGATTACCTTCTAGTATTTTCACCTGCACCTTGTGTTCTCCCCTTTATATTGACTGCTATTCCCTTTTATATTTTGTGAAGTTTTGATTTACCCCTGGTCTGTATTGTTATTATCTCTGATCGTTGTGACCCTATTGAGGAGTTTATCTAAGTTCTCTACGAACTTCTGCTTAAGTTCCTTTTCATTGCCAGCCTGAGTTTATGTCAGCTGTTCTCTGCTTACTCACCTGTATTAATAAACTGCTGCAGATGGATCTAACTGACTCCGCCATTTCATCACAGAAAACTTCACCAACTCAAGATCCAGCAGAGTTTCGTCACCTCGCCAATGAGGTTTCATCCCAGGCAGCGGTGCTCGCTTCACATCAGCGGCAGCTGGTAAAACTAACCTCGCTCACAGAGGAACTTGTCAGATCTGTTCATGCACTAACCCCGCAGATTGCAGCGGCTAATCAGGCCGCAGCTCCCACCGCACCTGTCCCTCCGCTGCCAGTCGTGAGTACGATCTCAAACAATCCAAGATTATCCCTGCCTGAAAAGTATGACGGTTCACCCTCCACTTGCAAGGGATTTTTGTTGCAGTGCGAGCTCTATCTAAGCCAGCAGGCTCCAGAACATCGCACCGATGAGGGCCGCATCTTTCTCATCTGCACCCTGCTTACGGGAAAAGCGCTGGAGTGGGCAACGGCACTATGGTCAGGAGGTCAGCTCACGTCTATTTCCTATGATGCTTTTGTCATCCTATTCAGGGAGGTGTTTGAGCACCCAGCTGGAGGAAAGGATCCAGGGGAACTGTTACTCGCCCTGCGGCAAGGGAATTCCACTGCAGCGGATTACACTCTCTCCTTTCGTACGCTCGCCACTCAGACCGGCTGGGGGGAGGATCCTCTCAAACTACTATATCGGAAGGGGTTGAATACGGAGCTGCAGGGGGAACTTGCTTGTCGTGATGATGGAAAGACTCTCAGTCAGATCATGGAACTTGCCATCCGGCTCGATCATCTCATCCGGGCTCGCCGCACTCCAGTCAGGACCAGCCTGAATTTCAACCCGGTATGCACCTCAGAGCCCGAGCCCATGCAGATTGGATACACCCAGCTCTCCGAGGCGGAACGTGAGAGGAGAAGGCGCAATCGTTTATGCATGTACTGCGGTCTGGCTGGTCATTTCAGGGCTTCCTGCCCGGTGAAACCCACTTCTCGGAACCCCGCTGCGGTGAGTCCACGTTCACTCTCTTCCCAAGCTCTCATTGTGGAAATTTCGTTAATTATTAATGGGCAGGTTATAAAATCGAGGGCTTTTATAGACTCGGGAGCTGCTGGAAATTTTATTGACGCAACCTTTGCAAGAACTCATAAAATCTCTCTCCGCTCTTGTGAACCCTCTGTGACAGTGACAGCTTTGGACGGGCGCCCCCTGGGGACAGGGGAGCGCCAGTACATCACACCACCTCTCACCCTCAGCATCGGCTCGCAACATAGGGAGACCATCCAATTCTACACTATTCATTCACCACTTCATCCTATGATTCTGGGGTTTCCGTGGCTGGAGAGACACAACCCGCAAATTTCCTGGTCTGAGAGGAGGATTACCCAGTGGTCTTCGTCGTGTCTGAATAAATGCATGCCCGCTGTCCAGGGTCCTGAATTGAGTGCCAGCCCCTCCGTGGACGTTAATCTACAGGAAATCCCCGCTGTTTACCATGACCTTGCCCAAGCATTCAGCGAGCGGGAAGCCTCACACTTACCTCCCCATCGTGCTGTTGACTGTGCTATTGAGCTCCTGCCGGGTACCATGCCACCACGCGGTCGTGTATACCCCCTATCTCAGCCAGAGACCGAGGCCATGAATTTGTATATAGAGGAACAGCTTGCCAAAGGCTTCATTACCCCCTCAACATCTCCTGCTTCTGCCGGTTTCTTTTTTGTCAAGAAGAAGGATGGGGGTCTCCGACCGTGCATAGACTATCGGGGTCTCAACGAGATAACTGTCAAATACCGGTATCCTCTTCCTCTGGTCCCAGCTGCTCTTGAAATGCTCCGCACGGCCCGATATTTCCCAAAGCTCGACCTACGAAATGCTTACAACCTTATTCGTATTCGGGAGGGTGATGAGTGGAAGACGGCGTTTTCAACAACCACCGGCCATTATCAATATCGGGTCATGCCGTTCGGCCTTTCCAACAGTCCTTCAGTTTTTCAAGCGTTTGTCAACGAGATCTTCAGAGACCTGCTCAATCGGAGTGTAATTGTGTATATTGACGACATCCTGATTTATTCAGACAACCTTGAAACGCACGTTCAGGATGTGCGAGCTGTTCTCAAACGCCTCATCGAGCACCAGTTGTATGCCAAGATACAGAAGTGCGAATTTCATCAGACGCGGATCTCGTTCTTGGGTTACATCATCAGCGCAGACGGAGTTGTGATGGATGACAAAAAGGTACAAGCTGTGGTTAACTGGCCTCGTCCCACGTCAGTAAAAGAGCTTCAGCGCTTCTTGGGCTTCGCAAACTTTTACCGCCGATTCATTCGAAATTTCAGTATGATTGTGGCTCCTCTCACTTCTTTACTCCAAGGAGGAGGAGGACGTTTCCGCTGGTCATCGGAATGCACTGCGGCATTTGAGAGTTTAAAGAAGAGATTCACCACATCACCCATTCTCCATCACCCAGATCCTGAGAGAGAGTTTATTGTGGAAGTGGATGCTTCTAACACGGGCGTGGGTGCCATTCTGTCACAACGTCATGGTAGTCCAGCTAAAATGTACCCCTGCGCATTTTATTCCCGTAAACTCAATGCAGCAGAGCGCAACTATGATGTGGGCGATCGAGAACTTCTGGCGATGAAGGCTGCCTTTGAAGAGTGGAGGCACTGGCTGGAGGGGGCGTGTCATCCTTTCACTGTGCTTACGGACCACAGAAATCTGGAGTATCTCAAATCCGCCAAATGTCTGAATGCTCGCCAGGCGCGCTGGTCTCTCTTCTTCTCCCGCTTTAATTTCAGAGTCACTTTCAGACCAGGTTCTAAGAACGGCAAGGCGGATGCTCTCTCACGCCAGTTCGACAGTAAGGACGAGTGTTCTGAACCAGTTCCCATTCTGCCCTCATCTCTTATTGTCGCACCAGTACAGTGGGATATAATCACGGAGGTTTCTACAGCTCAGCAAAAACAGCCCGTACCACCGGAATGTCCGGGGGACCGCCTCTTTGTTCCTCCCGAGCTCCGCGACCGTGTCCTCCAATGGGTTCATTGCACTCCCAGCGCGGGGCATCCAGGTATCACGGCCACCACTCAGCTAGTCTCCAATCGCTTCTGGTGACCTTCCCTTCGAGCTGACGTGATCAAGTTTGTTCATCAGTGTTCCACCTGTAACATGGTCAAGTCTTCTCACCTGAAACCAGCTGGTCTCTTACAGCCTCTGCCGGTACCGCAACGCCCTTGGTCCCATATCGCCGTGGATTTTGTCACGGACCTTCCTCAGTCCCAGGGTTTCAACACCATCCTCTCGGTAATAGACCGGTTTTCAAAATCATGCCGTTTCATCCCTTTGTCTGGTCTTCCCACAGCCTTAAAGACCGCCGAGGCCCTCCTCAATTATGTGTTTCAGCTTTTTGGCCTTCCTGAGGACATTGTAACTGACCGAGGCCCTCAGTTTACTTCTCGTGTATGGAGGGAACTATGCTCAAAGCTCAATATTAACGTAAGCCTCACCTCGGGCTACCATCCTCAGGCCAACGGGCAGGTTGAGAGGTTGAATCAGGACCTAACTCGTTTCCTACGGACCTATTGCCATCAAAATCAGCAGGAGTGGAGTCGTTTCCTTGTATGGGCTGAATACGCGCAGAATTCGTTAGTTAAGCACGCCACTGGACTGACACCGTTTCAGTGTGTCCTGGGATTTCAGCCTCCGCTCTTTCCGTGGGCGGGCGAGCCCTCCGATCTCCCGGCGGTAGATTCCTGGCTTCGGCGCAGCGAGACCACTTGGGATGCTGCTCATGTGCATTTACAGCGGGCCATTCGCAAATATCAGCACTACGCGGATCGGAGGCGACGCGGGGGTCCCCGGTACCGTCCCGGGCAGTGGGTGTGGCTTTCAGCCCGAGATCTCCGTCTCAAACTACCCAGCAAGAAATTATCCCCTCGCTTCATTGGTCCTTTCAAGATTCTGCGCCAGATCACCCGGTCTCATTTAGGTTGGCTCTTCCCTCTCATTACAAAATCTCACCTACCTTTCATGTGTCTCTTTTCAGACCCGCAGTCACCCCCAGGAGAGAGGAGGGTCAGGAGGGGAACACGCAGGTGCAGAATCCTCCCATTGAGGTTGGCGGTGCGGAGGCCTACCGGGTGCGAGCAGTACTGGACTCCAGACGACGTGGTGGGGCTTTACAGTACCTTATTGACTGGGAGGGGTACGGTCCAGAGGAACGGTCCTGGGTCAGGTCGCAGGACATTCTGGACCCCTCTCTACTTACCAGCTTTCATCGTGACCATCCTGACCGACCTGCTCCCAGACCCCGAGGAAGACCCCACCGACGTTCTGGTCCTCGCTTCCGGAGCCGCTCGCAGGGGAGGGGCTATGTCATGGAACGTTCTGCTACGCCCTCCTCTGGCGGTATCAGATCCCTCTCTCCTGAATATTAGGACTGCATTTCCCAGTGTCCCTCTCCCCAATCATCCCCGTCTAACCCTGCTTAATTATCTTGATTACCTTCTAGTATTTTCACCTGCACCTTGTGTTCTCCCCTTTATATTGACTGCTATTCCCTTTTATATTTTGTGAAGTTTTGATTTACCCCTGGTCTGTATTGTTATTATCTCTGATCGTTGTGACCCTATTGAGGAGTTTATCTAAGTTCTCTACGAACTTCTGCTTAAGTTCCTTTTCATTGCCAGCCTGAGTTTATGTCAGCTGTTCTCTGCTTACTCACCTGTATTAATAAACTGCTGCAGATGGATCTAACTGACTCCGCCGTTTCATCACAATTGTGTAAATAGCACAAATAAATAAAAATAAACGAACATATAAATTAAACAATTTCAAACAGGGCCCATTGGTACAACCTTCAGAATGCGAATGAGCCATTTTAATCGAGATTAATCTAATTTATCTAATCTAATTTCAAGATCACAGTGAGATTAATCTAGATAAAAAAAAATAATCTATGCCCACGTGTATATATATATATATATATATATATATATATATATATATATATATTAGTGCTTTCAATCAATTAAAAAAATCACAAATTAATCGCTAATTTTTCTGAAATTAATCACGATTAATGCTACCTAACATCAAAGTTTTTAAATATAATTTTATATTGCAATAATTTCACATCTTCAAATGTATGTACAAACAAAATAAAGACAGTATATTTTTTACATTTGTTTAATGTACTGTTAATATATATATATATATATATATATATATATATATATATATATATATATATATATATATATATATATACAATTTTTTTTTTTTTTTTTTTTTTTTTTTTTTATGGCATATGGCCATAGCTCTTCATAATGATGAATCATATGTATCGTTTTCCATAAATCACAGAGGTGGGAGCCGTGCATCTGAAATGAATGTGTTAGCCTTGGGAAACATTAGGGTGATCCATTCATTCCTATTCGCACATTCTTCCAATTTCAGGCTCAGGTGAACCATACCAGAATATTCTCCAAGTCCCCCACCTTTCAGTAAGACAAGGGTCCAAGTTATTGAACAATTGCTGCATGGTCTGTGAAACTTTCACAAAGGAGTTCATAATAGTGTGCTCCCAACGTCATGAATGATTGATTGGTCGGTCTACAAATCCAAAACAACACTGGACCCCATTGACATTTATTATATATTATATTATATGGGATCACATAAAGATGAGCAAATGGTCTAGTGCAGGGCGACTGCATATGTAAATATCTACTGAATGTATGGGTCTATGAGTACATGCCATATAAAAACATGCATCCATCGCCGCGCCTCACTCCCGGATCATCGAAAACGGGCAAAAAGGCAGGAGCTGGTTGCTGAAGCCACACCCACCTAGTTCAATGGCAGGGGCAATCCACCTGTCACTCGAGTGGCCACGCCGTTAATTATGCAGAACTTTAAGGCTTAATGCTATTTAAACGGATGGGAGGTAAAAAAAAAAAAAAAAAAAAACACTGCCTCACAGTTGCATGAAGGGCAAAATTAGGTATATAGACCAAAATATATTTTTGTACTGCTTTAAAGGCTGTAAGGCTGTTTTTTTTTCTGCTGTAAAGATGGACATTTTAACATGGGGAGTCTTTGGGACTGACTCCCTTTTGGAGCCAGCCTCTAGCGGCCAGTCAATGAATTGCAGTTTTAGTCACTTCCTTGTTGACTTCAGAGAGAGAGAGCGTTCTCTAAATGACTAATTTGCTGTTTAAAACTCCTCATGTGAGTGTCTGCATCATATACACAGTTTAGAGTTGTGAGTGAGAGAACACAGGCTCTTCAGTGTTGCCTAAGGGGCCGTTCACATATCGCGTCTTTTGCGCGCGCAAGTTCATTATTTCCAATGTAGGCGCGCTGCATGCGCGCTCACAATGGAAGCAACGCGGTCTCGACGCACACGCGGTGCGACCGCGCACGTTTTTTCCAGGCGCGTCCGCACCGCATCGGGTTAAAAACATCTCAACTTTTAAGAATGCCGCAAGCACACCGCGGGTCATGTGACAAGAACTAACCAATGAGCTTCATCCTTTCCCGTAACAATGTTGAAAACTCAGCCAAGATGAAGGAACAGCTGCTTATAGCTGTATATGGATTGCCATTTTGAAATAAATTTAGTAGCAGAGCTACTGAGAGGGATTTTTTGTGCTGCAAATCCATTTATCCTTTGCTAAAATGTCCGCGTCTTCATGGAGAGAGCACGTCATGGTTGCTTAGCTTCAGGAGCGCTTCTGCCTGAGCGTTTTGGAAAGAAGGAGAAAACGGCGCGCCTAGCGTTTTCCACGCGTTTTTAGGCGCGATATGTGAACGGCCCCTAATCCAGCTATAAGTGTCTTTAGAATTGTATTTTCCACATAATATGACACTTAAAAAAGTTAAAGTTTGAAATTGCAGTTTAGGGTTAGCGATGCCATTATTTTATCCTATTTGCAAAAAATTTGAACTCATTTTGGTTTATTTTTTACTTTATTTTTTAGTTTTTTAATAGTTTTCATAGCAATATCTGCATCGCTGGCACTTAAACTGACAGAAAAAACCACATTCGGTAAGGCAAACCTTATGGGTCGTGGCCTAATGGTTAGAGGGTTGGACTCCCAATCGAAGGGTTGTGAGTTCTAGTCTCGGGCCGGATGGATTGTGGGTGGGGGTAGTGCATGAACAGCTCTCTCTCCATCTTCAATACCACGACTTAGGTGCCCTTGAGCAAGGCATCGAACCCCCAACTGCTCCCCGGGCGCCGCAATATAAATGGCTGCCCACTGCTCCGGGTGCGTGTGTGCGTGTGCGTGTGTGTGTGTGTGTGTGCGTGCGTGCGTGCATGCATTTCGGATGGGTTAAATGCAGAGCACAAATTCTGAGTATGGGTCACCATACTTGGCTGAATGTCACTTTCACTTATCAATGCTATCATAAACAGAAGCATTTAACACTAGTACACAGTTCTGTAGAACAAGTAGGTTATATAATTAAATAAAATACACAAACCCTAGCCATTAAGAAGTCTATGCTATTTCATTCAGTATAGTATTTACATTTTCATGAAGTCTAATCATGTTAAAAACATTCATACAATAGCAATGGTTATTAATGAAAACTATAGGCTAAGAGTAACATGTATTGTTGCATGAATAACCTTTTGAGGTTCCATTTCAGTTGGGCTGCTGATTTAGTTCTAGCATGCATGATAAACACATTACACATGCCACTCTACTCTAAACCAGACTTGGTGAACTTCCATAAGCAGCTAAGGGGTTTAAAAGGATCATTTTCTCCTTCTCATTTAGTATCTAATGAGGCATGGTGCTGCATAGGCTATAAACTCCCAGACCTCTTAGAGACACACCTTTGCCACCGGAGAGGCTGACTGGCTGAGTGTTTAGCATTGCCAGAGTGGCGCAGCATGGTAAAGGCAAACCATCTGAGGTTACTCAAAAAGCTGTTCTACAGTGACATTGAGGCAGTTCTCATGGCCAGCCATATCTTTGACTAAAGCTTCTTTCATAGACACAGCTGAATCTGATTGTTGCTCCCTCCAGTGTAACTAAATGTGGCTACTTTGCATTTATTTAAGGATTATTCAAGGATTAATGTCTGCAATTGGATGACACAGTGTCACCATCACAGTGGCCAGACTGCAGACTGCAGTCCAGATCTTTCACCCATAGAAAACATTTGGTGCATCATAAACAGGAGACAAAGAAGACCTAAGACAGTTGAGCAACTAGAAGCCTGTATTAGACAAGAATGGGACAACATTCCTATTCCTAACCTTGAGCAACTTGTCTCCTCAGTCCCCAGACGTTTGCAGACTGTTATAAAAAGAAGAGGGGATGCCACACAGTGGTAAAGATGGCCATGTCCCAACTTTTTTGAGATATGTATAAATGTTATATAACATATGTTATGTATATAATGACATAACACATTCTGATTGATGCAATTCAATGCAAACCAATCAGGTTTGAAACAAATATATCACGATATGCAGCACAAACTCAAATTTATAAATAAAAATAAGGATTTTTAAATATTGTGCAAGTTGCCCACTTCAAATGAAAACTTATAATTTCTAGGTCTTCACCTAAATCTAACACTCAGTTGGATATGAACAGAGAACATAAATAAGATTGTACAAATTCTAATGAAATTGTAAATACTCATGAAATGTTATGAAACAGTGTTGAAATATGACCAAATTCTGGTCTGCGCAGCCTAGGTGAGATCAACTGAATTGGAATGTAAGAGTAAGTACTGTAATTACTTTTTGATGAAAGACAATAAAAAAATACAAATAAATGTAAAAAATTCTTTGGAATAATGCAAACTGATGAACTGTGCATAATAAGACCAGGAAAGTGTCAAAGCAATTAAGGTCAATTTTGATTTCATGTTGAAACCTTATCATAAAAAGCCACAGGGGACCAGCATGTGTGTTTGTGTGCAAGTGTGAAAAAATGTTTATGCCACATCTTTTAGACTGGGTGTGATAATATACAAATGTGTGTACAGTATGTGTGTTTTTTTGTACATCTGAGCCCCAATGCATTTTTTTTTAGAAATTTCTGAGCAGGACCAGATGTGCTTTGTGGAGATGAGTGCAAGAGATGGGAAATTAACAGAAAACAAAACTAAAAAGAAAAAATAATTAACGGACATGATATCGTCTCTTGTGAAAAGAACACATTGTATGCTTTGACTGCTGGAACTTAATACTCTTAGAAAAGGAAATAATACAGAAGTTCAAAATTCCTGCAGTTTATCTTTGTTTCATTCAAAAACACAGCAAAAATATCATAGCCAACTTTTTTGTCTATTACTAGACCTGGATGTATGCAACAAAAATGAGTTTGCTTGGACTGGAACTCTGGAGTTTCTTTCTTCCACACTTAAATTGACTTCAAGCAGCCAGGCAGTCAGGCTAAAATATCAGTCACACGGTAACTCATTTCTGCTGGAAGGGTGAAGAAACCTGTTAAGAATCTATCTAGGTCATCTTAGAGTCTATTTTAGGACCATTAAAATGTGTCACATTATTTTCATGGCAATAAAAGATACCCAAGTAAATTTTGATTGTTTTAGTTCATAAAAAAAAAAAATGATCATAAATTTGATTATGATAGTACATTAAAAAGGAATTATATCTTTTTAGTGGGAATTTAGAAACCTTACACAATGCAAAATACTAATAAAAATAATAAACCCTACAAATAAAAAAGAAATATGATCTGACTGATATGATCCATTGAGATTTACACAGAGAACTTATATACCGCCATATGGAGCAGGGGATGTAGGCACTAGATGGCAGTGTGGTTAGACCCAAAAGACCCCAAATATCTGACACCAAGCACATAAACAGTTGACACTGTGACCTTTTCTTAAGTTCATTCTTTAGACAGTTAATGTGTCAAAGAAAACATTCATTCTGACCAGCTACAAAATAGCTTCTTCCAACAGGAGACTGTTAAAGACAACCACTGCCTTTTGATAACAGCAGCACTGCTTTGTAGAAAAAGTTTTTATGAATGGACGCTTCTTCTTCGCAAAATGACTCATAGTTATTTTATTTAATTAGTGTTGCTTGTTACAGTATTGTACTATTGCTCATGCTTAGGGTTATGAGTTTTGGAAAAATTGTATTGGTGACATTTGAAGAGCTATGCAGTGAGCCTTTATTGTCACCAAGTACTGCGGTATACTATACCATTATACATTTGACAAATGAAAGTTTGACATGCTAGAAGGTTTTGATTTAAAGTGTGATGTCTGTAGCTCTTGAAAGAGTTCAGGGACCTCAGTCAACCAGCCAACCATTGTCCCACTGCCAGATTCTCCCCCTCCTTCCCTGAGGGAAAGTTCTCCATTTGATTTCTGTCAATAAAAAGATAAACATTTCCCCTATCAGCTCTGGACACTTCTCAAGCTTCTAACAACCATCCATCCCTGCCATCAGAGAGGCCGAATGAACAGACTGCATCAGGAGATGAGGCACACAGGTGATGTGTAAGAAGCAGCGGTCAGAGAGAGAGAGACCAGCTTATTCAGGTCATGATGACACTGTTCCTTCCCCTCTCCCTCTACCTCTCCATCTCTCTTCACGCATGCACTATTGGTAGTAGTTTGGGGGAGTTTTCAGGAGTGATGATATTACTGCATCAAGGTCGAATTGCTGCAAAGTGCTCTTCTGCCATACATTATAGTTATCGACTGTGTGAACGCACTTAGACGTAAATTACTCAACAAAAAAAAATTAAGCACTAAGAAAAATTTTCCTAGAACACCAAATTAGTGTAGTAGAATAATTTGTGCTCGTGACACTGAAGAATTGAACAACTTTTTCTGTAAATTCAGCTTTGCTATGAATTACATTTTAAAATATATTAAAATATAAATTTTAGGCAGTAACAACATTTCACAATATTAGTGTTTCACTGTATTGTGAATCAAATTAATGCATCCTTGGTGAGCATAAGAGACATCTTTCAAATACATAAAAAAAATGTTTTATATAGTCTATATCATCATACTTAGGGGTCCTTGGCATCAAAAAGCCCCTGATATAAGGCACAACCTTCCCATTCATCTCAAGTAACCTCATACACAAAGATGTCTGAACAATTCATAATATAAGCGTAATTTCAAGGCATAAATGCATTATTTCAATCAGAGTGCTAACAGGGGCAAATTGCAGCCTGAACAGGTATGGACAAGTCTTGACAGAGGAAACAGGGAAGCTCATTAAACACTTCCTCTTATTTCTAGCTGATCTGTAACGTGTGGAACACACTGGATATTCATTAGCTCTCCCTCCTCTTATCCTGTCAGGTTTAATTGCTAATGATCCTTTCTGTGTGTGCAGGTGCCTGCCGTGATGCCTGACAAATTGAATCTACCCTTAAAAAATGGAGACTTCTATAAAGGAGTGCGTACAATTTCCAAGGGCGGTCCTTTATTCCGGTGGTGGTTGCTTACAGTATCTCATTCCTGTTGGTTGCAAACTACAGATGAGGATATGATGCATAGCTATGGCTAAAACACTGAGCATCTGTGACTTGTGCTGTTGCTGAGGGAATCTATGTCTGAAGTTGAGCTGGAGTCGAGACTTGTGGGTGGAGTCAAAACGGCCCTTCTGTGGCCATAATGGAAGAGCTCTATTCCATGTTTATCCATCAGTGCCTATTAATCCACAAACATCCAAGCCATTTGTGTCTGTAACTTTGAAATGTGCTTCAAATAAAGAAAAATCATCTGCCAGTATTGACAGATTCATGCCATTTTCATGAATCTCATGTACTGTAATCAGCAAATGATGATGAATGTTACCATGGGAGAATCAGATTGATTACCTCGTTGTGTGGTAAATACCACCTCTGTAGGACTGTGTGTATGTTTTTTTTTGTTTTTGTTTTTCAACACCTGTGATGGCGAATCTTGTTGAAATTATTCTGAGCAAATCTAAAAATAATTTTGTATGAGTAAGGCTTAATGCACATCTGAGAAGAAATTTATTTTTGAAAACTTTTTGGAGAGGAGCAACAAGGTCAGTTTAAGCCAGGTTTTGAGCTTTCCTTGCTAAAAACAAAAAAACAAACAAACAACCAAACGTAAAACAACAGCTTAAACCATCATAGTTTTTTTATTAAAATAAAATAAAATTAAATTAAATGTGCAGACAGCAATCAGCAATCTTTCAGTTCCTGAATTACATTAGTCATGTACTTTATAAAATATATGGCAGCTACTGTTCCACTCATTAAATGCATTTTTCTAACTGCATATTCACCTTAAATGCACGATTTTACCGACCAGTCTTGTCCTTTGAAGGGTACACAGAAGCAGCAATACTGACTCTCCTCATCTGGAGTGCTACCAAAATGAAGCTATGTGATGTTCCAACAAGTAATGAGTCACCATTTCAGTCCTCTGTCTCCACAGAGCCAGTTGTCTAATTATAGATTCTCAAACTTTAGGTTTAAAGATTTGCATTCTTAGCTGCCAGCTACTACTGTATGCCAGAAAGATCAGTTATCATAGGCAATATCAATGAATAGAGATATGGCCCATTCAAAGCTCTGAATAAATGAGTCCAACAAGCCACACTACAAGCATATCCTGAGTTTAAAATCACTTTCAAATGGCCTTAAAGAAACACAGTATCAAATAACATTATGGAATGCCAATAGATCTTTCTGACTGAAGAATTGTGAACTGTTTCCCTGTGAAAACAGTTCTATTCTCTGAGGGAATGAATGAGGGTTACAGTAACAGGCTGCTCATTTTACATAGGGAAAATAAATAAGCCATTGCTCATTGTATGGAAACTGGTAAAGTGTTTTTAAGGCACAATTGGACAATCATACAGTAATGACTCTCTATTTAAATTCAACTGTGACCCCCCCCCCCCCCCCCCCCCCACCAAAAAATAATAATAATATAATAATTCATTAATTTAAAATACACACACACACACACACACACACACACACATATTAAACGTCAAATATGGTTTGAGTGGCTATAATTGTGTTGGATTATACAGCAAATTTCTAAATAAACCATTAAAAAAATAATAATAAAATAACACCCTTAAAACCACCCGGTGATACATTCTCTAGATTTGAATTCTCTAGAACTGTCCGTGGCTTTACCTTCAATCAAAGTGAGATACTGTTCCTGTCCTTAGAGATGTGTCATGTCTGATAATTATAGCATGAAACAAGATGAAATATCTTGAAACAACCCTAACCCTACCCCTTGAATTTATGTTGCAAGATTCTTCAGAAATTAGTGTAATATGCTGATTTGGTGATCAAATTAATGCATACTGAAAAAAGTTGAAAAAGATGTTTAAACCCAAAATGTTTAAAGGGGTCCTATTATGCTTCACTTTTTCAACTTTAGATAGTCTGTAATGTTGCTGTTTAAGCATAGAAAATCTGCAAAGTTACAAAGCTTAAAGTCCATTTCAAAAGGAGATATTTTATTTAACAGAAATCCCTTTTCAAAAACTACAACAAACGACTCGTTTGGACTACAACACATATTTGTGATATCACAAGAAGGAGCAGCACTCAGCACTGTACATTGGTTGGACAGAGCTGGAGAGAGTGAGAAGTTTTAGATTCCTGGGTGTTCACATCACTGATGATCTAACCTGGTCTCACAATATTACAGAGCTGGTCAAGAAATCATGTCAACATCTGTACTTTTTGAAGAGGCTGAGGATGTTTTTTCTTTTTTTTTTTTTTATGAAGTATTCTAATTTGTTGAGATAGTGAGTTTCTGTTAAATGTGAGCCAAAATCATAAAAATTTAAAGAACAAAAGACTTAAACTACTTCAGTCTGTGTACATTTAATTTATTTAATACACAAGTTCAACAATTTGAGTTGAATTACTGAAATGATCTTATCCACGACATTCTAAACTGAAATTCACCTGTACACAACCTGGAAGAGCTGTCATAAAACCACTGTGAGGGAAAGGACAAAAACATGTCCGGTTGTTATTTGTTCAGCTAGAACTGGTTTTGCTCAATTAAGGTCAGCCTTTGAATTGTGCTTTATTAAAGCCACCTGTATTCTTGGAGAGCAATCACGTTCTAGCACTCTATTTTTTGGATTGCCCCCATGCTTGAAGGACCTATAAAATAGGCAATTTTACAGGTAGAACCGTGGATCAGTCAGCTGTGTCTGAGGTATAACTGATCTTTGCATGTGAAGATGCCTGGAGCTTGACAGCCTGGTGGACTGAAGGACCACATAGCTCATGTCATTTATTCAGAGTGAGAAAAGCATGGAGAAAAAAGAGAAATCACAGGAAACCAGTCCTTCCCTTTCAATCTACACTATTACTTTTACAATTTCTCCAATTATCATATTTCATAACACTGAATATTGTTATAACAAATTGCAAATGTAATCATGCAAATTGTGATGAGCTGCTGGTTTCTTCTCTCAAAACATTTTCAACAATTGCTGAAATATGTTGCTGATGTCCTCAAGGAGAGAGGTGGCATGCTGTTATCCACTGAGACTTCTGACCTCTAATTGCTTTGAAAAGCCATTTCCTATGATATTTGGCACTTTCATTTGCATCCTATGAAGAAGGTGCCTTGTTTTTTCTAAGTGCACTTGCCAAACGGGTCACAATTTCTCACGTTAATTATGCTATGAGTCATCGTTACCTGCATGTCACAGCCCCATAAAAAGGTAAAAATAGACAGAGAACAAGATGGAGAAGTGTACTAATTACATGGTTCACCCTGTTTGCTGATTTTCCTCAAATGCAGAGAAGAAGACACATTAAACATTTTTTAAGGCTATTATCGTGCTGGTTGATGAATTTTTTTGGTTGTATTATGATTCCATGGTTCACAGCACAGTGTCAAAGTATTACAGTATAACCCAATTTTCTTTTTAAATAGATCTTGGTAGTTAGGGAAAATCTGACACTGAATGGAGGGATTAAACAAGTTGGTTTAATTCAGATTTGCTAATTGTGCTGTTTCAGAGTTCTTCCCCCAGGAAACTAGATAGGTTTAAATATTAAAAATGTTACCGATCAAGAAACATTACAAAATATAATAAAAATAATGTATAACTGTAATACTAGTTTATTTGTTTGGTTTCAAATGGTAGTGTATGACATAATATAAGCAAAGTTAATAAATGTACTAATGTCTTACCTGTTTTAACTTTTTCAAGTCTTCATCCAACTCAAGATTGTCCAAAATAACAGCCACAAAAAGACTCAGAAGGATCTAAAAGACAAGAACATACTGAATTTAGCTTTCATTACAATTTACCAATACACCTATATATGCATTTAGAGTACTGTTTGGACAAAACAAAAAAAGACATTAGAATATATTTAAGACCATTCATTTATGAATCACATATCTTAACTGAATATCTGAAGGTCCCAGAAGTTTTAAGATATAAACACTGTGATGTGGCCTCAATATTCTCAGTAGGTGTATTGTGCTCATGGGGTGATGTTGACAGATAATCTGTTATACAAACATGAGTTCTGTCCAAGACATAGTTATAATCCATCAATAAAAATAATGTTTGATGAAATAAGATGCTGTGATAGTCATGTCAGAGCCCAAGGAAAACAAAAATGTTTCACAATAAACACAGCAAGCAGGACATGAGGTAGAGTCATGCTCAGGATAACAACAAAAATCTAAATCAATCACAGCTGACTGTGTCTTAGATGTACTCAGTGCTTTGATATTTAATGACACTTAAAAATGCATTAGGCATTGCGTCTTTTCTCTCCATCATAATTTAATTTTTTTTTTTTTTGGTGACAGGAAATGAATAAATGATTCAGCCATGTCTTGATTACATGCTCGGTCTGTTCTGTCATTAGAATGCACTCTCATTCAAATGTCAAATTTAAATGGCTGGTCCTCACTCACTCAATCTTGTCAAAAGTCAAACAAAAGGAAAAAAATCATTACGACTATAGCACAATTATATCCCAAGTACATTTTGTTCTCAACAGAGGATATTTCCAAGAAATGTGTAACATAAATCTATAGATAAAGACTTAAAGCATAAATACTTCATTATCTTTGACATGACATACAGCCAAGTATGGGGACCATACTTAGAATTTTAACCCATGCTGCCCCGAGACTCATACTCACAGCCTTTGGATTACAAGTCTGACTCACTAATCATTAGGCCATGACTTCCCATTAAGTATGCTGTAGAACTTTTTATGGTGGACTGCAATGGCAAATGTTTGCTTGTAATATCTGCAATGAGGAGTGGCAGGGACTGTGATGTGCCTGTAAAATGCCCCAAAGATGTTTTTTAAAAAGTGACATGACATTCAGCCAAGTATGGTGACCCATACTCAAAATTCGTGCTCTGCATTTAACCCATCCAAAGTGCACACACACAAGAGCAGTGAACACACACACACAGTGGGCAGCCACTTATGCTGTGGCACCCAGGTAGCAGCTGGGGGTTCAGTGCTTTGCTCAAGGGCACCTAAGCATTGGTATTGCTGGCCCAAGATTCAAACCCACAACCCTAGGGTTAGGAGTCAAACTCTCTAACCACTAGGCCACAACTTCCACCTTCTTGATCATGGTGTCTCCTCTGCCAGGTAAGTTTTTTTAAAGTATAAAAATATGGGTGAAGGGAGTGTTTGATGTAAGGTGTGAAAACTGGAAAAAAGATGTGCATAAGGATGTTTCCAGAGGCAATTTACTGATATATTTCCTAAGCAAGTGTTGTTTCTTATCTTTCTGTTCATGATTAGGAGGCAGCACAGGAATTTATCCGTGTCCACTCTATACACTATACGATTGCTTGTAGCCTAAAAAACCCCTTGGAAGTCTTTATATTTACTGACTGAAGAAAACATAGCAGACAGTACTCAACTGCTGTACTACAGAAAGTCCTTCACACAGACTGATCCACTTTATTCACATTCACTAAGTACCTTAGACATTCAGCTAGAGTGCTACATTTCTTCAAACCACACAAAACTGCCAATTAGAGGTTGGAATACTGCTTACTCAAACATCCAACCTGCTACAGAATCTCTGAATATGTTCTCTTGATGGCTAGGTAAGCCAGAAGATCAAGAGAAGCAAGGGAGGACAAAGCATGATTCATTTTCTAACAGTCTGGTTAGCTTTCAGTGGAACAAACGCAAGGTGTCTTTATTTTAGGTGCATTTGCTTTGCTGGTGTGTCGGTGAAATTGGGAACACATGGAGCATGCACAACACGTTGAACTGGTGTCCTTTATGGGATACCATAATGAAAGACAATGTCAAAAGTGATGAGGTGGATCAGGCCTCAGACAAGTCACATCACACACTGCCAGCTCTCTTGTTAGTGTAAATCTCATGTAAATCCTATGAACACATGCTCCCATAGTTTTAACCTGCACCAAAAGTTTAGTTTCTAGAATTACATTTTGAAGCCTATATTTTCAGTACACTGAAAATGTATTTAACTGGATAGCATCACCACAATACTGTATGCCATATTTTTGTAGGTTAAATCCCAGAAAGTAGTTAGAATTTAGCACTTTATAACTTCCAGTTCCATTGTCCTGAAATCAATGGATTTTTTTGATTGGGTTTTTGGTTTAAAACCTGAAATAAAAAATATTTAATATAAAATATTTTCATGTTTTATTCTATAAGATAAAATAAATTTACTTGTTTTGAAAAAGGAGGTTGCTTCCAAGTGTTTAAAAGAGACTACAGAGGTTGTCGAGGACCTTAAACATCACACTGAACAGGAAAATTAATCTAATCACTAGTCCAGTTTCTCATTGTGTTTATAATCACACTCTTAAAAACTATTATCACTTTTTTGGAAACATTATGGTGGTGACATTGAAGTCATACGACTGTGGTAAAATTAGTTTATAGCCTACGTTTACATTTTGACTTCTGGTGATTGTATGTAGGTTTCAAAATTTGTGTTAAAGTTGTGTTGTGTTAAATTGTGAAGATTATGATGATGATGAACAAAATTTGTAAAAAATAAATAAATCTAATCTTTCCTTAGTCACAAAGCTTGTTTTTTGCAGTATTGCAAAAGCCAATGGAAAAATCCAATTGGGTTTTTGTCAAGGGAGCCAAGATGATGCTAACCTTTGAGTTGGCCTATAAAAATATGTCATTATTTCAGCACTTTATAGGAGCCCTTTTTTATCTTACAGAAAAACTACAAAAAATAATATTTACCAGTGTGGCAAACAGGTGATAGAGTATGAAATATATGGCCACTACTGGAGCCCACATCGGTCCCACTGCCACCAGAGTTTGGTCCATGACATCCACCCATCCCTCCTGCGTAAGAATCTGGAACATGGACATAAATGCCTGCAAGAAAGAAAAAGGGAAACGATCAGCCTGTATTTTTTATTATTCAGAATTTTTTTTTTTTTTTTTTATCAGTCCTTAACCTTGACAGCCCAGTGCCTCATCTGGTAATTTTGAAAGTCATATGCAGTTGGAATAACATGAAGGTGTAAAAACTATTTCTGACTGAACTAAAACTTTAATAGTTCATAGGCATAATAGATAGGAATAGGTCTCATGAATTTAATAGATGGTGCTAATTGTCCTGACTCTTGATTTGACCTTTCCAGTCATTTATCAAAACAAAATGGACATTTTAAAAATGAGCAGAAGCAGAGTAACAATTTTATATTTGTCGCTTTTCCTAAATATATTCTCATGTTTATACAAGGATATTTGACTTACAAGGCAGAGCGCAACATTCACTGAAATGGATGCAAATAAAGAAAGGAAAAACTTCATCATATGGAGATATGAGACCACATTTTCATGGCCTTTTATCCATGGAAGTCAAATGGAGGTCTAAACCCAGTTGGTCCCAAGTCCGGTCACAGACACACTGTTTCTGCGTGACTGCAGATGAAGATAATTTTATATTTTGCAACAGTTCTATTGACAAGAGAGCTGGGTAAACATCATTATCTTCAATGGTTATCGTGCCACCCGTCTTGGAAATGAGCAGCATCTGTTTATGTGAGCCCCTCCAAATCCCAGCATGCATTGGGATCAGTGGAGTCCCACTAATAACGTAGGATAAAAAGACACCACTAATGAGAACCCCTCTCATGAGCATGTAGTATTCAAAAAAACTTGGAAGAGAGCACATCTACTGACAAATTAAGTATAATAATAGATTAAGAGATATTTTGGTCCACACTGGTTTCTGAATTCTTTTCTAGATTTAACCAGTGTTTTTCTGACGTGATAACTGTTAGTATTTTAGTATCTCAACTATTCAAATAAAAATGGTCAAGATACCAAGATCTGCAATTATAAGACAGATTTCAAGAACTTTATTTGCTCCTCCAAGACTAAATTATTCCATCTACTTTCTGTGTCTCAAGAAAGAGGGAGATTTACCCGTGGAAATGTGGTGAAACGATCCAAGTCCTCCACAAAGCAGAACATCTGCAGACTGATGGCAGACATCACTATGAGCAGACTGGCAGTGAACACTACTAGACTGCCGAGTTTCTTCCCTGGACCGAAAATCTTATACACAAAGTCTTCCAGTGCTGGAGAGATCTTTATTAGGCGGACCACTCGCAAAACCTGCAGGTAAGAAGGAAGAACATTTACATTTTCTTAATTAAAAACAAACTTAATATTTACTTAATCCACATCTTGGAATTATAAATCAACTAATCAAAGCATCAACAAATCAATAAATCCAGAGATGCATCTCATTACACCTGTTTTAAATAAATATCATCATGAAAATGATCTCAAGAAGAAGGCCCATGGAGCATATTTGTTTTATTGATTTTTAATGAGCCGACACTGATAGTGGGTTTTTCACTGTAATAACTTGGCTACAAATTGCATTGTTGCTCATGCAGTTACTAAATTTCTCTAGGTGACAACAAATTTGAGTAATGATGCATCTAGCCTGAGTTTTGAACAAGAGCAGAGAATGGATATTGATCCATTTGCTTCTAGCTGAATGTGACCTGAGAGTCCTACTGCTGTCGTTACTTTCAAACCTAGAATAATCATCCAGCAATCCTCAGGAGAAGGTTTTTCTGCACAACAAACACATCAACAAATCTGCTTCTTTGGGGTTATGTAGCTTCAGAGATCTAAAACTACGGTGCCCATCCAAGGGTGCTGACTATTAGTCATAATTATTTTTTTTTACTCTGTTTCAACTCAATTCTAATCACAGAGTTTCCATAGCTCAGTTGATAAAGAATGGTGCTAGTAAGACAGGTCCGGGTCTGTTGTGAGTGCGTTCACGACGCTGCTGACGTACGATGCTGCAACAGTTTGTGTAATGTACAAGAGATTTCTTACTGCATAGTTTGAGAACCAATGGAAATCGAGTACTAATTGGTCTCTCCAGAAACATAAATGTAAGACCTATTGAATATGGCAAACTGGAAAGCAAAAGCTTAGTTTGACCTTTACAGTCAAACAACAAAACATGGCTGGTCTTTCTAATAAGGAGCTAGAATGATTATAAATGATTAACATTTTGCAGATTCTGCAAGGTTTATGTATTCTAATGACCTCAACTTGTTACACACATTGCAACTATGTGTTACTTATAAAATATGTGCATAATTCACATTGATAAAAAAACTTCAAGCACATAAATATAGATAATGTAATAAAAATGTGGCAAAAAAGATTACAGAATATTCAACAATGCAAAGAAGCGATTATGTTCAAAATGTTTTAGGATATGAGTTTGAAGCCAGACATTGCTATTACAATGACTCATTTCACTAATGATAGAAAAATAAAGAATGCTATTTACAAATCAAATTTAGCTTGGTGACTGCTCATGGTGAATCATGTGTCTTCATGGCAGTTACATAATGGGGAGGATATGAATATTCACGGCCAGAGCTCCGCCCCTCCTGCCAAGAGAAAACTGGAGGGGGAGTGCAGGTTGTGTCCTTAATGAAGCTTGTCAACGTGAGCGGCTTTCATCCATTCCCATTTCCTGCTGTTGCCTGGAGATGTATGAAAACAAGCTCCACCATGGCCACCAGTATACGTTATGCCCTCAAGCACAGAGCCTTTTACAAATGCTGTGGCTGCCATGTCATGGCCTTAGTAAAAAATAAAGAAATAAACTTTTCTGTGCATAATTTGCCAAAACGATACTATCGGTAGTTAATTATGTCTGAAAAATAATCTGAGAAGTTTTGAACAATGACATGCGGTATTGTACATGTTGTTTAAGATCAGCTTGGTAACGTGTTGTCAGTGAGAAATTACATCACCTCAAACTAAGTTCTACTATCAGAGATTACTAAAATGTAGCATGCTATCATTGGTCTCAAATCACAAATTTCCAACACTATACTGTAGGTTGATTAAGGCGGTTTTCAGGAATGAGCATGCAGGTAGTTGCACAGTAAATTTTTAGTAATGACTAGTTCAAGATTATCTTTGGATCAGTAACTGTCTCTAACCTGGAAGTAGGTGAACTGCGAGTGGTAGAGATCAGGATAAATGTGCAGGGTGGTGCCCACTACAAGCAAAGATTCAAACTTGTGTAGAGAGGAACTGATGTAGCCAGTGAAGCCCAAACACCAGATTTTCAGCAGAGCTTCCAAATCAAACAGCACAGTGAAGGCGACCTGAAAATGACAGAAAGAGACAATGAGAGGCAGGAAGTAAGATAATGGAGAGCTGTTCCTTGTGTGCCCATTTCTTAGTAATTGCTTTTTAAGTGTCCTTAGATCCTTTGGTTTTTGCAAAGGGAACACGTATGTGAATACGTGCACATTCAAACAAAGAGGGTTGAAGAACCATTTCCATTGACAATAACTCTGCTTTTCATGTATAAGATACAGCATATAGGAAGTGTGTAATAGGAAATAAATGCAATCTTAGTGAACAAAATAAAACTAGTATCCCTAATATGGTCTGATCCAAATAAAGAGCAGCATGGATTAATGATGAGATGGATCAACCTGTGAATATGTGGGGTGCTTCTTCCTCCTTATCTCTGTCTTTCAGATTGGAGTGGGCGGGTGGCCACACTTCTCTATCTCTTTGTTCCCACTGTGCCACCTGCATACTGATTGCAGAGGCAGTGCGTGGCAAACAGGACACATATACGCATACATACACACATATCAACCCAGCACTTGGTAAAATGGAGTGATGCCCACAAGCTGTTTTCACCCACGATGTCACTCAGTTGATTTAATCTCTGGGTTTTAAGGCGACAGAAAGTGATGAGGATTAGTATACAGTATATGAGCTTTCAGCTAAATCTGCTGATGCATTTGAATGCAGTAACAATATAAGGGTTCTTCTGCCCATCTCATAACTCTTGATAACAGTGCAAAAGTGTGTCTTTTAAAACTAATAAACATTTAAAAGACAAAGAAAGGGAAGAAAACCCATCCCAGAAAAGTTTATTATCAAATAGCATCTTGACACTAAATAACTGTAAAAGACGTGAAGACTTTCATAGTGGGATTCACATTATGGAGCACTCGTAGCACCTAGCATGTGTAGCAAATGAGCTATTAGGGGGAAATATTAATAATTACTCATAACTTATCATTAATTATTAATATTTATATCAGTTTTAGGATTAACTGTAGCAGAATTAATTTCACAGTTGACAGTTGGTCCGAATGATGTTTTATCAATTCAAAGAAAGATTATTTTCCTTGCAAGAAGGATAGCTTTCTCACGGTTAATACTAAACAGCACAAGAACAACGAAATCAAAAGTGACCTTGATTTGTGAACAGTGAATACAGAGACAAATCAAGTATATGAAAAAGGTTAATAAATGGGAATAGGTATGACACAGCCAAAGCATAAATATAGGATTACAAGAAGGTAAAAGTAAATGAGAGAGAAAGGGAGCAAGAGAGAAAGAGAGAAGTGGGGGAGGGTCTTTTGTGGAATGGCCAATACAAGGCATGAATTTTGAGCGGGATCAATTTTTCTTTGTCTACATTTACAGCCCATTTGCATGTTTATTGCTGTTCTGGAGAATTGTTGCAGTTGTTGTACCCAAAGTATAGTAAAAATAGCAGCATTTCATAATCACACAGTGCACAGCATTGTTAAGTTTTGCAGATCGTTTTGACACCAAGAAAGAAATGGCTAGAAGATATTAAAGCAGAGCTACATTCTTTCACCTCGATATTGTCACAGTTGCAGGAGCGAGGAACAAGGAACGCGGAGAATGCAGGAGAATTGCGATACACAGACTTTAATATTATTACACAGGGTTACACAAAGCAGGCAGAAACACACTGTAGCACATCATTGACGAACAATACTGGATACCGGACATGGAAAAACGCAGGGCTTAAAAAACAAAGAACTAACTGGGACACACCTGAAATCATTGAACAAAACTGATACAAGGGAGAAAAAAGGTCATTTGGAGAACAGGTGGAGAAAAACACAAGACACAGGAACACTGACAGATATAAGCATTTAGAGTTTAACTAATCCCCATAAAGAGTTGTAACTAGACTAATGCAATAGGGAAACATACATATGACACATACATATTTATATACATTTTATATCTGCTTAATTATGCCCTAAATAAAGAAAATGTCTTAATGTGTGTGTATTATGTGTATTGTAAGTGTGGATTCAATGGGCCATAGTGAGTGTGCTGCTGTTGTGATCATCTTCTCGTTGGAATGTATTTGAAGTCAGATGGGGCAATCAGAGTACTGTTCTGTTTAGCCTCTTCTGGATGATGGGGGAGACCGTTGGAAATTTAGCACCCATATAAACATAGACTGTGGGGCCAGGTCTGTAATTCACAACATTTATTCCCGTTCAGAGTTGCATTAATTGTTTGCCAAAATCTAGTATTGATGATGGGAGAGTAGGAACGCTGCGCATCTTCTCCAGTACATCCCAAAGATTCTCAATGGGGTTAAAGTCTGACTCTGGACTCTGAAGTGATCAATCCATGTGTGAAAATGATTTTTCATACTCCCTGAACAACTCTTTCACAATTTGAGTCAGATGAATCCTGGCATTGTCATTTTGGAATATGCCCGTGCCAACAGGCAAGAAAAAAAACTGTTGATGGAATCCCTTGTAAAATTGCTGCACACATTAACCCTCTGGGGTGTTTTGGGGGCCTGGAGAAGTTTTGACATGTCCTGACTTTTGTGCTTTTTTCAGTTGCTTCTAAACATATGAATGGCTAAAGTCAGAAAACACCATATTCAGTAAAAACTGGGCTACAATAATACGTTAATAGCATGTATGTACATTATTGTGTTTTTGAGAAAGCAACGTTTATGCGTGGCTAGTGAAAAACTACAATTTTGAAGTCATTGAAATAAGGTCATAAAACAAATACAAACAATTTGTTCACAAGACTTTCAAGAACTGGATATTGTATCCTAGAATTTTTGCTTCAAAATTACGTGAAAATCATCTAGACCCTTTAAAGATTTGATTGATGTATTGCTCTTATCTGTATGCTCAAAACTGTAGTGTAATTTAACTTATATCCGGTTTAATCAAGAGATGATCCCACAAAACTCATGTCTGCGTTTGTAGACCCCAGAGGGTTCAACAAATTTCTAAAAATCTATTTTGACAGGTCTTACCTCAGCCAGGTAGAACTCATCATTGGTAAGTTTATGGTCCTCCCCCTTGTGGTAATTGCTAGCAGCTACTATCACGTCGACGGCCACCATACTGAGGATGAACATGTGGAAAACTGAAGATCGCATCAGTTGCTGCAGAAAGAAAAGATCAGACACAGTGTTGTCAAAAGCATGTCTTTTGAGGCAACTTTGTAACTGTGTTGTAAATTTTAACTGTGCACACACTTCAGTCAAATGAGATGCATGACATCTATTCCTTGAGCTGCAATATTGAGCAATTTCTTTGAATCATTTTATATATGTGTGGTACAGTACATCTCCTGTTTTTAATGTCTCTGGATGTATATTCTCCCTTATGAACAAGTAGGCTGACTGCTTCCTCATACTGAGTGTAGCTGCAGGAAATTCTCCACTCTTGTACAATGGAACCTTTTAATCACAGTAAGAACTGAGCCAACTAAATAGACCCTCACTTCCTGAGCCCCTCAGCAGGCCAAATGAACCCCATCTCAGACCCATTAAAAACCCAGGAACATGAGGCAGGAAAGACAACTTAATTTAAGGCCAGACTGAGCCACCTGTCTGCTGCCCATGAGTTCTGTCTCCATTTGAAACTGTGGCAGGTATTCTTTCTTCTAAAAGTTACCTGCAACATTGGATGAGTTACTGGTATTTTATTTGAAAAACAACATTAAACCCAAGCTGCATTATAACAAAACTTTCCTGCCACAAAACAGTTTCTGGAGCACTGTAATTTAATTTCTTTTTATTTTAAGATATTTCTGATTTTTGAAGCACATTTCTTCTTACTGCTAACACTGCCAAGTTTCTTCCAGTGGAGGAAGAAAAAACACTGACTAATAAGACATGATCTTTTGGGTCATGTGTCTGGAAGCCAGCATTCTAGATAAACCACTGTCGGTGGAGATGATATCATTGGTCTCCGAGTACAAAAAACAACATATTGAAGCCTGTGGTTATTCATATATATCTATACTATACCTGCCTTACATGATTCCATTAGAAAATAGCTTTGCTATTATTTCTAACAGTACATTTCTATTATTGTCATCAGACAGTGATATTTTTCTATATCACCCATCACAAAAAGTGAATGAAAGTATAAAAGAAAATTATATTTGTATAGACTGTATTTTGTATTAAGGTGAGTAAAATGTTCATTGAGGTGTGAGCTGTATTAATTTAAAGCAAGTGATATTTGTATTACCATATGGGTTTCATACCCATGTTTTTTTTCTATGGTTTAAACTGAAACCGAAACTGTCACAAAAAATCAATTGCTCTATGCAGAAGATGTGCCCAGGCTCTGAAGTTTGTGGTGACATACATTTACAATTCAACTTAAATAAATATTATTTTTATTATTCAATATCTAACCTGTTAGATGGCAAAGCTGTTAGGGAGAAGGCTTGCCACTATAGATGGTGCTGACAGTGATAACGATGTCACTTGCCCACCACAGCACCGACCCCCACTCTAGTTTAGATTTTTTATAGTAATAAAAATAATTTATTAATAACAAAGACTGTCTCCAAATGTAATTCTAAGAATTATTTTGAGATTAATATAGCAAATGAAAACTGTTTAGCTTCCGGGAAATGTGAGAAGCTCCGCTAGGCTATTTTAGTTCCCCTAACGCCACAACAAATCATTTCAATTAATAGTATTTAGAAAAGAACAAGAATTAAAAATATAATAAGCTTTAGCAATATTAACGACAAACCAAATCTAATTAATTTAGGCTAAAACAAAACTCAAACCAGCGTTGGGTCTCTCATTCGACACAAAATCATTGTTTCCGTATTCACCATGTATTTGAATGCCAAATGATTTTAAAAATAGCCTAGCTATGTTTACAGTGTTTATTATAGCCTTATGTTTATAAACATTTTGTGTCTACATTATTTCTATTTCGGAATTAAATATATATATATATATATATATTTTTTTTCTGTGAAAATCTTAAAATACGTTTATATATATATATATATATATATATATATATATATATATATATACGGCAAACATACAGCAAAGATCACCGCAGTTGCTATAGTTACTACCTCTAACAGTAAACAGAACACAACGAACCACAAAGCCAAACCCTTGCTAAAATCACACCTGTATTAATATATTTTTGCCATGGAGAGTACAAACATAACAGAAAACAAAAAAAAAATGTAAACCAAACTGGACAGAGGACGAAAAGGCAATTATTGTTCGCAAGTGGTTATAATAATAATAATAATTAGGGAGGCACCGAATCCAGATTTTTGGGGTCCGACCGAATACCGAATCCATTTTTTAAGATTCGGCCGAATCCGAAACCAAATACCGAATCCTACTCGCATCCTTATTCCATTAACACAGTAAAACACATTTTAATGAAGTAAACAACGTCCACAGCAATGTATTTTTCATTTTATTTTATTTTACATGTAAAAAAAAAAAAAAAAAAAAAGAATAGGCAACATTTGTGAGAATTTTTTTTGGACAATTACCAAGATTATGCTTACCCAAGTAAACAACCAAAACCTTTCAATAAAAGTGCAGCAACGCAAAGAAAAGTGTTTTTCTTTTCTTTTTAAAAATCTGAATATGTTTGGTGAATAACTGAAATTAATGCAATTGAGCATTAACTCAATAAACATGGATAGTAAGGTGCTTAGTTTTCGTTTATAACAGTAGGATAGGCTACGATTAGAACAGTAGCCAAATATTACGAAAAATATTACGGAAGATCACACACATCTCCTGCATTATAATTAAATTAACGTAAAACCTCTTATCTTTCACATGAAATGAGAGTTTAATTAGAAAAAAAAACAAGATGCTCTGCATTAACAGGTGACAGCCGGTTGGGAGTGTGGGAACGAATGTCCCCAGCAGTACTGAAAGTCTTTCACTGGGCACAGAGGTAGATTTTTACCATTTTTGCCAGAATTGGAAATCGCTGCTGGATTGTCTTCCACCACTGAAGAGGATCCTCTCTAAGAGGAATCAAAGGCTCACCGAAAAAAAAACGCTTATCTCCACGTCAGCACCCGATGTGACTGGCTGGGTCTGTATTGCTACGGTATAAATCGCCCAGTATTCGGCCGAATCCAAATCCGAATCCTGGATTCGGTGCATCCCTAATAATAATAATTTTCAGCCTTTCATCAACCATTCATCGTCTCCAAGGGATTATTCCGATCATTAAAAACACGCCTTGGTATTTCCTCCTCTTCAATTAACACTAAATCAGCCATCGTATTTTGAGTTTAAGTTGACTTAAGGGAGCTGTTTTGGTCCCTTAAATTTATTAAGGTGAAATGGTCACTAAGGACTTTGAAGCAACGCTTAAGGGAACACTTAGACAATTAAGGGGAAAAACTTAATAACAGCCGTAAGTTCCTTAAGGAAACCCTTAGGGTTTTTTCTTGCAACCCAAGTTTCACTAAGGGTACCCTTAACCTTATATCTAAGGGATTTCTTAGCTTAAGGTATTTCATGCAACCGGGCACAGAACTTGATCTGAAACCTACTCCAGTGGTTCAAACGAAGGTTTGCAGAGAGCCTCTAGCACAATAGCCTAATATCACAGAAAGACGCGAGATTGTACTGGAGGCCTCAGCCATTCAGTTATTCTGAATCAATCCGAGTACAATCGTGATTAATTAGATTCAAAATTTTAATCTATTGACAGCCCTATTAGCAATACATAAATAAATATGACCTGACAATTTCTTTGTGAGATTCACTCAGGATTCTGTTCAAAACTGCGGCAAGATCTGTGCCCCGTAAGGCAAACTATTGCAGCATTTCCACCTAAATTACCCGGAACATTTGTACCAGGAACTTTTTTCACCACAGACCTGTTGCTTTTTGCGTTTCCACCATAAAGTACCGGGAAGATTAGGCAAATAGATTGGTGACATAGGTCTGCGCGCGTTTCTCAATACAAAGTACACTGATTTTGGACATGCATCCTCTGTAGTTCAGACTTTGTGCATTTGACTCGGCAGTGTGATGTCCGTGACAACGCAAGTCCGGTAATTCTAGAAAACAGCATAGTACTTAATAACATCAGTCAGCTCTCCTTGACTACTGCAGTTTTCCTCAGTGTATATTTACAATAAAACAAATTATGATATCAAATACCACTTCCTTCTTTTGTTTTCATTTGAACATAATAATAGCCGCAGAAATGTAAGGAAATGTGTATATATACAGTCATTACAATGAAACGAAATATTATATCAATTTGCCTTTTTTTATTTTCATTTTAACATATAGATAAATTGAATACAGACCAAAGATTACCTGTTAGATTTACCCAAATTGAATTCTATTTTATGTTAAACCACTAAAGAGACATCAGAGCCAGCGGCACATATCAGAAGGTCTAGCCAAGGTGAGGCTGCTCTCAGCGGATACATGAGGACTGAGCTCCCGCTGATATCGTGGAGCTCACCGTCTCCAAAATAGGCTAAACACATTTTTAAATAGGAGTTGTCTTTATGAATAAACCACAGATTTGAGTTTTAAACAACTACATTCTCACCTATGATGAACTACACCTCCACCAACTTGCTGTGCTCTCTCCCCATCCAACCAACTGTAAACTTTGCCCCTCTCTGAGGAAATACAAAAGCTTTTCTTTACCTGATGGGTTCAACTCATAGAAACCTGGCCCCAGAAATGTCATCAAATACCAGTCATTGGTCTTTTTTACTTGCACTGAATATTTTCAAATGTTCCCTAATCTACAGTTGAAAAGCCTTGTTTAAATTAAATGTAAGCTTTTCACAAGGATTATACTGTCAATTCTTAACCCAAATGTGATGCATTAGAATGTATCTTTGAATATGAACTTCTATGTGACTCTGCTAAAGACCTTTTTTCACTGATGATCTCTCTCCCTCTGTGTAGGCAAATCTAAAAGTCAGGACTGGTTTTTAAAGGTAAGTGCCATTACACTTTCTCCAGAAGCTGTCCTTTCAGTTATTATGTTATTATCAGCCATCAAAAGAACACTCTATTCTATGACCCTTCAAATCCAACTTATAATTTCTCTGCAATATGCAGAGAAATATGCAATATGCATAATTTTATGCAAAAAGCATAAAACACAACATTGGCACATTTTCAAAATAATAAGCCATTTAGGTTTTTGTCTAATAAAGTCAGTCTGAATCCTAAATCAATCCCTTTTATCTGTATTAACAAGTACTGAAAATAGTGTAGAACAAAACCAGAATGTGCAAATGGCAAGTTGATTTCATAAATCAATGCATATTTAAAGTAAAACAGAAAAAAAACAACAACAAACTCTTGTGCTTCTGCAGATGTATTCAGCATAAGATTGAACCACATATGTGGGTATGTAAGTTTGTGTATCTTGCATGTGCTAAATTGGGTTCACAAAAGGGGGGGAAGGCAAACTTTGCTCTGTTCATTCCACAGTCTATTCATACTCTGTCAAAATCGTACCAGCTAGTTTGAGCAAAATCTAAATGTGGCTACTGCGTTCAGGCCACCTGCAGCACATTACTTGCACTCCCACACAGCAGTGTATCATTAGATGTGGCATTCAGGCAATACTGAGGGTGTGCTGATGTTCGGGGGCATCAGTGTCATTAAATCGCATGTCTGGTACCTGGAGGCAAGCAGGCGCCTGGCCATGTGGTTTATTCACGTCCACAGCCACAAGCTGCCATCCTCCAGACGCGTCCTCGTGAAACATCTGCCACCAGCAGGAGAGATGGAAAGAGAGGAAAAGAAAGGAGAGAGAGATTGTTAACAACTGTGAATGATAAGCAGTTTTTGTTAATACACACTCACACCAAACTAAATGCCATCAAAATACATATTTGACATCAAATAATTAAAAAAAAAAAAAAAAAAAAAAGAGGGCTTCGAAGACAACTGACAATCTTGAAAACAACGGGCAATTACATGATATTCAATGGAATTGTCCACCAACTTCTTCACCATTTCATAAACATTGGCAAGGTCACAAGAAATTGGCTTCATGATCCAGCAAGCATCTATTCACATTTCAGAATCTAAATGCACCATGACTTCACATGACGAGGATACAAGGAGACAGCAGCGGAGACAACAGGGACTAGAGGAGGGAGGCAATGTTACAGCAGGCACCTTGAATCTGGCAAACAACAGAGGCTACTCATATCCATATGTACACAGCTCAGAATTGTCAGACGGCTCTGTACTTGAATATACATGTCTATATCACATATTAAATGTTGCCGTACATTTTCTTAATATATATCAAGCTTCAGACAACATTTTGTGAGCCCCTCCCATTGTTCATATCCCAAACCCTTCATTAGAAGTGTAAGTCTGCTTATGGCTGTTCCTAATGTGTACTGCTGCTGTTCCACTTATGTCTGTCTTTTAACAGTTCAGAAGAATAGATAACCAATTAAACCCTTGAGAAATGACAGTCATTAAGCTGACAATGCCCCTTCAGCTCTGACAGATTAAAAAAGGTTACCTACATAAATAGATATTTTAAAAGTTTCCCCTCATAGTCTTGTAATTATAACTTTGCCGTCCATGTGGTAATCTTCTTAAGGGTCTTTCTGAATTATATAATTTTTTCATAAGCCAGTCACAAAAAGGATGGTGCAAATCTTGCCCAAGAGTATCATCAGGCCCCCAGAGAACCTTATTTTACTTTTATTTCTCTCAGATTAAAGGCATCATTCCAAGTCTTTTTGTCTAACACTTAATAAACCAAGGTTTTGTGTACCCTTAGATATCTTTCTTCATATCTTCATAGACATTTCAGTATAATTAAAATTAAGATACAGAAAGTTTTTTTTTTTTTTTCAAGGACACAGCATGAGTTATATCTGAAGCACATACATCATATAGTTCCATGGGCAAATTGCCTTAAAAATTATAAAGAGTCTTATTGGGCTTTTCACACTTTAATTTGTTAACTCAGTGTAATTTTTAATCCTGGACAGTCAGGGTTCGACATTTCACACTTTAGATTTATTTTCTCAGAAGCTACACAGCAAGATGCAAACCTCTGATCAGCACAAAAAATAAAAAGGCAAGATTCTTCACAAATGTGAGCCAGTAGAGATGATGGACAGATGAGACAAATATTAACCTTTATCTAAGTGATTGGAAAGCAAAATGTGGAGAAAAAAGGTAACTGAAAATGATCCTAAGCATACAACCTCATCTGTAAAGCTTGGTGGAGGTGGTGTCATGGCATGGGCATGTGTGGCTGTCTCTAGAACAGGTCCTCTTAATTTTAATGATGACTTAATGTATGACGGCAGTAGCAGAAAGAATTTGCAAGGGTACAAAATCATCTTGGCTGCCAATATTCAATAAAATGCCACAAAACTCATTAGAAAGTACTTCATATTGGACCAGGACAATGACCCAAAACACCCTGCCAGTTTATTCAATGACTTTATCAGGGCAAAGAAATGTAAAGTCTTAGATTGCCCAAATCAATCTCCAGATTTAAAACCGATTGAACATTAATTTCACCAGCTGAAGAAGATACTAAAGACAGAAATTTCCCAAAACAAGCAACAGTTGGAACTGGCTGCATTAAAGTCTGGGGAAAAGCATTTCAAAGCATAAGAGTCTGGTTCGGTCACTAAATATCAAATTTTAATCTTTTACATCTGCCTTCAACTCAACTGCTCCAATACTTATGCTCACATCAAATAGTGGTATGAACCATAAAAGTGCTGTCCATTTTATTTCTTAAAATATTTGGTTATTTGGTATGTGTTGAAAGACCTAATAATAAAATGTGACATTCTGTAGTTTTGTCGCATATTCATCTTTTAATCATGTTTCCAAATGTCTTGATTTCACACCAGAGAAAGCTATTTAGTCTTTACTGTTCCAATACTTATGGAGGGCACTGTATTACACATTCTCCTACAGTAGCTTCCACCAAACCCAGACTCACCCATCAAGAATGTCAAACAGAGAAGCATGATTCATCAATCCACAGAACATTTTTCCACTGCTCCAGAATACAGTAGTGGCGTGTTTTACATTATTTTATCTTATTCTTGATGATGTGAGGCTAACATGTAGCAGCTCGGTCATGAAAACCTATTCCATGAAGCTCTAGCTGCATAGTTTTGTGCTGATTTTAATGCCAGTGGAATATTGAAGCTATGGAAACAGCAGAGCATTAGCAATTTTAGCACTATGCACCTCAGCACTCGGTCAGGGTAAGCTGCTGCTGCTCCTAAAAGCTTTCACTTTACACCTGTAGTAATGGGACAGATCGAAACAACTGAATTAAATGATTAATAGTTTTTCAAACACTCTACTTATCAAATAATTAACATTGATAATAATAGGATTTTTTTTCTTCTTCTTTTTTTTTTTTGGTTGTTGTTGTTGTTGCATCAAATCAGTACATTAGAGTAACTTCTGAAGGATCATGTGACACTGAAGACTTGATTAATGACCGCTGAAAATTCTGTTTACCATCACAGGAATAACTGTCATTTTAAAATGTATATTAATATAGAGAAAAAATTATTTGATCAAATAAATACATGTAGCCATGGTAAGCATCATTCACAAAACATTAACAATAATAAGATTTATTTTGGATTACAGTGATCATAATTTTAGGGATCCTTTGTTTTCTTTGTGATTTGTTTTTTGTTAAGTTTCATTCTGAGATCACATGTATCAGATATTTCTTCATGAGATTTACTCCCTTAAAGCAGTGCCGGAAGAAATGTTGTGTGCTATAGTCATTATTTTACCCAGAGGGAACTTCTACAGCCATAAGACTTGAATAATTGTGGTCAGGTCACTCTTGTGCTGACAAAAGTGTTGCCAGCTTCACTCATGCCAGCCTCCAAGGCTCTGCTCCAGGACTGTCTCTGGCACTGTGACTGACGCAGTCAGGGAGACACTATGCCTCAGTTCACACAATTACACACACAACTTTTCACACTACGCCTCCACTCCAGATTTTCTGTGCATTTGCACCATTAGCTCGGTTAGTGTGAATTTCTCACCAAACATTATGTAGGTGATGGTTGTATAAAATCAACAGGACAGGTTTCCCCACAGGAGAGGACTGCAGGCAGGAAAGCAAGAACATTTAGGTTTAATTGATTCTCTCTATCCTTAAAGTTGATCAGTCACATCAAATTTAGGGTGAATGACAGAACTGCAAACAAACACACACACACACACACACTTTTCCTCTCTTTCGGTCTGTTGCATTTTTAGCAGCGTTCCTCTATGACTCACCCTTGAGTCTGCCAGCCGCCCAATCAGATCTCTCTCTGCCGTTCGAGGCACCCACCTGACAAGCAGCCAATTTTTTTTTAAAAGAACAGCTTGCTGTTGGGTGTATCCTGCCTGCTGCAGGCCACAGAAGCCAGACTCACAGCCTCCAGGGAATTATGGGAAGAATTCTTTCAGATGTCCGTGTGTATTGGTCTGTGCTTAATAATCATAAATGCTGATATTGAATGTTTTAGTATTTTTGCTTTAGTTGGTTTAATTACATCTGCCCATACATATTGATTAAAGAGATGAACAAGTGTGGGAAATGAATCATACACCAAAGCTCGCTTTTTGTGCACATGTGTGTGAGTGTGTTTGGTTTACCTGTGTAGTAGCTGTTGACGTGGTGCTGCTCCGGGACCCCCACATCTGCTGGAACTGCACTCTGATCTCAGCAAAGGTTTCTATAATCACAGCGATGAACACGTTCTGGCAACATGAGTAAAAAAAAAAAAAAAGAATTAATGAAGGGCCATAAATGATTCATTGCTTATGTTTGTTGTCTGACATATATTTATATATATATATATTTTATAATTTTATATTTTATAAACTGATGGATGTTTTTTAAAGGTTTCCTTTAGTAATCAAAAGATGCAGATTATCAATAGAGCTTAATTTGCATTGAACCACAAACTTTCCTTACCTGTGTAAATAAAAAAGGTCCACAGTACCTTTCAAACGTTTGGATTCAGTTTTTTTTTTTTTATTATTAATATTTTATTCAGCAAGGATAATTTATTAAATGTAAAAAATAAATTATTTTTTCAAATATGATTGTCTCTTTTTTATATAAAATAAATGGGGCATATTTCATAAACCTTTAAAAGCTTCAAATAAAAAAAAAATATCTGTATACTGTATAAGGTCCAATATATAATAACACAAAATATATTAGATACCTAGAATAACCCTCACTTTTCTATGTCTAAAATGAAGGAGGACCCATGTGCAGATTATGACTAAGTTTTTGAAGATCGCTGGTGTGAAAAGAAAAGGATTTTTTCACCTTGACCAGCCAGGCGAGGAAGAAGATGAGAGTGATGAAGTAGAAATATGAGCGCCAGCGTGGGAAGCTGTCGATGGCTCGATACATGATGAAGACCCATCCCTCCTGAGACGCAGCCTCATATACAGTGAATATACTGGTGCCTGAAAGAGGAGACAACAAGCAGGGTCATGACAGGGACATGAGAAGACAGAGGAGGGGGAGGAGCCCGTGTCTAAGATGTTCTTGTGCCCCCAGAGAGGTCCGGATGGGCACTGAGACATAAATATTCAGACATAAACACAGTCTTGGCATTAGTGAACCTTGTCAGATGCTTCCTATTACCCAGCTATGCATTTCTCTCTCCAAACAGCTGAATGAGATGGTTATTCTGACTTCTGAAGTGCTCTTTGGTGCTTGTTGTGCTGGAGAGTAACAGTATCTGTGTATCAAAGGAACTAGGCTAAATGAAGAACTACATTACACACTCAAGGAAAGATTGCTTTCATGGTTATGTTGTATTATGTCTTTTTAATCATACAAGTGTTAAATCATAAACTTATTCATAAAAAATTAGAGGAAAGAGGACAAATCCCCAAGAGACTTAAATTAATAATCTGCTGTTGTTTACAGTATTATTTAGTAATTATGTTATTTAGCCACCCTCACACAGTTCCAAACCATGTGTTATACAAAAGGAGATGTTTGGCTTTAAAAAAAAAAAGAAAAAAAGCATTTCATTGTCTTTTCCATACAATTAAAAATGAATATGGATGAATGTCATTGTGGCGCCATCACACAATAAATTACTTAAACCAAACTTCAATATACTTTTTTTATTTAATTTTTTTTTTATAAATGTACAAATAAAACTGAATTCAAAATACTTATAGATACAATAGTATATAAATAATACAAAAATTACACTGTTACTTAAAAAGCATATACATCATAAACAATTGACATCCAGACAGTGTGGTGCTTTCTACTTCCAAGTCCTCAATGATGTTATCTCTGCACTCACAGTGACCCATGATGCTGTGCTGTGATTTGGCTGCCAAAGCCCAGCAGGAATCATGCCACTAAATTCTGCTTCCTGCCATTTCCCACCAGGTCCAGAGGCAAAATGTGCCAAGGACACTGGCAGAGGTCTGTAAAGGTTAGCTTCACCAACCAGACATCATATACTTTACATGGACCTACAGTACAGTATATTAATGAAATACACTATTTCACTTGGCTTTCTCTCAAAACATATATATTGTTAAATCAATATGGAATTCACATTAGATAAAGTACATACTTCAGAACAAAATTTTACAGAGTCTTTACCTGGATGAATTAGAGGGAAATGCACTTGGCAGACTAAGGACTCCCATTAAAAATCACTTAAGAATAAGTCACTGTGGCCAGTGATGCCTAATAAAAATGGAAAAATAAACTCTAGAGCATACTAGGACCTACATTTCTAAGAAGAAAAAAACAATAGCTCAGCAATCCTTAAACACTAATATTCCAAAAGATTTGACTGAGTTCCTACAGCGTAGTTAATAGTTTTTAATTAATTTAATTCAAATAAAACCGACACAAATTAGACTTTTAATGTAATTAAACGAGATGCATTTAAATAATTAACTTGTTTAAATAAATAAATAAAAACATGGTCTTTAATTTTGTGGTGGAGTCAGTGAAAATGTTGTCAGTCCAACGGGAACAGCAGAAAAATAAAAATGCATTAACCCAAACATTGGACTTTTTCCCAATTGTACTTCATGTTTCTGCATCCCTGAATCTTGGAAGCCCAAAAAAGGCATTGTTGTTGAGGCTGCAAACCTTACTGTGAACGCGGATGAATGGATGACAGATCACTGATGCAGGAGTGGTTCTGGTTGACTTACACATGACTTATCTGTGTACTGAACTCTATAAAGAGGACGAAGAAGGGCCCTTTCGCAGATGTCAATATTCTGTAAGTCAATGGTTGAAAGCCTGTTCAAAACAATTTTTAGGATAAAGCCTCCCTTCATGGCTATTTGGAGATTAGTGGCACTGCTCTGTACCTTTCTAGTGGATTTATCTCAAATGGGAGCGATAAAAATGTGGCATGGTGGTTTGTATAGATCAAGGTGCTTAAATAAACTGGTCTATTTGTGAAGCTGCCTTCACGATGCTTGAAATATAAGCTTTGCTGAAAATAATACATTTCCTAAATGCAGCAACAGAGGGCATTTATCTGTGTATGTCTGCTTGCGCATTATGCATACATTAACTAAAAACGCTTCAGCCAACAATGCTACAATTAATCAAACTTAGTCAAAAAAGGACTTAATTGCTCTAAATCACTATGAATAATTACAAAGGGCAAAGATGCTTTAATTTTCCACAGACAACTAAAACTAAGACAAGCGACTTTAAATTTCCTAGTAAAAAGGCCAGGGATAATGATTTTGGTGTATGCCATGGGTGTCCGATATGGCTTTGAGGAAATAATTCAATAATAATCATAATTCATCATTTTTAGCAACAGCAGTGCAATCTTTTCAGTGTAAACTGGAGATAAAGAAAAACCAATAATTAAAACTCACAGAAACTAAACAAAATTACAAACATTTTTATCATGGCAGATGGACAAATGTGAAACATCACAATGACTCACCAAGCTCATTGAAGCCACTGTATCCGAGTTCCTGTCTGCTGAGTCCCAAGTCTTCCAGATCCACACACTTAAACCCTGCCGGACACTGATAACCCTCCCCATTTGGAGAGCAGTGTGTATCAGGAATCGCCAGGCTGTTCCATGTCACATTACTGGAAATAGACCAGAGTGTGTTTCCAAAGAATCATCATCAAATGTTAAATCTGATCAAATTAACCATTATTTTGTAAGAGGCCATCTGGTGTTTTCTCACAGACTAACAGTGTTATACTGCTCCTCTCTGGCAACATTTACACAATTAGCTTTTGGGACTGACAACCGTATTCACTAACAGGTGCGACTCAAATTTCCCTATACATGATACAGGAGTTTAAATAAGTAAATCAATATTTAAAGAAGTATAATAAATAAAACTATATTGTATATCATACATAATATTAATTACTTGCATTAATACTTTTAGCAATAAACCCAGTACACACGAAAATTAAGAAAGAAAAACATAAAATACCCGTTTTCCATCTTTTCCCAAAATAATGACATTTTTACTCTTCACACTAAGTCCCGTGCAAATCATGCTGGGAATCCAATTTCAGTAATGTCAACAGCTAAAACTGGTTTTGAGTTGAGATTTAATGCAGAACACAATTAAAAGGCAATGAAAAGAAATCAAGTTAAGTTTTAAGTCAAGTAACAATTTTGTTTAAATCAGTTTTTCTGTTTTTCTCATTGACACACACACTGTATTTGTGACTTGATTCTAATAAAACAGTTATTTGAGAAGACTTTCATTCAGGAATCATCTATTAAATTAAATTATATTCATTGGAACATTTTTTTTTTTACATGAAATACATTAAATACTATTTGCCAAAAGGTAAAAAAATAAATAAAATATATATATATATATATATATATATATATATATATATATATATATATATATATATATATATATATATATATATATATATATATATATATATATATTGTTTTAAAACAAGTCCCAATGTCTTAAGCAGTTTAAGCTCTCAATATATGTAATAAATGTTAAAGAGATAGTTCACCTTCAGTTACTGGTCCCCATTAACTTCCAATCCATAGTATGAAAAAAATATATATGTAAGTCAATGGGGACCAGGAACTGAAGGGGAACTATCCCTTTAATGTTTTAAGGGTGTTCAGATATTTAACAAGAAAAAAGTTTTTTTTAACTCAATCCTGTTCTCTTAAGAGTACTGTTTTACAGTGACAAATAACATTTGTATTGAAGCTTCATGGAATTGTTTTTTTGTTTGTTTGTTTTTTTTTTAAGAAAATTCCTACTATTTGCATGCTCTCAGGTGATTTTATATGTTGCTTAGGTTACAGACTGTATCTGTTCTATTTGGTAACTGAACTGTATGAACAAAACAGTATTTAGCATTCCAAAAAATAAATTACAACTTTTTTTTATATTGACATTAATAGAAATGGTATATCTGGAAAGATGGTAAACGTATATCTATTCTAATACACACAGACAGCTTTAGTTTGGGCCACAGGTGTTACTTTAGGAGCCACTTGATGTCTCTAATGAAAATTAATGGTTTCAAATTGGCTAGCCAGACATACTTTCAAATTGTTTATTAAAGACTCTGAAATGAGTAGGGAACATTGATTGCAGTATCACAAAGGCCAATCAGAGGCAAAGCGAATCAAAATAGCTCTAATTATACAGTGATAACTAATCCACCATAGAGATCATCCCTGTGAAAAACGATAACAAACTCAACTCAAAAGATACTAATAACACCATAAGTTATTAGTTTTATTTGAAAATGGACATGCCTTTTGACTAATATTTCTTCTTTTCTCTATGACTTAAATAAAAAATTACACTTAAATGACATAGAGATATTGTATCATATTGATCACCTGTCAGTAAAATACTATTTTCTATGTCTGTAATTGAGAGAAATATGTGGGACATTTTCTGAACAAGGTGATGATTGGCAAAGTCATGCGGTCTGTTTTCATCCATATTAAGGCACCTGAAAAATAAAACGCTATGACATCAAATCTAATGTATCCCTAACAGACACAAGTCTAGTAAACTCCCTTGCGAATTAATTCCATTGAATCCCAGTGTGATTCAAATCCCTGCTACTCTGCACCTAGGACACGTACTGTAATTCTGCAAGATAAACAACAAGTTTTTCTGAAATACACTTCCACTTGCATGATGCAGGAAAATCCTGCCCGTATACATATATTATATGGCAGGCAATATTCTTTTGCCTGTGCAAATACCCTTTTGAATGATAATATGTTGAATGTCAAGGTCTGGGTGAGATATCTTGACTTTCAATATAGGAGCTCTTTTCTCTCATGCACATAGGTGGAGGCCAGGCTGCTGAAAAGAGGCGAGCATGTGCACAACACCCAGGCAACACAGGAAACGTTAATTATAATGATTAGTGCTCAGCACACTCCTCTGTTGCTGATGGTTTAGACTCTTTGTTTTATAGCCGGCTCTGACATGCCACTCATTTGCAACGGAATATTAAATAGGCCTGGGTTTTAAAAGAGAACCACCTCCACAACTCTATGCACACACTGCATTAAGATGGCGCTCAACCCTGCTTTCGTCACACCCTTAAGTTGCGATGCGTGCAAGTGTTCCAGCAAGATTTACTGTTCATTTTTAGCCATGAATTTCTGTTGGCTTATCAAACGCCTCCATGTGAAATTAAAAATTCAGACAAACATATCATATAATGTGGCTGTTCTTACTGTTTAGTATTTATGAAGCCGTGACTTCACATGATGAAAATGATGATCTGTTATTAATACCATTTACAGCTGCTGATGGGATTTATATTCCAAAGAACAGATGTGTGTGGGAGGTGTACAGCAACAGACGCATACTACTTATCTTGTGTTGATGCGAGGAAAAACTGCAGCATAATGTTAAATCACCTGATTCATCCCAGGGATAATAAACCACAAGAAGTGGGATAAAGCTCACCACAAAAAGAGAAGTTCTTAACTTCTTGGGCTATTAAGTTAAATCCAAGACTGCTGATTTTATTGGATCTAAAATTCTACCATGGGAAGTTTTTATCTCACAATTCTGACATTTTTTTTTTCTCACAATTCTCAGAACTGAGAGATATAAACACAGCAAAAATAAATGTGATATTAATAAATAAACTAAAATTAAATAAAAAGTTGAAATTACCTTTTTTATTTTTTATATTGTGGAGAAAACAAAAAAAAAGAACTGCGAGATGTAAACTCATAATTCTGAGGAAAAAAAAGTCAGAACTGTGAGATATAAATGCAGAATTGTGAGATGTTATCTCAAGGAATTTATATTTAATTTACTGTATATATATAAGAATTCTGAGAAAAAGTGTCAGAATTATGAGATATCAAGTCATCAAGTTACCTTTTTATTTTTTTTATTCTGTGGTAACAACAGGCTCCATAGTTTAAAAAGAATAGTGATGAAACTTTCTTACCCTTTCTGTGTATCATTAGTGACGCAGTGATGATTGAAGGTTCCAAACATCTGAACCCCCAGGATTCCATACAGGAGCAGAAAGAATAACAAAAAAATGGACACACTCCAGATCTGCTCCCCTGATCGCCTGAAAGGAAGTGAATTTTATGTGGCTGATGTGAAAACAAGCTGACATTTGTCAAATTATTTTTTCTTTTTTGCTCATGGGGCTCTTACTTGAGAATGTTGGTTATGCGGGTACGCGGCAGTTCAAATCGGAAGTAGATTCGGAAGGCTCGGATCATAATGAGGGCCCTCGGTATGCGTAACATTCCCCAGGGTGACATTTGGTCCACAATCTCTGCTATTTCAAACACCTTGAGACCATTCAGATGAACAAGTGGGTGAGCGGCGTTACATATGGAGCTCAGTTCTTTTTAATTTGAAAGGAACATTTTATTTGTAAAATAATCTCCTTACCTGAAGCACAAGTGAGACCCAGAGGAAGACCACCATAAAGCCATCAAACATGCACCAGCGGTCTTTAACATAGGAGTTCTCTCCCTGGAAACAGAGGCAGGTGATAAGACACAGGCTGTAAAGGAAAGTCCACTGGTGAGTGGCAGCTGGTCCGCCAGTTTAATGAATAATTGTGGCAGCTGTTAGCAACAGAGCAGACAAAATTCAGCAAACAGAAGGGTGAGCAGTATTTATCCTGCCACGCATCACCTAACAAGTGTGTGCCCTAAACACCTAAAAGAAGTGGTACAAAAAATATTTTAGAGCTATCAAACTATGTCTCTAGTGGAAAAGCACACAAAGAGTTGAGTGAATAATAAAGACAAATAATATTATTATTGAGTAATAATAATAAAGACAAACCAATAACAGGAGCTAGGAGTACTTTATATTCAGGTAGTGGATGCATAACATGCCTATATATTTTCATTAATGTTACTGGTCTCTTTTAAGCATTTCTTTAAAGCTTTCAAAAGTTAATTTAAAATAGTTCTATTGTAAATTCATGGTTTGATAAATAAAATAAGACATTTATAATGTGACTAACTCATTTCAAATTTCTAATGTGACTAATTGATTTTTATTTCAAATGTATGTCTCATGGTTTCCACAAAACAAAACAAAACAAAACATGAGCATCACAACTGTTTTCAATCAGCATATTAGACTGATTAATGAAGGACCATGTGAAAAAGTATTTTAAAATAGGGGGGAAATAGCAATATTCCTGTTTTTACCAGGGTTGTTTTAACACACAAATATTCCATATATTCTCTTAATACATATAAGGTCATTACAGATTTGATTTAAATAAATAGCTGCATGTCACACAGCAAGTGACATCACAGGGTTGGTCAAGTCAACTAGCTATTCACACATACAGCTGGTGCACAGGTAATGACATCAGAGGTGTGACATGCTCAGGTTTGTTTGCTTGAGTGCAGATTGTATTCACAAACTGGTGGCTTTTCTTTGATAGAGATACTTCGGTCGCTGAAGCACTTGTTCTCCCAAGACATCTGCCCAGAAATCTCCTGGTATTTGATATGGTGCTCAGATCTTACATTACCCACAAACATGATTTATTAAATGGATAGCTTATAAACTATTAGACCTCACAATAGCCACAAACATGATTTAATAAAATGGATAGCTTAAAACTATGTGAAGGTCTGACTCACTTTATTAAAACGCAACTGGCATTGATGTAATATTTCAAATATTGTTTATACTGATGAATGAGTTTTTAAAATGAAATAGATGGCATAATTCACAATAGATAATGAATTATTTGCATCGATTCAATCCTTAGACTACTGCATTAGCAACTAATGCTGTCTCAGAGTCCAGAATATACCTAATAGCAAAAATGTACCAGCTAACATTTACAGAGAAAACAAGAAGTCACTGAATTTAACAGATCATAACCTGCACTCAATATAACTTTTTTTCTGTAATGCAGTAATATAATGCATTACTAATAATATTTGAGTAATATTCTTACGCGTTACAATCTCAGTAACTCAAGTTACAACAACATATTATAACTCAAATTTAAGTGGTGAATTTACCAACACTGCAAACAGCACCAGATAATAAATACTGAGGGGAAAATAGTTTGTGTTTCCTGTTGCTGTAATTCAATGGTTGAGATGACTGCAGAGACTACATTTGTGAGACGAACATACTCCCGTTCATCAAAAGAAAAGGACAAAATGCATAGTGAGGTGCAATCGATGTGCAACAGCGAACTCAACAGGGAGAAATAGCATGAGTAACTGAAGAAACACCTGGACTGGTGCCACTAACAGTAAGCTAACGGAGAGAGCTGTGGGTCATCAGAAAAGAGAAAGAATGCAGCGGATGAGCATGGACAAAGCAACAGGAGTTAAGTTAAGCTACACATAACTGTTTTTATTATATTATAGTATATATCATAAAAGAAATGGATACCCAAAATATATTTGACTTCAATAATTAACAGATAAAAAAAAAAAAAAAACGTGACATGCAGCTGAGTTTGGTTAATTTTTGTGTGGCACAGTGGGCTACAAACGATTTCACTGAAAGGAATAGAATAGAAGGAGGAATCCCCCATAGAAACCCATTATAAGGTAACAGCTTAATGTGGTTTAACGTAGCCTACCTTAACAGCAACCTTGCTTGCTTCATAGGCTATTCAGTTCAGTGTAGCAACACTGAAGCCAGGAGTTAGTAATTTATCTTCCAGTTTAATTTCTTAACATCAATTTATTTTTAGGCAGGGCAGAGTCACATTTAAAGTAGGCCTATGACACTTTCAACATTAAAGCAATGCATGATGGCTTTTGAGTGAATTTACCGCAGATATATTAAAATGACAGAAACATGGTTTTCCCCGGTCATTGTTAAGGTAGGCTACGTTAAACCACGTTAAAGCTATAACAGACTATGGGGGAGAATTAAACCTGTTAAGCTGTTTCCTTATAATGGATTTCTATGGGGGAGAGAATGCATAATGTGATATTATTTAATTTAATTCTTATTCAAATACTCTATCTACAATCTCAGTTAAGGCACCAAACCTCAAACAAAATAAGGCCAAAACGAAGTTCGTTTTGAGTTTGTTTCAGCAGTTCGAAACAGCTGACCAAAGCAAACTTTCTGGGGGAGTTTGTTTGGCTCCTAAACACCTTTGAGTTTCTATTGGTCCGTGGCGATTATGCAATCGGTGGGTGTGTTCTGAAACTCCACCTTCTTTGATGATGATATTTTTTTACCCGGTTCGTTTCTCATTCAATGGAGGTCAAGCAAAAGATAACAATGTCTCTGGCCTAGTCACTAGCAAAATCAATACACTGGAGTGTCAAATAGCTGAGCTGGCACAAATATAATCACACATGTATGATCGCTCGTGGAGAGACTTTAAAGATTCAGAGAAAGCATTTAATTCCTAGAAAGAAATTGCAATGAAGCTTGGTGTGAATGACCAGGAGTTACGCAAAAAGCGACGCAGAGAAACATCCAAGAAAAGTTTTCTAAAGCCATGAAAAGAATGAAAGGAAAGAGTAAAGATATAAGGTAGCAAGTACCAAATACATGTGTTTCAAATAAATGCTACACCCCACTACTGCTGCTGTTGTTCTTCCAATAAGCAAATTTAAAGGGTATTGCCAAACGAACATACAATAATATATAAAAAATGTGTTACAATTTTAGTTTAATATAATAAACACAAATAAAATAAAGACACAAACTGACTCCTTTTTTCCACATCATGCTAAAGTTTTACAGACGATGAGACATTCACACTTCCCATAAAGGACTGATTATGGTTCTTATGTATTGCAAACATGATACTTGACTCTGAACTGCGTCTAACCATTATTCTTTTGTTTATAATATTCTGGCCATTGGTGCCCATCTCACACCTAGACTCCATACACTTCATCATTGTTGTGTTTAGGGGATATGCGCGAGAGTTGCGGGTCATGTTTACATTAATCTACACCCCGCCTCCAGCAGCGCGGGGGTGTCAGAATGTTCGGAAACAGTATATAGTTGCTCAGCCTTTTCAAACTTCTTTTGCCCCCAAACGAAGAATGAAAATGAACTACGTTTGAAGTATACCGGGGCCTTAAAGAGTGTCAGTTGTCCACTTGAGAGATAGGTAGGTGGGGGTAATACACTTATAAGTCTGCAATCCGCCATAAAGCAAGAAGAAGAATGCCTCAAGCACCTGCTGTTGAGAACGGCATAGAGATGCACTCAGGAGAGTTTCTAACAGTTCAGACAGTGCGTGAACCAGAGGTAAATATATATATATATTGTCACGGGAGGAGCACAAGACAGACACAGTGGGCGTGGCATCAGGCCTCGGAGAGGCTTTTATTAACAGAAATCATAAAATAACACAGGGAATAAAAGTGGCCAAAGGGGGAAAGTGTCCAAAATAACAGGGAATCTGGTGTCCTCGTCGTGCTGCGGGGTTTGTGTAGGTCGGGCAGTGTTCATCGAGGAAGGGTCCAGGCAAGGGGCGGAGTCCGGCGGCCGCACGCGCTCCCCTCCTCGGTCCGGGGCGCGAGGGGCGGCGGCTTCTCCTAGCGGCCGCGTCTCTCTCGTTGGCCGCGGCGCTGGTAGGGGATGGACGGCCCGGCATCCTGGCCCGTCGGCCGTGTATACGGGTGCGGTTCCCATGCGGATCGCGGGTCCAGCAGCTCACGTCTTGGTGGCGCGGGAGTCCCTCAACGCACCCTTCCTGGACCCACGAGGACACCAGTGTGCATGCACGGGGAAGAGACCGGTCTCCCGAGGAGAGGCGCGTTGGGCTTTTAAACAGCGGCGGGGATGAGGCTCCATTCACATCAGGTGTGCCCCATCACACGTCGCCAGCCCTGACTCGTCCAGCACCCCTCCTCTCACACACCCACTCCAGTCGGGAGCCTGGTGAAGGGCGGCGATTTAGGACGGGGTGCCGGTGACAATCAGGGAGGAGGCAGCTGACTCGTCACAATATATATATATTACAAGACTGATAGACTGCAACGGTTTGAGTTACAAATCTTGGTTGGTGTTCTACTGAAGGAACACCTACATCTTGAATGCCCAGAGGGGAAGCAGATAAACATCAAATTTCATTTTTGGGTGAAATATCCCTTTAAGCATTTTAAAATGTCCCACACACACACACATACAGCATTGCAAGCGTTGCAGCGCAGCGTGTTCATTATCAGACTAAAATATAGTCAACCAAACATATAGTTCATTTAAATAGTCCGTTATACAATCCCTGGTGTTCAGCCTGAGCTCGGGCCAAAAGCATATTTGCTCATGTGAAGAGGATGATTTTTTATTTTTTAACCTAAACTACGACGTAACATAAAATTTATGTAGACCTACATACCTGTATCTAAATATGATTTTATACATTTAGTAGACCTACCACATTACTCTCCATCGGATGTATAACAAGCAGCAATAAACTACACTTTGACATTTAAGAATGCCTAGTCATACTTTGGATATTTTGGTGAAAGTAACTCAAAAGTAACTAAAAGAAATGTAGCGCATTACAATTCAGAGACACTAATACTGTAATGTAACCAATTACTTTCAAAAGACAGTAACTAGTAATATATAACGTATTACATTTTGGATGTAACTTGCCCAACACTGAAACAAATATACTGGCCTAATTAACTCAGTGGAGGTCACTGTCACAAGTATAATAATGCCGTGAGTTACTCTATTTTAATAAAATTATAATGAATGTACTAACTTCGCATACAGTATAATTACTGCAAGGTTAATCACCCTGTCCTCACACAATCTCAGGTCTAAAAGAACAAATTAATTACATAAACCTTACTGCTTTCCATGCCAGAAGAACGATAAAGACATTTCCAGACATCTCTGTGCAGGTTCTGGAAGCAAATGATTCACTTTCTCAATGTCTCCCTTGTGGTTGTTATCCATGATTCACCAATTAAACGCTCCATACACTATTTAGCCACCTGCCTATTTTAGTCACTTCTGAAGGACAGTCTTCTTTCCCTCATCCAATTTCTGTTATAAATCATGACAATGCTGATTTAGTGTATTACCTTGATGATGCCTCTGATATGCATTTTGGCGATCATCTCTGCAGTGTAGAGGAACATCAACAGCGTGTCCAGGGCGAAGGTGACATACTGCAAAGGCGGGTAGTGCTCAAAGGTCATAGGTGTATTCATACACACCGAAATTACACTAATTATGGCACAGGCCCGCAGGAGAGAATGCACCCACTAAGGACAAAGAACAATCCGTTTTAGAGTGTGGAACATCCTCATAGTTTCAGTTTTGTACCTTTTCCTAACACAGTGGATACACTCTCAAAGAAAAAGGTCCAAAAACAATCACTGGGATGGTACACTTGCAAAAGGTACACTTCTGTACCTTATTTACCCCAAAGGGTGCATATTAATATACTAAAGATACATATTAATGTACATATTTATACCTAAATGGTACATATTACTACATTTTAAAAGGGTACTGCCCCAGGTGACAGCTTATGTTGACAGAGAGCATAGTGTCTATTGGGATTTGTGTGCTATATATACACATTTTCTTATACCAAACACATATTCACTGAAAGTTTGGTATCTGCTGTACAGTACCCGGTGTTGGATGAACAGCAAGTTAAATTTCAATTTGTTCCTCACAAAAAGCTCTTCTATGGTCTTAACACAAAAGATGGACAACATGAAGCTTGAAAGTCCCGAGTCATTGTATACTTTTGTTATAAGAAAACGAGTGAACATTATTCAAAACTCCATTTGTTAAATGCAAAAACAAAATCATATAGGTTTGAATTGACAAGAGTTATAAGTAAATAATTTAACGTTTTGGAGTGAACTACTCATTTAACAATAGTTATATAGAATATTATATTGGACCAATGATATTTTAATGTGGGTGGGCCAAAACCAAGCCACTGTCAAAATGTGGATATACATTTATACTTATATACTTATAGATAGTGGACACTGCAGTTTTTTACTTGAATGTCTGATGCTTCTGGAGTCTATGCTTTCAGTTATTTTAGCTGTACAAAACAGACAGTTATGCTGATTGATATTGCAAAGTATCATTTGTAATCTTATTATTTTAATGCATTATCATAATCATAAACTCAATGGCTTGTAGACTATTTTACTGTTTACTGCACTTTCTTATACATCTAGTTATTTACTTATACCCAATAATGAAGTCTCACACATTTAGAGGAAATTGCTTCCCCGCTAAAGAAATAAGGGTGACATATGATCTGGACAAAATAACAATAGTAATAATGTAAATGTGCCTTATTGTATGAAATTGTACCTAGCTAGGAAAGATTTAAGCTTGTCAAGTATCTTTTATGTGCGTATGTGTGGATCACAAGTTTATGTGAAGAATAGCCACATGGTAAAGTTTCAGAGATTTGTTCACATACTGGTTTGTTGATCCAAAGAATGTCAGCACTGTCTGTCAGTGTTTCATCTGGCCCAAAATCGGTCATGGGCTGGGCCTCGACCCGCGAGCTCTGCTTCCTCTTCAGCATGCTTGGGCTCGCTGTGCTATAGAGAGAGTGGATCTGGAAGACAAAAGCACATCGACCACAAATGCTCAATTAAACCACACATCAGCCAAAGCTCAAATCTGTTTGTAGCCATGAGATTTATTTTTTATTAGATGCTAATTCTATATGTGCTGTAAGCATTTATATTACAAAATTTAATTTTGCAAAATAAGAAGAAGTTACAAAAGGCTACATGATAATTACTATAATTATGAGGTCTGAAAAAAACAACTCAGAGGAAGTGTCATATCAAAAGTCCTAAGCAAAGAAACATCTAGTAACTAAAACATGCAAACAGATTTGAGCTATGTATTCATTGTGGCTATACAGTACGACATGAGGACACAGCTCTGTATGGTACCGGACATTATGTATCGCACAGCCACCATTAAACAAAATCAAGCAAATGACGTACATATAACACAAACTGTTGACTTGACATAGAAATACCAACTTACCTTCTACAAAGATCACAATGGATCTTCAGCGTAACACAAACGGCAGGCGATCGATAATGAGACTGCATAACATTGGCACTAGAGTCATTCTTACCGAGGACAATAATAAAACATGGATATCACACACTCACTGAAACAAAGCGCACATACCAACGGGAAAAGTAAAGCTGAAATTGCTCCAGCACTGCACATAACATGCGTTCAGGCATACCCTGTAAATAACACACAACAGTTAGTCAACATGGCATATGGTGTACCAAACGGGTACAATTATATAGACAAATAATGTCCACCACATCAGACAAGGCTTATATGCAACACTGAGTGGCGGAGTCATGGACGGATGGGACTGTGGGACCAGGTTACTCACGGTCAGGCTCCTCATTGGTGCATTCATCCCCGGCATAGAGAGGAGTTGAATTCAACAAGAAAGACAGCTGATTGGATGAGTTGAGGTCTAACCTGCAAGAACATCATTAGCCTTTAATTCTTTTTTATTAAAGAGTCGCGTCAATGAATGCTGCATCGCACAACAGCTGAAAACTTGACCTTTACATGTGATATCAACACAAAAGTAACAAAACCACTCCAGCTATTTGTCATGTCCAGTAAGGTCAGGCAGGCCTTCGTGTGTCAAAAATTGTATAACATTACAAAGAGCCTTTCCGAAGTTGATAAACATTTCAAAATCAGATGTAACATACATCAAGGTCATTCAAAGGTCAGTTTGGAACAATGCCAGATTCACATTTAAAGTCTGTGTTATCTGCCAGTAAAAAAAAAATTGATAAAACTTGAAGCCTAAAAATGGAAACTTGAATCTTAAAAGTTTTTACATTTATGCCAAGAACATAGTGGTCTCCTAAGAACAGCTTTTATGCAACCACAGGCAATTCAAAAAAGCAATTGCTACAGTTAGCATAATAGATAGAGGCTCAAAGACAACTGAAAACAAAATTGCAGGGTGTAAGTGCAGTAATGTAAGAGTAAGTTGCAGAAGACTACAATTAGTTTCACTTTTGCACAAAGGACTATTTGCCTAAAGGCAGGATGCAATCTCTAAACACTTTAATGTTGTCTGCCTGGTGTCGTGAGTTGTAAGGCTCATTTGTTACATATGTGGTTTTTGTTTTAGATTAGATTGGATAGGCTACGAGAAGGACAATTATTCCCCCAAATACTTTTTTGTTGCTAAAATTTGCAACAGAATATAAAGCAGTATACAGAACAACTAATTAGGTTGGATATCCAATCCCAACTTCATATTTTCATTTGATCCAAATCATAAGAACTAAAGAAAATAATAGAAATAGGAATTCAGTGAACTGCAAATGAATTAGAGGTCCCGTTCTTCATGATCCCATGTTTTAAACTTTAGTTAGTGTGTAATGTTGTTGTTAGAGTATAAATAATATCTGTACAATTCTTAAGCTCAAAGTTAAATGCCAAGCGAGATATTTAATTTAACAGAAATCGCCTACAACGAACGACCCGTTTGGACTACATCCCTGAGGACAGCTTGCTGAGGACAACTTCCTCAATCTCAATCAGTTTAATGCCGGATTCGCACAAAGATTATTCTTGAAAGATGGAGCAGTTTCCTCTTTGTCTGGAAAAGGCGTTGTTTATGGGCCACAACTGGTAAGTGTATTTTATAATTTAAGTTGGTGCGTTTAACAGTTTTTGTAACTTATTACACAAAGGGCAACGCTGTTTAACTTTATTAACTAGATGGTAGGGCTGTGCAAAAAACCGAATGCGATTTTCATGCGCATCTCGTCAGTAAAAACACTCCTGTGATCATAAGTACATCTCCAGCACGTGCGTTCAGTTCAGGATTGCCAGGTTTTCAAAATAAATCCTGCCCACTTGCTTCTCAAAACTAGCCCAATCGCGTTTCCAGGAGGGCCGCGTGAGCTCAGCTTGTGTCGAATCACATCACAGGAACTGCTAGCCCAATCAGAACTCGGTACGTATTTCTGAAGGAGGGACTTCATAGAACAAGGAAGTCATCAGCCCGTTTTTATGACAGTGAAAACAGCGGTATACAGATAGGTGAATTGTGTGAAAAATACTGTGTTTTTTTACATGCAAAACATGAACACATGTTATATTGCACACTGTAAACACAATCATAGCTTAAAAAAAAGCACGAAAACGGGACCTTTAATACTAACAAATTTCTCTGTGTATGAGCAAATAAAAATGTGTACAGCACCAATAACCGGAATAATATTTTTTTTGCTCATGTTTTATTTTGAACAAACCCATTACCATGGTCAGAAATTAACCAGGGCTGAGGGCAAAATTATGACACAGATATTTTAAATGTGTTGTAAATGTGCCCCATATTTATTCATATTACTTTTTTTTTGTAGATATACACTTAGTCATACCAGCCAGCCATCCATCTAAAGTGTTTCTCTGTCTACCTTGAGACCTTACATAGGACATAGAGTCTACACATAGACCCTAAATATCTCACTCAACAAGCTGTCACATATATGTATGTGCTACAGAGGTGATTTCACTGAATTTGACAGAAATAAGATTTTTTTTCCCATGGAGAGAAAGAAAAATCCTAAAAGAAAATCAATCTCTGTGCGCAAATATTGTTTATACCACTGGTTGCTGCATAATTCCTGGTTAGGAGTCCCTAGAATTAAATCAATAATGTATTTATCTTTCTCTATCTGTCTCTTTTCATGTTCAGCCTCTAAGTTCTGTGTTTTTACCAACACAACCACCTAGCCATGTTCAGATCCACATCAGCAATCTAAGGTTAATCCGAATAACCCCATATAATTATGCAAATAAAAACCCTGCTTCTGTTTGACTTAGGTATTCAATACAAGACCTCCATTTTTACAGACCACTGCCAAAAGCCACTTGTCTTCAAAGATGTATCACAATTAAAACAAAACTAACTCGAAATCATGTCAGCATACTTGTGGCTACTTGGCACACCGGAACGCAGTGACATCATCAGCCATGATACATGAGCATCATGCAGGGAGATTCCTCCTGCTGCTGCAGGGTTACCATGGCAACAGATGAGAACAGAGCTACTGCCGCTATAGCTCTGGCTAAATAACCTCTTTTCAAGAAAACACAAATAACACCAAAAATAAAGCCAAATCGATTATGACATTGTGTGAATTACTGTCTAAATTTGTCACAAGCTTATCCGAAACGGTTTTCAATCTATGACCGCGCTGAATTATTGAATAAAGGCCTTTCGACTGCGTAGTCGGTTGTATACACTTCCTGGTAAACGTGCAAACAAGCCACATAAAAGAAAAGACATATCTTACCTAAAACTCTAGTCGAATACACATGTCGAAACGACAGAAAAACGCACTGTGACTTACTGGTTGTTGAAGTATCGCCGTTAACGCGGTGTATAATCCATGACTCGCACTGAGCTCGAGCTTCAGGCACAGCAGCCGCGCGACAGATGCGCACAGGACGCGCGTGACCCGCTCCAGCACAGCGCGAGGGATGAGATCTCGCAGGCCTTCACGTGTGTAATATCAGTATTAACATAAACAAGTTTGCTATTATTTTAATGGATGTTAAAAGCTGATAAACTGTCATTGAATTGAAACACTTTGAAATCTGAAATTTAATTTTAAGCGAACGTTAAATGTTCTTCAATAAACAGCAGCTCTGAATACTAATATTGATTCACTTATATCATCTTATCCTGAAATTGCCATTGGAAATAATATATAACAGCTAATGATAATATTCCGTTAGAACGGGACTTTTAATAGCACTGTATTTTATTACTCTTTCGTTGCTTTGACTCTACTAATTTTCAAGTCGCCTTGGATAAAAGCATGTTAAATGAATAAATGTAAATGTAACGTAAATGTAAATAATATAGACATGACCGGGACTAGTTACAAGAGGGGTTAGTCACAAAAGCTATTTGTAATGTATTTGAGTGAAAAGTCTGCCGTGATTACTCAATGTTGTTGTTGTTGTTGTTGTTGTTGTTTTTCAGATTAAACACCTAACAAATCCAATAATGATATAACACTAAAACAACAATTAATATAAATTCTCGTTTCTCATCATCTGAAATGACAGAAATCAAGGGTTGAAGGGTTAAAGGGTAGTTGCCTGGAGGTTGTTTTTTAATAAATGTCAGAGGCAAATTGTGACATTTTTATCTGGGGCAAGTTGTCACGTGTCTTAAATGTTAGACTTTTATTGTTAAAATATATTTTTTAATGAGTTAATGATAATTTGGTTGTCAAAAAATAAGTATTTGATATTAGGTAGTAAATGTAGATTACGGTTATTACGGATTACGGTGGATTACACAGTCTCACCATCACCACAGAACCGTTTAAAGTTGTTTTTGACCTACCAACATTGGATCAAAGTTTGTGTTCAAGCCCTGATTACTCGCTTCCTCTTGAGTTTAGCCTACATTCCATACGTTAGGGTCAGCATACACCCATTAATGTATGGATTCCAAGGGACAGTGCTTGAATAGCTATGTGAAAACACATACCTCTTTGTAGTTTTCTACTTTTGGAGTAACGTTCAGGAAATTAGCTTGTAAAATGTGAATATTTTCCTTTAATTATTGAAATGTGTGTGTGTACAAACCGAGAACAAGCAGAGGCTCGATAACTTTTTTATGTATTAACAACCAAAAGAGAAAAGAATAAATATAAAAAAAATAATAATAAAGAGGGACTAGGGTTTTTCTTGTAGATCATAAGCCATAATAATAGAAAGCAGAAATATTGCATTTTTCTTTTTCATCCTTTTAAAGGGCTTTTGAATACAAAACAAACTCGCTATGAAATGCATCAAAGGCTGATTTTACTTTCAGGAACCTAGATTTGTGCATATAAAAGTGTCCCAGCGTAATGATGCTCATCTTTATCATTGTTTATTACAGGTCCATAGATAATGTTTTTAAGGGTGAAGCTCAGGAAGTGCTCATGTACCTTTACAATCTTTTTCTCAATTGAAATTAACCTGGGTCCTTATTTTTGCTCTGAGGTTAAGTTGTTATAAAAATGGATAAACTAATTTAACCTAATCAAAAGTTCATAATCATCATAACCTGCTGTTATTTGATCCGTCAGATTATGCTTAATATGTGTACTGTATTTATGAATTTGTTTATTTGTCAGGAAAAGTCAGCTATAACTATTTTATTTCATATTTCATTTTTATTTCAAATAATTATTTATTAATGGAAAGTGCAGCCATGGAACTACATGAATCATATAAATCTGGAAATATAGTTAAATTTCATTCCATTCAATTAAATGTAAGTTTATTTGTATAGTGCTTTTTACAATACAAAATCACTGCAAAGAAACTTTACAGAAAATTTAGTTTCTACAATATTTAGTAGTAGCTCATCAGTGTTGACTGTCAATTTATGTGCATATGGCAGAAATTTACGTAAATATTCATTAAAGACATAGTCAAACAGACGATGAACGCTATTAACGGCAATTATTATATGATGCAATCAAACTTGTAGCTAAATTTGTTAGTTCTGTATTTTGTTTCAGGGTTGGCATCATCTGAGGTTCGCTGAGGGGGTGACATCATCTCTTCTCAGGTGTTCTGGATCCAGACTGGAGCTTGTGTAAATCCTAGTTACATCCCATGGCAAAACAGATAAATATATAGAGACATAATTAGCATAGCTGCTGTTTAAACCAAGTAAAAATAAATAGTTTAACCCAAGCTAAAGAATAATAATGTGCATTTGATCAGATGTAACTGAAGTCCAAATTTATGAGATGCATTATTTGAATGCTTGGCCAGAGAGATGTGTCTTTAATTTAGATTTAAACAGAGGGAGAGTGTCTGAACACACATAATATAACATAATATAGTGTGATATTTAAGGGGTCATATGACTTTGCTGAAAAATAAACTTTATTTCGTTGTATATGTAAGTAATGTATGTAATGCAATGAACAATGGGTTTATGAACACATAAAAAACACCTTATTTTCCACATACTCTACATTATTGTTACTTCTCTATGCCCCGCCTTTCTGAAACGAATAGATTTTATACAAAGCTCATTGTTTTGAAAAGTGAGGTGTACACTGATTAGCTATCTATCCAATGCATTGTGATTGGCCGAATACCTCAAGCGTGTGATGGAAATGTTATGCCCCTTACCATACTGTGATGCCGTGTCCCGTTGCGATGAGATAAAACCAATACAACCCATTACAAACGAGGCATTTGTAACATTCAGTGGGGACATAATTTATTATAATGACATATACTGTCTTTTTACACATTGCATCGTGCTACTTAACCCTACTTAAGCTTCATCGGAATGGTCCGAAACTTGGTGACTTTATTGGTACTTGGTATATGAACACCGAAAAAAATTGGGGACAGGATTTGAAAAGTCTAAGTGGTCATAAAAAAATAGTCACACTCAGGGTCTTCGGGTCAAAAATGACCCCCCATAGTAAATGAATGGGAAATTTGCAAAAATATGAAAATACTGAGTTTTTTTGTGTGTACAATCTACAAATCAGCCACGATGCAGAAAAAAAGCACACAACAGTGAAGGGGTTAATCTCTAAAACATCAAGAGTGCAAAACAGACAAAAAAAATTCACACACACTTATACACACAAAAACACACGCACAAATGAAAGTGTATCAGTGCAAAAGCTAATTTTGGGAAATGTGTGAAATAAAAGAAATTATTCATCAATGTAAGAAATAAAGTGCACAGCAATGAAAGCATGAGGCTGTAAGCCATCAAGGTTGCAAAATAGACACACTCACTCACACACACACACACACACATAGGGAAATATGAGACTGGTGAAACTATAACAGAGAAATGTGAGAATATGTGAAATAAAATCAATGAATCAAATAAAGGGGAGACATTGGATCCAAAATGCAAAAGTCACACACCATGTCTCTTTCTTGAATACACACACACACACACACACACACACACACAAGCAGGCGCGTACGCACGGACGCATACGCGCACAAACAGAGTAAGGTCAAAGGATGGAATTCTTCCCTAGTAACCTCCAGGTCTATTCGAGCGACCCAGGCCCAGTGTGACACTTTTTTTATTTTTCTATTTTCCATTTACATGTACTGTTTGAAAATTATTAAACGTTTGCTGTTATTTTTTTTTGTTCATAATTGCTGTTGGCAATTTTGAAGAGTTACTGTTCATTGAATTGCAAAAAATAATTTTAATGGAAATGTTTATAATAAAAGGTTAATAAAAATATGTTATGATTGAAATAATGTAATTTTGTTTTATTAAGTTAGAATTAAAACAATGGGTAACAAAATGCTTTAAAAAAATGCGTGCTCTTTCTAGTGCAATGTTCAGGTTTGACTGTATTATAAAGTAAAACTGGCACTTAAAATTACCATTTAAACCAACCAAAAAAAAAAAAAAAAAAACTTGACAAAAATAGTCTTTGAGAATCTGTGATTATATATTAAAATCCACAACCTGAAATAAATAGGCAAATATGTGCAAAAATCACTAGAATTCACAAGCCTTTCTACAGAGAGCTGTACATTCTCTATAGTGGTAAAAATGTGCTATTGCATGATAAAAATGCTTAATTTGTCCACCGGATGGCACCAATCTAATTAAAAAAATTGTTTACTATAGGCCTTGGCTGTACTTTAAAATAAAATACAGCATTGATAAAAGAAATTGTAAAAATTATATATATATATATATATATATATATATATATATATATATATATACATATATATACATTTTCTATTATATTCAATGTGAAAAAATTGATCATAATTATTGCATGAAAATTCATTATTATCATAAAATTCTCTCAAAACACCAAAAAAGAAAGAAAAAATATTATTGAACAAAAATACATTTGATTGATTTTACTGAAAAAAATGTATACCTGAATCCCGCCCTCCGGGTCATCTTTGACCCGAAGGTCCTGAGTGTGACTCCTAAATGAAGAACCCCAGAGGGTTAAACATAAAACCATGTCTGCATTTCTGATCAGAGAAATGGCAAACAAAAAGCGCTAATCTATATTGCTTAAAAATCATCAGTGCTAAATTCTTTAAATATGGAAACATACTTACAGGCTGTGAGTCAGCATTATTTGTCAGAACACCGTCATTGTAGGCTACTCTCCCGGGAAACAGTCCTTCTCCTCTGTAAAATGTGTTGCACACATCTGAATATTTGGTTTGAAGTATTCTGGAACAGTGTTGTCAATAAAACTTAACCACTGATTTCTAGTTGTGTCCTCATTTGGAAGACCAAACAAAGTAGATTTCCTTTCACGATGAAACACACAGCACTTCCACTTCCAGCACAGTGAAAATCAAAGTTACACCCAGAGTCTCTTTAAGACAAGTCATGTCACTCTGTGGCCATCTTTGAAATGCATCTCTTTGTATGGGGAAACATAAAATTTCCCAAAACTGTTCACTAAGCTTACTATTAAATTTCATATTTCAAATCAACAAAAAAGTCTAACAACAACTGTGTCATAAATGTTAAGCATAATGATTCAATATTAGCATAAACATAATTGATATCACAGTAAAATAGATTTAAGCTAAAACGGTCTTTAAAAATTTTCTTTGTTTAACCAATTGTCTCCATTTCATTTTTTGTGTTCTGTTTTTACAGTGATTGCTTTAGCAAATCCCATTTTTAAAGGACTGAAGCAAATATCTTTATGAACAACTGTTTTGAATTATGGTGATAAAGTTTTCCTTTTGGCATTCATCTCTTCCTCCTGCCTTTGCACAGAGAGTCACAACTAATCAAAGGCATTCATATGAAGTATGAAACCTCTGAAGTGTTCAAGCTGGATTTGGCCAGCATGTTCTCCCTCTGTTTGGGAAAGTGAAAATTCCTGAAGTCACTTCACTTCAGGTTTCTTTTGGGGATCTAAACATGCATGCAGAGACTTTGGTGAACTCCGTCTTAGTTTTTTTTCTTCTAATTTTGCTCTCCGCCGTTCAAGGAAGTTTACGGCAGTCACTAAGGTGAGTTTAGCTGTCTTGTTTTTCAATCATTTTGACTTTTCCACTGTGCAGCCACTGGATTTTTACAGACGGGAAAGTTTCTGTTGTGTGCTCACAGCTACAGAACTTGTCTAAGGCTTGTAGATTTCAATCTTAAGCTATTTACTCTTCTTTCTTTTTTCATTGCCGGCAATGTTTTATTTATATTTACTTAATGGCCATTTAAGTCAGTTTTTTTGCTTCAAAGAATTTACGGTATTTCCTTAAAATAAATATATGTACTCTTTGATCTCTTCCTGTGGTTTTGGCTAAGTTCCCCAGTTGCAATACTGAAATTTTTACAAATTACTAAGTGGTTTATACATAGCAGTTGCACATTCACCCTAATGTGTACCACAATGCATGTTTATGTATGCGCTTGCTGCACATAATCAGAGAAGGACTAGAATCAGATTGAATATGCTGTTGTGGCTGACAGACTTGTTCCATTTAATTGCAACCATACCCTCTGAACAGTGTTTGCTTTTTAAGTGTATTTTATTACCCTGTAATGTGAGAAAGGCCAACTGCAGAGACAAGAAGCAGGCGGAGTGTGTAAGAACACTACCAAATTAAAAAAAAAATTCTTAGGGAAACTTGGGTGGAAAAATAATAAACAGTGGAATACCATTGTTTATTTTCAGTAGGATTGTAATGCAGTTCTTGTTCTTGACTTAACCAGAATACACTGCAATATACTCTTTGATTATATATAATATAATATAATATAATATAATATAATATAATATAATATAATATAATATAATATAATATAATATAATTTTATCCACAATTGTAAAGAAATTTGAAGATTAAAGTTATTTTTACAGCTTCCAAATTCAGATCTAGCAGACACATTTGTATGCACAGTGTCTACACAAGTTTGCTGTTCTCTGTGGGACTGAGTGCTAGCAGAATGATATCTTATGAGTCATGGCTCCATTTCCACTGAAGTGGTGATTTCCACATGACCTGCATTATAGAGATTTTTTTTAATCTTGAAATATTAGCTTGCAAGCATACAAGAAGATGCAAACACAGAATCTGCCAAAATCTGATCCATCCTCAGAAACCAAACAAGATTTTTCCTCCAGAAAGCGAGATTAGACTGGTTGTCATTACTGGTGAAAGGAAGGATTACAAACCACCACCCACCCATCCACCATCTGGCATATGTTCACCTTCAGGGAAAGAACATAGGTTTGATGTGGAAGGCAAAGGTCACAGGGTGAATGAACACTCTTGTGTCTTGCAGGCAGGTGGGTGGAGAGTGTAAGATCTCCCCTGAATCATCACTGAGGCGCTGTCGGACCCCCGATGGTTTGATCTGTAGTGGGAGAGGTGAGTGTGAGTGCGGGATTTGCATATGCCAAGTCACGGAACCCGGAACATTCTATGGACCACGTTGTGAATGCCATGCCTGGATCTGCCCTGCATATGATGGGAAGATCTGTGGAGGTAAGAGCTGTCTCACACTTTCCCAACACAGCATTCCCACTTAGTCCTTCACTTACTGAATGTCATGTTTCAATATCAAGTGTCTTCTGCAAAAAAAAAAAAAGGCTTTGTAGATGTGTGCAAGACACACATCCAGCTTCACTAAAGGCCCTCGATGTTCCATCCAATAGTGCGTCATTAGCTACAAGTTCTCATTTGAATTTCACAGTGCCTCTCTACAGCCAAACATAGGCACTTTCAAAGGAGCCTGTTTGGATGCCATGTTGTTTTTTTTTGTTTTTTTTTTGACTGCTTCAAAGGATAATTTTCACAGATACTTCCTTTACTGTGTTGAATGCTATTTTAGTAGTTTCCACTGGATGGTGAGTGTGTGCAAAATTTGATGTGAGTCCAAAGAAATCTATTAGCAAAGACTCATGAATAACCTGACTTCCAAACCCTTGACTAACAGCACCATGACCTACCGACAGCTTTGAAACATTTTATAATAAGGACACAGTGGTGCTGCTAGTGTAAGGTATTTACACTCCATAGAGAGCAACTGTGACCATCCACTTTCAAGCTGCCTTGGTTCTGAAAGTATTATACCTTTTTATTTATTCCATTGACTTTTTAGAAGTTCTTCAATCATGGCTTCAAACCCATGAACCGAACCAACAAATGACATATTTTTGCAACATTTTCGGTTTCTACAGTACAAGTGCCTTCTCTGTTCAGGATTGTGGGTAGTGTAGTTTTTTTTTTTTTTTTTAAAGGAAGTTGAACTAGGACTTCTGCAGAATCATATATGATCTGGGATTGGACTCTTTTGAAAGGTTTATACATTACAACTAAAAAAAATTTTTTTCCATGAAGAATATGAATAGGGATTTTGATTACTTTACTGCTATTGCTCTTTATAGCTGTAACTATACTGTAGTTCTTTACTCTGATAGACCTGATAGACCATGATCAAAAACTTCCATCTATATATCTATATATACCACCTCCAGTTCTGATCTGTACACACGAGAGAGAAATCTTGTTCATTGCAGTTTGGGATATTCTAGACCTGTATTTTGATGTTTTGTGCCAATTGTTCACATCCCTTCACTTCACTGTAACTGAAGTTTTAGAATAGCATCAGATGAAATGTATACCCCAAATGCTGTGAGAAAGGCAGTTTGTCTTCCGTTCAATCTTTTTGACCATTGCACAAAAATGTCAGGATATGCAATCTGAGCAGCATTGTTTGTATATTGTTTGAAACACTGTCTTGTCATTTCAATCAGCATACAGGGCAAATAAGGACTTGTTTACGTGCTCCAGTTGTATAACCACAACCAGCTCTTTTGAAAAACATATAGTAGACCATGACAATAAGCTGCATTTCTTAGCCTTCATTTTATATTAATTTGATTTCTCATTACAAGATCTGCATGATAAGTAGAGCATTTAATAAGAAATTGCGGTTCTGACTTAAGAAGAAAAACCTGTCTTGGTCTCTGGAGAGTTGCATTTGTTCTGGGAGACTCCATAAATCATTTTGCTTAGAAACACCTGTTTTTGTTCACTGACAAACAGATAGACATGATAGCATATCTTGACCCAGCAGTAAGACTGCATACTAGGACTTTAGGGTGCACAAAAATACACAATGTTTTCACTTGACAGCTGGTCACAGGCTTTGTGTGATTTATTTTTTGGGGGTTTGTTCGCATCTCCAGTGTTTCAATTGGCTACATGTGATTAACATATGTGAATATTTATTTTTATATACCAAATAGCACAAATCCAAATGTACAAGCATTTTAATGGGATTTGAATGGTTTGTAGAGACTGGGAAAAATGGAGCACAATTTCATGGTTTTCTTCTCTTTTTATGTGACCTGGTTTTGCTTTTGTCTTCTACTTTATGGGGACAGAGCTCAACGTGGCAGTTCCATTCCATTTTCCTCACTCATTTCCCCCTCTCTCAAAACAAGTTAATTGGGGTTTCAAGAAGCCACGTGAAAGATTTGGCACAGCGCTGCATTAACTTTTTCCTCTGTAGCTCTTTTCCATCTGTTGAAATTCTCTCAGCGACTTGGTGTGACCTTCAGTTTTGATCCTGCTGTGTGATGCATTGTCCTTTTTTATCAAGCATGTGTTGCCATCTAGAGACCTTTCCTCTCCAATGAGGTATTTGTGAAGAACCGATTTATGTTCACAGAAAGTTAGTTTATATACATCAATGTCTATCAATGGCTGTGATTTATGATACCCTTGAGATCTTTAGCTTTTTTAATGTGCTTGACTGAGCGTGTCAGAAGAGTGATATTCCATGTTTTCAGGTCCCAGTGGAACTCGGTCAAGATGTGTCTTTTTGTTGTTGGACTTCTGTTCTTCCCAAGAACATTCTGATGGGGAAATTACATATCATCAATATCATATAACCTTTCTTTTAACTTGAGTGCCACATATTTTAAAAAGCTGCCTTGCACAGTCTAATAAAGACATTTGCACATACGATGAGTAACCAATAGCACTTTTTAAAATGCTTAGGTGAAGTGTGCTAATAGTTTTCTTACATATATGATGGCCTTGACAACAGTGTTTATGGTTCTGGTGAACAAACATGTGCATTCTAGCAAGCCGCTGTCACCATATAGTTTGAGTACTAGCTCAGGCAGCAGGTCTGATTCATACTTCAAATTACATAGAAAAGGTCACATGCCTTCCAGATCAGTATGCATTTGGCGATACAAAGGAACAGGAAATTGTGTCCGAACAGGGGACAACACTGTCATTTCACTGCAAATATGAATGATGATGCCAAAATGACACTTTCATTTCCTCTCTGGTATTTCATCCAATTAATAACACACTATCAAATGTCAGGTGAGAGGAAATAGGGAAAAGATGAACATGACATGGGCCGGACATGAACGCACATCTCCAATATGAGTGCTATACAGCTCAAAATGCTAGACCACAGATCTGCCAAGTATCATTAATCATAGATTGTCTATAAACGTATTACACTCAGTGACCCTCATTCTTTACATGATTTGGCCTGTCTTCATCGCTGCAGGTCTGCTGTAGGTATGCAGCATTATTAACCAGGACAGATGTCTCCCTCACACCCAGCCCAGCCTAGCACATAATCATTTCACGCTCTACAACGCAAAGCAGGAGAACAACAAGGGGAAATAATTACCTCAATGTCTTGTTTTATACAAAGCTGCTGTTTAACAGGCTTGGGGGATAAAATGTCTTCAAGATCAAGCTAGCACATAAAGGCCCTGATTTACTAAAGGTTTGTGTGGATACAAACGTGCAAACTTCAATGATTTAACAAAGAGCATGCTGGAAATTGCATGTTTTGTAATGCATAAAAAAATCTTGTCGGCTTTTGTGGATGTTCCTTAATGGAACTTCTTGTGCCATTTCTCTTAGACTGAACTGTGTTTGTCTCAATTCAGTGTTAAACTTGTACTAGTAATTTCTCGGTGCAGCCCTGTTTTATTTATGTATTTATTGATTTATTTTTTCTCATTATGATTTGTAAATTTAGGCTGCATTTACACGAAAAAGTCATTGGTGCAGAAACAATTTTCACTTATAAATAGCTAATAAATTTTACAAATAATTACAAAGAAATTAGCAATTAACAAGTTGGATTAAATGTCACATTTTGACATTCTTGAGCTGAAAATGTTAGCATTCTAAAATGAGCTGGATGCTGCCTAAAGACAACATTGCCTGTGATTCTGAGACAATTCTTTCTATTCTTGTTTCCTAAAACAAATGATTGTAATCAGAGTTTACACCCCATCTTCCTATGTCAGTATTTAACATGGACAGCACTGTCTGCAATCGGAACAGCTATTAGCATCTGATGACTCATTAATCTGCTCGCCGTCTACAATTTATCTGATGTGGACACACTGTCTATTAATACTGTTCACAGCTGTTTAGAGTGAGTCATACGGCTCAGGGTGGATATGACCGTCTTGGTCCATCAGCTGGGAGGGGGTAAATTATGCCCCTGGTGGCACAGAAGCCAGGACACAGTGGACAGCAAGGACCAAACTCTTCCTCCCACATTTAGGTGGGTGGCAGTTAATGTCAAAGTGATTGTGTCTGCATGCAGGATGGCATCAAATGCCTTTCAGAGAAACATGACTACGAAAGTTAAGAACATATTAAATGGCACTAAAGAAGAAATGTGTTACGTCTTTTGCTTTGATCTTGTTTTTAGAATACTAGTGCTGCCTTCTGTTGAACTATTATAGTTGAACTTGTTTAAAAAACATTGTTGTGTTTGTGTATTTTTATTTTATTGTATTTTACTTTATTAATTTACTCATTAGCTTTTTTGTCTCATCAATTCCCTTTTAATTTTTACAGCTTTCCCGCAGGTTAAACAGTGGGTTTAACAAGTAAGCAAAAAAAAAAGTTAATTTGTCCTTTTATTTAAGGCCACTGGTGTTCTCAATGTTAAAAACTAGTCATTTAAAACCCCATTAAAGGTCAAATATTGGTTCAGAGGAAGATACCACAGCACATTTTAACTGTTATTCTGTAATGTCTGGTAATGTCTAAAACTGCACCAGTCACATGTAGTTCCACTGCTATAACAACCTGCCTGATGTAGTGATGAGGAATGCCTTGATAAAAGATCACATCATAGCCAAATAGCTGGGCTCATTTCTTAACATTTTACAATACCAATTTGCTTTTAATCTATAGGGCACAAGACAGATGTATGCTCCATTTGCCATTAGCAAAAATCTTGCCTTTCCCTCCAGATTGGCTATAAAAACACTAAATGTTTGTGACAAGCTGCCAAGACTCTCTGGTAATGAGTACAGGAGCAGAACAAGGCTATTGTTAAGAACTGATGGATAGCACTTGAAGGCTACATCAAATTTACATGATGGATAAGTGCAGGGAGTGATTGAAGATGACACTTCAGAATGTGCTAAGGAAGCTGAATTTACTATTACAGGATATATTGGTAGTGTATTTTGTCTGCCTTTTTTTATATTTTTTTTCACATCCATTTTCATCCATAGAGTCAAGAATAATGATTTGTTCTGCAATGAATGGCAATCATAATATGATCTGCCATAGAAAAATAACCCCACTTTTGGTATTGTTGCATGCATATTAATAGGAAGAAATAGGAGAAAGAGACAGTGGTGGGAAATTAATGAAAAAGTTCATTTAAGTATTTGTAATAAATAGAATTGCTTATATTTTCTAGTAAGTGAGCTTTGTAGAAAAATCTGAAATTTTTCCTGTCATTATTCACTTAGCGACACACAGCTGCCTATAGAAATAAGTGTTGAAATAACTGTGAAACTGCAGGACAGACTTTATTTACATGGTATTAAATCCATTTATGTCTGTCCAACAAGAGTTCAATGGTGTGAGAAGCATTAAAGTGATTTTTACTGACCCTGTGGTTGCAAAGATCTGCCGAACTTCATGACTCAACCTAAGCCAGACACATTCAGTTCTGTTCCTGGGCGGCCATGTCCCAGAAAGTTTAGTTCTGAGGCCAAGTTAACACTTCAGAACCAACTAATCAAGGTCTTCAGGATTACTGTATTATTACATGCAGGTGTGTTTGATTAGGGTTAGAACTAAGCTCTGCATGTCATGCAATGGAATATTTCCCTCACCCAAGCTTTGCTTTACTTTGTTATTTAATTTGATCCATTAAATCAACTGCACAAAACTGTTAGGTCATTCTTTTAATACTTAATTTTCTTTCATGGGTTTAAAAAGGATGTCAAGCAATCTGCCTCATTTGGCAAGCTTCTACCATATGGCACATACATTTGTCATTGGCACCCGCAACAAAAAATATGGACAATGTTTTCATCTCCTTTTTAACACTTCATAAGCCCATTTATTTCACTTTGTTAACCATGAGCAATTTTATGGCTAGAACGTCATTTAGCAAATGGGTTAACAAATTGTCTTCACATGCATTAAACTCTGAACACGACCTGTTCAGGGATGACTCTGTGATCCAGTCTGACTGAGCATTTTTCATTTTAATGAGTTCGAAATTTAAACAAGCGTAACAATAAAATACTTTTACACTGACCAGTTTGCACACATCTAGTGTATAGGGTTGTGCAATTTCATAATACCGGTAGAGTGGAAGTGTACCAGAAGGAATCTTCAACACCTTTTAGCTGTGAAAAAAGCACACATGTGAGAAACTCCCATCCTCCTCTTTGTCAGGATTTCCTAGGTAGGCATGCACACATGGAGAGTGTTAATGTCTTTCACATCACCCTGGCCTTCACCCATCTCCAAACACCTTCAAATGTGTTACTAATCACAAACTTGATCTCATAGTACGCTCATCCAACACAGTATCACTTGTTATCAACCAATAACAGTGTGGGCCTGTACCATGACCAATTTTTACTCAAAACAATCAATAACTGTATTCGGTATCTGTGTCCAATGCAGATAATGGGATATGCAAATGTGGAAAGTGTTTCTGTGATGAAAACTGGTTTGGGGAATCCTGTCAGCACCAGGAGGAATGTTCACTCTCCAGCAAAACCAGTAAAGACCTCTGTCGCAATGTCCAGGGTGTAGTTTGCTCCAATGCAGGTAAGATGTATATGATATTTGATATTGCATGGGGACCTATGCATAATAGAACTAAAGGTCAAGATATGTGGCATGCAGTTGTCCAAACATTATTTCTGGGTGGTCTAGAAAATAACAGCCTGCTTGTATTTCACACCTTGCCCCAAACCCTGTACTTAACCTTTACTCTGACCTGAACATTAACTTTAGGTGATGCATCTCCATGTTTTTTTTTTTTTTGCAGGGGGGGGCCAGCTGGTTGTAGATAGGCCTGCTATGTGACACTATGTCATTAATACATGTGTGAACGGGAAAATGATATGTATCAGGATTTGGCAAAATCCACAATTTAAGAATCAGCTTGTTTTGGGAATCATTTTTATTCACACTTCCACTTGAAAACTTATTATGAAATTGTATCAATTAACTATTCATTTTAGGTTTATATATGTACAGTATATAGACAATTCATAATGAAATATAAAATGACACTTACCATACATTTTTTTAATTGTATTCTATCTGCATCTAGTTTGCAGTCTCATTTCAAATTCAGGAATTCTCAGTTCATTCTCTGATAAAGTCTAAATGGCATGCAATTCCATATTCCTTGGGTCTGTAGAGTTTGTGTGAGTCGTTGTTTGTCTTCATATGTAGAAGTATGCTGCTGTGGAGCAGTGTGACAGCATGAGATCTGTGGGTTTTGACATTGATGAGTCTGACCGACAGGCACCTGTCACTGCGGCAGCTGCATGTGCCATAATCCCGATGGGAAGAGCCTGATCAGTGGACGCTACTGCGAGTGTGACGACAGCGAGTGTTTGGATGAAGACTCCCTAGAAGTGTGTGGAGGTATGATCACAGGGTGACCAATGCTTTTAAGTGAAAGTGACGTGACATACAGCCAAGTATGATGAGCTATACTCAGAATTCGTGTCCTGCATTTAACCCATACAAAGTGCACACACACACACAGCAGTGAACACACACCTGGAGCAGTGGGCAGCCATTTATGCTGCGGCGCCCGGGGTGGGGGGGCAGCTGGGGGTTCGGTGCCTTGCTCAAGGGCATCTCAGTCGTGGTATTGAAGGTGGAGAAAGCGCTGTACATTCACTCCCCCACTTACAATTCCTGCCGGCCCGAGATGCTAACACGCAACCTTTGGATTACGAGTCAGAATCTCTAACCATTAGGCCACGACTTCCTAAAAACCAAGCCCAAAGGTTGCAGGTTCGAGTCTCAGGCCGGCAGGATCTGTGGGGTTTGACATTACGGTTCTAGGCTGATCTACAGTGACCCAAAATGTTTTTATACACATTTCCATTAATTTTACTGTTTTACGCTACTGCATATTAGGGCTGTGTTCAAAATATCGATACGACGATGTATCGTAACACTCTGTCAAGAATTTATTTTTGTGAGCTATACTTTTAAAACCTGACACTTGCCTACACCAGATGTAAGTGTCATGTTAAAAGCAAATAGAAACCATTATAATCACTGACGCTGTTTACAGTGGACACAAATGCCCATTCAACCTGAGTCTATGTGTTTGAGTCTCCTGACAACAGGACAATTAGATTTATTTGGGGGGGAAAAACTTACAACCTTGTGTAATTTTCATTTATCTTACACAAGTAAATATACTGTATATGTACTGTATATGTATATATGTATGAAAGCCACTTTTAATGCTGGAGATCCATTTTAGAAAAGCATATGGTTTTCAATGCTAATGTTGTCAACTATAATAATGATGAGGTATTAAAAAAAAAATAATAATAATAATAATCTGAAAACTCTAAAACTGAATTTCTTTCTTCTCTCGTCCTGTGTTCGTGGTTGCAGGCCATGGAAAGTGTTACTGTGGAAACTGTTATTGCTCGGCTGGTTGGCATGGAGATAAATGTGAATTCCAGTGTGACATCAGCCCATGGGAGAGTAAGCGGAGATGCACATCTCCAGATGGCAAGATCTGCAGCAACAGAGGTCTGTCTTTGTGCAAGCATTTACCTTACTCTGACATAACCAATATTTTCAGTCACCTTATAACTTTACCTAATAATAGATTCACTTAGGTTATCCTTAATGCTACTGCAGGGGCATCTAAATCAAATTAGATTCCAAAATTTTTGAGGGGTTTTCCACAGAGAATCTGTACTGAAATAAGTCTAATTGTTCCATCAGTTGTATACAACATAAGTAATTTCACCTGACAAGCACAAATGAGAGTGGGACAATGCATTCTCCATTAAGACACGTCAGGCTGCCAAAAAAGCTTTGGCACTCCAATTGCCGGTGAGCCTCAAGGGAGCTTCTCTCAAATTGATTACAACAAAAGGGTGAAGTGGTACACAGCATAAACTCAACCTCCATCTGAACCACTGTCTGTGGTTAAGTAATCTGCCCGCAAACCGTGTCCACTCATCAGAAGCAACCATGCTGCTTTTCTGCCTCAAAAGGTTTCTAAAAACAGCAGCATTTAACCAGTAGTTACACATTCCGAGTGTTCCTAGTTTTTAACACTTTCCAATAGGGTATAATTAATTATATGTTCAGCACTGTGAATGGCAGGTCGCAGTGGATCGCTGCTATTGTGTGAAATGACAGCCTCTTTTAGTCAGTCAACCTCGCATGATATAGCTTGCCCTTCACTTTGAAATACAACCATGCAAAGTTATATATTTAAAAACATTTTGGAGAAAAAGAAAAAAAAAGCATTAAAAAAGCAAAAATGCTTGTGTTTTAAAACAACTACTGTAATGAAAGCTACTTTTTAAAACCAGCCGAGAATGTAGGACCACATGTGCAAAGCTCTTTTTGCAAGAGTCTATTAAATGTGATTCTGACACATACTGTATGGGATGCCAAAGGGAGGCCTCAAAAAGGGGACAGCTTGCAGACAGGCCAGTAAGTAAAGAGTTGTTACATTTACAAATGATGTCTATAAAGAAAGCTAAGCTGGTTGGTCCCTTAGATGGGATACGTTCTCAGTCTGGTCAAGGTGTTGAAACGCTATCCCGGGCTGAAATCTTAGAGGTAGAGACAGAAAGGACAACAGTATAAGATGTAAAGCTGAAGTTTATTAAAAAGCAGTGTTAGAATGTGATTAATAATGGAGACAAGTGGTGTAGTTGATTTATATATAGTATAATATCAATAAAATATAAACATTAGCTTTTTCTTTTGATCAACTGAATGTATCCTTGCAGAATAAAAATTATCTATTTTAAAAAGAAAAAATCTTACATAACTCAAACTTCTGAATGTTAATGTATATCCACCCCAGTGAAAAATGTATTTTAAACACATTTACATATTCATGTTCATAATAAAAATAACCTGCAATTGTACTTTTTGTATACTAAACTGGTATACTTACTGATACTTAAGTCTGCTAAATGCACTTTAATTGTGGGTAGTACTGCTTAAGTCCAACTAATGATATACTGAAGTATATTTGATTGTGCTTAAGTAGAACTTGCATGTATATTTTAGGTACACTTTAAATATCTTAACTTTTAAAGATCAATATTATTTAAAGTTCATACAATCCTCATCAATAGTGACACTATAACATATTTTAGGCTTAATGTTAAGAAATGGGCATTGTGCACAAATAATACTCCAATTAATGTTTAATTTAAAACAATTAAAGTTGCAGTCGGTAACTTTTGACGCTCTAGCGGTTAGTAAACAGAACTGCTTGCGTCTTGCAGAAGAACATCGTAGCCGGAACTACTTCTCTCTGTTTATGTCTATGAAGAATCACAAAGGTACTGGGTTACTCCGCCGCGGTACTCCCGAAGCAATCTAAAATAGTCCGAATATAAACCCTTATTATAGGTGCACCCTAGTGATTCAGGACAAGCTAAAAACATGGTTTGGAAAATGGACTCATGGTGTACTCGCTTATTATATAAATTTTTCTACATTTTGAACACAAACAAAGTTACGGACTGCAGCTCTGATTGGTTGTTTCTTACCGGGAGCGGATGACTTTCTGCAAATGGCAATAGGACCACTGGGAGGAGCCAGAGGAGTTTGATTTTTTTCACAGATTATCTGTCTCATATTCTACTGTCAGGACATAATGACAGGTTTAACAGATATGTAAAAATATATATTTTTACAAAAGTTACCTACTGCAGCTTTAAATCAATTAATATATATATTTTATATCAATAAGTATCGAGTGATATGTCAGTAAATATGTATACTCAGTATGAAATAAATATATTACTTTTGTACTAGGGCAATATTGACCGATGCAGATTTAAAATAGATCTAATATTGGCTAATAATCGATATTGTGGATCTCTAATTTACCAAAGGTTATGTAATGATTATATAACTAGCATTTGGAAGACACACTTGGCCTTCAGTTAATCACTTCTTCCTTCCCTCAATGGACTCCCACTGAGTCTTAACCCAGTGTAAGCAAGTCACTGATAAGGTTACTGAAGTGTGGGCTACATGTATAACTGTATTTGCTTTTCTTTGTTTTACACTAAGCCACAATATACTCTTACAAGCATGACTTTAATAATACAGCTCATTCATATTTAAGCATTTTCAGGAGGTTGCATGATGCAAATCAAGTGCAATGTAAGGTCTAAATTCACAAGAGGACAGATCTTTGACAGGCCTTTAAATTGTGGCAGGTACAGTGGTTTAGCCCCCTGCTCACAGGACGCCAGCTGGCTCACTTCCCAGTGTGTTTCCACTGCACAGATAAGAGAAAACAGGATTTCCAGTTGTGCTTCAACTGGTCTGACTTGGATTCATCAGAGTGGAGGTGTTTCCCGCAGCTCTGTTGCCATGACTGTCGCCCCAGCAATAGATTAACTGGAATTTAGAGTAAGCATCCTCATCAATCCTTGCCATGCATGGCCCCTTTATTGTCAGCTGGGCTCTGGAGGATTAGGCCCCCAGGAGAAATTTGGCTTTCCTTGTCAGCATCACTTCAATTATAGTGCTGTGCAGCTAACTGTTTCAGTCAGCCCTAATCCTCCTAACACAGGCAAAACAATTTGAACTCGTATTCCAATGAACGAAAAATGGCCTTACCTGGCACAGACCCTTTGGTTTTAAAACATAAAACATAGTCTGTCCTAAAAGTAATTATTTAATAAAAACTTCTAAATACTTTAATAAAAAAAAAAAAAAAAACGAAATACTGAGAAAATCGCCTTTAAAGTTGTCCAAATGAATTCATATTACTAATCAAAAATTAAGTTTTGCTATATCTATGGTACAAAATTTACTAAATATCTTCATGGAACATGATATTTACTTAATATCCTAATGATTTTTGGCATAAAAGAAAAATCCATCATTTTGACCCATACAATGTTTTTTTGGCTATTGCTAAAAAATATACCCCAGCGAGCCACATATATCACCATTTCCACAAAAATATTAAACAACATAGTTTTCTAGGCCTATTGCAATTATCTTTTGGCAGGTCTTCCAGCCAGTTCTCTCAAACCTTTACAATTAATCAAGAACGCGGCAGCAAGATTAATTTTTAATGAGCCGAAAAGAATACACATCACCTGTTTATCAATTTGCAATGGCTACCAATAGCTGCTCGCATAAATTCAAGGCATTGATGTTTTTCATACAAAACCACCACTGGTTCTGCACCCATTTACCTAAATTCATAACTTCAGACTTATCTGCCCTCTTGAAGCTTGCGTTCTGCAAGTGAACATCGCTTGATTGTGCCATCCCAAAGAATTACAAGGTCACTTTTACAGACTTTTGAAATTAATTGTTCCCTCCTGGTGGAACGACCTTCCCAACTCAATCTGAGCAGCTGAGTCCTTAGCCATCTTCAAGAATCGGCTACAAAACACATCTCTTCCATATTTATTTGACCCTCTAACTTTAACACTCACTATTCTAATTATATTCTTAAAAAAAAAATCAAACTACCTTTCTAATCTTTTTGTATTCTATATATTTTCTTTTTATTTATTATACAATTATAAAAAGACCTCTAACACTAGCTTGCTCTATTCTTTTTCTATTCTGTTTTCTTTTTATTTATTATATTATTTAAAAGCCCCTGCTATGTGTACTGTGTTTAAGCTAACTGAGGCTTGTTATTGCACTTATATGTCATTGCTCTTTTGTTGTTTTTGATTGCTTCCTATGTCCTCATATGTAAGTCGCTTTGGATAAAAGCGTCTGCTAAATGACTAAATGTAATTGTTTTCCACTAATAATAATAAGTAATGTTTCCTGACCACCAAATCGGCATATTAGAATGATTTCTGATGGATCATGAGACAATGAAGATATTTATTCATTATAGTAATATAATGCAAATTCAGCTTTCCATCGCAGGAATAAATTAAATTTTAAGGTCTAAAATAATTTTAAATTGTAAATAATGCACAACATTACTGTTTTTACTGCAGTCTTGATGAGGATAAGAAACTTATTATGAAAACATCATAAAAGGTATTCTAAGGTATCATTAAGTAATTTTCAATGAGCAATGATGGCTTGAGAAAGGCTTGTTTGAGCATTTTTTTAAATGTTAAAAACAGTGTAATGAAATCATCCAAGCAGATATTAATTTTATGAATGAATAAGCACCACAATTAGCTTCTTTTATTAAATAACGTTGTGCCCTTTGTGGTATTTTTTATGTTTACTTTAGTCTTACTTTACTCCTGTAAAGTCTTGTATAAATGTGAGAGTCATGCCTGTTAATATGATTATCAATCTCAAACATAAATCTACCCTAGTTTGACTCTCAGAGGAGGTTTACCATACTTTCCCCCTGTCTTTGTAGGCACATGTGTATGTGGCGAGTGCACTTGCTATGATGTGGATCCCTCAGGAGACTGGGGTGACATCCATGGAGAGACCTGCGAGTGTGACGAGAGAAGCTGCCATGCCATGTACGACAGATACTCAGATGACTTCTGTTCAGGTGAAGCAAAAATTGAAACATTTCTGTAAAACATCTCGTTCTTATTATCACTTTATGTTGTATTTATATCATCTGTATCCCACTTGTCACTCTGGCAGTGTTTTTCTCCGATTGATATGGTCAGTTTTGTCTTTATCAAACCCCCTCGAAAGGAAATGGTTTACATTCCAAAATCCAGCTGCAGAAATACTGACAGTTGCTGAAAAACAAGGCAGGGTAGAACTGTTCGATATCCGTTCACTCCACCTCTTCGTGATTTTGCATTAACACAGGACATGTAGATTATCCTGAGCTGAAGAACAACAGATGCGGTTCAGAAACATTTCAACATCTGTTTCTAATGCTGAGGAATAACTCTGCGGTCATATGTGCTTAATTCTTATGTTCGCCTCAGAGGACTGGGTTGACTATACATTTTTTTACATTCATGGTTAGCCAGACCTGTGAGTGATGCCCTTTAACTTCAAATCCATAAACCAACACACATACACCACCAAAGTATAATCTTTTTCCTTTTCTGTATCTAGGGCAGCTTCATGGCAGAGCTTTGGTCAACCGTTCATCCATTAAAGGACTCTAAATCCTGCTATGTGTCTGTTTGAAGGTCACGGCCAATGTAACTGTGGCAGGTGTGACTGCAAAGAAGGTTGGTCTGGGAAGAAATGCGATCATCCTCTCTCCTGTTTGCTGTCTATGGAAACCAGTCAGAAGAAGTGTCGGGGAACCTCCAGTCTGCCCTGCTTTGGCAGAGGTAATTATGATTAGTGTCTATTCATCTGTGCCAGAGTGGCTTCCAACAGCAGCGTTTCACAGATCCGAGGTGTTACGTGGGTGGGTTGCGTGGTAGGCCAGAGGACTCTTAAAGGTGAAGTGTGTAATTTTCGACTCTCCTGATTAGTTGCTCCATCATGGTGTGATGCAAAGCTTTAGCGGAAATAACAATGCTAAAATTAGCAATCACTTTAGCATGCCAGTCTGAATGGATTGGTTTGAATGAAACACATGTTGGTACATAATATTGTTGTGGCAGTATATGTCATTCTTTGAGCCTGTAGATTAATTCGAAATTAATTTGAAACGTGTCTCTTTGGTAGTTTACGGCTAAACACAAACAGATGCAGGATAATGTCTGAATACACAAGACAAACAGTGGATTTTGATAGAGCTGTGTGAATCATTGATTTCTCCCTCTTTGGATGGATTGTTTGTTTGATTCAGATTATTGATTTGCAAAGGTACTATGATAAACCACAGTTTATTTCTGTTTCTACTTGTTTTATTGCTCTCTACTTGATCTGACCCTTTAAATGTCTTTTTCAGGATTCAGTTATATTAAACATAAATTTTTGTCAAGCTAATTTAGACATCACCACATACAATTTTTAAGGGTTCCCTGGCAAAACGTTTTTACATACTTTCCACCAACATGCAGTAGTTACAGTAATTTTTACTGCAATAAAACTTTGCATTTGTGGGTTGTAGATTCTGATAGAAAAATTTTGGCACAGTTGAAGATCATATATAAATTTAATGTCAGTTTTATAGTAGCATGAATATAATAACATGAATTGTAGTAAGAGTGGCGTTTGGCAACTTAACAATTAAAACACATTCATTATTAATATTTTTTTAAATCAGTCTCATATGAATCCGTGTTACTTTTTGTAAGGGCAATTATGAACTTCAGGTAGGGGTGCTGGCCTGTCTCTGCATGAGACTTGTTAAAAAGAAAAAAATATCACAGTAGATGAATCAGAACTATAGTGCAATTGTTCCAAAAAAAATGCTATTTCCATAGTTCTCCACTGTGAAAGAAAAGTGAAGAGTGATAATAATAGTCTTGTTTAACTTGAATGGATCCTGTGTTCTGTGCACTTGTTTTTTAAAGGACTTCCATCCCTGTGCTCTCTTACACTTTAGCGATGTAGAGCAGATAACATAACTTGTCTCATTTTCAAAGTCAAAAATGTTATGATATTTGCTTTAATGGTTGAGTTAAAAAAGTGTAGCCTACACATAGTTCAATTAAAAACTTGCTTTACAATGCTACAGTAAATATTAAATGCTAGTCCGTGTTTGTTGTATACAGTGTCAGTAATGATTAGATCCAACGAACCTAAGAAACACAAATGTGAACAAACACGCAGGCTGGAAGAATCAGGTACATAGCAGCATTTGTGTTTATGCCTCAAGTCTTTAGCACATTTCCTCTATAGCACCTGAAATAACACTGAAACTGGCAGCAAGTCTTGTGTTGAAACTTATAAACGAATGTGAACCAGATGCATTGTATTAAATTTTATTTTATTTTTCTTCAGAACCATGTGTATAAAAAGCTAAATCCACATAGGGATTTCTGGCTTGGATCTTTTCACTCTGAAAACTGTTTGTTCTGGTCTTTTGAGGAACATAGAGAGTAGGACAGGAGTTCTGTACCTCTAATAAAAAAGAAATTATTAAATTGTAACAAAGTCACTCAAATTATTTATTAGTTTTAATTCCTTCAGCTGTATATTTAAAGCATCTAAGGAAATAAAAACTATGAAAGAATGAAAGAATTCCTGGAGGGAAGCCATTTTATTTAATTTATTGCAGTACTGACTGACTGAAGATGTACAATCATGTATTCTAATTAAATAATCCATTGTTTATTAATTATTTAAATAATTATGATTGGTTTAATTATTAATAACCAAGTATTACTATATTATGCATAACAAATTAAGTAAAGTAAATTTTTAAAGTGAAGTAAAAAAAATAAAAAATAAAGTTACTCTTCATATATTATAGTAGATATTTTACCAGTTCCTTCTTTTTTAAGTATTAAATGGGTTTCAATTTTTCCCGTATAATGTTTTTTCACATCACAGCTCAGGATAGTTGCCAGTCAAAAACTTGGGACTGTGCCATCAGCCAATCATATCATTATCCTGCAGCTCCAGGTATTTACAGAGTCTCATTTATAAAACTCTCCGTAGATTTCATCCTGAAAGTGTACATAGGCACAAAAGCTAGATTTAGCATATGCACAAAAGTTTTCAGATTTATAAAACCAGAACCTGCGCAAATATCCCTTTATAAATCCCAGTTAGGTCCCAGTTAATCCACTCTGACTCCTCCCCAAAATCACCATATATGGAGCTTACATGCCTAGTTTTACTATGCATAACCTCGTCTGCATATAATTTCTATGCATATTCCCATTCATGTGACACCATGTTTAACACCGTCAAAGGTACAAGACTTTAAAGAAATATGAGATTATATGAGGAATATAAATGCCATTTGTGTCATACACATTAAATTTTATAGCTAAAAATCATCCAGTATCCTTATGTTTTAGAATAAATATATCAATATATCCATAAAAACGAGAGTTGATCTCATTCATTTCCACTGGATAAATAATACTTAAATTGTTTAAATGTATGTGTATATATATATATATATATATATATATATATATATATATATATATATATATATATATATATATATATATATAATCTAATTAAATTAAATAAATGCTGTTTTGATGACAAGGTGAACATCTTTTAGCTATTTTTAGTTGAAAGATATATATATATATATATATATATATATATATATATATATATATATATATATATATATATATATATATATATACATATATATATACACAGTGGTTATAAATGAGGCCCCTGGTGATTGGCTCAAAAATGTTTGCTTTTTAGAGGGTCCTGCGCCAGCCGAGCAACTGCCATTGATATGAATGGGGGTGCTAAGGGATAGCTTTCTTTAGTTATTATAGACCTCTTGGTGTGTTTCTCGATCTTAAATCTTTTCCTGAATGCAGTTTGAATGAAACCCTGTGGCTTTGCAGTTCAGCATCAATAATCCATAGATTCACTGTCCCTCCATACTGTGAGCTATGAGACGTGGCCAGCAAATGATGATTTATTCATCTGTTTACATGGAATTTCACCCATTATTGGAGCTATAGGGCTGCTTGCTGCATCCATTATCCTGACAGCAGCTAATTATCCAGGTTTCCTCCATTCTGAATTTCACTCCCACAATTAAGAACGACTGTCAACTTGGCTGAATCAATTCAACATTTACACAGTTCCACGGAGAAGCCCCATATGAGGGATTCCCATGCCACGGGGCAGTTGCTTGAGATTCACAAAGCATCTGACTAAAATTAGATTTTGTGTGTGCTAGCATCGCTTCTTTTACTTATGTGCTCAAGAAGATTCTTAATTGCCGGTGACTCATAAAAACTCAGGGACAGGGAGAAGAAAGCAGGATTCAGTGAAAGAGCTTTTAAATGGTTTTGAGTGGAGACAAAAGCGCTAGCTGAGATGGCGAAAAGTGAAAGTCTGGAGGATTTCTCATTCTCTTAAGCCTGGAATATCCTCCAGGAAACACCTGTTCTGAGAGGGTTTCGGCTGAGACTGGAAGACAGTGTCTACTGCAGATAAGACGATTCTTTTGTGAACTTGTCAGCAGTTCTATTGCTTATGATCTTTACATCTCATTTCATATTTAATAGTATCGTTTCACATGTCATGATAGGATATCAAAAATATATTTACTATATGGTTGTATATCCCTTCACTTGAAAAGCAACAAATGAGTGATTGCACAGACGGAAGCTACTGAGTGTTAGTTTTTACACCATTCATTAGCTCACTAATGTACTCTACAGATTACAGCACAGAGCCGTATACAAAGAATGCATCTTGATTAAACATGCACAGCAGCAATCATTCAACACTCCCAGCCATCTTACAGGAGAGGCAGAAGAGGCCTAATTTGCCACGCAGATGTTGACTGATATCCAGTGTGTTGTAGGAACTGCTTGGTGTGATGAGCGATCTTTTAAAGCAAATCAGCAGAATTAGGGCTGATTGCAATCACTTCCTCTGAGGTTGATAATGGTAGCCTTCTCTGGTGCACATACACCAAGTGGTGTTCTGCGTTGAGAGGGAATGTACTTTCTGAATATGTCCAATTCCTATGTATATGCATGCTGTTGAATTGTGGGTTGAAGGTTTAAGTTAAACAGGTAAATGAATATAATTATATACCAAGGTACCAATATGCTATAGAAATGTGACATTTTCAAAACAAATATCCCATATTAGTGAATTATACACATTGATTTATGAACATAAACAAGCACAGTCCTTTCATTGTGGTGGTCCATATATACAAACCTACACCCATTTGCATCTAAAACCCTACTAAGAAATGGTTCGTTTTGGCTCTTGACATTTCTTGATTGCACTTTAAAAGACAGACAGTGAGAAACCTCCTTACTCCCTCTAGCACTGCAGAAGTCTCATTTGCATGAACCTCTGTATTTGGCAGGTTCATGCTTCACAGGACACATCAGGATACACTCAGCACGGCTCCGGCATGCTTGTAATTTAATGTCAGAGCTGCCAGTGGTCTGTGCAGCTAAACACTGGTATCTTTACGAGCTTGATTGTCCTTGTCAAGTTTGTGGCAAAAGAGTGAAACAGTCTTGGCATTCATCAACAACAATCATTCCTGATATGCCAAAGAATATTTTCAAAATGGCTGTGCCCAATTCACATTTGTCCTAAATAGTATGAGAGATTAGAATTAGTGTCCATAATGTGCATTAAACACAAGCATTCCAAAGGTGCATTTTGTAAGTTAACTTACTTTTCTAAAGTGTTTTTTAAAGAACAGTGCATACTTTTTTGGCTATATTATCTAGTTGTCAACATGCAATTGCCAGGTGTTCCAATGTAGAAAAGCACACCAATACATGTGATTTTATTATGCAGTAGAAATCTGTAAATCATGTCTCAAGAAAACTGCTGAACAGTGACAATATTGTATAAATCCTAGTCTAACACAGAACAGCTGGCATGGCTCCCTGTACAGCGTTTACTTTAAATCCCCATCTCAGGGTTTAAGCACCATGATCATAAATTTATAATAATTTAACTCTTAGAGATGAATTAGGGCTCATATTATTGGAAATTGATGATGCTGAGCCATTATGATGTTTAACAATTTAGAGGAACACCGCTTTTGTCTTGGCACCTCCGCAAGCATGGCTCCCTAGAGAATTGAACTTGCCGGATGGCTGTCTCTCAAATATAGTGAAGGAATTAATTGTTTCGATTCGGACCAAAGCGCAGTACATGATCAGCGAGGGAGCCATTAATCACAATGAAGCTGCCAGCGCTGCTTTCTCCATTTATTCACATATAATGCAACAAGCCACTGTGAAAGCTTATGGAAAAGATACACTTTGGCTGTCTAGTGCATCATGGGTTTCGTACTGTCTGTATAAAGGCACTGAATAATGAGCAGTATCAGTTTATGCTCAGTAGTTTAGTTTGTCAGTATGATATCTTGAACATTTCCACTTGTCGCTGACAGTTCTGTATAAATTGGTACCGGTGATGGATAGCACTATTAGAGGTGTAAAAATGAAAGGAATAAATGTTTTTCTTTGCATGTTTTGAGCACTTCTCTGTTGCAGGCTTAGCTGTTAAATGTGCGGTAGCCATGCAAGCCTAAGGGAAGGACTACATGACGTCACTCAAGCTAATCGATCAAGGAAAAGTGTTATGACATCAACAGTTACCGTGGCAACAGCAGCACGCAGCTTTTATCTGCTTGGCAGGCTGAGGGGTTGTCAGACAGGGCGTTGCTTTGTTGTTCTCCTCGCCTGCACGGAGCTGGAGTTGTAACGGCTGTCAATGTCAAACAACGACAGTGCCACTTTAGCAGACTAATGTGCTCTATGATAAGCGTAGACCGAGGCACTGAATGCTTTCAGTGCTAAGAGCTTTCCAGTTGACCTTGATGAGCCAAATTCAAGGTGAAAAGTAGATTTTAACTACCTTCATACACAATCTTGATAACAAAATACTAAAAATAGCCACGTATTAGATTGCTTTGGTTTTCACTGTCATTTTACTTTTTTTTTTGGTTTTCTTGCCAGTCACAGAGTATTTGTGTGTTTCAGGGCCGTGTGTGTGCGGCCAGTGCACATGCCACCCACCCGGAGATAAACGTGTACACGGCAAGAACTGTGAGTGTGACGACAGGCAGTGCGAGGACCTGAACAGAGAGACCTGTGGAGGTAATACAAAGAAACACAGACAGCAGGACAAAATAAGCATTAACGTAAACTTTGGCACTGTTTGTCCATCTCTAGATTGTGCTGGTCTATGAGAATCCTGTGAAAAACAGAATGACTATAGTAATGTAATGCTCATCTAGACTGCATTTATTTGATAAAAACAACAATCCTATTAGATATTATTACATATAACTTATATTTAGTTTAATCTTCAAATATTTGTATTGATTTTCAACCAGCGCAGGGTGCCATTCAAAGAACCCCTTGTGAAAATGTGATGTTAGATGAGCACAAGCATTTCACCCGTGGTACAAGCCAGCATCCAAAGAACGACATTTCCCCTCTTTGGTGGGGATGCAGATTTAATGCAGCCTCTTTCTGAATTCTTATTGTGTTGTGTCACCAAGCGACCAGCCGCCACAGCTCGGCCCACTGCACTTGTGTGGCACAGCCCTAGGAGATGTTTAAATATGTATAGGGCTCGTCTGCTGCAACTGCCCGAGTCACAGTCAGACAGATGAGAGCCTGCTAACGGAGGACAAGTGTGGAAACACGCTGTGCCTCCAGCTCTCAGTTCAGAGAGAGACAGCAGTCACACACACTGATGAAATGTTCATCTCAGCTAATTGCATAGACGGTCCTGCAGGACTGATTTGTTGTTCAAATAAAGGGCAGCCTTCAGATATGCCTATCATGGGATCTTTAGCCCTTGAGAAGCAATTTCAGCTGTATTAACATGAAAGTTTTTTACTGAAATGCAGGATCATCAATATTTCAGAATGGATTTTATATATATTTTTTAATGTTTTATAATTTTATAAGGCACTTGCCTCAGAGTTTAAGACTAGGCTGCATTGTTTCAAAATATCCTTCCAAATATAAGTGTGAGAAACACGGTGAATTTGAACATGCCCACTCTCGAATTGCATTTACAAGCAGGGTTTGCAGGTGCGCTTTAATTGAAAGGACTGGGGTGCCACTCACCAAAGCAATTAAATGCTCTCGTAGGCTGGCTGATTGAAGCAGTCAAGCATGTAGCTCTACCAAGAGTGCATCAAACTGCAAGCCTGTATACCTACACCCACAAAATAAATGACTGAGAGAGAGCAAGACAAAAAGTCACACAATAATGTCTTGCAGTTTTCTTGAGGTGCTATGGGAATACATGCACACACCACCACCACCCCCAAAACAATACCTGTTCTGTTTATTTAATCACTTTGGCATAACCCTCCAAAATAAGTATATTATAAGAACTCTGTGTTAGGCCAAGCATATTTCACAAATGAATCTACATTGTGATTTGGCCCACAAAAAAATACATTTTCTCTCAGTTGTGGAACGCAAACAATTGTTTTCAATTTTCTCTTTTCTTTGCATTGATTTGTATTTAAAATGTATATTATATATAAAATACATGCTATATATCTTTAAGTCCTCAGAAATGCCTTAGATATTCAGAAAACATACTAAGCAATGAAGAGACTGTTCATTCTCTATCTTTTGATTCCTTTTCTTTTAGTTTTAATATCTAGAACACATTTCTGCCCAGCCAGATGTCATCTAGGGGAAATCCTCATTTCTTTACTTTACCGAGCACTGTTCCAGAAACGAGTCATTCGAAGGAGGAGCTGTTCTATAGCTCAGTGTGCACCTCACCGTGAGTCACTAACTGCTCTTTAAAGATGAAGAGAAAAACACTGTTCAGCTTCAGGGGACATTTCGTTTCCTTACAGCCTACATGAAATAACGCCCATGCATACAGTCATGGCCAAAAGTTTTGGCAGTGACATAAATTTTGTGTTTTGCAAAGTTTGCTGCTTCAGTATTTGTAGATTGTTTTCCACGTTTCTATGTTATACTGAAAAACAATGATAACCATATCATAAGGTTTTATTGGCAAAAATCTATAACAAGTCAATATTTACAGTGTTTACTCTTGTTCTTCATAACCTCTGCAATTTCTCTGGCATGCTGGATATTAGCTTCTGGGTCAAATCCTGTCTGATGGCAAATTATTCTTGCCTTATTAGTTCACAGAGTTCATCACAATTTTTGGGCCACTTTTGCTTTGTGACTTGGTGCTCTATTGTGCTGGAAAATGCAGGAAACACCACTAAATTGTTCATGGATCATTTGGAAGAAGTCGCTCTTGCAGGATGTTTTGATACCGTTCTTTATTCATGGCGGTGTTTTGGGCAGAATTATGAGAGAGCCCACCTGCTTGGCTGAAATGCAATCCCACACATGGATGGTCTCAGGATGCTTCACTATTGGCACAACACAGAACTCGTGGTAGCTTTCACCTATTCTTCTCTGAACAATCAATTTTCCAGATGTCCCAAACAGTCAGAAGGGAGCTTCAGAGAAAATAACTTTGCACCAGTCTCCTGCTGTCCAATTCTTGTACTTCCTGCGGAATTTAAGTCTGTCCTTGAGGTTTTTCTTGGAGAGAAGTGGCTACTTTGTTCCCCTTTCTTGACAACAGGCCATTGTCCAAAAGACGTGGCCTCACTGTGCGTGCAGATGCTTTCACAGCAACCTGCTGCCATTCATGAACAAGCTCTGCACTGCTGGAGACACAATTCTGTAGCTGACTCAACAGGAGGAGGCGGTCCCTGGGACATTCTGAAGACTTCTTCACTGCAGTCAAACCTCTCTCTTTAGTAAAACAGTAAAAAATTAGTTTAGTTTTTTTGTGAAAAGTTCATTTTTTTGGACATTGAAGTTGCAAATGCATCTGATCACTCTACACAATAATCTAGAAACAATGTGAATGAACACCACCACAGCTTAGGCAGCAAACTTTGCAAAACACCAAATTTATGTCACTGACAAAACTTTTGGCCATGACTGTAGATCTCCCGAAGCGGCACTCACCTTTGAATATCAAAGTGACAAGAAGTGACGAGGGAATGCAAAATCAAAATTTTATCAACTTAAAGGCTAAAAACATACTCACCCACTACTCATCTCAATTGGTAACAAACTACTCAAAGGATGACAGAGTTACTGTACATTCAAATGTTTATGTTTTTATTTGGAGTACCAATGCATCACATATAAAATGGACCATTTTGTCACAGAGATAAAGTTGGTTTGCCGTTGGATATTTGGCCGCGAAAAAAAAATGTATAGATGTATAAAAATGTTTTGTCTGAAAATTCAAAACACGAGAAATCACGAGTTGCAACACATCAAGGCATAATAATGTTGTGTTCCAAGCAACCCGTGACTACCCACCCGTGAACTCATACTAGATCGATGTACTCCCAGTTCTGAGCTCTGATGTCACATAGTGCGCGAAACGACAATGGCAGCCCCCAAGGATAATATTGCCTACGGATGCGGTGTTTATGCAAGTGGTACACAGTAAAAAATAGATTTTAGGACAATATAAAGTTTCAATAAAATTTATAATATAGCTACAATTCTTTGCACTCGTGAAGTTTGGCGTGACTTGCCTGGAATGCTACAAAGTCTATTTAAATAATAGGCCTATCGCCTGAAAACAAGGACTGTTGTTCTGAATGCTAATCCTGAGAAAACTGCAAGTATGATATCTATTTAGGCAGCAGAAACAAAGGAATTGACTGCAAGCACAGTTTATACAGTTAGATCGTTATGAATTACATTTAATCGTTACATTATCAGAGATATATAGAGGTTCATCCCACGGGATTCATAAGTGATAAGACCCATAAACCGCAACACCATTAGACAGTCTGGAAACGAATCCCTGTCTGTATGAACCAATAATATTTGCCTGGATCAATCAGCCCGTTGCTTTGTTTTGGCAGATACAAATGCTGGTTTTCTTTGGTAAGGAGAGACAGTGATTGTGTGTGCGCTGTGTGTCTCCCCCAGGCCACGGCTTCTGCTCGTGTGGCCGCTGTATCTGCCATGATGGATGGTTTGGGAAGCACTGCCAGTTCCCCCGCAGCTGTGACATGACGGACGAGCAGAGCAAGAGCCTGTGCGAGACGGCCGATGGCGTCATATGCTCTGGAAAAGGTAGGAGATATGATGCTTCGAGCAGCACCTTAAGATGTAACATGTGTCAGTCATCTCTTAAAAATGAGAGTGGGTTCCCCTCATTTGTTTGGTGGGAAAGAACCTGCGTTATTAAATTGATTTCCCACATATGGTCCAACTGAACCATTTCCACTAATCAATTCTACACTTTGGGGAGGGTTTATAACACTTTTAGTTGATAGAGACAGGAATTATTGGTGAGAGAGAGGGAATAGGATTGGTCAATCAAATTTGCATCTCCATAGATGGATGAACACTCACAATGTTTCCCGTCTATTTGTTCTAATAAAAGGTAAAGAAACACAGAAAGTAAAGTCAAGCAGAATATGTAAAACATGTTTGCTGACTGTCTGACAGAATCCTTAAAATGTTATTTGCTCAACCAACCTGTACAGCTGGTCTCAAAAACTACACACAGCACTAAAAATGAAGCTTTAAGTTTTTTTTACACTTTAATAAGAGTTTCACTATGTGTATATGATCTGTCAGCATCCTGGGAAAAAACGATAAAGCTTAGCCAATTTCTACATGACACATAGTCCTCTGAGTTTTCATCTCCTATCTCTGGGCATGTAAAGTTAAGAGACACACTAATACGCTTTATATACAGGGTTTGTCAGCGCCTATGACGGAACACAGTTTATTTTTGATGCCTGGTTGTGAAAATGAGATCTGGTTTCACATAGGATACTCAATCATTTTTTTCAAGTGAATGTTTGAAAATCAGCAGGAAAGTTTGTTCTGCTTGTCATAACAACATCAAAATTATTACGTCTGAAACATTGGAAGTATTAAATGGATTTTCTTTTTCACAATAAAGATTCATGGGTAGGTGAATATGTGGGTTGCTTGTCGTAGCTCCCAGTAGAATAGTACTTTGGTAAATGACAAGGGATTCACTGTCTGATAAGCTGCCTACACTTTAATTGATAAGACTGACTTATCAAACGAAGAAACAAATGCTTAGTTTGATGATGCCTTGACTGAGTGTGGAATCATGGGAACTGTCGTCTTTATCCCCACAGCCGATGTAATCCAACGGGATTTGGGCAGAAATCACAATGTATTAAAGTTTTATTAACATCATAGTATGAAGTAGTGTGAAGCGTAAAGCCGCTGAAGCAATTGCTAATGGCTGAGTCGACTGACATTTCACACAGATCAGAGCGATTCACTGATCAGAGCGAGAGCGTCGCGAAAAGTCACAAAAGAAGTGTGTTTTTGGTTGCCAGGTCAAGACAACCCTGCACAGATTACCAAAAAAAAAAACAGCATTAAGGGACCAGTGGATGGAGTTTATTTTTACAGAGCATCAACGGAGTTGTGAAAGTGTTTTTGTTTGTTCCCTGCATTTCGAAGATGCTTGTTTTACAAACAAGGCCCAGTTTGACGACGGATTTGCGTATCGTTTATTTCTTAAAGGAACACTCCACCGTTTTTTGAAATAGGGCTTATTCACATTATTTCCTGCATTTAGATAGGTGGGCAAATGCATTTTTGTGTCAGTGCATGCATTGTTTTAGTTTGACTGGGTCGGCGTTAGCTTAGCTTAGCACAATGAATGGAATCCTTTGTTGCCAGCTAGCATGGCCTGAGTAAAAGTGATCAAAAAATAAAAAACCCACCTAATTACTTCTTGTGGCCTGCGTATTCACAGCGAGTACAAATAGCGATCCAGATTAACACTAGGCGATTTCCTAGGCAGATATTGACTTGGGACTATATTATGGGGAAGCACAGGCGAAGCACTGCTGCTTAGGGGAAGCACTGCTACTTCGGCGCAGAGATATCACGCAACACATGAAATCCCACGACTTCCGTCAACATACCGGCGTGAATAGTAGCTGCCTGGCTATTTTCCTTACAATACACGAATGGCGATGAACATGGCTGATTTTGAGAGAGACGAAGAGGGTGACTTCTCAGACAGTCAAGAACCAGAACCATACCTATTTGAACCAGAGTTTACAGAAGACGAGCTGCGTGCTTTGGAAATAGAACGACAGGAGGAGGAGGTTGAGATCGCTCAACAGCCTGAGGACGTGAGGATGAAAGCCAACATGAACTGGTGGTGTGAATGTGGGGGAATATGCCAATCTATGCCGACGGAAATAGAGTGTCTGTGCTGTAGAGAGTGGGACATGTTTTTGCCATTGATGACCAGGCTCAACACGTCAGATCAAGATGAGCGTGCCCGAAGTTGTGTCACATCTACAGAGGATTTCACGGCGCTGATCCATTCTGCAGTACTCGATTTTTTTTCCCGGTGTTACAAAGTGAACTGGAAAAAACGCCCCACGCCGAATGGACCAAATGGACAGCTGTCCACAGAGTAAGTGATTATTTTAATCATGACGCATGTATAGATCGACCCATGTTATACCTGTATTCACATAGAGTTGATGTTTTCATGTGTTGCGTGATATCTCTGCGCCGAAGTAGCAGTGCTTCGCCTGTTCTTCCCCATAATATAGTCCCAAGTCAATATCTGCCTAGGAAATCGCCTAGTGTTAATCTGGATCGCTATTTGTACTCGCTGTGAATACGCAAGCCACAAGAAGTAATTAGGTGGGGGTTTTTTTATTTTTTGATCACTTTTACTCAGGCCATGCTAGCTGGCAACAAAGGATTCCATTCATTGTGCTAAGCTAAGCTAACGCCGACCCAGTCAAACTAAAACAATGCATGCACTGACACAAAAATGCATTTGCCCACCTATCTAAATGCAGGAAATAATGTGCATAAGCCCTATTTCAAAAAAACGGTGGAGTGTTCCTTTAAGGATGATGCAATCCCAATGAAAAAGGGTCACGATCGTGTGTTGGAACCGCAGGCGGTGAGTAAAACTGCTTCAAATATCTCTGCCTCCTTGTTAGTGCGTCCCTCCCATGCCGGAGACGCGGGTTCGAGCCCCGCTCGGAGCGAGTCGTTGCTGCTGCTGCTCTCGTTCAGTTTCAGCCTCGGGATCTGATTCTGGATCATAAATAAACGGCTGAATCTGACTGTAAGCCATGGTTTGTTTTGGATGATGTTTTTTTCCTCACGGTAATGTCACAGCTTTCACATGCTCTCAACGCAAAAGCCTACTGGCACTCGTGATTCTTTAGCTCCGCCCACACGTCACGCCTCCAGCCAGTCATGTTTTTCCGGGAAAAATCTGTACAGACTATCTTTCTCTTATGAATATAATAAAACTAAAGACCTTTTGGAATTATGAAGGATGCCGTACTACTCTATAGGTACTCAAGATTAACAGGATATTGAGTGAAAATGAGCATTTCACCCCCACATCCCCCCCCCCCTAACATTCTTCAAAACATTTGGGATAATGTAAGTACACAAGTCAGCAAAATATATAAAACTGTTCTAGTGGTTTTTGGATTTAAAAAAACAAAATCTTACATATTGTGCCTTTACTGAAAGACCAGTGCCCCCTCCTACTATGCAATTTCCCTTAATCTTGTTTGTATGAGAGTCAAAATTCTTAAGACCACTTTTTGGAGTCATGTTGACTATTATTATTTATTATTATTATTATTATTGTCTATGTTTTTGCAAAGCATCGTAAACCCTAAGTACATCGTAGAAATTATTGGCACCAAATAATGGTCTCTATGATCTGCTCAGCCTTTTGATGCAAGTGGTCAGTAATTTAAACACAGCAAATGCAATGTTCATTCAAATGATGAAATTAAATTAGCACACAAATGATGAAATCCAATTAACACTTATTTTAAATAACATTTACTGAAAGGGTGAGATAACACTTGACCTGTTAATTGGCCAAGCAGGCAAGGTTATCAACTAAATTGCATCCCCATCCCCCTTCCGTATTGCTTTAGGAAACTTCAGTAGATTACAGACAATTTATTTTGCACATATAACAATAACAGAGTAAAAACAGCAACCTACATTTAAAGGAAAATTTGTGAAAACTTTATTACCATCAGGCCATCCAACATGAATTTATTTCTTCATCTGAACAGATTTGGAGAAATGTACTGTAGCGTTACATCACTTGCTCACCAATGGATCCTCTGCTGTGAATGGGTTACCCATTCACACAAACATCACAGAAAACAAACATCACAATAATTACAAATAATCCACACAACTCCAGTACATCAATTAATGTCTAGTGAAGTGAAAACGTCAAACCGTTGATTCCAGCTGGAATCCTCTATCCATAATATTGCTTTCTCTAATGAACAAGTCATCTCATCTGAATCAGTTTTTCACTTTATGGCACCCATTCACTTCAGAGAATACATTGGTGAGCAAGTCACGTAATGCTACATTCCTCCACATCTCATCTACATTTTAGCTTGAGTGTGAGCAAAATTTTTGCTATTTTTATTTTGTATTTTTGAGTGAGATGGACAGTAAAATTCAACATGCATACATTTAACAAATTTATTTATTTATTATTTTTATTTATTTATTGACATTTAAATGTGGCATTTATTTGTAGGCTAATTGTCCAAAACATGAAAATAATTATTGGCTTATCAGCATTGGCCAGAAATGTATTAATGGTGCACCTGAATCATCAGCCAATGCAGAATATTTTCAAATGGCCAAATATCGGCCAATTGACTGGCCTAGCTTGTAAATTGGTCTATTCCTGACTCACCTGGAATTTGACCTTGTAAACAACAGCTGTTTCACGCATTTAGGAAAACAATTTACTCTATTTAAATTCCAATTAGGAACCGTATCACAGCTTCAAGTGTTTTATAATCATGTGAAATAGCACAGGAGATTAAGGGAAGACTAATGGATCTCCAGTCGTTGTGTGACGGAAGGCTAATTTGTTCTTGCAGGCTCTTGTCACTGTGGTCGCTGTATCTGCACACCACAGGAGTGGTACATTTCAGGGGAATTCTGCGAGTGCGACGACAGGGAGTGCGACAAACTTGACGGGCTGGTTTGCACAGGTATGTGTTCAAATGCAGCACTGCTCCTTCAAACACCCACTCGTGCACTGACAGATCTCTTCGTGATGGATATTGAGGTTCTCTGATGTGGCTGCTGTTTGATTAGACAGCTCTGTAAGGCTCTTAGGCTGAGCCGTCCAATCAGTGGGCTCCTGCTGTGTTGTTCTCATCCTGCTTTTCAATGGGAAAGAAGCTCCAGAGAGAGTCAAGGTTTTCCTTAAGAGTAGACTAGTCGTGCTAATAATAAATACAATAAATATTTATTATCATGATAACTCAAGGGCTTAAGGATCCTTGGACAGCTGCTTAGAAACTATACTTATTGGTCTAATGACGTTGTTATTAGTTGCCATGTCATTTAATTAATTATTCAGTTCCTGGTGCAGAGATGCAAAATGTATTACAAAACAAGACAAAAACAAAACTGATAAAAGGAATGCATAAATGTGTCTGTTAAATGTCACTGATTAGCATATTAACGATTTGGGCATATGTCATCATTTCCATATTCATAAGGATTATTAAAACTATTTTCTCATATTGCTCAGGGAAAACCTTCTTTTCAGTATAGATGAAATGCAAAAGCATACAATCAGTCGATTCTTTCCCTTACCTTGGGTAAAATTAATGGTACCCAGCCTTTATAATTATAATCATGCAAAAATGTGCCTGCCAGTTTCTAAATAATAATTTTCATGGCTTCTTCAGTAAGATATTCTCATTACACCCACAACTGATAAGCGCTGTGGAAAATTTTAATGTATTAGGGAAAGCCGAGGCTTAATTTTATGCACAGCAGATGCGAATTCCAACTGTTTGGACATTGATACAATATACGGCTCTCAAGCTTTCTTGTGAACGAAAGCTGCTGTCACATACAGCTCTTGTAACGGCATATGTAAACAACCTCACAAATTAGACTTTTAAATTAATATGTTTCTAAGATACTGATGTTATACTTGAATACAGTGGTTTTTACACACTGTTCATGTTAGAAATAAAAGAAAAATTTAAAAGAAAAATAAATATTAATGTATAAATTAATACAATTATGAATAATATAACTTTATATTATTCTTTTTATTATTATTACAACATTTTGTAATAATAATTCACAAATATTTCAATAAAATCTAACTTGCCCTATGGGTTCCTGGGCTCCAGTTTTAAACTGTTTGTTTACAAACTGAAGCAGTTGTAAATTTGAACTGGCTGTAGTTGGCATCTGATCATCTTAAAACAATCTGTGACACTCTGAACCTCTTTCAGTTAGTCGAGACACCTACTAGACTTAACTAGAGGGATCACAAAAAGTCCACATTAATTGATCTAATTTTTAGTAATGCTCTTCAGCCTATGTATTTGCTAATGATGTTAGTGAACACTGCGTCATTGCCACAGTCAGAGATACTAAATTACCCAAGCATAAGACATGTATTATTAAGAGACGATGTTTGCGTCATTTTAATGAACAAGTTTTTTTTTTTTTTATGTAGTACATTATGATTGGGATAGGACCTTCCTAATCCCTGATATTGAGTCCGCCTGGAAATATTTTTATGATGGTTTTATATCATCTATCAATAAGCATGCACCTTTGCAATGATGCAAAGCATGCAAAAATTGTGTTAAAAATAGGGATAATCCCTGGTTTTCTGAAGCTCTATCTGCTCTTATCCGTGAGCATGATATTGCATGGGCAAAAGCTAGGTAAACTGACTAATGATCTGCTTTAGGCAGCTTAAAAATAAATGCATAGTCGCTATCAGAAAAGCTAAGGCTGATTACTTTATTGCAAATACTACTAATTCAAAAAATCCAAAAAGTTTTTGGCAGAACATAAAGTTGTTAACAGGCAGTAAAAATACTTCCCTTCATGTATAAATATGGACTCCACTAGTATCTCAGAAAAATAACAAATGCTCAGTTATTTTAATAAGCATTTTGGTGCCTCCCACTTTCTATTTGAATCACAAAATCGTACATGTTCTGATTCCGATTTTATTAACGCAGAAAGGCATTCAAAAAGGAGGAGTTTAGATTTCAACACATCAGAAGCTTAGATGTTTATAAAGCACTCAGATTGCTTGACACAAATAAATCACCAGGCCCTGATTGTGTGGAACCTATATATTTGAAGTTAGCTGCAGATATTATTACATCCCCTTTCATCTTTCATTAAATAACGGTGTCATCCCATAAATTTGGAAATCAGCTTTTGTTGTTCTACTATTAAGGGGGGTCCTGCATTGTTAGATAATTATAGACCAGTTTCAAAGCTCTGTTTTTTATCAAATATCCTAGAAAGTCTTATCAGTGAACAGTTGACATGTTATTTGAATGCAAACAAAGTGTTGTCTATTAATCTGTTGGAGTTTTGCAAGTTCTAAATGATATTGTGAGATCAATTGATAATGGTGATTTCTGTGCCTCTCTTTTTATTATTTATCTAAGGCTTTTGACACGGTGGAACATGAAATATTGCTGCATAGACTGAAAAGCATTGGTTTATCAAGTCATGTTATTCTTTGGTTTAAAAATTAATTAAGTGGAATAATTCAATGTGTACAAATTGAAAGTAAACTATCTGACTCATTGGAGACTGCTAAGGTGTTCTCCAAGGATCTGTGCTGGGAACCTTTTATTTACCATTTATATAAACAGTCTCGACAATGACAAAGATGCTATAACAGAGTGGGTTTGCCCTCTTTGTCTAGTAGGAGAAAAATGCATTGGTACTTAATTATGTATAATAATTCATATCCTTCATATCTTTGCAGTATTGTACAACAGAAAACTGTTGAGAAATATTTTCTACTTTCTCAAAACTATTACTCATTATAACTATAACTATAACTCATTTTGGCCAGGTCACTCCTGTGAAAGAGATTTTAATCTCAGAGAGTCTTTTCTGATTAAATAAAGGTTATCAAAACCCTGCTTTAATATGTGTAAAAACACATAGCACACAACTACTGGAGAAAAGTTTATTTTTTATTTTTATTAGATTAAAACATTTTTTATTACTTATTACTTTTGTAATTGGAAATTATTTATTGGTTTTGATTCTAAATGCAAACTGGTGACATGTTTAATTAAGTGTTACTCAAAAGTTTACTCAAAATTACACATTTGAATTGGCTTCACAGATCATGATTTTGGTGTACACCAAATTATAATGTACATTTACAAATGCTGGAAAAAAAGGAGAAATCATACCATGTAATCTTACCAGTTCTGTCACAGGGCCTGAATTTGAACTGAATAGACAAGACCCCAGAGAATGTGGCTCCAAAACTTGCATTTGTACTTGGTTTCCCATTACACATTCTGCCAAGAGGGTGTGAAGAGAGAAAGCATGTCGAGACTTGGAGAGTGATGATTCGGATTTCTCAGTTCTGTCTCTCCTCTCAACTTCTGTTCCAGGGAACGGTGTGTGCAACTGCGGAAATTGTGACTGCTGGGATGGCTGGACAGGAAACGCCTGTGAAATCTGGATTGGAGAGGAGCATTAACCTCTGGTAGACACTTAAAGACTGATTTTGTTGTCAATCAAGACAAGAAAGGCGGCGGCTGCACCAACAGCGAATAAGGGAAAATTGATTTTTGAGATTTGTGCAATATAACTGCATCCAAATTTTCTAAATTAAAGCAGTTCCATTACATGCACATACATAAAACAGCTGTGGGAGATGACATCTATAATCCTCTACAGTTTTCCATATAACTATATATATATATATATATATATATATATATATATATATATATATATATATATATATATATATATGAAAAATGTGTATCATAACGCTTGCATAGATTATTGACTGACACATAAGCAGTAAAAGGAGAGGATAAGAACATTATATTATTATTCAGGTTGCTGTTTTTCAGAGCTCTGTTTGTGTGCGATATTTTTATGACCCTATTTTATGTACTGTAAGTTCTATGTGAGAAAAAATAAATTAAACAGCCTGATCCCAACAAATTTAACATGCTCTGAAATGTCATCAGAATGAGAAAGCTATTTTTTTGCAATCGGGCTAAACAAATGTAGAATTATTTCTTGTCTTTTTTATTTCTATAGTAACTGTGATATTTAGGGCCTGTTTGCCTGCAAAATGTTGCAGGTTTTTTTTTTTATGAAATTGTAAAAAAGAAATACAAATAAAAATGTTAACGGTATATTATATCGACCCAAGTAATTATAAAAATAAAACAAACAAAAAATAGACCCTATTACATGTTAATATTTGTATATATTGCACAAATATTGCATTGAATTGGTTAGAGATTTCAGTACACCTTTATATAAATATTTTATTCAATATGTTGTCTCTGTGTATACAACAAACACAAACTGTACAGTGCAGACAAACTCATTGCATATATGTATGTAAAATTAGCAGAACATACCAACAGTCCATGATACACATAGCCTACGACATGCAGTTCATATATACCACCCTCTTCCCATGCAACAGATGAAGTAACTGTCAAATCAATGTTCAAAACCAATCAACAGACAATGGAGACCTTCCTTCACCACTGAAAATCAGAAATACGGAGAAAACACAGACATGATCAGCGTTTGCTCATTACAATTTAATGACGTCACGCACACGACCTGAATGGAACCAAACAAACACAGACATTTGAAAGAGGAAAAAACAAGCGAACGTACTAACTAATGCACACATACTCACCAGTCACTTACAAAAATAAATTCAACCTTCGTAAAACCAGTTCACTGGTCTGCAGGGCAGCTATAGCCCAGCATGTAGAGCTCATTGGAGTGAGTGATTTGTTTCGTGTGGAAGTGGGACACCAGCCTGGAACTAATTTCAAATATGAAGCTACTTTTCCTGTATAGTACTGCATCTCATTCTAGCATTAAATTCGACTTTGTACATACAAATATTAAGTCTAATGTGCTTGAACATCTCCTAATATGAAACTAGCTCAAAATCCCAATAAATGAAAATATAGGTCTTCAATTGAAGTGTAGAATATATTTGTATTTAGCAGCATAGCCTCGGTCTACTTCATAACATTCTAAACAGTATTCATCATTCAAACTATGAAAACTGTTAAAGCAAGACAGGCTTCATGTCAGCTCAACTGATAATTGGCTAAGTAGATGTGAGTAGATGACGATTTCAAACGCAAAGTGCCATGGTCTCAATCCAGAGTATGAGAGAGCCTCATATAATCATGCCCATTCAGTGTAGCCCTATGGCTCAAACTAGCTTTAAACATTTCTAGCCATCCCATACTTTGGTCCTTGAGAAGACGCATGCAGGTGATTAGTAATAGGTACCCCGGTTTTATACTAAATGAACAATCGAAGTGAAGGATATCATTTGTAATCTCTTCAAGTTTTAATTGAAACGATTTAAAAAGTCGAGACAATTGTTCTACATGATGAACCCTAGTCACAGTGAGGACAAAAACCGAAGTGAGGACTGACCATCCTAAGAGTTACTTAATTTGTTCGGCTGGATTCTCGTGTTTACGTACTTTGGTAACAATCAACTTCTGTGTGTTTGTGGATTAAGTTGCTACTGAATTTGTTTGTGTGTGTCAGTGTCTGGGGCATGAGGCACCTTTAACCCAGCACAGACTGGGTACATGTTTTTGCATGCTGGGTTAGAGGTCATCACAGGCACAGGATGAGCAGTACTGGACTCTGCATGCTGAGCTAGGAAAATCCCTCTCATTTCAGAATCTCTGATAATATCTGGTAGTTAAAAATCTTATTTATTTACTTTTTTTTTCTTTTTTCTTTATTTGTATACAGTGAAAACATTGTTATAGAAGCCATTTCTTGCACTGCGTCAGCGCTGCAAGAACAGAACATAATACTAACCTTGGCCATGCCTTTGCTGAACAAAATGGGTGTGCAGCCAATAGTAATGGTGCCTACTTATATTGAGCCATTTAACCGCACAGGCCTGAAGTAGACTGTATTTATCTACGGCTGCCACTCTTGTCACATTTAAGGTGCTCACCAGAACTAGCCCATAGTTCAGAGGAGTCAGCATGTCAAAGTGGGGCCTTGACCAGAGGCCTACAAGGCCTATAGATATTCCTAGAGCCCACGCTCTAAATTAAGAGCAAAGAAAAGTGGAAAGACACCTAGTTACTGGGGTTGAAACCGATTTACACCGTACTAGACAGTGATATGTACTCTATACACCTTCCCCAGCACATGCCAACTCCTTGTGTTGGACTGCTGCGGGCATGACTTGTGCACTCGCCGGCATACTTGTGTCCCTCTCTAGACATTGCAAGAAGAAGACACGAGTACTGAACCTTGGATAATGAGTTTGATTTTCTTTAGGAGGCTCCATCCCCTTGAAAGATTGATGTCTCTTGACCATTATCAACATGAAAGGACTTTGTGGAAAATCCATCATTGTGGTTGAATGACTGCACACTAGAACGCATTGCACACTGCCCCAATAACAAATTTCGTAAGTAACCGACAAAAGGGAAAGATTTGGAAATTCGAGCTATAGAGACTGTGGGACACCTAGAAAGAAGGAGACACAAGAGCGTACTTGATAAAAAAGCAAAAAAAAAAAAAAAAACAAGTTGAGGATTCTAATCCATATATGTATATCTTTACAGTATTACCCCAGAGCGTAGCTGGTGTTACTGTGTATATAGAAAATAGATTTGAAATGTATGGTCTCTGCTGCGACAGGGTTCAAGCAAAGGGTTGTAATGGGTGACTGTTAGCAGGCGAAAGAACCGCCACACAAGCGCCTGCGGTTTTCGATTACAGAAAAAACATCAGCTTTATTGTATGTCAAAAGGCATTCCATATCAGTTAGGGCATTCCTTGGTGAAAGTTTAGCTGGTTTATCCAGTTGCATCCTCCTACGTGCACAGCTGACCACTCTCCCGGAGCCAGTCCATCGTCAAATTAGATCAGAGGAGTGAAGATGGACGAAGGGAACAGGGAGGAGAGAGCAGAGAATACCTGGATCTGATCCACAAACATGGAGAGTCTGACAAAAGAAGCACGGCTCTCCCAGGCTGAGCATGGCCGAGATGGGATCTAGCTATGTGGTGGGCTTGGTTTCCTTGCTGACAGGTTTGCCTCCGTTCATGATGGCCGGCTCTGTGCTTTTACTGGGAGGCACGGCAGGTTTGGGCACGGTCTCCCCCACGTCATGCAATGATGGCTCTCGGTACATAGCGACTGCAAAAGACATTAGAGGGCAAAAGTCAGCCAGGTAACCACAGTCTAATTGGAAATAATTTTGGGGGGCCGACCAGGAAATTGACTAAATAATAATTACATTTAGGATAGTTTCCCCCAACTAAGACTCATTTTGAAACCTGAAAATTGGCTAAAATGACCACATTCACTATGGAAACTTTGACAGGACATGTGCAAGTGTGTCAAAGTGCGGACAAGTTGTCAGCTGGGCTCAACCATTTCCTTAGTGGTGATGGGAAGGTGGTCTGATCTCTCAGGAGGCATTTGACTGGGTTCACTGCTTCACGTAAGTTCAAACTTACTGTATTGTTAGCAGTGCCGCTACTGGTGCTGGCTGGTGCCACAGTATTAGCCAAGAAAATAATAAACACGACAGGATGAGAGACTGGTCTAAAATGTGGGCACCTGTACATGGATATAAAGCATTGCACAGGCAGAAACTGGCCACACATCATTGCAAATTACACCTCAAACTGTATATAAAGCATCAATCTCACGCTAGCCAGAGAAATTTTACAGTGTGCCAATAAAAGAGCTGTAAGAAATATTTGAAAAGACAGGTTGTCCATCATAAGGGTACGAATGTGGGTCTTAGATATGTGGTGCTGTGAGTTTTTAATCATTTTTTAATCAGATAATTAATTATACATTTTGATTTGACCTCTGTTGTGTTCTATAATCCTACAATATTTGAACAATATAATGGTTTTCACCCAGGATTTTACCCAGAACACAACAAACAACCCTGATTTTGCTGATTACAGTGTTTCTTAACCAATTTTATAGATTTCTAATTTCAATGCTTTCAAAACAATTAGACTCATGTAATGCGCTGCATTATTTCCAGGTAAGCCATTTAACAAGAGCAAATTAGATGAAAACTACTGCTTGTTCTATTTATTGCATAACATGTTCCATTTATAATCTGCATCAAATATCACATTCTTTCCATGTATTTTTTTTTAATTCCTACTGTATTTGTTTGCCTATATGGTACATATTTGCAAACCAAATGTACTACATATATACATATATATTTTAAGCTCTGCATGTAAGGAAGGTATGGTGAAGATGTTCAATTCACACCTGGCACAGATGTTAAACAGCCCCACGGGAAACACAGTTTGGATGGTGAAGTTGCGTAATCACTGACCAATGACACTCCTCCCTCTTTTCTTGGTTTTCTTGAGTCAATATAGGACCGCTCACATTATGCTAAACTCTGTCTGGCCAAGACTATGATTCAGTGTCAATCAGACTGTCTCTCAATTCATTTGAGACTGCTGTCCCCTTCCTCTCTTTTCACCTCTTCTTACATTATCTCCTCTTACTCTTTCAATATCCGCCTCCTCTCTTCTCCTCTGCTCTCCTCTCCTCATCCTACATCCTCTCCTATTCCTTTCCCATCATCTGTCATCCTCCTCCGCACTTACGCTCTCATCTTTATCTCTTCTTCCTAATCTCTCTTGTCTTCTTCTACCTCCTCCATCTTTGTAGTTGTTTGTATTAAACGTTTTGAAAACATGAACCTTGTACTGGAGATTTTTTGTGTGTGGGTTTTCAATAAAAATTATGTATGCTGTCATTTTTATTAAGGCGATGAAAATGTACAGCCTGATTTGGAAACGTGTTCAGATGCCTGCGTTCCTTGTTTTGAAACCTTGACCTTGTGTGTAAGCCATTTGAGGAAAAACTGTAAAAAGGCATCAAGCTAAAGCCTCTATCTCTCAGGGACTTGGGCACTTCATTACCATTCTGCCAGTGTCACAGTGACCTCGATGTTAACCATTCTCTTGAGGTTTTCAGAGCATGCTTTACCTTCTAATGGCTTGGGCAGGAAGTGAGCAGCTGGTTTAGTTTTCTTCACCCGGTTCCCCTTCATGGCCTGGCCATCTTTATTTAAGCCAAGGAACCATGCTCTCCCCGACTCCTGCTGCCTATACAGCATGGATGAGTAGATCACATAGTAGTTTTCAAACACAGACTCTTTAAACTTGCATTCCGGCGTAAACAATTCCTGTAAGAAAGAGAGACAACAGAGTATTGGTGTCACAATGAAGCTGTGGGCATTTGTGTGGGATTTAAAAGAAAAAGGGTTCAATAAACTTAACAAATTTCAAAACATCTTCACATGAATAAATGAAATAAACTAATCTTCAATTAAAACTACTTTTATCACTTTTGAATAGTAAAGTATAGATTATATCTCTTTACCTAATTTATATATATATATATATATATATATATATATATATATATATATATATAACTATTATTACCTGTATTAATAATGCATCAATTTAGCATTTTCATTTCTATTCTATCTTACAACCTTCCTCCAGTTCGATCATAAACCCAAAATCAGGACTGGGGAACCCTGATTATCACATACAGTTTTACGTCAGATGAGGGACATTTCCTATCAGAACCGCTATTGAAAAGACTCAATAGACACTTCTGTCTTGGACAGAGTGTGCGATATGGTGTCCACTCCAAATAACATCTATATGATGTATATTGTTTAATTAACAGAATAGAAACTGCAAACACTGATACTTCCCAAAATAATATTCAAAATCCTCAACATTTTCCTATTATTCTGTATGCATGGTGAGCCACTGCAGGTCTGTCTGCTGATACCTGAATGAGCATACAGACAAAATAATTGGCCCCGAGACAAAATGTGATATTCGCTCATGACAAATTAATCTCTACTTTCACCTTCACTCTAGGTGCCATGCTCAGCCATGCAAAGTCTATTATTTTCTTCTAATATCCATATCCAGTTGCACAATCCACACTCTGGCAAGGGCATTCCAACCTTTTCTTAACCATCTTTTCAGCCCATCTGACTGCACACCTAAAAAGAAACTCAGAGCAAATTGTGGGCATACTGTACTCCCACACTTCATTTGGCTCCACAAAATTTCAATTTGCAGTTCATTTGAAAAGTTTAGGATCATGCCAGACTGTGAATCTAGCAGGAGCAGTAAACATTATCTGTAAATATTAAATCTAAAAACAATTTCTCAAAATGAATATGGTTTTCTCTCTATTCAAACTACAGTTGTAAATCTGGTTAAAATGCATATTTTCCTAAACATCTCACACTTCCTTATCTAGAACATTATACTCCACCAGATTACAATAAAAAAAAAAAAAAAAAAAAAAACAGGACAGCTGTCACACAGAGTTGTGAAATGAAGATCTTTTTTATGGCTCTGTTTATTTGCTTTCAGATTTACATATATGTCATATAGCATTATCACTAAAATAATTTAAATATAGCTATTATAACAATTTCAATGATTTACTAAAATAAAAACTCACTATGTATGTACAGTAGCAACTATATATATATATATATATATATATATATATATATATATATATATATATACACACACACACACACACACACACACACACACACACACACACACACACTGTATAATTATAGCATTCTGACTGATTTAAGGATTTTAAAATATTGCAGTACACAGTCTTCTCCAAAAGGACTTAATTTGACCAGTGAAATCCATTCATCTGTTCTGTATAACCCATTATTTGATGCCATCTGTAAACACTGTGTACATTGCATTACCCGGCAAATAATTGCATCGATTAAAGCTTCCAGGCTTTCTGTCAATTCCATAACTCCACCACTTCAATAATCCTAGGAGCACTTCTCTCTATTGGTAAATAACACCAAAACTATCATTTTTAAATCTACAAGTTCCATTAACACCCATCATTACACTACACATTAAAGACCTCATGTCTGAATAAGACAGCAAGTTCTAAATGCATAAATATGTGTCTCTTCTAAAAGTCTCTTCTAATTGACAAATGAGGCTGATTTTACAGTAATGTACTTCCTAAATACTTTTTTTACGAAAATAATACTGATGAATATGGGATTTAATGTCTCATATATTTAAAATGGTCAGTAAATCAAAAATGTTAATCCACTAAAATATGTAATAAAGAAAGTTAAACCTACTTTCTCCCAGTATATTTTTTCAAAAGATATTAAAGGGGGGGGGGGGATGCTATTTCATGCATACTGAGTTTTTTACACTGTTAAAGAGTTGGATTCCCATGCTAAACATGGACAAAGTTTCAAAAATTAAGTTGTACGTTTGAAGGAGTATTTTTGTTCCCAAAATACTCCTTCCGGTTTGTCACAAGTTTCGGAAAGTTTTTTTTTCGAGTATGGCTCTGTGTGACGTTAGATGGAGCGGAATTTCCTTATATGGGTCCTAAAGGGCACTTTTGCCGGAAGAGCGTGCGCTCCCGTATAGCGAGGCTGAGCACAGACATTCACTGATCAGAGCGAGAGCATCGCGAAAAGTCACAAAAGAAGTGTGTTTTTGGTTGCCAGGGCAAGACAACCCTGCACAGATTACCAAAAAAAAAAAAAAAAAACAGCATTAAGGGACCAGTGGATGGAGTTTATTTTTACAGAGCATCAACGGAGTTGTGCAAGAATTTTTGTTTGTTCCCTGCATTTCGAAGATGCTTGTTTTACAAACAAGGCCCAGTTTGACAACGGATTTGCGTATCGTTTATTTCTTAAGGATGATGCAATCCCAACGAAAAAGGGTCATGATCGTGTGTTGGAACCACAGGCGGTGAGTAAAACTGCTTAAAATATCTCTGCCTCCTTGTTAGTGCGTCCCCTCACATGCCGGAGACCCAGGTTCAAGCCCCGCTCGGAGCGAGTCGTTGCTGCTGCTGCTCTCGTTCAGTTTCAGCCTCGGGATCTGATTCTGGATCATAAATAAATGGCTGAATCTGACTGTAAGCCATGATTTGTTTTGGATGATGGGTTTTCCCTCACGGTAATGTCACAGCTTCCACATGCTCTCAACGCAAAAGCCTACTGCCGCTCGTGATTCTTTAGCTCCGCCCACACGTCACGCCTCCAGCCGGTCGTGTTTTTCCAGGAAAAATTGGTACAGACTATCTTTCACGAGCATTTCACCCCCCCCCCCCCCCCCCCCCCTTTAAAACAAACCGGATCCTAGCAACTGTTTCGTTTTTTCATCACAGAATGCATCACTCCTTGCCAAATAAATATATTAGAAATATAAAAAGGTAAAAGTATTGTAACCAAACACAGCTTTGGAACCAAAAGCAGAACACAGACTAAAATTACGCAAATAAAATGTATTTATTGCCAAAATCAAGCAACACGATCCATCTCTCATTTGCTGCTGAAAATTGTTGGCTGAGGTGAGCCTGAAACTAAACAAGAGTTGGCAGAGTTGAGTGAGTAATTTGTTGGTCGGATATGGCAGGCAAAATGCAGGCTGAACGCAGGTGGAGTGAGATCTGAAGCACAGAAGAAACAGAACTAGAGCTCCAACAAAACACATAACACAAAAACTGGTCTAAAGACACTGGGAGGCCTTAGACAGTACCACATAAACAGACTGAATGATCTAGCAGAGAATGGTTGAAGACCCAGGGTTTAAATACTGGCAGATGAGTTGACACACCAACTCACAGACACTCAAAAAAGGAAAAAAAAAATCTAAATCCCTGACAAAATGTTCAGTTGTTCAGTCATTTTATAAGCCATTCTTATCACACAAAAGTGCTAAGTTGAGTTTGCCTAGAATTCAGAATGCACAGTAATGCGGTAAAAGTATGTGCAACTGTAATCATCTAAATTACATAAAGAACAGAAATGTCCAAATAGAAGGAAATTGTCACACTTTAGTAGTTTGGGGACCAGTCTTCACTATTAACTAACTATTAAGTATGTTTTCTGCCTCCTAATTTGCTACATATTAACAGTTAGTAAGGAAGTTGTAAAGTTTAGGTATGGGCTAGGGTTAAGAGACAAAAAAATATGGTGATGCAAAATAAGGTTAGTCAACTAGTTAATGTTGAGAACTGGTCCCTAAACTAAAGTTTTACCCCCTAATCCTTATCCTAATACGTATCAAACTTAACAATTAACCTACCTTACTAACTATTAATAACAGCCCAAGCTCAATCGAAACCCAACCCTAAACCTACCCAATAGTGTTAACAAATGCAAAACTGATATAAAAATGCATTTGTTGATACAACCGTGCCATTTGAACTTTCTTATATGCAGGTCTGAACTGTTTTGTCAAAGCATAGTTTCACAGGATTTGTACTGGAGCTATTCACCACACAAGTGCAACTCCATACTGAGTGAGCTACCAAACAAACCTACTGAATATGAAAACCCATACTTATAAAGCTGGATATGTGACGCTAACATTCAAAAGTATCAGTCCTGAAATCTCGCAGCATGTTAAAATTGTTTTGAATATATAACATAATATTCCTCAAGTAGTTAAATAAAAAGTAGCTAAAAGTAGGCTTCATTAATCGAATCTGAAAGTTGTTTTACTGCCTCTAGTATTATTTCAACTGGAAACTGCAGCAATTCTTATATATAGCTAAGTTTTTCAGTTTTGCAGAAATGTATTTAGAGGCACGTATTACAAATGAGCCTATGTTGATTAATAAGCAGCAAATTGGGTGTTTATTGAGGCAGAAGTCGTAGTTAATGATTTGTTAATAGTGAGAATTGTACCTTAAAATAAAGTTTGACCATTATTCACCCCTTTCTTAGACTTCATAATACATTAAAAAACATAAATGTTATGAAAAATCTTAGAAACTTTGTCATATCACCCTGTCGCCCAAGTCTGGTTACCCATTTTCTAGGTTAGAACCTGGATGGGAAAACTATGTTGCTGCTGGAAGATGTTTCAGTGAGAGGGGTGCTCACTTGTGGTCTGTGTGGGTCCTAATGCCACAGTATAGTGGGGACACTATACTGTCAAAAGCACCATCCTTCGGATGAGATGTTAAACCTCAGAGGTCCTGACTCTCTGTGGTCATTAAAAATCCCAAGATGTCCTTCGAAAAAGAGTAGGGGTGTAATCCCGGCATCCTGGCCAAAATTTGCCCATTGGCCTTTGTCCATCATCATGGCCTCCTAACCATCCCCATCCCCACTTATTGGCTTCATCACGCTGTTTCCTCTCCACCAAAAAGCTGCTGTGTAGTGGGCATACTGGCTCAATATGGCTGCTGTCTTATCATTCAGGTGGATGCTGCACACTGGTGGTGACTGAGGAGATTCCCCCTTCCTTGTAAAGCGCTTTGAGTACCCAGTTACTAATTATTATTATATTATTGAATGAATCGATGGAGACAGAGCGACATACAAACAGACTGCCTACAATCCACCACTCATTACTCCAATTTCAAAAATGATTTTATTGCTCTTAAAAATGTTCCAATAATTAAACAGACAATAAACAGAGATGTGCAGTCATTTGGTAGTTTTGACATCCTTCAATATTGTGGACTCCAATCCGGTCTCAATAAACCTATTGTTTAATTCTTGTTTTTGTCTCTCTCCACCCGTTGTGTTAATCACAAGCAGAATTTAAAAACAATAAAGTGATACTGACAGCTAATTGGTTTGAAAGGTTACTGCTGGTAATGATTGGTCATTTATTTGGAAGGAGGCATTTTCAGCTGCATTTTTTCTAACAACATTTCATCATAAGCATATCTAATCTGGGGTGCGTTTCCAAAAAACCATAGTTGCTAACCTGTTAGCAACTTAGTTGGTTGGCAATGGGAAATTTGGTTGGTTGGCAATTGGAAACTTGGTTAGCAACTATGGTTTTGGGAAACGCACCCCTGATTGGTTAACTTACATATTAGAAGAGCTTATTCTGTGTGTTAATTACAAAGTCTATAGAATACCCAAGACGTGTCACTCGTATAGTTTTTAGGGAAAAATGCAATGCTCAATATGGCCACTCTATCATTGGAAGCCCCGCCTTCTAAGCAAAAGAGCCAATCGCTAATAGTTTAAGTCATTGTCTGCTAGAAGTCCCGGTTGCTATAGAAACAGTCAGCATTCAGGAGATGCACTGGCTGGTCTAGCCTGAAAAATAAACCTTTTTTTAATGTAATGCTATTGGAGCATAAGAAACAACATTTATGAGACAGTTGTTGTCAGATTTCATTGGTGATTTCAAATCTGAAATTTAATCATAAGCTTGGCAAACAGTTTTGGAGAATTTGATGTTTTCCCATTCAAAGATACAGTAGCTGTTCTTTCATGCCCGAGAGGCATTTCAAAGATTGCTGCAGAGTGAAATTAATTGTCTTAAAGGGAGTTTGGTTAATTCATATCTAGTGCACGTAAAATATCTACATCTGAACTATAAAATAAATAAAAGATTAAAGGAACAATTAATTGTATCGTTTTAGCATTATATCTATGTAGAATGCAGTTTTGAGCAGGCTAAACCTCCTTTGATGCTAAACTTGATAGCTGACTGCAAACGTCTCCCATGGGTCGGCACAAAGAGAGCCGGCGGTCAATACAATGAAAGCTTTATTTAATTTTACATCCTGGCCAACAAATTAGACTGGTGATATGTGTCACACTGTCTAACTTTGATCTCTGACAGAAAACACTATGAGGAAGAGGCAATCCATGCTTTTAACCACCTTCTGCAGATGCTCTTTTCTTGACAGCTCTTCCTTTTCACAGCCTACTATTAAAACAGCACATACCTTTCTATCGTGTAACCATGGTAACGCTTGAAAGGCTCCTGCCTACCAATTAAGTTTTTTTTTCCCATCTTTCTTTTTTATTTTGTTGAATAGAGACACCACTATTTTTTATATTTGAATATGCATATACATTGGGTCTTTTGTATGCGTTTCATAAGTACCTATGTGAAACAATTCAACATGGGCAGGGTTGATGATCTCAGCAGAAGCATGTTGAGAAGTTAATTACTATGAAATAATCAGAGGACTGTTACTAAAAACTTAAATATAGGTCCTCTGGCATTTCACTGGGCTATCAACCATCAACCATCTCCTGTCAATGTGCAAATGTGCATCTAAAACTGATGAAATGACTGAAAAAGGTAATTGTTGAACAGATATTAAAGAAAATGAGATGAAAAAGGGGTAGAAGGAAGCAGTTTGGAAGGAAGAGTCGATCTACTGCACCTGCAATTCACCCCTTGCATTTGTTCTGCTTTGAATGTGTGGCCGTAATTGACCTTGGCCAGTGCCAGAAAGGGCAGTTTACTTCAGACAGATAATCAACCCATCCCTCAGAGGGCAGACAGAGAGGGATGGGGGAAAGAGAGGGAGAGCAAGGAGTGAAAAGACAGAAGTGAGAGAAAAGAAAGGTTAAGGGAGGCTGGGCTGAACTACTGTAGGATTACAAAAAAAAAATAGACAGGGGGAGACAGAGCACAAGAAAGCGAGTGAGACGTGCAAAAATGTGGCAGGCTGGGCTCCCTCCTGCTGGCCTGCCAAATCATATCTCACCCACAGAGAAAAATTGGAAATTGTCTAATGTTAACGGTTGAATCAAGTCTATTAATATTGAAGAGACTGAGCTTCCCTTACATCTCTGCTCATGTTGAAACATCAAAAGAGAGCCACATAATATGAGCTTCACTGATTTTCCTCAACCAAGCAAACAACAGAAAGGATGCTTTTAAATATGGATGGTACATAAATATGTATCTTATCGGCAGGCTCTGATGAACCTCTTGGCAACATGGGTGTCTTTTCATGAGGAATGATAGGGTAGGGCCACGAGAGGCTTTTTGATGGTTTTGTGCTCATGTAATCAATCTAATGCGGTGCAAACAAAAGGAGGCATATATCGGAAAAACCAGCTTTTTCCTTTTAAAATTCGAGACGAGGGTGGAGCTTCTAGCACCGCAGTTTGTAGCTGTATCCCAATGTGAAGTGTGCAGACTCCGAAGTGTGCATTTGAAGTGTGATTGTCCCAATTCAGAATGCACCCTCTGAAGACTGCATTCCAAAGCTGATTGTGTCACCGCGGCGCGACACAAGCTGATATAATTGGAAAGTGACTTCAAATGCACCCTCCGTTTCCCAGAAAAAAATAAAGTGCACATATGATGAACACTTCGCACCCAAACAAATCCCAAAATCACTTGCATGCAGATGACGATGGTGTCTATATTTAAAAAACACAGCAGGTGAGAGTTCTGTGGGGGAATTCACATTGAAATGTAAGTATTGTGTTTTCATTTACTCAAATACCTAGCGAAACAAGTGTTAAAAGCCAGGGTTTTTTAAAAAACCTCTCCTATTTTAGGAATATTCTGGAGAAAATGAGCCTGCTGGGGAAAGACTTAAAAAAACACAAAGTAAGAAAGTTACAATACATTACAAATACATTTTTGCTTAAATTCATTGTGCTGTTGTTGTTAAAAGGCATGGTTTATTTGCTCTGCCTTAGGATTGCAATTGTCTTGGGACAGGTGAGGGAGAGAGTGATGAGCTGGTCGAGATAGTCAGGAAGGACATCCAATTCCAAAGAGAAACAGAGGAGAGAAGAGCACAGAAGATCAGGGAGAAAATAGAGGGAATGTTCTCTGTTCTTGAGAGAATGTTTAACAAATACATTATTTATTAGCCGCTCTCTATTAGCCAAAAGAAAACAGTTGAAAAAAATGGGCACATTACGTTTTTTAAATGTCATATTGCCAATGAAACAACCTAATTTCTATAGTTTATTTTTGTGATGAAGTTCGAAATGAAATGAATATGTTGTATACATTATTCATTTTTGTAGTGTAATTTATTTGTTAATGAGCCGGAGTAATTTCTGTACATTTTATATTTTTGTTTTGCATATTCACATGCAAATAAAAGAGAATTATGTATATTGTAATTTTTTTTAATGCAGATTATACCTTTTTATTTTTCCACAAAACATTCATTATATATATTTTATTTTTGTCCTGTAAATATTTTTTTTCACACATTAAAACAAATTGTTCTATATATTACTGAAAGTACTTTTTACAACTATTTACAACATATCTTAGGTTTAACATTAAAAATAATAATAAATAAAAACATTAGTTTTGAGCCCAGCCCTGCCTCCACGTGTTCTGGTGTCTTCGGGAGGTGAATCTCTTGGCGAAAGGCCAGCATCTCCTCAGGGACTTGGAGGACAAGGTGGTGGACAGTGGAATGAGGCATATCAAACACTCGAGATCACTCTGTATAATGTAGCACTGGCAGAGTAAGACAGAAATGAAACACCAGGGTTTAGATTGTGGCACCCATCACTGTCGCCATTCACTTCTCAGAAGATCTAGCAGCACTGTCAGGGCCTCCCTGCCAAAACTGTTAAAAAACCTGTCCAACACTGGCACATTCAGCTTTATCCTGCAGTACAGGGATCTGGTCTGATTTAGGGAAAGAAGGAAAAGAGAATTTCAGAGCTATGACAACATAATTAGTAGAAGAAATACTGAGATATTTTAGTAAACTACTTAAGCAACTACTAATAGCTTATTGGGAAAAAGTTACTTGTCATATTTATAACCTTAGCTAAAGGGATAGTTCACCCAAAAATTGTCAGAATTGTCCTTTTTGGCTGAACTATCTTTAAGTAAAAGTATTATCTTGCATACTCTAATATACTTAAGGTATTGAGAGTAAAAATAAAGGTATACAGTATCGCTCTGAAAAAGAATTCGTCAGAAAGGTTTGCATTACATTTACACTTACATTTAGTCATTTAGCAGACGCTTTTATCCAAAGCGACTTACATATGAGGACACTGGAAGCAATCAAAAACAACAAAAGAGCAATGACATATAAGTGCAATAACAAGTCTCAGTTAGCTTAAACACAGTTCACATAGAAAGGGCTTTTAAATAATATAATAAATAAAACGTGTGTTCGAAGTGTGTTCACTTAACTTTGGGACACAGCTTGTGTGTTACTGTACACTCTCTTCGGTTGCAGACATGTGAAATCACACCATTAATTTCTGCCTCAATAATATTTATATTTGCATACTATTCTACCTTTGCAAGCTCTTTGCGTACAAAATGCTACAGTGATACTTCTTGTCAGTCAACTACTGACTTGTAGTGTCGAACATGCTATTAATCCTTCCTCTCTGTCTTTCATCTCTTTGTTGATTATGATTATGAAGTGAATTTGTTTTTTTTTTGATGATGAATAGCTAAGAGCCCATTGCCTTTTGAAGAGCAGTCTAACCGCAAGCCCTCCGTTCAGCCTCCCTGAAGAGAGTGACCTTTCGGCTGTGGTCGATTTTTAACACCAGCTCCATGAAAGAAAATGTCCCTAGATTTTGAGTGCACTTTAAGTGTCTATGCTTCAGCTCTCTTGTGTGTTTACTCAGAAAATAAGGAGAAAAAAAATCATGTGAAAACCTACAGCAAACTCTGTTTATACTTTAGGTTCTAAATCTTGAATCAAGCCTCATTTCAATGCAAACCAGATGAGAGGATCAGAAATCCAACATCAACTATAGTATTGGTAAAAACAAACAAATAATTACCCTGTTGAAAATATCTCAGTGCATGCAGTATTTATGCCACTCTTGTCTGAATGATACATCATGCATAAAGCTCTAAGAACAGAGAGACATTAATACTGAATGGCTGGTTGTGGTCCAGTTCACACTGGCATAGGCTGGTACCGAGAGCTGAGAAGGACACCCTTACTGTAGCAGGGTCATTCTCTGAAAACAGTGCCATTTGAGTACTGTGTGTGTCTCTGTGACTTACTACTGATAAATTTAACACAATACTAAACTTGATCACATTACTCGATAAGTTTAAATCAAACTGTTTAATGTGTAATGCATAAAAACTAGTGCTGTCAAAATTAGCGCGTTAACGCATTCGATTAATTTGAAATATTTAACGTGTTAAAAAAAAATAACGCAATTAACGCGGTTGCAGTTTTTTTTATTTCCAGTTGTGGAAATAAAAATGTTTTACTGTATTTTTTATCAAATAAATTCAGCCTTAGTATAAGCATAATAGAGTTATTTTAAAACTTTTTTTTAATTAACCTTAAACTTCTGAATGGTACTGTAACTGTACAAAAATGGAGGCATACTCAAAAAAAAATCAATAAATAAATAAAACCTTATTTGTTGACCACTAAACTTAATATTGGGGGATGTCTATGGCTATTACATTCTGAGGTGGGAAATATTATTTTCCTAAATTCAGCAGTAAACTTTTTTAAAAGACATGATTTTAAAAATAAGATTTTTAGCACAAATGGCACAATTTCCTGTGAATGACAGTCGCAAGTCAGTCTAAGAACTCCACACAATGCTCGCCCTTGTGGGAGATCTCAATGGATAAACTTCCTGTGAGCCAGGGCTGGCCACCAAAGAGCTGTTGATCTTTAAATTGAGGCCAGTCTGGTCTTAAAGGAGTAATCCAGCAGTCATTATTGACTAGCCAGGAGATGTGAGGTCTCTCTAACAAGCTGACAGACTGCAGCAAGGCAGTACTCGGGGCTGTGGCAGTCACACAGCGCACAATTCCCTAGCTGTCAGCCTGAGAGAGATGTAGATGACACACAGTCCAATGCCTTAAGAGAGAATCATGGATTTTGCCTTTAGGCCTTCAGCTGCATCATGGGATTGATTTGAAAAATGCATCAAATATTTGTGCGGTAAACAACAGCATTTTGTCAGCTTGAGGAATCCCTAAGTATTATTCAGTGGCCAACTTTTCCTGCATCACTTATTCTGTGGACATTAATAATGCCTCAAATTGTGCAGCTTGATGTCAAGAAGTGTGCTATTTCTTTCCTATGAAAATAGATGTAAAAAATCCATAGACTTAAATTGAAGTAAGATGACCACCTATGAAGATGCTAAAACTACTTAGAACACACCATGGCTGCAAATCACTCAGAAAACCATAGCATTTAAGCTGAAAATCACTGAAAACAATGTGACAGCAAGGTTTCTACACTTAGCCGCTCACATTTTTTTCATGTGTTTTTTGCTCTTACTCATCCTTCAAAACAACCAACATGACTGATCTTGGGATCTGTACTGGCATTTATTTCTAGAATGACTGTGTGACTCAAGAAAGCCTGTAATACCTGGAGATAAATGTCAGTTAGCATCTCAATGGCAGTTGTCCGGTTTGGACTAGCGACTAGGCTGCAGGTACATGAGCTGTGACGTCAAAGGCTGCAAAGATGGAGAACTCCATTTCACACTTTTAAGAGTCCTCTAAAGAATTCTGTAGGGATGTGGGTTTAAGCTAAAAATATAGCAGGGTTGGTTTGAACTTGTATATGCATAGACGTGTCTCCCTCATAGACAGGATTTTCCTCCAGCAGGGAATCCTGTCTGCCAGCGAGCACAGTGAGTCACCTTCCACCTCACATTCACAGCTTGTGTGTGTGAGCAAACGTGTAAATGATTATTTCAAATCTTTCGTCCAATTTCTGTTTTGAATCGTTAGCCAATAGTTCCTTCAATCCTATTTGCCAGATTCAGCACATGCAGTCTGGTTTGGAGATGTGCACTTTATCACAAATGAAAATCTAGGGTGAAATTTGCTGGACCATACTCTTTGAAAACTTGCATTTCATTTTGTGTAGCCAAAAATACAGGAAGGATATCAGGGTTTTCCACTCAAATGCTCAGGAAATTGAGGAATACTTTTTTTCACTAGGGGTGCACCGATCAAGATCGGCCGTTCAAATGCGCATCTAGTCAGTAAAGCCGGTTAATCAGCCGGTAAATTCCATCAGGTGCGTGATTTCACATAGAGCAGCTGTTACTACACAGAGCCGTTGTTCACTGACTAGCTGCGCAAATCCACATTCATTATCAGCGTTTATTTGCGCAGCTAGTCAGTTAACAACGTCTCTGTTTAGTAACAGCTGCTCTTTGTGAAATCATGCACCTGATGGAATTTACCGCTGACTTGAGAACCGGCTTTACTGACGAGATGCGCATTAATGCACCCCTATTTTTCACACAACCCTAATGCGGAGACAAATAGCACAAATATTAAGCTTTATTCCACAATATAACATATCTGTTGAAACCTTTTGTTTCCCCAGATAACACCGATGGAGTCTGAGTGATATGGCTGTTCTCCAGTCAGAGACTCCAACAGAAGATATTTTTCTTTGTTGTTTCAAATTGGGCTTTTACACGCACCTAGGGAGTCAGACTTTGCCTTTCACTGGTCCAGATCGTTGCTCACAGAGATCTGTCAAACCTTCTACACAGAGGAATATGAACTGCACCACGGGGCATATTTAAACCGTCCATCTCCACAAGCATGGGAATGCCTTTCTTTGGCAGTTAAGAAGCCCCATCAGGATAACATTGCTGAAGCCCTGAGGAAAACTTGTAAATGTAAATGTAGCTACTGAAGTTGTGGTATAGTGTATACATGAGAGATATTATTTTGCTTTACTGTCTTCACAGTACAATTGTAATAATGTAAAATACTAAAGGAATTGTTCACCTAAAAATGAATTCTGTTTTCCTATATTCACTCTCGTGTCTTTTTAAATCTGTTTGGCTTTTCTTTTTCTTTTTTCTTTTTTGGGAGACAATGAAAGATATTTAAGTACTTTTGTCAATTCAATAAAAGTCATCCATTATTGATTTGAACCCCATTAACATTTATTTTATTGACAAACACAGTTCAGAAACAGTCTTCAAAATATGTTTGTGTTCATTTTTGAATAAACTATGCCTTTAATTTAAAAATAAAAAGATATCCCTTGGGAAAGTTTAAACAATTTTTTAAAGGGGTCATATGATGCAATTTAAATTTTTCCTTTCTCCTTGGAGTGTTACAAGCACTTGGTGCATAAAGAAGATCTGTAATGTTGCAAAGACTAAAGTCTCAAATCCAAAGAGATATTTTTATAAAAGTTAAGACTTGTCCACGCCTTCCTAAAATGCTTCGTTTATAAACCCCCCCACACATCTACATCACAATGTGGTAATATTTGAATAATGCAAATGTTCTCACAAAGAAAGAAGGCGTATATTTTATTCTCGCTGTTGCCGCCGATGCCATGTCATGGAGACATTGTGTTTCATTGTGAAAGCAAAACTACTTATCCTGTGTTCTGACTCATATGATGAGGGGTGTAACATTTCCGTCACACGCATGAGTAATTAAGCCAATCACAACGGAATGGACATCTGGCCAATCAGAGCACACTTCACATTTCAGAACAATGAGCTTTGTAAAAAATTACATGTTTTCAGAAAGGAGGGGCATAGAGGAGAAACAATAATGTGCAGTATATGGAAAATAATGTGTTAGGTTTTTTTTACCTTAAACTGCATAATTTACACATTTCATTACACCAAATTAAAAAAATAATATGACCCCTTTAACCCTCTAAGCAACAAAGTCGCAATATTCTGACAAGATGTCATATTTAATAAAATAGAAATAAAGTAGTTCCTAATATGGTGTAATATCTCATTTGTGTTCCCTTCGATTCTAGACTATCTTTACGTCATGTTCCTATTCAAAGTGTTTGAGGTAAGCTACCGTGTCATTGATGTGGAAGCAGTTCAGTTCGTAGCATGCAAATAAATAGTGAGATTTGTGAGACAAAATTGTCAAATGGATAATAAAAAGTCATATTGTGAGGATGTGTTGCAAATGTTATTTGCCGATTCTGACTCTGAGGGGGAATATTTGCCTTTTGGAAATGACGATCAGTCGTCTAACAGTCGCGCTTCTCCCGGTACATCTTTGCAGCTCAATAGTGCCGCAGTGCAAGGTGAGAGTGTTTTACGAAGCACAAACAAATGATCATTTTGTCCCTTTGCACAACGGGGATGGGGGTGGCAGGGGTGGACGTGGTCATAATGTCCATAGGAGACCTGTCGGCAGACAGTACAGGTGCAGTCAGTGTGGAGTAGGTGCGATCTGCGCTGTGCCATGAAATGAGAGGTACCATCCTCTCAAGAACTATAAACTGTGTCAAATAGATACCTGATTGGGCTGATAGCTGGTCAACTGATCAAATATAGAAACATGCATTTTACTATGGCACAGTAATACAGTAATAAATGACTACTTTAAGTTTTTTTTTTTTTTTTTTTTTTTAAACAAACAAAAATAAAAATGTAAATATGTTCAAACATCCATTCACTGAATATTACTGATGAACTGATCAAAAAGTAGGCTACTGTTCACATGTGCTTTACTACTATATAGTGAAATATTATAGTAATAATTTAGTACTTTTTCGTGTTTGATTGTTGGCTTCCTCTTTTCTGATCATTTGGAAAGAGGATAAAAAGACACACATAAAAAAACATGCAAATAACAAACATCAGTTCAGTATCTACTAGGGATGCACCGGTTGACCAGCCATAAATCGGAACCGGACGGTTTTTGTTTGAAATACGCGATCGGCAATCGGACAGTTTTTGGTATTTTTTCGACCAATTTTTCCGGAAGTGCGCCCGCGTGCACATACTACATTGTAATCATTCACTATCATGTCATTTGTGTGAAAGTATTTCGAAATCTGTGCGCAGGACACGAACAGCCGTTCAGTACTGGAGGTGCAGAGCTACATGTCTGAGGCACAGATAGCAGGAAGCGAACAGCCGACTGCACAAAATAACAGTCCCTTTCCTGCTCAATGAAGCTGCGCAAGTGTATCTGTACCTGTCCGCGCCCTGCCCAAGCGGAGACAGTGAAAGATCTTCAGCTCAACTTCTCACGTGTTGGATGAGAAATAAAACGTACTAAACTGCAGTGTTGTGGGTAACGCGTTAGAGTACTCTAATTACTTTTTTCCTGAAATTTGTAACTTAACGCGTTAGTTTCGTGCGTAAGTAATCAGTAACTTCGTTATTTTATTTTTTTTAAAAGTAATCCGTTATTTTAAGGAAAGGAAAATCCCGACTGCAGCCTGCTTTTTGTCAGACAGTAGTCCTAGGTCTACTGTGCCACCTGCGGATGTATCAGCGGAGCCGAAGCTCTGTGACCGTAAAGTCAATGGCTGTGATGCGTCTGTGCCCTGCACCTGACCCTGTGTGTGTGGGGGGCTTTTTTTTTTTTCGAACTCCCGGCAAGATAGCAGAGAGGACAGCGTTTGGTTTATGGAAGTACGCACATTATTTTCAATTTGTCAACGAAAAAGAAAAGAACATAACGTTAAAATGCACACTCTGCTTTGGTGAAAAGCTTCTTTCGCCAAAAATTCTACCTCAAATTTAACGCTACGTTTTAATCACTACTTTGAAGAGTAAATGTAAGAGGACTGTGTTAAAGCGAATTTAGGCTTGTGACTGTGAGTGACACTTTAATAATAATTAGTTCGGCTATTAAGCGATTTGTCATTTGCCTGTGTGGCAGTGAAGGATTTAATTCGGTTTGTTATCATTTTTGTTTGACAGGCAGCTGTTAATTTCTGTTAGATCGTTGGCTGGCTGGTTGTTCATCATTTTTAAATGGATTTAAATCTGCAAGCCTGTTTAAGGTTGTGTTTACAAGTAAGCATACTTGGTTACGTTAGGTGCGAATTTTGATTAATAATATGTTCTGTGATAATAAATAAAACGCCATGTGGAATAGCCTATTGTTGACTGTCTTTCCTGTTATTGTTATCCTGCAGTGTTAATTTAGTCGGATGACTGACGTTATTCATTGTCGGGAGTCACGACTTCTAGGTGCATTTAAAGGGGCCGGGGGGCTATGTCTGTCGTGTGTGAGCCGCTGCAAACGGCTTTTAATTTTTGGTAACGCATGAGTACTCTAACGCGTTACTTTTATGAATAGGTAACGCTGTATCATAACTGATTACTTTTAATTGATGGTAACGTTGTAACCTAACTAACTACTTTCCAAAGTAACTATACCCAACACTGCTAAACTGTGACAAAACTTTTTTTTTTTTTGTAAAGTAGAACATGCATACATGTTTGAAAAGCCAGAAGTAAATGTCAGTTCTGTATAGGATGATTATTTTTATTTTACCTTAAAATTATATTGACTGAATTTGATTTTAAAATCACCTGCAGTAGCACACTGACAAAAAGTGTTTAATTCATCCAATTAAAACATTTTAGGGTAATGATTCACATCAATATTTTTTTACTTGAGACAACAGTTATTTATTTTTCATTGGCTCAAGTTAAAAAAATATAGATGTGAATCATTACCTTTATTTATTTATTTTTTTTTATTGGATGAATGAAACACTTTGCATCTTTGTTTTATTCACATCAACATTATTTGATTTTAACATTTTGGAATAATATTTATACAGCATACTTTTATTTAGTCTCTCTGGTAAAGACCAAATTTAAAAACTAAAATACTGAATGCTGATTAAGAAACATCTTATTGTGGTGTTTGGACTGTAGAACTATGCAGTTATTGCCTTTAATTTCACATGGTTACATTTAAGGCCAGTTCTATGTAGTTTCAACCCAAGTCAAAAACAAAAGCTAAATGCTGATGTCTATACCATCTATGTTTGTATTGAATGTAGGTTACTTACAGTGCAGTTACTGCCGTTAATTTCAGATGGTTATGGTTATTGTTTTCAGTTTGGCCTATTAAATACCAAATAAACATCTTGTTTATGCACACTTTCCTTTCTTTCTTGTTTGAAAAAAAATCGGAAATCGGTATCGGAATCGGCCAGTTTGCTTATAAAAAATTGGTATCGGAATCGGCCATAAAAAATCATGATCGTGCATCCCTAGTATCTACTATTTCCTGAATATTATTAAATCCGATACAGTCGCCCCAGATGACGTCATACAGGGGCGTAGCAAGCTTTTCAAAAGTGTGGGGGATGGATGTGGTTTGTTTATAAACAATAAAAATTATGAATACAGTGACAGAGGAGTACAAAATGCAGGGCTTAAAGTTCAATTTACTGAATTTCAGGCTTGCAGCGTTTGGCTGGGAAAAAAATAATCCTACATTAAAAAAAAAAAAAATAATCAGAAAAGGGGAGAAAAAAAACACCCACATAAAGCGTTTTCTTTGATGTATAAATAATGTAACAATTTACTGTTTTTAAACATTAAAATAATATACACTTTTCTTTCATAGTTCTTCAACAGGTATGCACACAGCTATAATAACAGTATCCCAATAATAGCAATTAGCATTAGTCTAAAAAACTAAATATAATACCGAAAACATTCGACGTGTCAACAAAACGATAACAGAACATCTTCCCAAACACATATCAAGCTTATTTAAAAACCTCTAAAGCATAAACACTCATTCAAAATACCTGGAAAAGGGAGATGTAAATAACCATAACCATAAGTTCCCGCCTCCTCAGCACGAGCTGACCGATAACACCCCAAGAGAGGCGGGACTTAAGGCAGAACAGCCAATCATCAGCCGCTCACACTCAAAGCCGGTGTCATGTTTGAGAGGGAGGGGGAGGAGGCAGCAGCAGCGAGCGCAGAGACAGAGCGCAGAGAAACGGAGGAGCTACTGTAGTAAGGCGTTTGTGCAAAACTGCAGAAAAACTGCAGAAAACGTGCGGGTGTTGAACTCTCTCATCGAGAAAAGTGTGGGTGTTAAAACACCCACATCCCCCACGGGTGCGACGCCCCTGACGTCATAATATGCAAATTAGATATGTCTATTTACACCCCACGTAAACTTTTGGTCATGCCCAACATTATTATAATTTACAGTATATCTCTATCTTTAAGCCCTTTGAAGCCACAAGCTTTTGAAATCTTGATGTCAAAATACTGATTTCTTTCCAAAAAACTCTGGCACCTAAATGGTTAATATCTAATCTCTTCGACAGCAATGAGATAAAAATGGAGATCAGCTGTTGCATAAACTACACAATGGAGCAAATATCTAATAATGTTTTTAATAATATAATGCGTGTGTGTGCAATTGAAGAGCACGTGCTAACATTGTATGACAGCTGATAGGACAGGAAAAAAAAATTTCTGACATATGGCCTGACTCTGATCTCATCTGACTGCAGTTCACTATTGTTCCACTGAAGATCCCTCGTCATCACTACTTTTACCATGCCCGTTTGACTAGTGCCTGGTGCTGAGGCGAAGTTCTACATAAAAAAATAAAATAAAATAAAAACCTTCTTGTCAAGAAAAACAAATATATATATATATATATATATATATATATATATATATATATATATATATATATACACATAGTATACATACAGAAATTAAATGCACAATATTTTATTCATGCTATGGCACATCATATACATACAGAAGTTAAATTATCAATATTTTCTTCAGCACTTGCATTCAATTCTTGTTTGTGGTCTTTTTTGGGGCTTCACATTAAAAGCGATTGGTCAAATGCAGTTTACATACAACATACAGTGACTTTCTTTGTCAGATTAGGTAAAGCAGATTATACTCATGTGAATCCAAATAATTATAAGCATGCATTAACCTTAAATAGGGCTTTATTCATTGACCTGCAAAGGAATAATGCATCTGTATCATCACTGGAATATAATTTAATCCTAAACTATGCAATAGCCTACATTTATGAAATCCAATGCAACTGTTTAAATTAATCAGACAAAGTGCCCTCACAGAAACTATGAGATTAACAGCAATGGGTTTACCCCTTAAAAAAATTTGTGTACAATTTAAGGTAAAAATATTTACTACGTGTGTCTGGTTATTAGATTTAGTCAGTATTATATACACAGACGGAAAAAAAGTGTCCAATATATATATTTTTTTTTTTTTTTCCTTCATATCTATGAGGGCTGGGCACATCTCAGCCGCTCTGACAGACTTAAATGTTGCACTCCTAGTCACAAGCTGCATCCCAAGATGTTTCAGGTATTTAGATTAATGATGTAACCCCTTAAATGAAATAAGAGACGTCTGCTAAACGAGGGGCTCGCTCCGCACAACAGCAGCATCTTTACACCTCATAAAAAGACCCTTTATGAACGTGTTGTAATTGAGATCTACGGTCAACAACCCCGGATGACATGCAGGAGTTATGACTCCCGGCAGAGCATTTGGACTTTGTTCAGTGACATGTGTTAGCGTGTGCACTTGTTTGCGGAGTTTATTACAGGGTGATCATTTTAATAGGATACCCATTAAAATGAGAAGCAACTCTCTGTGCATTATGCCAAGCATTTGCAAACCAAGCCAGCGGTCTTTATTCCCTAAACTCATCTGTTCAACAGTCCTGTAGATCCTGTGGAGCCAATTTTGAGCAGATCTAAGCCAGGCAGCACAGTTCAAATGTACTGTGTGGTAGGAGAGATGTGATTATGTTGGGGGTCTATCTGTGTTTATAGAGAACTGAGAGATGCCACCCCACACCGCACACACACAAACCATCTAAAGCCCAGAAGAGAAAAGCTGCCAGAGCTGTCAGAGCAGACGTGTATGTGGGAAGAGGAGTGGGTGTTCGTGTATGTTTATAAAACAAGACTGTGGAGGGATCCCGAACAGTTGAAAATATCTCCCCGTCTGGCAACGGGGATGAGGCACGCTGTTAAAGGTAGTGTGTGGGTTGAGCGTCTGTGCTATGCAGAGCGTTACCAAACGAAACCATCTGCGCCTCAGAGATATCTTCTGAGAAACAACTGGAGACGCTGTATCTTGCTTTTCATCTCATAGCGGGTGCATACAGAAATGCCACAGCTTGCGCTGAGAGCTTAGAAACACATTCAGATGCTCCAATCCACAGTTATAGCTGTGACATATATACACCATAACTCAGATTAAAAAGGCTAACTGACTTTGATTTAAGAAGAAACTTTGTTTCCACAAGTAAACTAGCAAATATTGTAGGATTCATCTCACTCTGGATATATGAATAAAGCATAAATTTAAGGATGCAGTATATTTAACGGTATTGCATAAACTAAACACAATTATTGGGGGAGATATTCACATGCTTAAAAAAATGTTAGAAAAACATTTGTCTGAGATCTGCGATCATGTATTAATGCTATTGATTAAATGGAATGGATGTTTTACATTAGCTAATAATAACCTCTTTAAATGTAGTGAGATTAATCTGTCATCTGCTTTTACAGTACATGGGTAATCCAATGAAAACGTGACCTTGTCTTTTTTAATCATTACCTCTGTGTCCTGCCATTTCACCCTCTGTGCACCTCACCCTGCTACAACAGCAGCTGTTGTTTACACTTGTTTTTTATTTTTTGTTGTTGTTATTTATGACCAACCCCTGTCAAAGTTCTCATAGAACCATTAGTCTGAAATTAGAGCCTGAATATTTAAAGCAATGTTAGAGACTGATACAAGTTGTCAATTGATAAAAAAGTATAGCCCCAAGACTTTAATATTACATGAATGCATGAAAAAACTACTTCCTTGCCTTATCTGTGCAAAACTATATCCAGCTCCAGTCATTCTGCAACACGTGCACAAAACCAAAATTGCTTTATTTTGGTTAAGCATAACAAAGGGTGTGTCTCAATCAGCTGGCTATTTCAGTAGTCAAGGAACTGATCCGGGAGTTGGCCATTTTAAAGGAAAGGACAATTTCCTTTACTGAATTTGTACTGAATTAAAATACTTTGACTTGCCCATTTCAAGTGCATTATTGTAAATGTCACATTTGTTTAAAAACCACTGAGAAAGGAGTTCAAATTATTTTCTATGGTAATTGGGGCCCTATGATTTCTTCGATGCGGAAAACACGGACGGAATCACAGAATCCAATCATAAATATGGAATTTACTGAATAATGTGGAATGTCACAGAATTTGTCTTTTTTTTTATTAATTAATCAAAAGTAGGTCATTACACTTAATTCAAAAGGTCATGTTGACTAGTATATGTAAATATTGAACCTGTTGCATGTTCTGTGTGTCTGAGTGTGTGAAGGGCACAGATGTTCGGTTTCATTTACTACACACATACTGAGGCTCGCAGTCATTTCAGCATCTGTTGTCTCACTAAGTGAGGACATAAATACATTAATAACATCTCCAAAACTGTTCTGAGAGTCACTTTACATGCATTTTACAGTTTAATTTGAGTAAAACTAGCGTCATATCATCTAAACATGAACAGTAAAGGTATTAACGGCAACCCGTCAAAATAAAAGTCTGGTTTAATTTGAACACATTTGTACCAGAAATATGTTACTATTGTTCAGTATATTGTAGTCTGCTACTAATACTATAATAAAACAAACATGATTTTTTGTATAATCACACAACATTTCTTCCATGTTCCCTTTGTTTGCTAAAAAAAAATTAAGTTTGCTTAATGTTATATAATTTCAAGATAAATTTAATTAATGTATATAATTAATGTATATACCTTCATCTGATGACCAGAAACATTTAAATACTCAACACAGGATTTTTGAGGCGGAAGAAAAAACATTTCATAAGGCTATTTTAAGAATAAGTTTGAATAAATTACGCAATAATTTAAATAAAACGGAATTTAGGAAAACAATAAAATGGATTTCATAGGGCCTTAGGTAATCGACAATATGATTGCTGGAACATCCCTACAATGTTAGAAAGAGATGAGAAAAAACACCAGTTCCTTTGATGAATTGTGTTATTGCATCTCAAGAACACAGAGTGGGAAGTTCCTGTGCTTTATAGTTCTTAAACCCATTGGTTTAATTTCCTATAAAAATAACTAAAATTACTGACATTAATTCACAACATGAAAAAATAATGACAACATGTAGTTATGACATCAAGCAACAGAAGACAATATTGGAATATTTACTGCCTTTCCTTTTGTAATGTGGTTTGTGATGTAAAATTAATCTGAATGATGTGAAACAGTATTGATTTCTGTACAGTGCTTTCCTTTTGAGAGGAAATAAAAGATGCTCTAGAGCTCTAGGGTCTGTGTGCGTGTATTGTTTGCTGCAAGAGGTGAAGGAGTGCTGTGTTCTTTACATTTTCTGAGCACAGCTTCATCTCTGTGATGGCCCGGTGCGACGACAAAGTTATAGAACAGATCTGTGGGAAGCTGTCTGTACTCTTGGCCTGAGGGGCTGGCATGGAAACATGCTTATTGAGCGTGCAATGGTGCTCATTAAGTTTTCACAAGCAATTCAAAAACACTGTGTAACAAAAATATGCAGTACTTTGTTCTGTAGACAAGTGTGAATGGAGGAAAAAAGGAATAGTGAGATAAAAGGATGAAAGAACATTGACAGGGACATCTGCAGAAAAGTGGTTATTCAAGGTCTGAAGTGAGATTGTATGACAGCCTTACAGCCAAGCAAGCTAATGGAAAAATCAAACACTCTTCACTAGAATGTCCTCCCTTTTCAAGTATTGATGAAAAATCTGATTCATTTCACCAATCCATTTGAGCTATCAGTGTTCACGGAAGTCACGTTTTTGCAAAAAAATTAAATATTTAGATAAAAGTTAGTTAGGCACACATCACTATTGCTCATATTTATTGTTCTTCTAAGCAATCAATAAAAAAGACAATAAAACCATTGGAAAAATCCTATAAAAAACCTTAGGCACAATGCCATAGAAACTTAAGAGTGGGCCTGTATATTATTACCTAAGTATCCACACAGAACATTTTAACAACACCCTCATATTTTTAGGCATAATTTTTTTTTATTTAATTAATTCTCTAGTCAAACTGTTGTTGTTTTTTACTGCTGTTTTTAACATCTAGATTTTGTTGTTGTTGTTTCATTTATTTGTTATATTTATACGTTCTTGTATGCACTAAATTCAGATCTAATGTTTATTTTAATGTTTGTGCTAGATGAATACTGCTATATAATTCTATTAAATTATATAATTACATTATCATTAAAAAGGTTGGATTCTGAAAGATTTTTTTTTAAACAAATACCTTTATTCAGCAAGGGTTCATGAAATGTATAAATTTGACAGTCTGTAATGTTACAAAACATGACAGGAGTGAATTCAGCTTTGGCATTACGCTTTTAAATATATTAATTCTATATTAAATACATTACAATTATTTTAAATTGTTATACAATTTCACAAAATTACTGTTATTAATGTATTTTTGATAAAATAAATATAGCCATGATAAACATAATAGACTTCTTTCAAATACATCTTACCAAAATGTTACCAACCCTAAACATTGTATTGATTCCTCCTTCAGTCCCTTCTGTGATAAATGTCCTGACCAACAATCTTTTTTCATATGATGTGTGAAGGTAAAAAGGTTTAAAAAATTTGGGTGTGCTAGCTTACTAGGGTGAACCCCTCTGTATTATTACTGAATGACAATTGTCTGTTGAATTTCTCTAAGCTAAAAAAAAAAACCTTGCTGGCAGGTTTAACATCTGAAAAAAAGAAAAGAAAAAAAAAACCTTAGCGTAACACAGGCTTCCATAACAAAGCCTGGATATGTACAAGTGGTTGATGCAACTTTTGGGCAACTTATAAAGCTGGAAATACCAACGGCTCAGGTGAACTTGTCACAAATCTCTACATTAAAGATCTGGACTATAGCTGCTGAGAAGATCTACAAGTATATTGCACAAAACAACAACCAGGACCCAGAATGAAAGCCTTAACACTGTATTTTTTATTAATTTATTAATTTATTTATTTTTCTCTCTCTTGACTGATGAAATTCATATTTTATGATTCCTGTGGATTTTGTTTTCTGTTAACTTTTCTATCCATTAAGTAGCCCATTGTAAAGAGACTGTGGGGTTAGGACGAGGGAGGAAGGGTTGGCAGGGATGTTGAATTGATGTGTTTTCATGTTCTCATATTGTTAACAATATTTTTTTTTTTTATCTAATATTTGAATTGTATTCAAAACCTACAATATATAATCTGATAGTTACACAATCTAGAAAACACTTTCCCCTACAAAGCTTCAATTAAGTTTTGTTAGCAGACTTTACTGTTGATTGCTACTTTTTTTTAAATGGTAGCCTGAGGCTGATGCTATTTGAGTAGCTTGGAGTTAGGCAAGCTACAGTTTCAAACTCAGTTAATTGCTGAATGTGTTTTTCTGTAGACCTTGATGGCTTTAACATTGCTATCTACAGCAGCATAAAGAAAAGGCAAGAGTTTGTGATGCTTTTATGAAACATTCATCCAGCCCTAGTACAAAAATAAAATAAAATAAAATTACCGTTGGAATTTTTTGAAGCATCGAAAATACATTTTGGTCCAAAAATAGCAAAAACTACGACTTTATTCAGCATTGTCTTCTCTTCCGTGTCTGTTGTGAAAGAGAGTTCAAATCAAAGCAGTCTGGATATCCGGTTCGCGAATGAATCATTCAGTTCACCAAATCGAACTGAATCATTTTAAACGGTTCGCATCTCTAATACGCATTAATCCACAAATGACTTAAGATGTTAACTTTTTTTTAATGTGGCTGGCACTCCCTCTGAGTTCAAGCAAACCAATATCCCAGAGTAATGCATGCACTCATCAAATAGCCAATTTTTTTTACAAAAATATATATTTTACTTAACACTGAAATTTTTTTAACATTCTAGTAGACATTATTACAATAAAACAAAATTTGATTTAAATTTTTTTAATGATTTTTGTGTCTTTCTCGGATGGTTTTAAACGCTTCCATACTGCTGTCATGTTTGTTGCATTAGTGCACCCCTCTATTTGATCCCATCATGTCATTGTTCAGTACAATTTATTTGGTCTTTTGGCTTAATTTCGGATGCCGAACATTCTGTGCATCCCTACTTAGCATGAAATAAATGTATTTTAAAATATATTCATTAATATATTCATTTTTCAATAGGGAAAGCATGTCTGTAAAACTGAAGGTGGGCAAGGCTGGGATTCAATCCATAGTAAACACCACCCACGATCAGCATCTTCTCTAAAAAAAATAAGATTCTAAGCTAACTACAGGTTCTCCAAGTCCACTCTGACAGTTGACTATACGCAAATCAGTGTTATCAGGTTGTTCTGCTAAGACACAACTAATTTAATCTTTTCAATTAATATCCTGGTCAGATTTGTAGCTCCTCTTTTATCATTCCATGGGCTCATTTGCACATTTAATCTTCAGAAAGCAACAGGCTGCACTATGCTTTGACATATACCACCATTAGAAAGACAAATGAAAGGATCTATTTCTTCATGGGTTATAAGTCTTTTCACAAGTGAACATGTTTTATGGCCTTGGCTTGCATTATTGAATACTATATGGAAAGTATAAGCAGAAACAATGGCAACTATAGGAAGCTTAGACTGTGGGAACTGGCTATTGTGCCCCATGAACTTAATTTATCATGTGTAAACAAGATTCACGGAGGAGCAAGTAACATCAAGATCTTTCTTTTACTACAATATAATGTACATACATCAAGAAGTAGCATTCAACGTGGAGCAGCAGAAAAGACTTGCATGATTTGGGATGTATTATGCATTACCAATAAAAATGTCCGCCATGCATGTTAAGCAGTCTTGCCTTTTGAGTTTAATATGCATGGAAACCTTCATTATCTTCTATGTAATTTGTTCATAAAGTACAAGTGAGCTAACAATAGCGAGAAATAGTTTCTGCTCACGAAACACTGAAATAGCACTTATAAATGCACAATAAGTGTTCTCAGAGATGTATAATCAAAGAGCAATTGCCGTTACAGACATGACATCAGAAAAGTGCTATTTGAGATTGGGAAATCCACTTATACTTACAGGCATGACAAAAAAGTACCTGGATTTTTGGAAAGCAGTAAACTACAAAGTTAAAAGAGTTAAAACAGTCAAATATTCTCATTTGTAATTACTTTGGAAGATAAATCTGAATCTTGATTTTCTGATTCATCCAAGGAGTTGTAGGGAGTATCCTTTTATTCTTGTGAACAATGTGAGCATTCAACAATCGCTTCCTCTAAATCTGTCAACACACTACCAACTCACAGTCTAGTCTTGTCCTCAGATTGATCAACTACAAATTAACACAGTTATGCATTGTGTCTTTATTATAGTCTCATTATAAAGATCATAAACATTCACTGGGAAGTTAAACAAATTTATACAGTACGTGTCGAACATTGCATTCAAAAATCTTATAAATGCCTGATATTATTTTTAAGGGAGGTAGTTGCACATGCACTTCATTTTATCAATTGTTGATAAAACAGTACTTCTTATTCCATTTATACTAGAGTCTTCACTCAGCAGTCTTCCTTCCCACACTGACAGCTCCATGCAATACAATCTTTCTATTCATAATATAAAAAGACTAAATATCTATGTCTACTCAAACAACCTCGGTCAAGAAAACAGAAAATGTTTTCCATTAAAGCATAAGCCACTAGGGCTTCAACAGACAATGTCTTAAGAGAAGCCTGACTGCTCACAACAATATGAAAATCCACAGACATAGCCAAAGCTTTTCCTCCTGTGCCATCAAGAAGATCCTCCACCTCTCAGACCGTCTCCTGCTCTCTAATCAATACTGCGTTCTTTCCACTCTGTTGCACTCAGATTATCTGTCAGAGACACATAATGCATAGCTCCAAAAGTAGGCCATCTCTTTCTTACAGCATCCTTTTTTATGAAGACATAGGCAGATTTTACAAGGTGATTTTACCTGAAACAACCCCCACCCTTTCATTCGAGGACTCATGTAGCTACCAGCCTCCATTATGAATGCACGGCCCTTCCACAAAGGAAAACTGGACATTCAATTGAGTGGACTGCTCTACATTTTTATTCACTTGTGAACTAACAAACTTACATTACCATCATGTCGATAACTAAAAGGCAGTTGTAACAACCAAATAGCAAATTATGTTAGATGTTCTTTATAGATAAAGGCCTTTCATCGATCTGTGAATGACATCTCCATCCTAACTGCTTTCCAGAATTATAAGAAGGAAGCTAAACTCCCCCTAAAGCAGGTAAAAAAGCTTTACAGAACACCATTCTCTTGAGAACATACATTACTGTTCAATGGTTTGGGGTTAATAATAATTTAATAATAATAACAATACTTTTATTCAGTAAAGACATGAAATTGATCAAAAGTGACAGTAAAGACATTTATAACTTTATAAAATATTATTTTAAATAATGCTGTTCTTTTGAAATTTCTATTTATCAAAGTAATTTCAAAAAAGAATTCTCGGTTTCCACAAAAAAAAAAAAAATTGTTCACAGCCTGTGTTCCAAAGCTCATAAAGTCATTACATGGCTGAAAACAGATGACAAAAATTCATTTAAATTGAAAACGTGGCCAAACTTGCCTGAAGATACGGCCAGCCTAAAATAGACTAAACTGGCATGGATGTAATGCCACTGTCGGGGAGCAAGCAAAGGGTTCCATTTAGATGTTGCCTTACAGTGAAATTGCTTTCGCCTCCATTAGTCACCTGACCTTGTTTTGCCTATGTGTTTCCAAATAAGACCCCTCTCTGTTGCACAAGCTGGCAGAGGGAAACTTTATCAGTGTGTCAAGCTCCATCTCAGTGGTGGGGCTCCATTAACTCTGCGACTGGTCTTTCACATGGCACCTTTCTCCCAAACCTCCATCTACCTTTGACTGCACTGGTTTCGTAGGCGAGCTACTGTAAGCTGAGTTCTATATCAATGCCAGTAAAAAAAAAAAAAAAAAAAAAAGCACTGACATCTTGTCATTGACCCTTGGGCTATGTGATACAAAAGTGCTTATGCTTAGTGACGGTCTATTCAAAATTTTATTGTCTGCACAATGGACATAGTTATAACTATATATGGGCTAAAATATAATTAATCTTAACAGAATGAAAATAGGCCTATTTATACATGACTTGTCCCCTGATTCTAGCTTGCTTTGACCTTATTGTTCATTATTGCATGAAGATGGTTTCTCACCAGTCCCTGGTTCCTCCCTCTGCTGCCTTTGTATTGAGGTAGCACTGGTTGGTGAAGCTTATTTAAAAAAATTATAATAATAAAAAAAACACTGCATTTTTGCATTTTCCATTTAATAAGGCGTTTCATCATAAAATATTATGCTATGTGATTTTGGTTGCTTGTTCAAACAAAACAAAACAAACAAACAAAAAATGTGTAGGAAGATTTAGACGTGAACGTGAGAATAAAACTCTTGAGAATATAATCAGACTGAGCCATCTGCCATCACTGATAAAAATACCATGGGATGAACTCACTCATATCGTCTCTGTTAAAGTTTATAACCTCAGGGGTTTTTTGTTGTTGTTGTTGTTTTTGGTCTGAGTTTCCTTGCCCTTTGGAGAAATGTGCCCCTTACGACAGGAACAAATATATCAAAAAATTGTGAAGGTATTTTATTAATTTTAATAGCATTGATAATTTTGCAATCGTCAGGTAGTGGCCATCAGTGGGAGGGCAGGGATTGGACAGTGCTTATCTCTGACTGGACAGGTTATGTGAAACCTCTGGTTAGATATGGCAAAATAAATAAAAAAATGCTGTAAGAAGACAAGTTCTTATCTTTAACCAACATATACAAGAAATCCTGGCAACCAGTCAACTCATAGCAGGAAACATTGAAAGATTTGAATGTTTTTATAACCCACTATTATACCCCAACAACAATGAATGAGATTACAAGTACTGTAGATAAACATCAAGTGACCGGAAATATTGTCATTACTTCAGGAGATGACAGATGTGGTTACATTAATTCATAGGACTAAAAGCTCTATCACTTAGTAATATGGCAAAAGGATCCATAATAAGATTCATGCATTACTGCACAATGCTTTGGCTGCATCATACAGTAAGTCTTCATAAAATAAATCAAATACTTGAGTAATCAAATTGGTTCTATAGTGCACTGAGCTTTATAAGCAACCTCTGGTAGCAATAGTTCAAACTACACAAGCACCAAAGGGATGTAAGCCTACAGGGGCTAGTCTACTGATGTGAAGAGTCAATCTAACACTCATGAAAGGTAGCTCTAACAAGTGTAGCAGGGCGAGAAAGCTATAGACCTCTTCAATCCAGAGGAGGACAAACAGCTCTGAAGAGAGCCAGAGATCCACGAAATGCCAAATCACTCGGCCATATAACGTCATAAAGAGACTAAAATAAATGAATATGCCTAATGTTCTTTGCCATTTGTTTTAATAGTTAAATGCAAATTTCTCATTCACTCAAGCAGACAAGTATGTTTGCTTTTTAGAGCTTTGTATTGTTTTGTATTTATATAATTGCATAACTGTCACACCTGCAGCCACCCAGAAAAGGAACTTGATTATTATTCCAAAGGAGGAATCAGCCTATGAACATCAACGGCAGAGTGGAAAGCAGAGTTTGAGCCCTTTGAACAAAAGAGATGGATTGAAAAATGGAAGATTATTGAAGTCTTTCTTTTCTCCCAGGCATGAATCCATTGTGGTGAAATTCAGGATGCTTCGATACTATCAGGTCACTTGTACTCCGCGCTTGACAGAAAAAAAAAGGCTTGACAGACAAAAGACCAGGATGCAGTGCTAGAGCTTCTTAATGGAATTCTGCTCTATTCAACAGGACTATCGTATTCTCTCAGCCTGACTCTAAGAGAGAATAGAGATCAACTAATCAAAGTGGGCCGTCAGTGTGCCTTCATTTAGGTTTGACTGATGAAGGCAAATGAGTAACGATTGATCGTACACTATGAAATGTTATTAATCTGTGATTCAATAAAGTCCTGGAATGACAGAAATGGACACACAATTGTTTCAAAACTCATATTAGCCACAGCAGACAAGTTTTAGTGGTCTCTGAATAATAATAAATCTCATTCTGGGCTACTTTCCTGCCTTTCAGTCTTTCCCAAAACGATACAAATGCTATTAATTCCATTTATTATTTCTATTAATGTAATTTAGCAGAATGTAAAAATCCCTATTAAGTATGAAGCTCTTCAAAAAGGTTTAAAATTGTTCTCATGTTTGCTGTAGTGCTAGAATTAAAAGTCATTTTTAATACACATCTGAGGGCATCTATAAGTGCCTTTTTTATTCACTATTGAAAATGGCCTCTAATGGATGGAGGGTCAGGTAATAAAGGCACATTCTTGTAGAAAAGAGAAACAATGACAAATGAATGTACAAACCTAAGAGAGCAGACAGAGAAAAAGGAGGGGAGCTTTCTCTGCCATTACTTGAGTAATTCACACAGGAACAGAAAGAGCAGAAAAGAAGCAGTGATAGAAAGCTGAGAGAGCGTGTGGGCACATCCATAGAGTTGATTAGTAAGCCCATTAGAAACCAAGAAAAATGTTCATTCTATAAGACTCCCCAGTGAAATATGCTGGGTCAGCTGTGGCTGAATTTCGAATAAAAGCATGTGGAATTTATCTTAGCGCAAACACGTTTCAAGCAAAACATTTCACATCAAAGTTCAATTATGAAACAATAGTCTAATCCAATTGAACTGATCTATTTTAAAGGGCGGCTAAAATGTATGTCCAGAACTATCTAAATAATTTTGGTGGTCACACCACCCTTTCTCTGTATGCAAAGTTATCTGTACAGTATGTGACTATTACATTTACAACTACATTTAAAGGCACAACATGTAAGTTTTTTTTATTAAAATATCCAAACACTACTAGAACAGTGTTATATATTTTGGTGAGTTGTGTACTTACATTATCCCAAATGTTCCAAAGAATTTTTAAATTCAGAGAAATAACCGTGTCCATAGTGTCATTGTGTTGCCTGCCAATGACATCATGACCCCTCAATTTCTGGTGTTTAACATAGAAACACCAAAGATGATTTAATATGTTGTGTGTTTTAACTGACAGATGAATCGCACAGAGTAGCATTATAACAGAACTTTCCAATGTATTTAGTATAAAACAGTGCTGTTTTTTTTTTTCCAATACATGCATGACCGGAAGGAGCGGAAGTGATCGGGGTGTCATAATAAAAGCTCCGCTGCTTTCAAGCCATGTGTCGTGTTCGTTCAGCAGCCTCATTTTGCTTCGATGGCTTTCAGCCTCACACTGCTTCTTTCTACTACGTTAATAAATCATTAGCTCATCCACGAACATGATTTGAGTCACGTGGGACTGCATCGGCTGTGGGGATGAAGATGACAACTCCCATGATTCCACACTCCCATGAGTCACGGCATCATCAAACTTCTTTGTTTGTTTTGAATTTGTGCTCTAGTGGTGAAAAATGACATATTGTGCCTTTAAATGTATTAATTCAGAAGACACTTTTATCCAAAATGACTTATAAATGAGGTGATTAATTCTAAGGAAGTAGCAGCATAAGAAGTGCTATAATGCAATTCCAATATTTTGGGCGCTATAGATTGTGTATCGACAGCATTCACTCAAGTGCTCATGGAAAAGATGAATATGTACTATGCAGTACTCAGTCAAATAATGACCAGCACCTGAGAGGAAAGGAAACACCTCACTGATTGCCATGGTTGCCAGTAGTTAATGACCATCTGGTAAATGTGGACACACTGCGCTGTAGGCTAAATGTAATGTTTGATGGTAAACATCAAGACTTTAATAAAGTACAAATGTTTCAGCAACAGATTTTGCTAAAACCACTAATGCACATGCGGGTGTGCATAATTGTAGTTTGCATTTAAAACTAAACTATAAAAGAGACATGCTCTATTATGTATTATAGCTAACAAAAAAATATCTATTGTAAGTGAAGACAATTCTACTTAACTTTACTCAGCTACCCGTATACCTACCCTGGGCTCTTTATTACTTATGGTACTCCCAACTTCAAGAAGTTAGCAGCACCAACAAAAATTTAGGAGCACGCACTGAATATTAAGGAGCATCACAACTTGAGAGGAAGGGATGGCAACATCCTGATGAATAAAAGCTTCAGCAATTGAACCTGATTCTGAATTCTTGACCATACAATGCCCAGCATTTCTTGTTTGTGGTGCATCGATCTTTCATGGCCAATTCCGATTGCTAATGATTTAGAAGCGAGTAAGCTAATTCTGATTCTTTTTTTTCTTTTTTTTAAAGCAGGAGACAAGAAAATTTTTAAATATGAGCTCATTAACAAGATGTTCATCTGTTCTATTACAGTCTGTATCTGTAGCCATTTAAAATAAAAGACAACCACAGCATTTTAATCATGATCCAAACAATGATGCTGAATACTGTACATGAGCAGTTTCAGACATAAATAAGAATGTATTATTTCAAAATCTGATGCAAAAACAGAATGGTCTGACTTAAGCTTTGTGAAATGATGCTACATAAAACATCTGCAAGAAACAAAAACAGCAAACGGTCTGAATGAAAATGCAAATTCACTCTCTGACAGCAAGCAGTCCTTATAGAACTATATTATATATATTATATATAGAACTAAATTCTTTATATAAGCAATAAACAGAGGCAAGATGAGAAGAAAATGTCATTTAAACTTTTCTCAAGACAGTCAGTTCCCCTAAGAATACATGAATTTAAACCCCCACGACCAATTAAATATTTAGGATTTTCTTTATGTGTTTTGCACATAGAGAACAGTGAGCCTGCGTTATGCCTGCTACAGTACTTTCTTCTCTTTGCGTCCATCTTCAGCATCTCTAGCCTCTGTTAATGGCTTTTACAGACTTCGTAATATTTCCACAAAAATTTCATTTTGGAAAATTATTTCAGTGCAGTTTGTGCAAGTCAAGAACAGAGATCAGCTGAAATAAAACAAAAACCGGTCGGTTCCAAGTTAGTTCCCTGTCACGTGACATCCGAGTTCAGCGGAACGGAGTGATTGATGACTAATATAACCAATCTAATCTAAAATACGCATTAAAGTTAAGAATGTAAAGATGAGGCTTTATTGGTTATGTAATAATGGAACAGAATGGTGGACCGGTCACTGTTTTGGCTCACAGCAGCCACATACTGTGTAGTAATTCGAGAACGTTTCGCAGAGAAATGAAGACAGGTCGCACCACAACAATTATGTGCACTCGCACAAATGCTGCCAAATATATTTTGGGGTCACACAGATTACATTTCAGGAGCATATACAACCAAAACGGTCGCAATTTCGAGCCCTGCTATCTGGAAAGAAAAAATGTATGTGTATAAGTCCAACATCAGTTATTACAGAATGAAATAATAGATCACAAGATGTTCTGCCCAAAAATTTTTGGTGGTCACAATGACTCATCATTTCTCTGCCGTCAGAATATTTCTTCAGATGAGTTTGAGCTCAAGGTGTATAAAGCAGTAGAGAAGAGGGTATCAGCTTTGAGCCTGAGCTGATGTGTCATTGTAAATGAGATGGCCATCTCAGAGTGAACCACTGGCAGTTATTGCAAGCAGGACTGGGCAGACTACAGATTTCAAGTGTCCAAAATCGCAAAGTCACGATGTTTGTAAGTTAAACTATGTTAGATTTAAAATCCAATCAATACCGGTTTCAGAACCAAGTGGGCCTCTCTATAAGACATACTTCAGTCTAATTGCAAATGACTATTTTACCATTTTTTTTGTGTGTGCTATGTATTTCTATGGCTATTAAAAATAGCATTTTTAGAATAGCTAATGCAAAATCAGTTGCGTATCAAATCTCCCATGTACAATCACTTAGTTATTACATCTATGGGATACTGCCATAGAAGGATGCTGCTTACAGTATGTAGACAGTAGTTCACTAGGTTCTGTAAGAACACAACAGAGTCTGCAATCTGTGATGCCTGAATTTGTCACAAACATCTGAAGTTCAAGCAATAGGATTGTTAGAATTGATATCCCAAGTATATGACCATATACTCACTGATGTGTACAGATGGCCTTCTCCATTCATGGCAATGTACAAGCCTGTCTTCACAGACTGAATAGCAACGACCCGAAGGCCCACAGGGATGAGGTTGAACAACGCTGTAAAGACAATACAGGGTAAACATACGTAACTTTCCCTTCAATTCAAAAATCAACATATTATTTATAAAATAAGAACTGAGGAATTCATGTAAAATTTGAACATTACAACAAAACTTACTATTTTTGTAGAAAATTTGTATTATGTAGTTGCTAAGGTGCTTCTGAATGTTGCAATGCAGTTATAAGAGTGATTAGGATGTAGAAAAACCTCTAACCCTAATAATACTGTAATAATAGCAAACATCAATAAAATGATAAAAAATGGGCTTCAAATCTAAACCCATAAACTGAACATGGCCCGCACTCTACAGAGTGCATAAAAGGGGATAGTGTGGAGTATAAAACTGATAAACAGAAATTGAATGGGGGCCTCATATTATGTAGAATAATTGTTTTTATGCCCAGTGGGCAGCAACAGAAAACTGGCGCTAGAAGCTGGAGCATTGAAGGCTGGCGATTCGAGGCAGTAGTAGTGTGTGGCAGATTTAATGGATCTTTTGTTATTGGAGCAGCTCTTCGGTCTTGTTAGGTAACAGCCATTGTTTGTACTGGATGGGAGAAACCGCCTAGCTGGTGACACTAAGTGCATCCAAAGGGGTGATTTAAACCTACAGTTTAATGAACTCAATTCAACACACTGGTAATTGGCAGAGCTCCCGGGGGTGCTTGAATTAAAATAATTTCAGAAAAGCCCTGGTCCGGAAGACTCTGGCGTGGCAAAATATGAGTTGGATTGTTACATCAAAGTGAGTTTCTGGAAGTGCTCCATGGGCACACTGGAACAGATACTTAGAAGGGCACAAAATGGACTTTGCATCCTTGCCTTCCAAAGAGAGCAAGATATTGAATGCTACTTCATTCTTTTCCTCTTCATCTCTGTATCTATATTTATGTAGTCATGAACTGTCGTTTTTTTTATATATTTTACTGTCCACTTATAATGTTATCAAGATTTTTACATTAAAAAAACATAATATTTTAGCACTAATAGGCTATTTTCTGTCCTGTTTTGAACCCCGCTCATCTGTAATATAATGGACACTACTGCAATTATAAAAGGTAAAAAACGGATAAATACTCAGTTCATATCAAAGGATCTGTAATATTAGACAAAGCAAAAGTGTTCACATTATAAAATAAAAAAAAATGTAAGCCATCTTTACCGGTTGGTTTCTGTGTAAACCTCCATTCGTCTCTCTTGTTATTAACACTAAGTGTGCAAATCAGTGGGTGGGGCTAAACAGGCAGTGATGTAGAAGCAGGCATCGATATTCTTCTGCAGAGGTGGGGTTTACCCATGTTTTAGAGCGGCACATTCCACAAGTTGTCATTTTGGTAGATCGGCTTCAATATAAGCTGTTTTTTGACTAATGTGAAAATGTTAAGTTCTGAAACATACAAGATGTTTTTTTTTTACTATGAAGACCTCTTATATGTCAAAAGATCAAGGGAATTTTTATTTCTCAGTTCATGACCCCTTTAAATAATAGATGAAAAACAAAGGTGTCAGTTCAAAGAAAACATCTCCAATTATTTGTTTGCTGATCACATTTGGTTTGACATTTTTATCTAGTTCATTCATTTTAAGTGTGCCTTATTTGTTCAAAACTGTCTAAATTCTTTTTGGAGTATATCTACATTTGGGTTTACAACTAAATAAAAAAAAAGGAAAATATAGTTTCTGATGTTGTTTGATTACTTCATTGAAACTTTGATTACTTTAGTAAAAATGTAATTTACCAATAATAACCAAACAATGTTTTTATATTGTTATATGCCAAAAGTACAGTTATTTTCTGCATCTGTGTAGATGTGTTTCTAAGTGTAACAAATGTCATCTCTTACGTGTGTGACTGACAGAAAGCCCTCTGTGTGTCACTCTTTCATTACAGCTGCATATGAAAATCAAATTAAGCAGCTGGCCTGAAGCATTTGAAAAGCAGGCCCAGTAGAGGCTAATAATACACTACTGCCTCCTGAGTTACCACCTCACATGCACACACATCTCCCCAGGGACCAGCCTACTGCCATATCAGCAACAGTGATAACTACATAAAATGAATCAGTAACAGGGATTTTATAAGTGTCTGTAGTAAAAATAATGATATGCATTTGTGGTCACATTCCCTTTTAAGTGTAGCTGTAGCATTTTGAGCACCAGAAAAAAATCCTTCTGAAACATGTTCATGTTTTGACTATTTATTATGTGCAATAATGATGAAATTAAAGGGAACTCACAAGAATTACTACTGTCATCCTTAGTCCCATCCAGAGATCCATCTGTGTTCATTTGCAAGTAGTATCCCTGCCTGCAATATAACCTGGTCACTATACCCTTGAGCTGGGGATCTGTGGAGAAAGACAGAAAACACTCAATAATCAACAAACACATATTGTTACATTAACGTGATGAGATAACCATAAAGCAGAACAGTAGAAGATATAAAGATAATTATAAGTTGATATCAACAGGGAGCTTAACAGAAAAATCAGTGAGGTAACCATGCAAGTGATCTCGCTCTTCACATGAACAGTTTGAGTAGCACTGTAATCTGGTTGCCAAAAAGAAGGGCATGGTTTTATGATTACAAATTTTTTTGGTGTACAAATTGTCCCAGGTCTGTTTTTGGACAGAATTGAATTAAAAATAAAGATAAAGGAAAGGGTATCCACTCCTGTGTTCCTTTTGGCACATGAGAGTGGAGATCTGAAGGAAATAACAAACCAAAGAAGTTTCTATCAGAACACTGTCCTTTACTTCAGAGTTCATACACAGATTCGCACATTACAGCTACACTGTTTTTTGAATTGTGTTCAATCTGAAGTATCGATAAGGGAATGTCAAATGTGTACATACTAGACGGTGCTAATTGAAAAGGACACAACAGCAGTTTGCTCTGTTAGAACTCATCTAAATACAGCAGACACATGGTGGAGGAGCGTTCAAAATCAGCACCAAGCATTCACACCAAATTATCTTATTCCAAGTCTCCTGAAGCATTACACAGAAACATGCATCACTCCAGGATTGAAATTAATAACTGTGTCTTCAAATCTAGCACAATGTACCAAATTTGAATCCAGACATCAGCTAAACGGTCATAAAAGTTTGGAATGACATGAGGGAAATTGTATAACAATAGTGTGAGAAAAAACATACTACTGTTGGTTGTTTACCTCTGGGGAGGCTGTGATGTTCTTTAGCAAACACTGCTCGAGGGTAATCACATAAATAGTTGCGAGTGACACCAATTTCATGACACAGGAAGGAAAAACAGGAGAATTTCTCACAGTATAAAGTGTCGAAGCCTAATTTGGCTATAAGGCTCTCTTGTTTTACACTTAACCAGCCTTGCTGTGCTTAATTCCAAGATGGTAAACAAATTACTGCCTTGTCAAATTGATGTAGGTACAATGCTGCTGTTTACCTTTGGCCTGCTGTCCTGGATTTGCCTGTGTTAGGCCAGGGCAGAGCTAAAGAAACTGACATATCAAAGGTGAAGAAAAAAATAAAAAGACAGAGTAAAAGAGAAAAGAACAAAAGGAAGAAGGAGAGGGTGAGTTTAAAGGGAAAGATAGATACAAAGAATGCTAATCACAGTGGTGCTTTATGATATCTAACTCCGCCTACGCAGTGATACTGCTGAAACAGCATCTTAAAATGCTTAAAGACAGCAAAAAGCTCCCCAGCATTTACTTGCAGGAAAAAAAACAAAAACAAGATATCAAAACAGATAGACATGAGCTACGGTTCCATATACAGTGCATCCCCAAATGTAAGCTTGCCATATTTAGGGGATGTAAGGAAAATTAGATTTGTACAAAATGTAGGTAAGTTTTGCCCATGCAAAACTCACCACCATGAGACGCCAGGATGTTGCTACATGTGGTTGTAGCAAGTGTTCGGGCTCTTTTTTTAACATGTAACTATGCAGTTGCTAAGGTGTTCTGGGTAGTTCCCAAGGAATTGATATGTGGTTGCTTTGCTCCGTGTTTTGCATTTTGCTATGAAATATGTTTGTTATGGTGATACAGCTGGTTGCTGGACCAAGTCAAAAGAGCCAACCTTCAAGTGTCTATGATATTCTAGTCTCTAGATATGGCTTAGTTCCCTGTTTTAAAGTAATCTATTATGGGACTTTTTTCAACTGTTTTATTGTCCACCAGGAAAAATCATGGAAAAGTAATAGCACAAATCTCTTCAAAAAGCAATCCGATTTTAAGTATAACTGTAGCACAAATGGTACAAGACCAGTTTTGAAACTTGTCTCTACATATTAGAAAAAGCTAAATCGATCTAAAAAAATGCCATCCAGGATATCAATTAATGGCATCATTAATGATACAGAACATACATCTCTCACTCCCTCTATTGATAAAATTACTTCAGTTTTAAAGAAGATTGATGTTCATAACATCCATCCTGATAAAAGGTTAGCAAGCAGGTGCACAGTTTTGTATGTGTGGTGGAGAGAGAGAGACAGAAGGAGATAGACAGGTGAAGGTAGCTGTCATCAGACAGACGGGGATGGGGGGGCATGTCTCACTGCACACAGCACCAGCTGCAGACTTAACCACATGTGATTGACCCACTATAGACTTTCAGGAATCGGAGAAGGGCTTTTCCAGCTTTCATAAGCACACTCACACTGTTCACAGTCACAGGAAGGATACATACTGGAACTACTAGTTTTATGAAATTCCTGCTCTCTTCTACAAATGTTGATCATATATTAGGAGAAAGATATTGCAAGAATACAACAATATGTGTATATGTATTAGGGATGAGCCATTTAAGTCAACTGCTGTCATCTCCCAAACATTTAAATCAGTACCAGCCACTTCTGAGTCTGCAGAATCAACCTCTGTCTTCCCAGAAGCAGCCAAGAGTTCTACTGATATTTCTGTTCCAGCCAAACCCACTCCAGTCTTTTCTGAGATGGCAAAGTTGGCAGTCAAGTCGCTTCCAGTCATCTCTTAGTCTGAGTCAACTTCCGTCATCCACAAACCAGTCACATCCACTTCTGTTATTCAAGAGCCAGTCAAGTCAACCATCAGCATCTTTCTGTCAGTCAAGTCAGTTCCTGCTACTTCTGAATCTGCAGAGTAAACCTCTGTCTTTCCAGAATCCGCTGACTGTTCTCCTGTTATTCCTGAGTCAGTCAAGTCAACTGTTGTCCTTCAGTCAATTAAGCCTGTCCCAGTCACTTCAAAGTCTGCCAGGTCAGTTTCAGCCACCGCTGAGTCCACGAAGTTCTCTGCAATTCCATTGGCCGAGTCAAACAAATAGTATCCACTCATCGAAAGTTGAGGAAGAGGAGAATCTGTGCTGTCTACAGTCCTTCCTTCTCAAGTCCCAAATCCTATAGTCTGTGGTCAGAGTATGAACTGAAAGTGAAGCTCCTGAGTCCATTCTGAGAGCCCACTCCAGAGATATCAGTTCCTTAACCCACTTTAGGGGAAGTTGTTCCTAAGCCCGCTGTGGAGAGAACTGAGCAAAGGAAAACCGTGTTTTTACTTCACTTCCAAAAATTCATGGATTTGCACTATGCTGCTGCCTGCACTGTCTCCACAAACAGATAAGTGTGACATAATATATCTCTTTAAATAAATACAATTTAAATTCACGTCCCGCACACTTTAATGCCCTTTGAATGGAACATATACACTCGTTAACTGGAATCAAGGTGGAATATCCGGTGATGTCCACTTCACAGGGCACTTATGGTCGAATAGAATAAGAGAAACACACGAAATATGCAGATATACACAATATACAATATGCACTATACAATGCTCAAAACTAGCGTTTGAATCATCAATGGCAAATTCTTTACATTTGTAAACGTACTTACAGACAGTGAGTCAGAAGCGCCAACACTGTCCCTGCAAAGTTGTTATTGTCCCACTGTATAGAATAGGGCTGTCACTTTTGTGAAAAATCGTTTTCGATTTTTAAGACATACGTGTTCATTGAATCGATTGTAAAATCGATTTTCCATGTCTAAAAAAAGATGTTTCCTTTTTCAACGTCAAATAACGGACGAACGTAAAGAGAGTCAGCAATATTTCTTATTTATTGGCATGAAGTTTCGTGCAGAATAAAAAACAGCAACAGGAGTGCAACATTCTCGAAAAAATATATATGCAGAGGGGACGGCTGCCATAACAAAAGAAAAACATCACTGCAGGCTTCAACTCGGCTGCATTTATGATTTAGGCAATTCAAAAATCTCCAAGATTATTTTAAATAATGATTCAATCCATTTCAAACAACTGTTTAAAAAATGAAACTTTAAATGGACTTGAGAACAGGCCATGTGTGTATTTTTATTGAACGTAACCGACACTTAGGCTAGGCAGCACTAGGCAGGCATAATGAAATGCGCAAAAAAGGCTAGGGCCATTACAAATTTATTGGACAGGAAAACAAGTCGATCAACATTTTCGGGGTCCAGAGCAGAGCGTTTTTTATTCACTATATGTCCAGCTGTTGAGAAGACGTGCTCCGACAGTACTGATGTCCCAGGGACACTCAGGTACAGCTGTGCAAGGTGGGGGTATTACTGCCAATTTTCCACCACAAAAGCCGGTCGCTGTCAGCTGGCAATATTCCTTTCACATATTCCTGCTCCTGTAACTAGATGCGGGAATGAGGCGTATTCGTGTCTACCGCGCCGCAAGACCTCCAGACGGTCGTAAACGTGTCTTTACATAGACTTAACATTGAAATCATTCACGCCAGACGTTATATTTGCATTTGGTGTGAACGCAGCATAAGAGGTTTCTTCGACGTCACTGGGTCTTATAGGCGCGTAAAATCGCGTATTTTCTGTCTAGCTTTCGCAGCGCTTACTGCACTTTCGGAATTCTTTATTTTCTTTTTCTGCTTGTTTGTTATATCTATATTTTTTAATTGCTTAATTCTTTTAAAATTAATAGTGTACATATTTGGTTAAAATCGATTCCCTATTTTCATTTTCGAAACTTTTTTTGGTTGGTCCAATCGATTGTGCAATCGATTTTCGAACCAAAAGTGACAGCCCTAGTATAGAAACAGCCACTGACATTGTTGGCTACTCTCACAGGAATCAGTCATCACAGCATCTCCACAACATGGCGGCAGCAACAATACTACAGCAAGAACCAAAGTTACGCCTTCTTTCTTTGCGTGAATATTTGGGGGGCATTATGAAAATCTTCCCAAACAATAACTTAAACATGTGGGGGGTGTTTAAAATGAGATGTTTTAGGAGGGCTTGGTTGACTCTTAAATTGTATAAAGAACATCTCTTTGGGTTTGAGACTTTAGTCTTTGCAACTAATTCTGAATAATTTGTAATATGTAATTATTATTATATGAAACAAGTATTTAGAAGTGACTATGATAACAAAATTGTGAATATTCATTACCGTGATGAATTGCATTACCAAATATGGCACATGTCTAGTATGCACAGTGCACACACACACATTATTCTTCTAACCGCTTTAAATGACAGTGGATACCATTTCATATATCACTACATCATGGAATGTGGCAAAAATTAAACATGCAAAACCGAAAAGTAATTTAGTCATTATATGTGAATTGACATCAAGTTCAGAAATGTACACAGTCAAGGACAAGCACCACCTTACACTCAAGACTAAAGGAGGCGCTATGAACTTTCAGTCAGAACAAACTAAGTGTATGCAAGATTCATCAAAATTTTTAATGATACTTAGCATTAGAGAGAGATTAAAAGCTAGCGTTACTGGTGGTCTTCATTTCCACTGAGTATTCTAATTGGACACAAAACATAACGTCCTAACAGCGTGTTGGACCATGTTTTGCCGGGACGAATCTGTTATATTTATCACTTATCTAGATAATAAGCATCAGAACACTTAACATTCACAGTGGATAAATGCAGAAACACAAAAAGACAATAAATACTGCAGAACAATTGCTTGATTGATAAAGACGGCTAATGATTTCTGCACCCTTCCTGGCTTACATGCTTTTAGTGAAACTTCAATACAAGGTTAGAGTTATACCTTTTGCCATATAAGAACCTTTCACCTACTAAATTTATAAATTGAGTTTGCAACAGGGCCTTTTAGTAAGCAATCACTTTACAACAATATTTATTTTTTCATGGCCATAGGACATAAAATGTCCTGTGGAGTAAAAAGGGTAAAAATTGCTACATGGCAGCACTCTGAGATGCAATCAAACAGATAACCTCTCTGTTCTGAACAAAGAGATTTAAAAAATGAAAGATGCACTTGTGTTTACCGGATTGATGGAGACCTTTCATGTCTGAAGATATTTTTCAGATTTTATTTCTGAGGTCATGGACATTAACAAACAACTCAGACTCCTCATTTTATTAGAATCGCGTCTTTCATATATTCAGATATGGTTGGTTAAAAATGGCAAATATACCAACTGTCAGTCAATTTTTATATTTGACCTATAAGGAGCCAAATTGATTAATTGACCTTTATTCTGAGATACCTATATGCCAGCCTAAGGTCATTTGCAGTTTTACAACCGTTGTTTGCTATATTGTACAATATGACTCCAGTGAGATCTCGGGTAAAAGCTAAAACACACTGTGCAACAACAACTGTCAGTCTTTATAATGCACATTTTAGCTAAGATTTTGGTCACAGCTGACAGCATGGACTGGGCATTTAATGTCAACAGCCTGTGTCCATTCTTTTCAAATTGAAATGGTATCATACAAAATAAAACAAGACTTTGTGTTGGAAAATCTTTGCTTGAAAATATTAAGACATTCATGTTCTCTTGCACACATATATATTACCAGCGTTCTCCTACGAAACAATAATGACAAATAAAATGTACAGTGAGTGAGCACCTAAATTAAAAGGTTTCTTGGGTCTACCACTAGTGTTATTTATACATTTATAGAAGTCACTATTAGCATGATAATGTTCAATCAATGCAACTTGACGCAAATCTCTGTAATGATCTGGATACGCTAATGCCTTATCAATAATAGCATTCTGTTTGAGAGTCTAGAAAGTCAGATATATCCGTATGAAACAGTATATAAGAACTGTTCCTTGTTTAATGTTTTTGATTGGTGTGCTGGACAAATTATAAATCACAGGCTTGAATTCCACACTAGCACTCCAAAACAGTACATTTCTTTTAGCAAATAAATTTTGCCATGATGATCAACAACATTGCTCATCTTGCTATACATTTGACAAACCTAAAGGACACAGAAAATACGCTTGAGCAAGGTCTTTTTTCTTTTCTTTTTTAACTACCATCTTCTCTGATTTCTTTTAACACACTGCCACAAGGCAAAATGTCTGAGTTCATGGTCTGTACTTGCTTTTTAATACTCAGGGGAATATTTATTTTGTCTGCATGTCTCGACAAATGTCAGAGTTAAAATGGAGACGAATGTAGCATCTCACTGCCTTGTATGATGCGAGGCTATGTTAAAAGTCTACTCAGAATGTTCTTAAATGTTCTTAATGCTGAAAGAAACCTTATTTTCATTTTAATTGTAAATAGTGATAATTTTGGTAAACTTAACATAAATGCCTTGTAAGAAGATGCTTTCCCCCAAAAAAAGTTAACACTGGGATTGTAAAGGGAGGCCATGAGCTGTTCGCCATCTGTAATAAGATGGCCGTCACAGGTGCACGTTAACCGAGACGTTGCAGGCCTAATTCATCACTCTCATTTTCTCCTGGCAACAGCTACATCTTTTACTCACTACTTATTTGTGCAAGATTCCCCTCTGGACATTTCTGATAGGTACCATGATATACAGTATGCCAAATCGCCACCTCTATTATAGTTTTATCAGACTGTAGCTCAACTATTGGATAAGGTGCCAGCCTACAAGGTTATATATATATATATATATATATATATATATATATATATATATATATATATATATATATATATATATATAATTTCTGTTTGCAAACCAAAAATGCACACACAACACACATATATTTTCTGGTTCTAAAAATGTGTATATCCCTTGTGATAAAACATTAACATACTAACTCAACAATATACGATTGTCCTGAGCTAACTGTCAATTTTTAAGATTGTCTCCTGAAAAACTGCTAATCATTTTCTGATTTTCTGTAAAGCAACCCTACGTACTAGAAAATATTTAATTGCTATATAAATGTGATGTATGAAAAATAAATCTTTTTTTTTTTGTAAAAAATACTTACATTTAGAATAATTAATCTTTACAGTAGGTCCCATCATAATTTAATTTTTCATCTAAAAAAAGTCTACATTACTGTTCGGGTGACAGAAAGCATGTTTTTATTTTAATCTTACCTAAACTGAATATTATGTCATTGCCATTTCTATTAAGATAGCTGTCATTGGATGTTGTTTACTGATGATGTGACAGCTTTTTTTCCTTCAATTGCATTCATGAAACGTGCAAATAATTCAACATCAACACCTCCCGAGGGTACAGAAAAGATTCAGATTGCCAAATCTCAGAATATTACAAACAATGCATATACATCTAGTTTGAATCAAAACAACATCTAGCTGTGATATACGTGGCCTTCAGAAACTGTGGAGAATTGTTTTGAGAATTATTTTGAGAGTATGACGTACATATATTTAAGTTGAATACGTGGTTTCATTACTTACTTGTCTTATTACTGACTTAATAATTTGTGTTAAAAAAATGACAGATTTGCAAACTGATGGAAATAAAAACAGTCGGTCAATGAAATCTGTCAAGACGCAAAATAAGTCTTAAAAACCCTGTTAACTATTCTGGTCAAGATTGCAGCTCCATGCCCTTGTTGTCAAAGCTGAATGTGAAAATGAAATGAGGGCGTTATTATCTCAAGACATTAAACATAGCATATACTTCTTATGTGCACAATTATGGTTCGTGTACAGAACTTCCCACACCTTGTCGTCGTAGTCTGCGTTTCCTGAGGCCGAAGATTCGCACTTTGGAGAAGATGTCGACCAGATTCCCATTGCAAAGCCCTTTATTCTTATTGGGGCTTTTTCTCCTTCTGTTGGTGGATGGTCGGTCTATATGCTGCTCCCGTGCCTGTCTCTTCTGGCGGATCAAACCGCTGGCAATCGCCGCTGCCATGTCTCAAAAACAGGGCTGTTGAACCCCTTACACACACGCACAGAGAACAACAACAAACCGCCCGATCGGTCTCAATTATTGTCCCATTTTTGCGACTGTTTGTGTGCTCTGCCCTCTGAAATGCACGGATGATGATCAAAGATATCCACACATCACCAGTGGCGAAATAAGAAAATGGATTTGCATAATGAATACAAAGGTGAAGTGTTACTCAACTGTCCGTATTTCACATGTTGTCCAATTTTCATTTCGGAGTCACGCGGCTCGCAGGTTACTTTTCATTCCTGATTTCACAACGCTTTTCGGAAAATGATTATCATATGAGTTGTCCGGCTCCTCCAGATTGTAGAATATGAAAATATATTCAAGGCACGCCTGAGCGTCTCACTGATCCGTCACTTTCCTTCCTTTATGTCTGACCCGGTCCTGGTGAAATTCAGCACCCTGGCCAGCGACATCCACTCCCGGAGTCTGAACAAACAACGCGTTTTTCGTTCTGAGCTGTCAAGCGGAGAAACGCGACCACCTTCGTCTCCCAGGTGGAGCCCTGCGACTACACATATTAAAATGTCTCACATATTTACCAAGTTTAGCAGATATCCACGCCAGTTCCGTTCAAACGTCCACTCATCTTGAGAATAACCGACGGCGCAACGACGGTGAATTGAGGTAAGTTTGAACTAAGGTGTTTCTTGTTGATAAGGGATCTCCTCAGACGTTCACTCCCCATTCAGTCTCATGTTCTAGGTCGCGTGGTTTTTCAGTAGCGATGTGCGTTTTTTCCCCCTTTTCTAAAGTAGCAGGAGAGAATGTAAGCAACACCGAGCTGCTCCGGTGAGGATTACGTCTACTTGGTGTGACAAGAACGAACAAATAAATAAACTCAAATAAAAAGTATTTGCCTGAAGCGGGAGCATACAAATGCGCAGCATAAGTGCTAACGTTAGCAAGGAAAGAAAACGTATTCAAGAAATGCTCCTCTTCATCCTCCAGTTCGAGCTCATTTAGCGTCTCCAACCGTTTGGAGCGTGTGAGACGCACGCGCTTCCCGCCTCAGCCTCACAGATCAACGGCATCAACAAGTCTTGACGGCCACGCGCTTCCCGCCTCAGCCTCACAGATCATCAACAAGTCTTAAGGACAAACCCCTCCTTTGCCATCGTTTCCAAAACGTAAAAAAACACCCTTCAGTTAATGTCAATATAGATCATGTATTTTCTGATAAGAACCGATGACAACATTTAAATATTTTCCAAATGTATCTAGTAGAATTTATCAAATAATGTTTCTAGAGGCTAGTTGGTAGGTGCCAAATAAGTGTGTATATATATATATATATATATATATATATATATATATATATATATATATATATATATATATATATATATATATATACACACACACACACACACACACACACACACACACACACACATAGGCTATAGACATTCAGATGCTATTCGAATTAAAAAAAAAACGTATTTTAAAGTGTATTAACGACAATCAAGCAATGTGTTTATTTTATTTATGTTTATTTATTGTTTGTTTTTGTTTTTTGGAGACAGAAAGCATAAGAATTGAATGTCTAGGAAATGCATTTCACTCAACTCCACCGACACGCCCCACAAGATCGAAATGAAGTAGAAATGCATCACACCTCTGAGGTGCTATTGAGACCCCCAGTGCTTAGACAAACACACCTATGTAACGCATTGCATGGATGAGTACCTGTTTTTTGCTATAGGCATACATTTATCTGTCGCCTGTTTCTTTAATCATATGGTAATGAGTGTTGCGATAAGGGCTGGGGTGCTAGTTTAATATCATGCCCCAATAACACAGAGTATTTTCTCATTTAGATTAATATCACCAGAGAAACACAATCACAGAGGAGGAATTAAAAAAAGAAAAACTCAAGAGGGCCATCTGCTGTTTGTCCCTGCAATGAAATATTCAGTCATTCATCCCCCTGCTGTTTTCAACCCCTTCCACCCAAAGAAGCAATATAACTCTGGAGTGGTATTTCCAGACCAGTCACTGCTTGAGCAGATTAAAGAGAAAATACAAAAATATATGGAACATGCAATTCAATCTAACAATATATAGATTACATGTATAGACTTTCGCAAAAGCCACTTTGCATTAAAATGGGGAAAAATTACTATTAGCATACCTTAATAAACCATACCAACACAAATATTCTAGATTGCTAAAATACTGAGAGCATAAACTGACTGCATCATTGCCGGTGGAGCAGCCACTGCAGTTTGTGCAGCCGCCAGCAGCGGACACTGTCAGCTTAACTATGTCTCCTTTTACAATAGCACAGACAGATCACTAGGTTTCATGACTAAGCCATTAACATAAAGACATCTATAATTCATTTGCATTTAAATGTTACTATATTTGAAAATGTATGAATCAAAATGACTTTCTGAATAGCTTATATATGAAAGCTGTTTGTATATGCAAAAATAAAAAAACAAAGACAAGCAGTAACGTATTAAAGCCTTAACAGAGGTATTACACTCTAACATCACATAACAACAGGTTATGCAAAATTAAAAAAGTAATCAACGAATCTGTTGTACAAACTAAAATATATATATATACACACACACACACAAAAGTCTCAGTAATGAGATTAATACAGAAATGGATCATTCACTTCAATAAAAGGAAGCGTTCAGATGACAAACGGACCACACAGCAAAAACCCAGGGCAAAAAGACAGACCAAATAGGGAACAAGCATTTAAATTCTAAATCAACTTGCACACACAAGTGATTACTGTATTCGTTTAAAAAACAACAACTGCATTGTCATCAGGATGAGAGTGTGCACATACCTACATGCTTTCTCCTTCTGAACGTATGAGACTCCATAGCAAACCCATTGCACATTCAGCCAAGGTAACAGTGCATTTCCCTGCCTGGCTGTCAATGACACGGCCCCATTTATAGGGTCTATAGTCACAGATAACATTATTAGTAGGATCTGCCCCAAACAATTGCTGTTCAGCCAGCTGAGGCATTCTCCTCTGAGGCTTCAGAGGCAAATTTTTAAATAACAATCTTTCACCTTGAACTTTTAATGATGATGAGCTGAAATAAACTATTTTGCTCAAGTTTACCAAGAGGATAATGTGGAGGCACCCATGCGAACAGCACAGCTCAAAGATCATAAGAGAACAGATGTGTAATTCAGAAGCAGCACTTTTGATGTAGAACTAATTAACTGCTACATAAATATGAGCCAACTCCAGCCTCCCACACTGTCCTCCACCTGGTCTTCTATGAACATTAGCTGACAAGATGAATGAAACATGAAAAGATGAATGTCCGTTCTAGTAAATGCCATATGATACAATACATTCAAAATCAAAAAGAATGGAGAGCTGGCCTTTAAAAAAAATAACATGAGATGACTGCAACTTCTGTTTTATACAAATGCAGCACTCTGATGTTGTCCACACATCATCAAAGGGAAAGAGATGGATGAGATAGCGGTGGCAGGGAATAAGAAATACAAATTTACTAAAGCCCGGAGGAGCAATGAGAAAAGAAGAACTACATCTTACTTCAAAAAATGTAACAGCAGACATAGACACCAAATAAACAAGTCGATCGTTTGTATCACTATGGAAGGCTTTAGGGCAATCTGGCTTTTATTAGTTGTTGTGATGACAGAAGTTGTAAATTGGACTTAACATCATATGCGCCGAGTCAAGAGGAAAACAGGAGATTTACTGCTTTGTTTAAATCAAACTGTTTCACACTGTTGGGGTGGAAGAGAGAGCTTAATTTAATTCAGGACATAGTAATGATTTTTGGTTAGTGTTGTCATCTGGGTTTAATCGGCTTTGTGAAATGTCACCGCTCTGAGAAGACGTCGACATTGATGAAGATGCTGAATGTGGTGGAGAATGTGGTGTTTTACAGAGAAATCTCACCATGCTGTACTGTAATGATTTAGGTTAATAAAGCAGACTTGAACAAAATTCAAGGAAAATGAGAAATTAGTTTTCTGCTTAAATGGCAGAGAATGACTTTCTCTCTATCGAGGGAATTATTGGATAATAAAAGAGAGACATTTAAAGAAAACAATCTCATGCTCTCATTTTCATGATAGTTTTTTTTTTCTTCTGCTACAAATTTATAGACAGCTATTCTGAGTCATAAACAACAACACTTAAGCAATATTATTGTAATTCTGGTAATATTTTGCCTAAAAACATTTGTATTTTCTGTATGACATATTCCTCATACTATTTTGAATGCTGTTTGTTTAATGTGCACTTCTGTCTGTGTGGAAGGACCTACTACATTTGGCAAAATATTCAGTACACATGCAAAGGACACTATGTGGGATTTTGTAGCCCACAATGCAGTGCACTCAACTTTACCTTTTACTTCCAATGTGATTAACAAACCAGATTTAATATCATGATTTTAATATATTTAATTTGAGTCATGATTTAATAAGACAAAAGTGAAGACATGTTTACACAAAACATTAAAAGCACAAAATAACCATATTTCCTTTCCAAGATGTTAAATGAATATGACCTGCTGAATTAAACACACAACAAGTGGAAATTATATGTTAACAAAGTTGTTAACAAAGTTTTCTACATTTTGTATCTGTGCTTATTTTTCTATAAAAATTTTATGCAAAATAAACTCTAAAAATGAGCGCAGTTTGACTGTTTTGCAAAGATTATATCAAACTGATTATCTCACTTTAAGTAAAATGCAGAAACTGATTTGTACAGCCTGTATGTGCAAGCCAGTGTTATTCTGTTGTATGAAAAAGATAAAAGAGACGAGTCAGTGTTTAAATCAAGCTAAAAGCTGATGTAAGACGAGCACCTGTGTTAAATCAAATTGCGGATAAGTTAGACAAGAACAAAGGGGATCTAGCAAATCAATACAAGTCTGTTTGAGCTTGAGGGTTTTGCCATTAAGCCTGACATTTAAATATCAACAACAAATCTCATTAGAAAGGTGAGAATGTCAAATGTATCCTAATGTAGTCAAATGAGCAAGGACGCTTCCCTGTAAATAACCGTATTTATTCTTTAAATTACAGCCATTTTATCTTGGGTCAAAAATACCAGTATAAAATAATGCATAATATGTTCTACACATACACACAAACATGATTTATTTTATATAAGTTATCATTATTTAATAACTGTTAATAATTATTGGTGTTCATATAGGGTTAGGGATTTCAACTTCAGAGTTCTGCAGTTATATTTCTTATTGATTGGATTTACAATCTCGTAACCACTGAAAACACCTTAGCAGCTGCACAGCAATTAGCCTACTACAGTCTTGGCAATCCTAAATGTTTTGCAGAGCTGAGCAACACATATTTCACTCTGAAAATGTACAAATCTATCTTTTTTTTTTTTATACTGACACATGACCCCATTTTAAGATGCTCAGTATGTGTGAACACTGGGAGTTCTGTCTTACATGAAAACTTTAACGCCTTCAGAAGTGTAAAGTAGCATTGTGACTTCCTAAGATAATTTTCAGTTAGACTGGAAAGAAGTGTGGAATTCTGAGAGTGATAAAAGGTTTCATGACATTACTGAAATTGTGGGGGCTTTTTTTGTACTGAAAATGTCATTGGTTTATAGTCACCGTGGACATGTGTTCCGTTGTTTCGAGAAGAGCATTGCTCGGTGATGTACACCACTTCAAATTTGGCTCATCACTGACACCCTGAACAGTGATAGCAGAGTGAATTTCTCATAACACTGGGAGAGAGTTTAAATGACAGAAAAGAACACAACTCATCACATGCCATTACTCCCACCAGAGGGATGGGAAATGCCAGGATGTGCTTCAAAGAAATGGATATAGACAGAGCTGCTCCCTGAACGACAGTTAAAAATTCAGCTCACATCTCTGCCTGTCCTTTGATCCGGTTTTAAGTATGCAACACTCAGAAGTGTCTTGTCAGCAGTGGAGCAAAAAAAAAAAAGCTCATCCGAGGAAGCCTGGGCACAGACTGTGAATTTAAATGAGCTGATTCTCTGCCTGGAAAGCCCTCTTTTTTCTAGTCCGTGAGAGAGAGGAGGAAAGGACTCTGAAAGTAATCTCCGTGGAAACCCAAGGGACCTCCAAGCACACAAAATGGGCCAAAAGTGTATAGCCTTGAGAAACCCCTGGAATGTTATCATTTTCAGTTCAGTTGAAGTAAAAAATGGACAAGAGTTGTTTGTGAATTGGACGCTTCTTATGCTGTATATGTTTTCAGTTTAGCAAACAGCTCAAAAGAGTCATTTCAATATGTAAACTGGACTACATTGTTTGTTTCATATTATGCTGAACCACTTTTTCCCCATCTTTCTCTCTGATAAAACCCAAATGCTATAATCTCAAACTAAAGCCCAAGGGTAGAAAGTAGCCTACCTATAGCCTGCAGTACCATGTGAACTATTCAAACAAGATGACAGACTTTCAGAAAGGCTGTGAGAAAGTGAGAATACCCCGAAGGAGAAGTTGGCACACAGGGAACGTCCCTTCACTATATCGTCCGCAGTGTATTTGCTCCCACACACCACATGCTGTGGCCTGTTTCTTGCGCTGGTCGGAACCAAATAATATAATGTAAGAACACACCCACCTAAAATCCTAACAAAAGCCTTCGGGACACCCACACAAACCCCTACATATAAAACACACACATAAAAAAAAAAAAAAACTTTAACCTTGACAAAAAGAGACAGCGACAGAATAAGCTGGAGGGAGAGACACAAATCACTGCCCCTTACAATTCATGAGATAGATGGGATTTCTATAAGGTACATCCATTGAATGCTAATACCAGGCAAGCTGCTTAGACTAATGCCCATCCTTAATCTGAGCCTTTTCCTCTGGACTGCCGCTTTCAGCAGTTACATGGAAAATCCCGGTTGGTCAACTTACTACAGTGCAGTTTTTTTACAGAGGATTTCTTACAGTAGCTTGCTCCCAAGGATTTGTTCTCTTGGCTGAATTGGAATGCATAATGAATTCACACACTGACAACATTTGTTATAGTGATCTCCATTTTTAACGACAGGGGCAGATTATAATGTGATAGAAACACATCTGAGTCAATATTCTTCTGAGGAAGGTTTCTGAATCTCTCATGAACAGCCTTAAATGGGCTTTGTTCCATTAGTCAATGTGTTGCTATTCAGAGAAGCACAGACGTGACTCTAAAAGCATGCACACACAAATGCCTTATCAGTGCTGCAGTCCTTTCAACTGACCTGGATCCTGCTTAAAAATTTATTATGTTGCAATTTTATACTGAACTGTACTTTTGTTTCAGACTTAAATATCACTTTCCTTGAAAACTGAACTGGAATACCTAACCATGAGAAATCTCAAGCTACGTCAACAAAAACCTAGTGCAGGCTGTAAGTCAGGTCAATGTTAAATCAATAATTTTTGTGTCAGAAAGAGAAGAGTGAAGAAAATTCTCCTTTTGTGTTGCACAGATGCAAGTCATGCAGGTTTTGAACAATGTAAGTTGAAAATCATTACAATTATTACAGAACTGCAGTATTTAACATTCACAATCCAGGAACCCCAACTCAGACTCTAAATAAACCTACGGACTCCAAATATTAAAAGATAGATTTGATCAGTAACGTTTTATAATAAATGACATAAAAAATGATATTAAGAGCATTAACATTATATAATAAGTACAAGACATTTAGAAATGTCAAAATAAAATTTAGTAATGTTACAAAAAGATATTAGCATTAGTTAAAGTGAACGAACAATGAACGATACCACTATGGCATTTATTAATCTTAGCTGATGTTAATATCTACTGTACATTTGCTAACAAACTGTGTTAGCAGAAGTGATACCAAAAGTTCTGTGTTGTATCTCTTCTCCACAGGCCCCCTGGAGAACCTTTAGGGACCCCCGATTGAAAACCCTGTTGTTGTTGTTTTTTGTTTTTTTTAATTCAACAATATTTCAACCAAAGAAGTAATTCAACAAAACAGTGAAATAACAAAAAGGCTATATGTCACATGTTCATCACATACACTTCCTCAGTCCTGCTCCACACTACCTGTGCTAATGTTGCATAATCCTTTAGTATTTATGTTACTCCTTATAATAAACTTTTTTATCTAGACCTCAACAAAGTAATTAGATTCAATGCTTTTGCATCCCTGCAGAGGAAATCTTAAGTCCCACAGAGCCTTGAAAAACCGCTGACCAGCTGTTAATGGCCAGGGGAAGGTCAGCTGTGGAGAACACAGAGACAAAGACCAGACTTGGAATCTTCTCATCCGTCAGGAAAACAGATTAGCTATCTAGCGTCTGGCCTACAGCAAGCAGAAGTCCACATAATACTGTTAGTGGCTGTAGCACAGGTGTGAACTAAGATACTGTAACAATATAAAAACTTCAGAATCACGGGAAGGAGGAGGCGGGAACTGGCGGACATTTAAATCAAACTTTAATAACCAAATAAACACAAAACCAAGCACAAAATAAAGTCCAGGCCTGGTCCTCTCTCGTTCTTCACTGTCATCACTCCTCTTCTGTATCCTTCCCGATCTCCTCCGTGGGAGTCGAGACCGTTGAGTGGAGCAGGTGTCGCTCATTTCCAAATCACTCCACCGGCCTCGCGCCATTCCCATGGCTCTCGGACCCTCCCCACTCGTCACAGATTTGTACACAGTCAACACTTCCACAGTTAGTATCTCCAGGATGTGTGCAATAACCCTGCCACACTCTGCTCAAACACACTGCTTTACAGTGTGCACAACCAGAGCAAACACAAACCAGCCATTATGCACCCGTGATAAACTCACATACTGACATATTTACAGCAAACAGATTCTCCCTTGAAGGAAAACACACATTTAAATGTCATATCCGAAACAGACAGTGCAACACTGGATATCTGAAGAAGCTCTCAGATCCACAATACCACAATAACCCCCACCACCATGAACCTTTTTTTTTTTCCAAAGCTTGCAGGTTATTTTCCACAAGCATCAACAATTTGCTTTGTTAGGGCAAAGCTATAACAACAGAGTTTTTACTTTACATTAAAGTGATAGCTCACCCAAACATGTTTCTTCTATGACAAAAGAAGAAATGCAAACTGCACCTATGCTCTGTGCTCTTTAGAACTTTCCATCTTAAAAGTATATAAAAGAACCCTAAAAATGATCCATATGACTTCTGCACTATAATCCAAGTCTTCAGAAATCATACAAAAGACCATTGCAAGTGGAATCAGATGGTCTGATTTATGAGCAAATCATTCTGATTTGTGAAAGAGAAAACATTCCTCCACAAATCAGACACTGCTACTTTTTTCTTGAGCTCCAATTAGCTCCATACCAAGGAGAGTTACTGTAAGGGTCCTACAGTATCTACATTTTCATTGAATAATTTACTTTAATTTCATTAAATTCTCATCTGTTGCTCACAAACAGTCGTCATAATGCTTCAGAAGTCATTTTGGAGGCTGGTCCACATTCACTTGTGATATATTGGAAAGAGCCACCAAAATCTTCAAATATTCTCCTTTTACATTCTATAATTAATGGTAAGTCATTTAGGTTCCGGTAGACATGACAGTAAGCAAATAATTACATTTTGTATGAACTATCCCTTGAAGTGTGTTGTAGAATAACTTTAAAACTATGTGCCATAATACTGGAATACACAGTCTGAAAGGGGAGAAATTTTACAGAAAAAAAAAAAACCTTTTTACAGCAGACACAAGACCAATTATAATGATCTATATATTTATTAGAGTCAGAAAAACTAAATTGCCAAAGTGCTGAAATCCATTTATTGAGTTCCACATAGGAATATCAAGTACTAACAGTTGTGTAAACCAATACTAAAAAGGTAGGATATAAGACACATTTGTAAAGTCCTTGATGGGAAATTGCAAATGGAAAACAAAATGTAATAGCTTTTAAAGTAACAGCACACAGGAGTGAACAGTAAATGCTTGAAAATGTGTGTTTTTGGTGATGAATATTTGTTTTATGCTATGCTGTTATAAAACCACAAGAGGGAGGTCAAGAGCGCAGCAGAGACCAGCTCAGTGATATCAGTGAGAAATCACAAATTCTAATTGCAAAATGTGGCTAAACAATCCCTCATGACAGCTATTATCTGTTATGTCATGCTGTGATGACTTTTTCAGCCTTTTAGCTGAATCATGAATACAACACAAGTGACAACAGTCATATTATCCCAAACACAATCTTTATCTTAGGCCCTCACAGTAGTTTGGCAACTTGTCTAGAAATGCTCTTTCTGTACTTCAGCCGTTTCTGAGTCTCAGGTATCATTCTATCAAATGTGTTGCAAATACATTTGCCTGAAAATTAGCATTCTAATGAACAAGGCAGGCAGGATAAAAAAGCAGATTGAGAAAAAAAATCCTGCAATGTCTTTCCGTACACATTTAAGACAGCAAAGATGCCCTCAAGTGGTCAGATGGGGCTACTTCAAGATTTAAGGGGGGGGGGGGGCACTGCAGAGACTGCAAGCAGTTCCTCGCTGATTTAATCATAGCATGTAAAACACAGCACTGACCTGCGAAAGACATTTACTCGTATTTTAAACACACGCTCATTGCATATAAACAAGAGACGTCAGGTATTCATGCATTAAATGGCATCAAATTCATCACACCCTGGCACATCATTCATGAGCAGGAAACATCTGGTAGAGAGCTGGATGACATGCTTTCTGTGAACTGCTGCAGGCTCCATTTCTCACATTCTGAACCATTAGGTAACGGCACTGTGTCCTGGCTGTCAGAGCTGCATGAGGTGAAATGCAGACTGATCTATTGTCCCTGCTATGACATCATCAGCAAGAAGATCTTTTGGTGCATGTCATTAGGGAGTGTATTATTTCCCTTCCAAAAGTTACGTAATACAGACGGCTCTGCATAGGTGCTCACTGCTCTAAACCACACCAAGGATTACAGCCTGAAGCCAAACGCGATCCAATATGAGTGCAAGTGCATGTTAGTGTGTGTGTTTGTGTGTCACGGCCCAAATTACTACAAATATTCTGTGCAACACTGTCACACAGGCAGTGAGAGAATGAAAAGCTTTATTTGATATTAAGGTGAGGGTGAGAAGCACTAATCCCACTGATCCCATCTGTTAACTGTGTCATTCATTAAACACATCAGCATTTTTAATTGATCCAACTATAGATGCTGCATGTTTAATCTGCCTTCTAGTTGTGTAGTTAATAGGTTTATAAATGTATCTTCCTCTCACGCATGATGTCCCATGATCACCCTAATATTGACAAGGTCACCTAGTCATACAAAATTTTGACTGCTTTTGGTGATTAAAGATACTTTTGTAGTTTAAAATGAAAATCACAATGATTGTGTGTGAGAAACAGACCAAAATTCAAGTCCTTTGTTGGAAAAGCTTTTCTCTTTGCTGCAGCTTTTAAATCTCATTCGTGTTTACTCAAATTCAAACTTTTTTTATGTATATTTTTGGTCTGTTCCTTAATAAAAAGTTATTTTTTTAGCTTCAGAAACCTTGGGAAGCATGGCCCACTCCAGCTTTGAATTTCTGCAAAATATCTCCTAACAGAATTTAAATGGCAAGAAAGTGAATAAATGATGAAAGGATTAACTATGGAAAGAAAAAATTGGCTAACATAATCCCATATCAAAGCTTCATTATAATACTTACGGTTACTTCATTATTAATAAAATAGGCAATCAATGTATACAAATGAATGGTAAGAAAAATTATTTCAGCATTTCACTAATAACATAGTTAAAACATTTCAACTAATAAAGGCTCCAGTAAGTCAAATATTATACAATAGAGGATACAACGGAAAACTACATTTTTAATGTGATACTAAAGGATTGCTCACATTACCAATATTTTGACAAAAATTCCTGAAAAAAGTTATATTGTCTATTGTCAATTCTGTAGCGATGTATGGTTTATGATGCTCTCACAGATGTCACTTTCAAATCAAGCAGTTGGTCAACGCAGCAAATTTGCATGACTAATTTGAACCCGTTGCAAACTCTGCAAGCAGAAATCTTTTGCTTGTATTATGTACATAAATGAACCCAGGTAAACACATTTAAACAGGTTGTGAACGCTGTTTTGTTTTCACACGGTTAAATAGAACTTTTTAACTTATAAAGTCCAGTACAAACATTACTGCCACTTGTCAACGACAGCTGTGACAGACCAGATCAATCAACCATAGGCTAGATTGTCCCATTTAACAACATAGCCTTAGTTTAAAGTTTGAACTACATAGCCTTCGAAGGCGTGGCCTTCACCAGTATTAGCCTAGCAACATGCTATCGCCAAATTCTACTTAAATCAGGCGAGAGTTGCATCTTCCGTGTAAACCATTATTTGTATGTTGTACAAAGTTGCTACCTATTTAGAGAGTTCTGAATCAGTCATTTAGGGGATTTCTTGGAAGGCAGCTTTCGGAACAGAGCTATATTATCTTGACTGTGAGAATCTATTGTTTCTTTAACCTGAAGAGCTACAAGATTCAGGGTTAATAGAATGACAAGAGTAGACATCTTAAAAGTTCAATTTAGAGATTGGAGGACATCTTTCGGGATGGAGAAAGAGTGGTAATGGAGCATGACAGGATACATCTTTTTCAAAGGAGAAAGAGAGAGAAAGAAAGAAAAAAGGAAAGATAAATGTAGCAGTGCTCATGTTGTCTACTCCACAGTGACCTTTTAGCACTAGCTATTAATAACCACAAGAGGGGAGAAAAGGCGGGTTTTGTCCTCTCCCTTTTTTCCCCACCTCCCCCGTCCAGGTCTTAGTCAGTCTTATTGACTGGCTTAAATGGGATTGCTTCCAATCATCTATCTTGAGTAAAGATTCATTGGCATTCTTCTTTAGCCACAAATACATGATGCCTACCAGCTCGTGATTTACAACACCCATCAGCTGACATCCAGTGCTTTTCAGTGGACGTCTCTTTTTCACTTAAATCGTTTTTTAAAAATGATCCACAAAACACCTGATAGTCTCTATAAGACACTCTTCATGGTCTTTTTTATAATCACTATTTTTATTGCTCATACAAATACCATACTAAAATACAGTTTCCAATGCTGTGCAGCTTCAGAACAATGACTTTTTATAAGCAGGTTCTTTAAATGAATAAAAGAATGCAACAAGAAAAGTCTGATTCACAAACAAATAAATCATAATCATAAATATATATTTGTTTCTAATTTATGATAATTTTACAGTTAATATAAACCTAAAAATGAATATAATTCTTTCATCATTTACAGTACAATAATAATATATTACACTATTAACACTGGGATTCCAAAAACAATGGATCTTTATTAAATTCATGATATTCATTATTCATAATGGAATGGAATTTCATTATGTGGAAAAGAGAGAGAGAGAGAGAGAGAGAGAGAGAGAGAGAGAGAGAGTGATAAGAGACTTTTCAAGGTTTGGAATGACATTAGGGTGAATAAATGATGACATAACTTTTATTTACCCCTTGAGGCCAGTTACTGGAATAGATTGCTGTCTCTTATAAAAAATAAAAAATAAATTGTTTAGCATTATAATAATTTTTCAGTGAAGTAGCATTTTTGTTTTTAAAAATGTATGTCTTAAAGTACTAAAAGAACTGTTAATGGAACCAGTAAGTAAATGGAATCGTTAAAACTAAATGAGAATCAAAACCATAGAATTCCTTGATAATTCCAATCCCTGCTTGTAACACCCTAGCAAATACTAGTGCTTGTACAAAAAAACTGTTTGGTGTAGTGGTTGTGGTTTAAGAGGGCTGAATGAAAGGGTGGGGTTTGGCTGAAAGCAGCTCTCAAGCGACCAGACAGAAGTCTGAGTGTGAGCGACAGACGCCAACAGATCTGGGATTCCCCAGTTTACTGATTCTCCACACGTTCCCTCAGCCTGACTCTCATCTGCCCACTCTCTCCCTCTATCTTCTCTCTCTTTTCTCTCTCTCTCGTCCATTCAAAAGATTAAGGTGAATGTCATGATGCAGAGGGAGACCACCGTTGTTAGGTAACAGCATAAGAGCTCCCTAAAAACTTTCGTGGATGGTTTATGGCATACTGTATCATCCCACAGGTGCATCCATACTGCATCAAACAAGCTCAAACACACACAAATATTTTTCACACTAACGCCAGCATCCAGTGGGGCATCTGCACTCTAGATGCCTGCAAGCACACAGTCACTGTTTACCCATAATCCATCAGTAAAGGTCAAAAACTATAAACGTCAGACTGCAATTCCTAGAACCCCACTATTTATGACAGTCTCCATCTACTATGTCTGCTCTGAGCCATTTCTAGAGGACAACAAAAAATACTAACACAGCCAATTTAACACTTCCTCATGCAGAAAGCTGCTAAGCAGAGCCAGAGTAAAAGAGAAGGCGTGAATGCATGCGTGTTTGGTGGGGGGTCTCTACGATAGGCTTCTAACAGTTTGCAGCAGCAGCAAAAATGCCCCCTGTAAGTTTTACTCATAAATGATTAATCTTACCATGAAGCTGGGCAAAGGCAATACGGCATAAGGAAAAGGCCTTTTAAACCTCCATCCCACTTAGACTGCCATAATGTAAAACTGTGTGTCCTATGGGCTTGACCTCCTTTGTGCCCAGGTTCAGCCACTGGGGAGGATCTAGCTGCAATATTTCTGCTAGAATTACTCAATCAGGAAGAACTGCACCAACACACCATCAGGTGATTAAATACCCTAAAGAATCTAAAGTTTTAATAGATCAAAGAAAACACGATCAAGGAAGCCATCTGTCCACATCCATTTTCTGTGTCCTGTATTGGGGTGTAGTATTATTGCTGTACTGTACAAAAGCATCTGTCTAGAACACTCCTGTTTCTGTAGTTTTAGCATTCTGGCACAGTTTACACAGCTAAACGAATGTCTGCATCAGATCCGCTGATGGTTTTCGCCAATAAGGATCTACATAAGCTGGATAGTGATATAAGAGAGTGGATGGAACAATCTTAAAGCACACATTCAATTAAACTAACTCACCAAAGTGTTACAGCGGGTCCATCGACTGAGAGCTGGCAAGAAGGATAACTACTACTAAATGCTGTCTAAATATTAGTATGTTCTAATTCATGATATAAGAGACAGAACTAGTTTGTGTGGTGAGTACAAACATGAGATTTTTCAAAAACATTAAAAAAAATCTTACCACAAATATTGGAACGCTAGTGTGTGTTTACTTAAACATTTGTCTGAATACTAGTTACAGCAGTTTTTTGTGTTCAGGTTTGCTTGTGGTTACAATGATCTTACAACTTTCCTCTTGTAGATCTGTCAGCTCTCCTGACAACTCATAAACACATCCATTATTCGCTATACTGTACACTGGGCCACACAGATCAATCAGATAGCACTATTTATTTATTTATTTATTTATGGCCATCAGGACTGAGGAGAACCAACAGGACAGCAAAACAAATTTTATGGACCCACTTATTAAGTGGCCTCTACTAGGAACTTACATTTTAATTAATAATTTAGTACAATGTACTTATTGTGTACATACATGTTTTACATTGTACTTATATTTAAAAAAAATGACATGTAATTACATCTGTATTTAATTTCTGTAATTACATTTATAATTACACTGTTGACCCATACTTTACACCTTAATCCACCAACTTACCCATAACTCGAACCCTCTCCCTAACCTTACCCCTATCCCACCTCAATAGCAGCAAAAGTGTTTTACAATACAATATGAACACAATAAGAACATTGTAATTATTTTTTTATTTAAGTACATAGTAGTTAATGCCACCTAATATAAAGTGGGACCAATTTTATTTATTGTAAACATCTGTAATTAAATGATGACTATTTTATAATGGCATAAACAATTGACACATGGCATAATGTTATGTCAATTATTTCGTCCACTGTGTCAAATACACATCCTTGAGAGACTCACTGTACACTCAAATACAGAATATTATTCTTGAGTCCCAATCACTCCATGAAAAGGACAAGTTAAGAATATTATTTGGTGAAGGACTTCCTCTTTAGTTGTAGTCATATTTATCAATTATTGTAGTCATATGCCACAAACTAAGAGGCAATGTAATGAGTGAACACATTTACATTAGTAGTACCATTAATGTTTATATATGTTTTTATTCTGTTGTTCAGTGTGTCATGCCAATAAAGCAATATGAATTTAACTGAAATTGAAAGTTTTATCACTTATCTTTTAAATTACTTGAAAAATCTAAAACGTTGTTATTAGTATTATTAATAAAAAATAAAAAAAAGTTTTTTACTTATTGCAACCTGCTTTTTTGTTGTCCCAAACACTATAGTTTATTTAATGTATAGTATCTTTCAACATTTGTTTCAATGTGCTTTGCCTGCTCTCTGACAAAACAAAAAGCACATAATGGTAATATGAATTTTCACCAGCTAGTGAAAGTGTTCAATGTCCACAGACAAATTGGATTTAGCAGAAGAGAGCGGTTATTGATCCATTGGTCTGATGTAGCTTACACCAAATAGTTGATCAAAGGTCATACAACATGTCCTTGTGAGAGGTTACACATCTGGTCCATGCCAAATACATTGATGCCCTGATAACCACACAATGACAACCCCAGTGTGTATCAGATTTTATGGGCATCGCAATAATAATAATAATATTAATAATTTATAATTCCATGACAGCTGATGCATAATTAAAAAGTTCATGCAAGATCAAGATCCTATCTCCTAACAACTGAAGAGACGGGCTTTGCAGTGACGTCAAGGGAGGCGACTGCTCTTTGACATAGACACTATAAGTAAATCCTATGACACAAATTACAAAGACATAATGAGAGCTATCACTAGCTTTACTATCACATTTTTGTGATATGCACTAGACCTCTGAGTTACTCAATTGTCACTTTGGATAATAGGCACCGATAAATGTATTAATGTAAATGTACCCAAGCCACCAATTACAGGCAATCTATTTTATCCTATAGAAACAGGAACGGATCCGGTGTGGTCTCAGTGTGTTTTGGGCCTTCAAATGATGGATGAGGTTTAAATACAGCAGGAATTATCACGGGGCTCTGATTACACAGTCCCAGGAGAAAGGTGATATTGAAAAATGGCTGAGTTTGAGCTTTGACAGTTGAGCTTTGATGATAATTAAATTCCAAAGACTTCAAAAGACTTTACTTTTGTGGTAAACACAGAAATCTACATTTAAGATAAATAAAGGTATAAGCAACAATTATAAGAAAAACGTCACAATTTGAGATAATAAAATCATATTTCTAAGAAAAATGTTAACATTTGTAATCTAAAGTTGCAATTACGAGAAATAAAATAAGAATTATTAGAAATAATGTCACAAATGTGAGATATAGAGTGGCATTTGTGATATATTATTAAAATTTTGGAAAATAATGTTTTCATTTTTTATGTACTTTTCTTTTGTGAAATGTGCTTCTATATTAACATTCTGAGCAAGATACTCTTTAATCAACAATCAGCAGAATTCTCATCATGACCTCCACAAAATTGTATCTGTTCAGGAAATTATAATTTTTTTTTACAGTCGTCTAAAAAACTGGCTATAACTTAATTTAAACTTGCACACCACCTATTCATGCATGCACTCATTGAACATTTCACACTTTCTTTTTAACACTGGCTCTATAACCCTGGCACCATTCCTCCCTTATTGTCAGGCCTCTTTCATGCTGGTTCAGTGGATGTCTAGCTGTGATGTGGGAATGTGTCAAGATCTGATTGTCCCACTATAATAAGCAAAACACATTAACTCCCCTCCTCTCAAGCCCAAGACCCAAGCCAAAGTTACAGCCTAATGAGGAAGATCCAGAAACATTACGTAAATTTTTTCAGGTTAAGTGGCAAGCTGTCAATTACCACAAAAAATAACTGGGACTTGTCTCTCAGTTACATTATAGTATATTTAATAGAGTAATGCACTATTTGATGATACTTAATTTATTTTGCCATAATTATAAAAAAGCCAATTATTTAATTTAATATTCTTTACATTTACAAAATTTAGATTTTATAATATCATGTTTACTGTTTTTCTCACACAGTAAAGTTATGTCTTTATATAAGGTATATATAAAAGGTTCTCTCATAAGAAACACATTGTGAGGTGCTTGAAAATAAAAAAGTCTGAAAACCGCTGCCTTATTTTGTTTACTTTACCCCAAAGAGATATCATTATTTGAAATCTGCATTTGCATTGCATTCCATTGGAAGTGCATTATTGTACACAATTCACTTTATTTTATTAAACTAAAGATGCCAAAATATGCTGTCAGTACAACTTAAAGGGAAAATTCTGTCAGAATCTACTCACCCTCAAGTCATTCCAAAACATGTATAACAAACCTATCATAATTTTGTTTTTCTGTCCATAAATAAGAAAATGTTGTTTGGAGTCCATTGACTTTCACTGAACAAAAACTATGTTCAAAACATCTACTTTTGTGCTCTGCAGAAATAAACAGAAGTCACAGTTTTTGGAACAACATGAGGAGATGTACAGTTAATGACTGAAATATTAGGTTGTTAAACCTGTATTCCATTAAAGGTGTACAATGCTGTGTGTTTGTATGTGTGTGTATTGGCTGGTGGGCAACAAAAATATAACGTGATTTGCAAGAAAGAACTGTATGCATGGTGACAGTTAAGGTCAATCCCACAACCAAACCTGTAACTGTTTGACACCCAGACAGGGACATTCATTTATCAAGTCAAACAGTGGCTGCAAATGACTCAGACTTTTCTCTGGAGTGGTGGGGGAAAAGAGGGCACAATGGAACAAAGCACATGATATAAGGCATGATATAATCCCGGTCAGGCTGCAGTAGACGAGCTGAATTCAGAGAAGGAAAATGATTCATAAGTGCTCTTCTCCGTGCCGCTTCATTCATTATAATTCATATTGAAATATTACAGAACTCAGCATCTGTGAACAAATCAATACATCTTCGCACCTCGAGCCAAAGATGGGATGGACGGCAGGAGGTTAAGAGATGTCCGCCACAGAAAAAAAAAAAAAACAATAAATTAACTTTAGCTTTATTGAGCTTCCTCAATTATTCACCAACTGCTCTATTAAACCCAAAGGGCCTTTAAAGATACTGTAAGGAGATGAGGGAAGCATTCTGAGCCGTGTTCACTTCCAGGTCTTGGCCCATCTGCTTAATGACAGCTCTCTCCACACGCAGCAACCCTCAGGAGACTGTCGTTAAGAGACCTGCCTCTTATATCTGTGCGCATTTGATATACGGCACTCATAGCCATACGTCCTTAGCTATACATACTCCAGCAAAGCTCAGCTAGTGAGCAGGTTATCCTGCAAAACACTGACTTCGCCACAGGGACTTGTTCTGCAGGTTAAAGAAAAAAAAAAACGTCCGCCTGATATGTGGCGCCAGATGCTAATTTAGCGCACTAGCGGGGTAGAGTTCTAAGGGGAAGGAGTGGGGAGTGAATAGAGCATTAAATCATAAGCTGAGCTCAGGGTTTCAGAGCGGCAGAGATAGAGAGAACTATAGTAAAGGAGAGAGAGAGAGATGTCATCTCGTTTAACCTCCTAGCGGGCTCTCAAGGGACCATCAAGCCTCCACCTGCACCCACAGCCTCTGAAGTGGGTGGCACGCTTAGTTGGAATGCATGTGGGCAGCAGGCTAAGTGTTGCTATGGGTAGCACAGAATCTTCTGACCTGCTGGAACCCACAAGGAACCATCCCATAATTCTGAGCATGCACCTGTCATCTCCCCTGCATACAGGACAGTACTTTGTAAAAGAAGAGCTATCAGCACCTCAGCTCACTCAAGAATGCCAAAGTAAGTGGCTTTGATCATCAGTCTGGTAAAAGCATCAACAGTTGCCATTATCTGTGAAGCAGAGATGCTGTTAAATGGACAAGGCCCCGCTGATGTTCTCCTAAAAGTACTGATGTGACACTGCTAATTATACTACTGTATTTGTGATTAGTGTAAATCTGTGTGAATTGAGGTAATCCTAAAATGTGTCAAATGTCCACTTTCTGTCATATGAAGTATTGGGAAATAACAACTGGGTCTCATGATAATTTGTATGTATTTTATGTAAAAAGTGGTTCTGTAAAACATTCATTTACTACAAGTTTTAAAACAAGTTTTTTACATGCAATAAAAAGTACAAATACTTACGTATTTTCAGTATTTAAAAGGGAAAAAATTGACGTATTGACTGCACCTAAAAATATTGGTTCCTGGCTCAAGGTCCGATGTTGGGTGTTCCTTGTCATCATGTAATGCTAACGACAGATGCCTCTCTCAAGGGCTGGGGGGAGGTCATGAGTGACCACTCTGCTCAGGGTCTGTGAGAAGGCCATAATCTCACATGGCACAAAAAACTTCATGGAGATGCCGGCCATGTTTCAAGCCAAGACTTATGGGGAGATCATGTGCTTGTCTGCACAGACAACACATCACAACACATCAAAACACCCTTTACAGGCTGGCACACCGGATCCTTCTGTGGGTTTAGGGGAAGCTCCTCTCACTACGAGCAGTCTACATCCCTGGGTATCTAATTCAGGGGGCAGACATCCTATCGAAACAGGGTCTGAGGCCTGGGGAATGGAGACTCCACCTCTGAGGTGGTGGAGCTCCTTTGGAAAGAGTTTGACCAGGCAGAAGTTGATCTATTTGCATCACAGGAAATGACACACTATCCACTCTGGTTCTCCCTCATGCATCCAGCTCCACTTGAGCTTGGATGCCATGGTGCAGACATGGGCGAGGCTTCGTCTGTACACTTTTCCCCTGATCGTACTGCTCCTGTGAGTTCTGGAGAGAGTACGGGGTCCCTCTGCTGCTTCTGGCAGGCACTTTCTGTTTTGTGCCTGGAATTTGCCTGGCAAGGGCATTCCTTTACCCGAGGGTCAGCTGTGTCCCTAAGGTTCCCACTTCTTCACCAGGGTCCATAGTACTACAGGCATTCTGTCCTTCTCTGTTCATCGAAGCTAACTTGCGCTCTGCCGAATGTGCTTCCTTATACTTCCTGGTTGCTCACATCACCATGCCCATGACGTCTCGCTGCTTAATTGGATTCATTTTACAAAAATATATATTTTAATGCTGTATTGTTACCCCAATTTGTATGTTTTAAACATTTAAGTACATCTAAATTGTATGATTTTAGCATCAATAAAAACTTACAAAAATGTACTTTCTGTGCTTGTAAATATTTATGTATTAATACCTACGTATAAACACGAGAACAGGCTGGAAATAATGTGTTATTTTAATGAATCAGTTAATTTAGACAGTTTGTTGAAATGACCTGGTTCAAAAATTACTCTTCAGTTAATTCGAGGCTCTATGCATGAAGCTTGTATAGCATAATATGTATAACATTAATTTACAAACGTATAGTTATCTAATTTCTGCCTTTCATCACACCATAGCTGCTATATATATATATATATATATATATATATATATATATATATATATATATATATATATATATATATATAGTAAATGTATCATTCACTGAAAAAAAATCTATGAAATTTTACTTAAAAAAAACAGCAACAAGTTGAGGAATATACTAATAGAGTTTATTGCAGGTGCTTGATGTCATACACACAAACACAAAACAGCATCATGGTAATACACGACACTAAAATAATGCAATAAAGATTAATTTAACAACACAAGATGTAAAATATATCTCTAATGTACATAACCGATCAGAAAATATATATATAAAAAAAAACATTTTCAATAAAAAAAAGAAAAAACATCAAATGTGAGCTTTCACAAAGAGAATTCTGAGAATGTCAGCATTACTGTTATTTATGGTATCTTTTTATAGAGATAAACAGCATGCACAAAGCACAAAAAAAACCTGAAAACTATGGTCCTTCTAAAGTGTAATGAACTGTAGGCTGAACTACTAACATGGCCTGGGGTCAAGCAGACTGCTGAAGGCTGGATTCTGAGTGTGCAGTCATGTAGGATAACTTTAGGAGAGGATATCACAATGATATACAGCTCACATGATTCATATACAGGAAAAGCAGCATTTATATAGGGCTTAATTTCTATTAAATACAATAAATTGATAAGACAGAAAGACTTACATAGATTTTGAAACTGTATATCATATTATAGGCTATCATTACAGCTGGCTACACATCCCTTACAGAGTGTCATCAGTGATCTTAAAAAATGTGGTTTTATAATATATATTATATACTATCACTGTGTTACTAAATTACTCATACTGTGATATAAGATTTTGGTCATACCGCCTACTCTCATATTGCACTCTCTCTGTCCCTTTCATACCCTCCCCCTACTCATATACAGCAGCCTTGGGCTTTAGAGAGCTAATGATAGGCAGAAGCCACTGAAACAGACTGAGAATGCTGAAAGGAGTTGAAATAATAAATAATACATTTATTATTTCTTAAGTAATGAAAATAAATAATAAATTGCATTAGTAATAGTATTCAAAATATGTAAATAATCTTATTTTATTACAAATAAAGAAAAATCTAACTATGAATTATGAATTTAATAGTACTGTATATGAGCCCAATTACACAAATTACACACAAAAAAAACAAATGATTTAAAACATGTCTTTCTCTCAAAAATTGTAAACAACTTGTTTTAGATGCTGACATATGCTGTGTCAGTGTCTATTCATACTCATAAAAACATGTACTGTATGTGTGTTAGAAACACATTTCATGTACGAATATCACTAATGAGATCACACTGGGGAAGCACATTTTACTATTGTCTGCTCAAATTCATCACCATGGACAGCTCCAATAAATACAAACACCTGCAGAGATGCAGTTCTCATGACATCCATCTCCATTATGCCCTTCTTGCTGGATTCTGAAAAGTGGGTTAAATACTCCAAACATACTGGAAAAGAAGTTGCTACATACTAGGGTAGAGCAAAAGGATAATTCCAGCTAAATCAGCCCATATAGTACCTTTACACAATGCTGCTATTTAGAGGATGGTCCATAGAACTAGACCCTGTCTCTTGATGTTACACAGAGTGGTCACAGAACTACCGTACATTCTATCACTAGCAAATGACAAGATTTATGGACTTTATTATTTTTAGAGCCAAAGAGATTACAGGCCAAGTTCTCCACATGTAGTTCTTACAGACAGCAACAGCACATAAACTGGGCACAAAAATGTATTTATTTAATACTACTTCAGATGGATGGATGGATGGATAGATAGACAATAAACGTGAGACAAATGTGTTTATTAATTTAATTGTACTGCCATTTCTTTCAATAAAATGCATCACTATGCTATTGTGACTAACAGCAATGAGTGTTATAACCAAGCACATTATTAGACCTGGGCATCACTAACTTATGCACACACATACCCAGTGTTTCTGGCTCTGTACAGTATTGCTTGGTTAGTTGGAGACATCTCCAGTGGGAGAGTGCTCTTTGGTGCAGTCTGAACTGATAAGAAGCCAGAGATGTGGGGGTGGTGTGGGCTGGGTCATGCTGACTGCAATGAACCAGGACTGATTAGGTTCAGTAGCGCTGCTTGCAATCGATGGGTTCAGGAAATCAGATGTGGTCATAAACTGTACAGCCACCACCTAACCACTGAATGTTTAACATGGATCTAAAAGCACTAAGGTGATTTGGCAAGCAATACAAGCAAAAAAGCATCACCAGCTATGGCCTACTGTAGTCTGAGCCTCAGACATCTACAGTCCACTCACTGACCATCTGATGCATACTGCTCACAAAACTGTAATGTGAGTTCTCAATCTGGATTAGCCACCATAGTATGACGCATTGTTGTAGAAACTAACTAGCCAGTCATGACTGTTTCTCGAAGATGGTCACATCTCCATCGTTTGAACCACACAAGTTCAACAATATAAGGGCAATTGTTAATGATGTCACACGAATGTGGTGGAGTAAAAACTAATAAACTGCTAATTAATTGATTCAAGATCAATGCTGCTGTATTGAACATGGCACCTGATTACTAAATTACTATATTTTGTTCCCTGTCATTTTGCTTTATGTGATGTTTGATTCATCTCGGGCTCCCTCTTACATCATACTCCAAGGTTCCATTATGAGAGAAAATTGTTGCATTATTCCAAATAAATTGATTATTTTACGTGATTAACAAAACCCAAACATATCCACAAAATAAAAGAATGAGATCCACAAATAAAAACAGTTTCACAAACATGAATTAAATTCACAAATAAAAATTGAGACTTACAAAATAAAAAAATATATTCACAAATATATTTTTATTCTACAAACGTATTTGTGGATTTTGAGACATTTCTAGTGTCAAGACGCACACCAATCCACAAACATATGGACTCCACTCACCATCTACTCAAGCCAATCAGATGAAAGCCACACTTTGCTGGTCAATCGTAGCATGTTCTCACTATAACAATAATAATAATAATAAACACGTTGGTGCACAGTACATATAGGCACTGTAGCATATCGATTATAGAAATGTTTAAATGTATCAGAAGTATTGAATATATATTGGCTAATATTGAATAACTAATTGTGCATGCTCATTTTTACATTTTGCATTTAATAACACTGTTCAATCTTTAGGAAATATCAAAATGAAATGATACTAAATATCAATAAATTAAATAAAGAAAATATTCAAAATACATATAAAATTCTGGACTTTTGATAGTACCTAGGATAGCAAATTGCACTAAAGGAGGTAGAGCTTTTTCACATTTGGCTCCCATACTCCGGAATAGCCTTCCTGATAATGTTTGGGGTTCAGACACACTCTTTCTGTTTAAATCTAGAATAAAAACACATCTATTTCACCAAGCATTCAAAAAATGCATCTCATAATCTTGGACTGCATTTATATCTGATCAAATGAGAATTATTATTCTTTAGCTTGGGTTAAACAAATTAATTTTACTTGGTTGGAACAGCTAATTATGTTTACACAAGCTCCAGTCTGGATCCAGAACACCTGAGAAGAGATGATGTCACCCCCCCCAGAGCATGATGCTAACCCTGAAACAACTACAGAACTACCAAATTTTGCTGTAAGTTTGATTGCATCATATTAATTGCTGTTAATTTTTTTTTTACTTTATTTATCAGCTATTGGCTGACATGAAAACAATTCTTAGCTTAACATATCAGTAATATAACTAATATAATCTGTACAACACATCAATCCAGCACAAGCTTTATATAAGAATTATTTGCATGCAGTGTGGCAGAGTACAAATGATTCTATGGAAAGCACTGAACTGATTTGATCCATGAGAGTCTGCTTAGTGATTCACTCATTCGGAAAATAGTACACACTTCACACAGAGTCACTGTCAAACATAAGAGTGTAATATGATAGTTGTAAATACAGTGTGTAAAAGGTGGCAAAGATCATACACAGCCTCCATTAAGCGATGAATATCCCCTTATTTACATAGCAGCAGTCACATGGTCCCCTGCACTTCCTGCACTCAGACATATACTTCTGCAGGTACGTTTGAGAGCAAATTACCTCTTTTTATGCGCTCTTAAAGCGGTATAATGCTTAGTAATGCAGCTCATTCACATGATTGCTAGGCTTGAAAGTGAATGGGCAGAGTACCGAGTGATTGAGATCTCCACATTTGGCAGGATTACTTTCCAAACACGCAGCAAATGTAAATCACAACCGGACGCTGAGTTCCGCTATGGCGGGGTTTTCGGTGGCTGACAATAAAACACTAAACCTAATTACATGGCATTTGATACAGAACCATAGTAATTAGCAGTGAACTCTTTTGAAAACTGAGCATTTCCTAAAGAAGGGCAAATGGAGACAGAGAGGACCAGGGCATGACTCGGAAGGAAGCCAGCGATCAATCAGAAGTGGATCTTCTTTCTTCTTCTAGCTGCATAGAACACGGGCTCTTAACCAAAGTCCATTGAGGAATGCAAGGCTTTTAGCTCAAATGATGGAGATTAAGATCCGCTGCTTCTATTTACTAAATTTTATTAACACAAGCATGTGGATGTTATCTTAATCAAAACCAATCTGAGCAACTCAAGTGTTGTCTGTTAGGTGATGTTGCAGGCGATTCCAACTAAACAAATTCGGAAATGCATTTATCAGAAATCCCCTGCTAAGTGTGTAGGGAGCAGTCAACACTACGCAGGGACCCTGTGGGTCAGAACACAGCTCATGATATTGCCAAGTAGGCCATTTTTTGGATCAGCATTATTGGTCTTATGAATTATATTTCTTTAAACGATGACTTGACTGGATATTATTATTATAAAGCCATTTTCATCTGATTTAACATTACTTAAATATTAAAGGTATATGTTAGCAATAGTGTTAGGGTTCTGTTTTTGATGGGAATGTTGTTCTAGGACCAACAAATGATACTGATCCTGGAACTCATCCTACTTCACATCCCACTTATCATCCTAAATCACAGTCACCATGTGGCACTTGTGTCATAGAGCCACATTACACAGGAGCATACGTGTTCACAGATGCACAGTTTATGTGCTTTCTGTGCCTACTGCATGTTGGAATGCCACACTAAAGATTCAATGAGTCAATGCTAAAAAAAAAAAAAAAAGCAGGCATATAGCATTTTACTGTTTCAGCAGCATAATCTGATTTCACCTGTCCATTCTCATGGAGGCATGGAGGAGTGATAATTGTTACTGAAGGCCCATTCTCTGACTGTACATTATTATAAATCTACGCTATTTGATACAAAAACCATATTAAACATATCTAGTTCAAATTAGATTTTTAACTTAATTCAGTTCAATGGGTTACAAGCTTACACCACACCATACACTGATATATAAATTAATTACTTAAACTAAAATGATAAACAAGCATAGTGTATAAATAACAAAATCATTAAAGATTTAAACACTTGAAACATCTCATAAAAGTACAAAATAGCTGCTGAAACAAACAAATCAAATGAAATAATATACTAATGAAATAATATAATAATATATATATACATATATACTCATTAATATGTATTGTTTAAATGAAGTAGAAGACTCCAAGCTGCTGTTTGTATGGTTTTCCTTCTATTCTAGCTTAATGTGGAGACACAATTATAAACCATTAACCATATATAGACTGACTTCCGAAAACACTGTAAACACTGTGGATCTGTGGCACTATCAACATTGCTATGTTTATCTGAGATGCATGACACAGCACCTTTTGGACTATCCAGTGGAACCTTTTGGAAATGTTTGGAATGAATACTTTTGTGATTCCAGTTGTGGTCAGAAATTACACACAACTGCTTTAAATTCATCTGATTTGCACAGAATGACTTCACATGGAATGCTGCAATAAGGCCAAGCTACCTCACTAACCAAAGCCAATGCTCAACATTTTTTTAAGAGAAAAATATTTTAGAAATTCAAAACATTCATAAATATTCAACACAGCTACTCAGTGAGCAATAACCGCTCCACATCTCAAGTGTCCTGTTTAATATGGGTTTTATTTTCCTGTCTTAAAGCAAATAGTGATATCTGTCCTTAACTGTTCTAACTGTAAGAAAACTGTTACAATTCACACTTCTTTAAAACACTCATTACACCCAGGGATAACAGGGAATGGAGTGCAAACTCCATTGCAAAAAACTATGAACGTCTACAGCACTCCCACACAAAACATCTTCATCATTCCTCAGTGCACCCTACAGGTGATTTATTGTCACCCTCACAGTGGAAACAGACCTTTAACCATAGTTGCCAAGTCCGCGTATCATATGACACTTTGGACTTCTTTTTTAGTAAAGTTTTGTGAAAAAATTCTGGGACGCGGTTCGGGGTTTTTTAGACTTATTTTAAAGAATATGGTTGCTTGTTAGGAAAACCTGACAAGTAAACTCTTTTAATCTATGTGTCCTGCTTTGTTGCACTTTTGCTTTGCAGATAAAAGGTTTGTTTCAGTTTAATATGTGTCAGGCTCAGTTATTGGTAATAAATAATTGATAAATAATATTGATGATAATAAATTATTTAAAAATATATATTGGGCTTGTTTTTGAAGATGCGGTTGCTTATTTGTTTCCAGAGAGTTGGCAACTATGCCTTTAACTAAAGCTCAGAGGTGAGGAGACATGTGCCCAAAACCACCTCTTTCCTGAGCTCAGCATGAGAATGAGAATGTAGCACTTTAAGTGTATTTTTACGACATGCAAAACATAGTGAAATTATTTAAATAAGTGTTGAAGAGAGGGAAAAAAGTGAGAGGGATGCTATTAAAACCTGTCCTGTGGAGCCGTGGATGTATGGTTAATATAGGTACAGGTGATGTATGCTCAAGTCCAACCTGTTATTTTGTTCCTGTTCTCTCTCACTAGCCTAAAATAACATAAAAGAGCCTTCTCACTGTACATGAGTCACTGTGTGGCACAACAAGAATAGCAGAACATCTTTCATTGGGACATTTTCAGGGTGTGAGCTACTCACAGCAACACATATATGACCATAAAGTTGACTAAAGGCAAAAACATGTTAAAAACAGCCCTGCTAAAATCACTTTAGGTGTAGTATTCATCTGTAAAAATCAGAAGTAGAAGTTTAGATTTCTTTGTAACTCTCTATATATAATTCTTAATCTAATTTTAATCTAATAATCAAGTAATTTAAAATGATATACTAAACCCCCATGATGCAATCACTATTAATTACAAAAATATAATAATAAAGCAGTAAGTTCCTAATTTCCAATTTGATTAAATGAGACACCAACACCAACAGAGTTTTAGTCTTTCTACATTGCTACACACAAAGTAAATGTCTTTACGAGTGAGTGTCTGAATCATTTATTCAAACGATTTGTTCAAAAACACAGTTCATTCAGATGTGACTGTGATTGAGTCACTGAATCAATCACTCAACCAATTTATTCGAAACTTAATTCTAAGTAGGAACAAAGCAAGTCTGGCTGAATTCGGAACAGCATACTACCGTACCACTCTTGCTATTTTTACATCCAAAGACATGACAGAAATACTAAGAGTATTGCCTAAGACTTTTTTCTATTTCAGCCACTGTCTTTATGAGAGAGTCATTGAATCATTTAAAACCCTTGTTTCATCCAGAAACAAAACAACACTACTCTAGGTCTTTCCCAATACCTACATTTGCAGTCTTGGTCACTTGAAAGAGCATGCATGTGGCGGGAAGTAAGAGTGTGTAAGACTGTCCCTGTTCTGAAAAAATGTAAAAGCTCATTGTCTATAAAGTACATTAAAGTACACCAAGTTACACAGGGCGTATTACACAGAGTACTGAAGAGACATTCAGAAGTTTATTTTAAAATGCTAAGCACTAAAAATCAAAATGTGTAAATAATGCTGTAAAAGCTTTCTTGTATTTTTACAACACTATAAGTGTGCCCCATCAGGTAGTCAAAAGTTCTGCACACACTTGCAGTCTTCATGCCCACTTGAACACTTGGTCTAAATGTTGCAATCAGTAGAAAGTTACTGTTCACTGAACTGAAGCATAAAATCAATGTCACACTCACAATCACGCTGTTGGTCTAAATATGACAACTTGTTGTTTCTTTTGCTGTGCTGCAATACATCAAGTAGCGGATAAACATTGGTGCAGGAAACACCGTCAGACCATTGCAGGACAGGATTCTCAAAAAATGCAGACACTGAATAACTGAACGCTCACAAGCATGGCAATTTTTCATTTGCAGTATTTTTTTTAATGGAAAAGGTTCTTGATTCCCAACCCTAATTGTGAATAATTCAATACTATTTCATATTAGTCCACATTTGTCATTTCATTGCGATGGCAGTGCTGCTTTTCACCATAAAATACTTGGCGACTTCAAACACAGGGGAAGGTTAAGTGTCGCCTCAAAAACACAGAATTATCTAAAACTCCAGAAGCTAAAAATGTACGAACCTCACTCTTACAACAAACAAACAAACACACATCCTCACAAAAACTGAAAATAATTCTGTCCCCTATGCATACTGACTAAACTAAGCTTGGATCACTTGGAATTGTCATGTTGGAGAGTCATGAATAAGTCATGAAGTCAGTAATAAGAGGTTTGTAATTCCCTTGCAGTCACTTATCATTAGCGAGCTGAAAGTGGAAACAGCATCAGTCTGCAATTAACCGACATGTAGCTTCTGCTACTGTGCGATGCGCAACAAGCACATTTTCCCATTTTCAAAATTCCATTGTTTTTCCACCTTATCTTTGGTTCACACAGACTGGCAGAAAATGTCCTGCTGAACAACTCTGTTAATCTTATAAACAAAGGTATGACAATGGTCATAAAACCAAACAGGAGGGATTAGGATATCACGTTGTACTCTTACTGCTGACTGTAAATCCATACTGAATGTGTCTTGGGGCAGGGGCTGCTGGGTCCTTTGCTGACACATGCATTTGTGGCTGTTAGAGATGGCTATTATCGAGAGAAAAGATGGAAGCTGAGGTGATATGATAATGACATCCGTAATTGGATTCTGCACAGATCTTAACATTCACCCAGAAGTGTGGTTCCCAAAGGTTGGCCAGCATGCCAGTGCTCAGGAAATATCACTTGCATGGGGACTATAGTCAAGTAATGCAAGTGTTTACAAATTCGGATTAAGTAGCTTTTTAAATTAAATAATATAATGTTTATAATAGTAATAATAATTATAATATTGTTTTATAAAATAGCATTTATGTATTAATTTTTTTTTTATTGATACCAAGTAACACTGCCTGTAATGGAAGCATCTGACGTCATACTGTGACTAGGAATGCACAAAGGTAATTTATTTATTTATTTTTCAAATTCAACTATTCAGTGAGTATTGGAACAATTGCATATCCACCTTAGTTTTAACATAAGCATGGTGATTTTAACTAGAATGTATAAGGCTTTCGGTGTATAAAAACAGTCTGGTATGCTGCTTGATATTGCAAACTTGTATTTGTAATATTTTTAATTCCTTATCATAAAAATAAACACGCTGTTTATTGGTGCAAATTATTTTACTGTTTTCTGTACTTTCTTTGTCATTCTTCTAGTTATAAACCTATTGCAGCTAATGCATATAACACTTTCACAGAAAGTGCTTACTTGGGAAAGATATGGTTAAAAACAAAGATGATTTAAATAAGTAGGCCAGAGACCAGAAACATCATGAGCTGGATTTGGTGTTACAGACAGAAGTTTATATAATAATTTAAAAGAGAGCAATCATGTTTTATCTCTGTGTATAGCGCACAGATCCAAGGAAAAAAATCCTTTAGGCACAAAAAAGATATTCCTTTCAGGTTATTTAAATATATTCCAAACTTCATAGCAATCAACTCATGAATTTTCGTAGATATAAAACACTATATTTCAGATGGATTGGGAAAATAAAAGTGGTTAGAGTAAATGCAGTAACAGCTCTGTTGAGGTGCTCTGTTTATAGTTTATAGTGAGGCCCACACGTTTTATTGCAACAATGGTGTAACTATCTAGTAACAGACACAGCATACACTACAATTTACTATTTATCCAATCCAACTACACAGTGTGTCAGTGAAAATAATGTGATATTTCCACTTCCCTAAAATAAAAATAATAACAAGTAGATTTCCTTTTGTAGCATGTTACTTTTGATAATTATCATATAAAGCATTATTTTTTGTGATAAACAGTATTTTATCATATTATATTACATTACATTATATATTTACACTTTAATAGGCACATATAACTAAACATATTGGCTTGAATAGAGCCGAGATAGGCAGGTGTGTGTTATGCAGACAGTCCAGGTCATAATAATACACTCATGTTTCATCTAATGGCTCTGGATTATGTCTGGGAAAAATGGGGCTTGGACTGGATTAACAATATTTAGGGGATGAACTCCTTTTTCATAACAGATGTACCACAAAATGGTGGGATAAAAGAGCATCTGACTCCAACATTCCAACAATAAAAGATAAGCACAAACCAAATTAGAGAAATATGATGTCTGATTTAATTAAAAGTGTGTGTCTATGTAAGGCCAGCATTTGGAACCAGGGGTTCTGTAAGGGGGTAACAGCAGACAGTGGGGTGATTCACACCCGTGACTCGGCACCCTGAAGACTCACTCAGCGCCACGGAGCCATCAATAGTGTGTTATCAGCCCCCATCAGGTGACATGCCTATTCTTAGCATTTCCATTCGGCGCTCAGAGAAAAATCGCAACCAGAGCAGGTGGCTTCAGGACACTGGCGCTAAACACCATGACTGTTATAATATCAGCCCTGGACATACGCGCGCACACATGCATGTGATGTACAGACACTGATATATACTAACAGCCTCATTGAAGCCTACAAGGTGACAGTAAGAAAATGTTAATGTGCTGTGTAAACGTGTTTGTGAGCTGGACTATGACTTCCTCTCTCTGCAGGGCTGACGTCACCTGTGCGGTCTGGTCTGGTTAAAGGTATACTCCATCCCAAAATGAAAATTTTGTCATTGATCAATTACCCCTATGTCGTTCCAAACCCATAAAAGCTTTGTTCATCTTTGGAACACAATTTAAGATAATATGGATGAAAGCCGGGAGGCTTGTGTCAGTCCCATAGACTGCCATTAAAAAATACACTGTCAAAGTCAAGAAAAGTATGAAAAGCATTGTCAGAATATTCCATCTGCCAAACGAACAAAGCTTTTATGGGTTTGGGACAACATGAGGGTAAGTGATTAATGCCAAAATTTTAATTTTGTGGTGGAGTGTCCCTTTAAAGTGAGCAGATCTCTGTCAGGAACCAGAGCAGTAGCAAAGAGAACTTATTATTATTACTTTCCTCAAATTGCAGTCAAAATAGTACACTTCAATAAAATTCAGTAAAATGTTTAGTGTAAGGAGCTAATTAACTTTTGAAATATTTACTGTCAACCTTACGAAGTCCAATAAATATTATACAAGTGGTTTTATTATCCATATGGCAAACCCGATGTCTAAATACAGTTTAAATCTATAAACATGAAATAAGCAGCTATGATGTATAAAAATGCAAACGAAGAAAAAATATTAATAATAAATAAATAATAATCATGAAATATACCTTAAAATGGTGATTTTAGACTGAACCCACCCCAGAGGTCTATCAAAATATATTTGTATGTAAAAATATTTTTTTAATGTAAAAGTTACAATCTTTAAAACTGTGTAAAAAAAATAACAATAATAATAATAATAATAATAATACTACAGAATGGATATTAGGGGGCTACATTTAATAACATAAGCCATCCCCTGTATGTTAAAGGTACTTTATATGTAAGATTATGTTGGACATAGTCATCAAATACATCTAAAAGATTTCACTATTGACAAAAATTAAAAATCAAAAATCGGATTACTGCATCTAAATTATCGGACAGCAAAGTCCACAACATTGATGCAAAGTGTGGGTGGTGTAGGTTGTGCACTAGTGTAGGTATTATATCTACACTTATACCTCCTCTCTGCTCCTGTCTGCTCTCTTCATCCTCTCCCTTTTGTTCACGCAATACTCAATGATATCACCCTGCTGCCCACAGCCACATCACCCTGCAGCCCAAGACTGGTTGCCCACTGAAGATAAGCAGGGTGGAGCCTGGTCAGTACTGCATGGGAGACCTCCTGAGAAAACTAGGTTGCTGCCGGAAGAGGTGCTAGTGAGAGTGCTAGTGGTCTGTGTGGGTCCGAATACCCCAGTGTAGTGATGGGGACACTATACTGTCAAAAAGCACCATCCTTCAGATGAGAAGTTAAACCGAGGTTCTGCCTCTCTCTGGTCAATATAAATTCAATGGCACTTCTCGTAAAGTGTAAGGATGTAACCCTGGCGTCCTGGCCAAATTTCCACCACTGGCCCTTGTCTATCATGGCCTCCTAATAATCCCCATCCAAGACTCTCTCTCCTCTCCACCTATAGCTGGTGTGTGGTGAGCACACTGGCGCTGTTGCACTGGTTGTGGTTGAAGAGAGCCCCCCCACACACACACATGATTGTAAAGCACTTTGAGTGTACAGCAATACAAAATAAAGCGCAATTTAAAATGCATCATTCATTCATTCATAGTAGCTGCTGTGCACTGGTGAACTATGAGCTGGGCCACCTCTTCAATCTCTGTTTATCCTACACAAAGAAGTTGCTCTCTGAGTTGCCCGGTTAGAGCAAACACAGTGTTTTTTAGCTCTGTGTCTTTCTCATGGCCAGTACAATAAAACAAACAGCAGTATGGAGCACTGCATGGTCCAGTGTATATGTGCATATGTGAATATGTGCTAATGCTTATCTAAGGAGATCTAATAGTTTGAGGTTGGGAAGTATTTTTTTTATGTTTTTGAAAGATGTCTCTTATGTTCAACAAGGCTGTATTTATATATTTAAAAATACAGTAATACTGTAATCCAAGTAATATTGTGAAATAGTATTACAGTTTAAAATAACTATTTTATATTTATATTTTCAAATGTGATTAATTCCAGGATGACAAAACTAAATGGTAACACTTTAGTATAGAGACCCATTCTCACAATTAACTACTTGCTTATTAGCATGCCTATTATTAACAAATTGGATGTTTATTAGTATTTATAAACTACATATCCTGCATGAACTTATTCTTCATCCCTAATCTTACCCAATACCGAAATGTAATAAATACCTTACTAACTATTAATGAGCAGCAAATAGTTAGAGGCAAAAGTCATAGTTAATAGTTTGTTAATGAGAATTTGCTGAATTTTCAGCATCATTACTCCAATCTTCAGTGTCACATTGTCCTTAAGAATCATTCTAATTTGCTGATTTGGTGCTGAAGTGCCACTTATTACTATTATCAATGCTACTATGTATGTATGTTGTATGTGTGTGTGTGTGTGTGTGTTTGTGTGTATATAGAAAGAAAGAATAAAAGAATAAATAATTTGCTCAATTAGTAGGCCTGTGTGCACAACACTTCTCATTTCCCAAAATCCACAGCGGCTGCAAGATTATGATAACACACATAAACTTCAATTACACAAGTAGTCCATATTACTTGCACTTTCAGTCCTTGTCTGGAAGTGAAACAGAAATAATATATATATATATATATATATATATATATATATATATATATATATATATATATATATTTATTATTATTATTAATTTTTTTTTATTTTATTTTTTTTCAGACCACAATCACCTTAAATCACATTACTATATAGTAACAGTTTCTGAATTTGTAATTAGGGACTTCTCAGGAAGACGGAAGGCAGTAATATTTCACACTTGGTTAGAGCTGGCGCTTCACATATTACATAACCTCCAGCTTTCTGTGCCTTGAGGGTTCTGCTAAAAGACTTTTATTAATATTTTTGGTATCATTATTGCTGGGTGACGCTGTGTTCACACCCTATGTAGATATAAACTACCAGTCATATCTGCTCAGGCGCATGACCCTGTAGGTTACTGAACCACATCAAGCAGACTATAACAGTCACGCAGTCAGGGCTAATACGCTCTGACATTAACAAGAGGTGGATAAATTGGTTTGATGTGTCAAGTACTCAGAGTGGAGGAAAGCTATCTGGGTCAAATTCAGCTGACGTCCTTCCACACTTCCTGTGCCAACCTGACCTGAGCAGACTACGTTACACAAGGTAGGGACAGCCAGCGCTAGTGACAATTCCGGCCATCATGTAAAAGTAAAAAAAGTAGCAATATCATACTGAGATACAGTGGGAGAGAAACAACACCTGCATCCACTGAGTTTCCCAACAGTAACTCGTTGTCATTCCACTCAACAGTCACTTTATAATAACATAGAGAACCCTTCAATAAAATAATAATATAAACATTACATGGCTTTCAGAATAGTACACAACTGTAGCATAGTGTCCTATAGATACAGTAGGAAAAGATGTTCGGTCCACCTGTAGGGGTAAACAAATTCTTTGTTAATGATCTATTTTCTATCTGTGAGGTCACGCTCTCCCATGCCATTAGACTGGAGAGATTAGTGAATGCACAAGTGAGGAAGTGGCTGGGACTGCCGAGATGCCTTACCAGCATTGGCCTGTATGGCAATGGAGCCCTCTCCCTGCCAATCTCAAGCCTGGTGGAGGAGTACAAATGTTCCAAATCAAGGCTGGAAATGACTCTCACAGAATCACAGAGGTGCTGCTCCTACCCTAGCAACGGGGAGGAAATGGAAGCCGTCGGCAGCGGTTGTGGTGGCAAAGGCTGCCCTCAAACACCGGGATATAGTGGGGCAGGTCCAACATGGCAGAGGGGGCCTTGGATTGGAAGCAGCAACACCCACATGGCAAAAGGCTACTCCAACCGAACGGCGGCACATGGTGGTGGAGGAGGTGCGCCACCAGGAGGAAGCAGCCAGGTGTGCCAAGGCTATCTCCCAAGCCCAGCAAGGCCGTTGGATGTAGTGGGATGGCGTGCAGAGGAGAAAAATCACATGGAGTGAGATGTGGGGTATGGAGGCTAATAGACTAAGTTTCATCATCAGGGCCACATACGACGTCCTGCCCTCCCCAACTAACCTACATCTCTGGTATGGAGAGGACCCAGCCTGTCCCCTGTGTGCAGGTGCAGCCCCAGCAACCCTCAAACACATCCTGGTGGGTTGTAAGACAAGCCTATCTCAAGGAAGGTACACCTGGCGCCACAACCAAGTGCTGAGGTGTTTGGCTGCCGAACTTGAGAACAAGAGGGCAACCACCAACGCCGCGCCTCTAAATGCCCAGACTGCCATCCCGCGGAGAACAACCTTCATGAGGGAAGAGGAGAAACAGTGGACTAAGCCATCACTCCCAGACTCTGGCCCACTGAATGCAGCCCGGGATTGGGAAATGCGGGTAGACCTTAACCAGAGGCTCACCTTCCCACCCGAAATTGCAGCCACCAACCTGCGCCCAGATCTTGTGCCAACTTAGCAGCTGAAGCAGAGGGGTGGGGCTGGAATGTGAAGGTGTGGCCAGTGGAGGTGGGATGCAGAGGTTTTGTAGCCAGCTCTACCACAAGGCTCTTGAAGGAAGTAGGGATCAGAGGGCAGTCCCAACGAAGAGCAATCAAAGAACTTGCCACTGTAGCGGAACGGAGCAGTCACTGGCTGTGGCTGAAACGTAGGGACGCAACATGGGCTGCCAAATGATCGCATGGTGCCACCACCGTGCGACACACACCCGAGTCTGATCAACCCGTGGTGGGCCAACCCCGGCAGAGGGTGTCTTGTCATAAGTGGTCGAAACACCCAATGAGGTCGGGCACACAACTGAAGATGTGTCACACTGATGGCACCATGAGAAATTTCACCCCACACAAGATGGCATCCCCATTCAATTGTTGTGCTGAAAGTTAGGGATCTTTAACATCCAGTCCTACTAAGAATCATTCAGTTTAGTCTGATATATAGTTGGCAAATGATGTGAGGGGAAAACTGGGTCACAAATAATATGGTTGCAAATCTAACTATATTAAGTTGTCTAAAAACTGAGAAGACAGACAATTAGATTATTGAATTAGGTAAACTAAAATTAGATTATTGTCTTGCAGTGCAAAGATGAAATCGACAACACGCCAACAGACAACACAGAGAAGGTTACTTATGATATGAAAAAGTATTAGCTTTCAGATTTTGTCATTTTTTAAGAAATTCAAACAATAAATACCGTTTCGAGGCTCTTTAATATGTTGCGACAGATCATTGCAGTGGCTTGGTTCAAGCGGCATGTCAACCGATCATCTCTTCTCTACTAGTTATACTGTAGCACAAAATACACATGAATGAACATCAAAAGGTATCTTGTTTCAACCATAGAAAGATCTCAATAAACACCATTTAATAAATACCAAACAACAGCAAATTCTGCGTTATGATTGGTCATTTTAATAATGCTTCCTTTTCCAAATATAGCCAAATCTATTGAAAATGTCTCTTTGGTTTCTTCATGGAAATGATTTAGAAACCTAATAAGAAGCTTAATTTTACTGATCAGTTTTTTAACGTTCAGCTGCAATGCCACACTCACCATTTTTCTGACATCAGCTGAGCATTCAAAGGCTCTACCTACTCTGAAATGAGATAAATGTTATTATCAGCTGAAAAGAGTCAGGTGGGTGATACAGTCTCTCCACATTACTTTATTTAATAGAAGAGCTATTACTTCATGTGTAGATTATGTAACAAAATGACTCAAGTTCTATCACACAAGCACAGAGATGGACTCGAACAGCCTTACTAATTAAAAGAACCATTCACTTCTGAATAGTAACTGCAATGAAGTGGCTGTTCACAGGCTGGCGTTTAAAACCGCAGACAATCATTAGCAAACTTAGAGAACTATTCTCTGAGTATGCCACTATGCTTTACACGGACCCTTACACTTTACAATTAGGTTCCATTTGTTAGCCTTAAGTAACTGCATAGTTAAAGGGGTCAAATGATGAGATTTCGAGTGTACCTTTCTCTCTGGAGTGTTACAAGCTGTTCGTGAATAGATATAATCCCTAAAGTTGCAAAGAACGTTCATTCTAAAGTTACGATTCGTCCACGCCCTCCTAAAACACCTCTTTTAAACACGCCCCCACATGGCCTTCCAAAAGAGGACACAACTAGAAATCAGTGGTTAAGTTGTTTTTACAACACTGTTCCAGAACAGTTAGACCCAAATATTCAGATGTGTGCAGCGTATTTTACGGAGGACTGTTTCCTGATCCTGGGAGAGTAGACTACAATGCCGGTTGTCCTGACTCACCGTCTGTAAGTAAGATTACATATTTAAATAATTTGCCACTGATGATTCAACTGCGAGTTTTGAGCAATGTAGAGTAGCGCTTGTTGTTTGTTATTTCTCCAATTACAAATGCAGACGTGGTTTTATATTTGCAATGCATAAAAAGACAGTATAATTAAACGTAGTTAATTTCAACATTTAGAAATACATAATTAAAATCAAATGCATTTGTTAATGTTACTTATTGGACTAATGTGAACTAACTATGAACAGTTTAATTTGTATTACCTAACATTAACAAAGATAAATAAAAACAGTAATAAATGTATTGTTCATTGTCAGTAAGTGTTAGTTTATGCATTAATTAATGTTAACTAAAGGGACCTTATTGTAAATTGTTACCGATAAACAGTTTGACAATTTGCTTTTAATAATAAACCACATGCTGACCAGGTTTTTATAAACAATAAAATGTGAAAATTGCCTCATTGCTTAAATTCTATTCTTCCATTAAAGCAGGGATGCTCAAAATTCAGCCCGTGGATGAATTTCAAATGGCCTACAACTTGTCTGTTAAAAAATATTATGTCGCCCGCCAAGCATAATGTACAAATAATGACACAGTTTCACAGTGTCATCACTAAGTGACACCACTAGATTTTAGGCCAAAGATGAATGACAACAATTTTATAACTCACATGCGCTGCTGTTTCTTTAGCGCATGAAAATTGCCAAACGCACCAAAATCAGAAGAGCGCTGCTCGTTTGAAGCACACTGTGTGGGTCATTTTTAACTCTGCCCCGAAAAGACAGTTTAGTGCAAGCTCAAAATAAATGCGTTTACTCACTGACTGGTCTCAATAACATGATCACTAAACAGCATTGTGACAGCCAGTGAAAAGCGTTGAGTTTGGAGCAGAGGCTTCCAACACAAACCACAATGACTTGGTAGTTAAGGAACACTTTTCAATCCACAAATCAACATTTACAATGGAATTACTGTAGCAACTCTAACTGTGGTATGGTGGCAGAAATGTTGGTTAATGACATAATTTCATTATATTATTAATGGAGACATGAAGGCCTATTTAAATATTTTTTGTGCATATATATTTATACTAAATGAATGTGTTTATAGACTAAATACTATAAAGCCATTCTAGATCTACAAAGAGAGCGAGAGGGAGGGAGGGGGAAGGATCTGGCCACCAGGTGTGTCCACAACATAAAATCTGTGCCCCTTTAAAAAAAAGTTTGGTCACCCCTCCATTAAAGGGAAAGTTCTCTCGAAAATGAAAAGCTATACTTTCCTCACCCTCAGAATGTCCATGTTTTTCTTTTCCATACAATGAACAAGAAGAGGGTGATTTAAACTTAAAAAAAGCTAAAAAAAAAAAAAACACAATAAATAAATAAATAAATTCCATGCATCATGTGTGCAATATTTCAAGACTTTTAATGGCGTGTGACAGCTTTGTGTTAAGAACAGTTTAAGTCATTATTTGCAAAAAAAAATCAATTTTGAAAAAAGAGCAACGCAGACATTTATATTCTTAAAAACATACTTTTGTATTTCATGGAAGCACTTTTGGGTTAATTATTCCACCGTTCTGGAGCAACAGTTCATATTGCATTTGATATTCAACTGAATTACTCACCTCTTTGAAAGATTTGAATGAGGTTAAAATAACAGCTCTATGTAATCAGCCTGTACGTACAACATGCCTGGACTTGCCAGGTTGAAGACAATTAAATAGCCAATTAACAGCATGCTGTGGAGAGAGGCGCTCAGCTGTGCACCAGTGGTGATCGACTCCAGCAAGTCCGCCTGTAAAGCATGGCAAAGGTGGAGTATGAAGCTGTTCTTTCAGGGATATGGCCTGCACACAGACCTCAAAGAACTATCAATCACAGCCAGACATTTCCAGCAAGTCAGCAATACAGCGGCCACACAAGAAACAGCAGTCTAAGTGCCACCCATGGGCTACAGTAGAGAGATAAACCAGGGAGATAAGACCATTTGTAGGCAAGCAGGAGCTAATAGTACTGTTAGTCCTAATGCCTTTTTGGGATAATGTCTGGGGCCAGCTGGCATCAAGAAAGAGGACATGTTCTCCTCTGTGCTGCTACTTTTTTCCCCCAAGGATAACAGAAACTGGTTGCTTTAAGTTGAAATATGACTAAACATTATTCATATTTGCTGTGCGTGTTATATATTGTGTTCGAATAAACAGAATAAAACAATATTAGTGATGCATTGTGTGGATGTACTTCATATCAGTCTAAAGGACTAACACTTGACACTGTATCTGTCAAGCCCTGGTCAAACAGCAAAGCCCCTTAGAGGACAGCACTGCACAGTTCTGCATTACAATGCAAATGAATGAATAAATAATAAATAAGAGTTGTTGGCACCAAAAACAATAAAAATGTAAGAGTCATTGAAAATAACCCTTAAAAACAAAAGCAGTGTTCCTGGCTACAAGACTGCTTACATGAGCATTCACTTGATCCAAACAGGAAGCCAAACCCTGAACGTGGGATGCAGCATTACACTGTAGCCAGAACTCTAAAGGCTGCCGGTTAAGAGCATTTCAAGGCATTGTTTAAGCAAATAATGGCCAGTGATTAATTTCCATGACACACAATGTATGAATAAGTAATAAATGTGCTAAAACAAATACATCATGAATATTTCACAAATACATTTTATTTAATCAACAGTCAATGAAGCCAAAATTGGTATTTTTATAGACTTTTTTATAGACTTCTTATAGTAAAAAAGCCTAAATGAATGCATATACGGTCAGAAGCATACTGCACTAGGCATATGTTCAAAACTATAGGTTTTATGAACAACAATAACAATATCTTGTATAAACAGCTCTGCAATAAGGATAGACATAAATGTTCTACATTTGCTTTTTTGTTCTAATTTCATGTGTTATGTCATGAGTTCACACTTACTTATAATAAACTGAGTAAAGGGTTATGCGTATTTGGCGTGCTGTCCAGGAAGAGGGCTCTGAGCTCTGGCTACTTACTCCTGAGCCCAGGGTACTCCCCCTGACAGGGGTCCGAGGTCAGCGTTTAGCCCAGACCCAAGCGCTCCCCCCAAGTGTTCCTCCCTGTGCTGGGTTAGGGTTTACAGGTTTACAGTGTTGTTTTAACCGAGCGCCAACCTCCCGCTCTCTCTCGTGAGGCCATTAAAGAAGTGACTAAAACTGCAATTCATCGACTGGCCACTTGAGGCTGGCTGCAAAAGGGAGTCAGTCCCATAGACTCCCCATGTCAATATGCCGAAAAAAAAAAACATGTTTACAGCCTGGTGCAAAAAATGATTTTGGTCTGAATAGATAATTTTGCCCTTCATGACAACTGTGAGGGTGGGTGGATTTTTTTATAACTCATCCGTTTAAATTATATTAAGACTTAAAGTTCTGCATAATTAAGGCGTGGCCACTTGAGTGACAGGTGGATAGCTGCTGCTGACACTGCCATCGCACTAGATGGGCGTGGCTTCAGCAAGTAGCTCCCGCCTGTTTGCCCATTTTTGATTATCCTGGATAGAGCTGAAGATCTTTGCCCGAACCCGACAGGACCCAACGGGACACAACATCAGTGAGCGCAGGAAGGCGCTGAAAACATCTAGATTAAATCATTTTCCTTCACAAAAACATGTAGACCTAGCCTAATCTCTGTGAGTAAATGTTTTTCAAATGATAACTAAATATTCATTGAGTCTTAAATGCATAATGTGGACAGAGTATTTACGCTAATGTTGGCATTATTCTTTTATTAAATATCATCTAGTGCGAAGCAAATCTGGCAGAGCCTTTATCTTAAAGGGGGGGTGAAATGCTCGTTTTCACTCAATATCCTGTTAATCTTGAGTACCTATAGAGTAGTACTGCATCGCTCATAACTCCAAAAAGTCTTTAGTTTTATTATATTCATAAGAGAAAGATAGTCTGTACCGATTTTTCCCGGAAAAACACGACCGACTGGAGGCGTGACGTGTGGGCGGAGCTGAAGAATCACAAGCGCCAGTAGGCTTTTCTGTTGAGAGTGTTTGGAAGCTGTGACATTACCCAGAGCCGTTGAAAAACATATTTAACGGCTCTGACATTACCTTGAGGAAAAAACCATCATCCAAAACAAACCATGGCTAACAGTCAGATTCAGCCGTTTATTTATGATCCAGAATCAGATCCCGAGGCTGAAACTGAACGAGAGCAGCAGCAGCAACGACTCGCTCCGAGCGGGGCTCGAACCCGGGTCTCCGGTGGGAGGGGACGCACTAACAAGGAGGCAGAGATATTTGAAGCAGTTTTACTCACCGCCTGCGGTTCCAACACACGATCGTGACCCTTTGTCGTTGGGATTGCATCATCCTTAAGAAATAAACGATATGCAAATCCGTCGTCAAACCTGGCCCTGTTTGTAAAACAAGCATCATAGAAATGCAGGGAACAAACACAAACACTTGCACAACTCCGTTGATGCTCTGTAAAAATAAACTCCATCCACTGGTCCCTTAATGCTGTTTTTTCTTTGGTAATCTGTGCAGGGTTGTCTTGCTCTGGCAACCAAAAACACACTCCTTTTGTGACATTTCGCGACGCTCTCGCTCTGATCAGTGAACGTCTCTGTGCTCTGCTATACGGGAGCGCGCGCTCTTCCGGCAGAAGTGCCTTAGGACCCATATAAGGAAATTCCGCTCCATCTAACGTCACACAGAGCCATACTCGAAAAAAACTTTCCGAAACTTGTGACAAACCAGAAGGAGTATTTTTGGAACAGAAATACTCCTTCAAACGTACAACTTAATTTTGGAAACTTTGTCCATGTTTAGCATGGGAATCCAACTCTTTAACAGTCTAAAAAACTCAGTATGCATGAAATAGCATTTCACCCCCCTTTAATTTTGTTATTGCCAAATACCCATATTCATTTAAAATTTATCTTTTTTTTTAAATGACTCGTTTTTATTGGTGAGTTGGTCTATTTAAAGGTTAAATGAGCCTATGTCTAGAATGCTGAGATGTTACGATGTCACAGAGGACTTATTTTATTTCTTTATAGCAACTTCCAAGTGGTCTAGTCTACGTTAGTTATGAATAAATTATGTTAAAACATGTATAAATTACTCATTCTTGACAACAGGCAAAAGAGTTGTGTGCATGCGCACATTTGAATAATGTCGGGCTGTAAACGGGTTCGGGCTTTAAGTCTATGGTCTATTAATACAGTCTATGGTATTAATGTGTTTCTCTATTTTTCATGTCTATGATATTCTAGAACTGACTGCAGATCAGCACAGAATTCAATGATCTTGTTGATGGACCACTGCAAGTTCTTTTGCAGTTGTATCCATCAAAGTGCTATATAAAAACTGTAATAATTAATTAATGTCCATGACAACAAATGAGATGTGGGAACTGAAACCAAGGAACACATGAATACAAACTAAAAGTCCATGATAAAAAAACTAAAACAAATGTTTATATTTAGCATATATTTAGATAATATAGACCGAATATACATTATAATTTAATTATTAATATAATTTAAATCAGAGGCTTATTTCTCTACAAAAAGCTTTAAATTAATTTGCAGCCTTAAATATAAACATAAATTGGCAAAAAAAAAAACAACAACAAAGGGTTAAGCTATCATGTTATGCTACTGCGGGAAGAACATAAGAGACAGAGTAGAAATCACTGTCTTTAATCACGAAAGCACATGATAATCTAGGAGCTGGGCAAACACACATAGAAACAAGCAGAGCACACAGACTGGGACTAAAATACAGGGGATGATTAGGGAAACAAAGGTGCATGGGATGACTAATCAAACCAAAAGAGGAGAGGAACATGACCAAATAAGGAAAAAACAGGAACAGCAAAGGGGCAAAACACGACACAGAACAGTCAAGAATCCTGACATTAGCTAAATGACCCTCCATAAATAGCTGATTCGCAGATAATCAAATTTCTTTTTAAATCAGTTCTTTCAAATAAATAATTTGAAGGAATCAACTCACTAAAATGAATTTGACTTTCCAGTGCAGTATATAAGAGAGTGCATTTAAATATTGCCTCAGCAAGTGTGTGGAATACAAAATGAACAAAAATTATAATTTGTCATATAAACACACATATATACATATCCATACAGCAGGAATATATCTGCAGGCCATGAAATTTTCACAAAGATGAAAGAATTTTTAATAGTCCTCAGCAACCATACTGCTGGAGGGATATGACATTTATTCATTCATAATGCAGTCAAGGCACAATAAAACACAGTCACATTGTTCTACTGACACACACACACGTGCCTGAACCAGGAAGTGACTAACTCCCTGAAATGAGTAATCCGGAGTATGAGTCCCAGTCGCATCATTACAATGATGTGGCCCCATTAACTCTGGATATGATTACATCAGTTCTCCTTAAAGACATATGTACATATGTATCAGCCATAACACTGAGGTTTGCTTTAATATTAGCTTTAACATATACCTTCTTATAGCACAGACATCTATTTGATTTATACTGCATGTGCTGGAAGCTGTTAGATTGATAGTCAGAATATATTTTTGTGATGTTTATGATTTAAAATGCATACAAACATATACTTAAATATGGTTATCAAATGGTTGTACAAAAACAAATGCAGTGCAATATATAGATGTGCTTACTGGGGACTTTATTGTTGATAAGGTTTTGTCACTTTTTAAGAGTTGCTGAATCAACAGAGGTATCAATAAAACATTAGGGGGATAAGCCTATGTTCTCTTTCTCTTAATTCTGATGTTTTCTAATATTAGGACATTTTTCTTTTTATGTTAAACAAATATTATTGAAGTATTTTATGGCTTACAATAAAATACTATTTCAATCTTTCTTTCTTTTTTTCTTTTTCACATTTAATTCTTAATCATTTTTAAGTGAAAATTGTTTCCTACACTAAATAAATCCTACACAAATTGTGTGAGTGTGTGTGTGGAAACACAATATACTATTAATTCTCAATTACTGTTAGCTTCTCAACTGACCAGCCTACCTTTGCTAAATCATATTAACAGATCTATATGAATATACATATGAATCAACCAAGATGGTGAAGCTGAACAAAATACATTTTTAAAAAATACATTTGAATTAATTTTAAAAACTATTTCTTATGTAACTTCAAAAAATTCAAAAGCAGTTATTTAGCCTTCAGATAAGTGTCCTTGTCTGTTACCCTTACCTGTTGGCATCAACACTCCTGCATGACTTCAGGAGGGTAATCAAATAAGGGGCTGTGTGAATCAGAGAATCCAACAACAAAACTGACCCCTGATCTCCCCTTAAGTCACCACTGCAGCAAACTATAGCCACCTCAGCAGTCATGTACTTCAAGGACACGCTAGAGTCTCTCTATAATTAGATGGTGTCCATACACAAACAGCATTCTAATAGTCCCCCACTGTAAATTACATGAATCCAGGCTCTCGGATTGTAAAACAGATTCAATTATTAATAATTTGGATATATAGTTATAGTCTGTAAACATAAAAAACAACTTTTTCAATAGTATATTTATACATTCCAAGAATATACAGTATGTTCAAATTCTAGTATGCAAAAAAAAAATATATATATATTTTTTTTTCTGTTTAAAGCTATACCTACCATTACATACCATAATGCCTAAATCCATAACATGATAAGAACATTACAGCTTTAAATAACATGCACGTTTTAACTGAAGAATTCATGTAAGGGCTTTTATAAAATAATAACCTTCACATTCAGCTGTGAAATCATCCAAAAACTGGCATTGTAACCTTTAACTGTTTCTGAATGAAAATGAATTTGTATAGTAATAAACTTTATATCACAGATGCTGTCAATCAAGCTTGACTTGTATTAAACCCAGAATATTCCTTTAAGACTTCAAGCTCCTTCTATAACTCTGTCTGACTTGTCCATCCTTTACTCCCAACTTTTACATCCTCTTCGCCAGAGATCCATGCAAACCCACAACATCCATTTGTCAGTGTCATCAAAAGATTCGGTTTCTGAGAGATAAGAGTTTTTTTTCCTTCTTGACTCATTCTCTTAACGGTCTATCCATTCAGAATTGATGAAGGACAGAGGGAGGTCATCTTAAGGGATTCAACAAGACACTGGCACGCAGAATCACAGGTCTATACTCCCCAAGGGGATCAAGTTCTCCTGACACCTGCCTTTCTGGGCAGGTCCAGTGTTTAGATGTTGCCCTCGCAGGGAAAAAGGATACAGGCCGATAGATTGAGAGGAAGCACAGTTAGCCACAAACAGATTCCCCCTCTTTTAAAGCCAGCAGAGCAGTCCTCTGTAAACACACATTTGATAGAAGAACATTACACCACAGTGAATAGTGCTTTGTGTGCTTGTGGGCTTTACCAGCTACCATATGTTATAGAAGTGTTTAAAAACATTTACACATTCAGTAAAAAAAAAAATACAATCTGTATAACTGAATCATTATCCTTGTGTGGATTGTTGCACCACACACTTAGCTTAGGTTTCATTTCATATGCCTGACAAATGTCTTTGCTGATTTGTAGGTGTAAATCACTAGACACACAATGCAAGTTTAAATGAGCTTTTCAAACTGAAGTCCTGAGGGCATCAAGTGGATGCAAGGGTGCCGTAAAAAAGTCAAGAAAAAAGTAGCGTACAAATGTAACAAATATATAAATAAAATTGACCAAATTTAATAATAAATTTGTTTCTTTCCTGGAAATCAGGAATACTCTAGCAGTTATAAAAATGACTCCATGCCAAATTAATAATTTTGCCAAAGCAAATATACTGTTTAAACGCTACAAACCTCGCCATGATAGTTCAGTCATGGTGCTAGCTAGTTGCCAAGGCATTGCTACGGGGTTGCTAATGATTTTGAGGCACAATTCATAAAAAAAAAAAAATAATCTACTTTTTACTGCAAAGTTTGAAAAAAAGAGTTGAAAAGAGTGACAATTAATTTAGGGTTTTATTTCCACCTGTTCAATCACTTTTAAAACAAACAGCACACTAACAATTCTAAATAGGAACAACACACAACCCCAAGTATAGACAACAATAATGATGATGTCTGCATAAGCAAGCACCGCTAATAATTAATGAATCCTGCAAACTACACTTTCAAAAACTGCATGCAACGTAAAGTTAAAGTAATGTGATTCCGCTTTTTGGCGGGAAATCTTGGTGCATTGGGAGCTGCTGTTTCAGCATCTGCTTAGTCAACCCAACAATGACTGGTAACTTAATTACTTCCAGACCCCTTACTTGAGCCTTCTATAGGAAATAATGCTGCGTTGGGTAAAACGATCACTTTTGAATCTCCGGAGGGGAATAAAGGATGCGGCAACTCTGAACGCTGCCCACACTCTCATGAGACCAGCTGGCTTCCTTTGTATAAACGAAATCAGTGAATTACAGCAATAATAGTGGATAAGTTATAGAGGTAATTTATTAGCCTCTACAGTCATGTCACAAATGAATGGTTCCTTACTTTAACGTAAACCGGGGGTATGTGGATATTGCATAAGAGACTGGTTAGGTCTTATGAATATATCATTGCCATTTTTGCTGCCTGGTTCATTGATCCAGGACTTTGAACAAAACCCCCATCTGTCTCTTTTTCATATCCTTCTTTTATCTCTTAGAGGCCTCTTTCTTTTTCATAAATTAACCCATCATTTTGACATAATATGTCGCTCTGTCTATCTTACCCTCTCCTCTCTCTATCTGATACCTATGTATCACACAACACTTCGAGATACAGAACGTGACATACTGTTATCCTGCAAGGGCCGGTGTTAAATTTGTAAAGGGATGGTTAACCCAAAATGACAATTCTGTTGTCATCTACTAAGCTTTATATAATTTGAAAACCATATGCCATAGTAACTTTTTTTTTGTGAAGTGTTGATTCTTAGTACCATAAAGTCATAGTAAAATCATTTTTCTCCTACGTATAAATAAAATATTTTACAAAAAATAAGCCAGCTTCTTAATAAGAATCAGGTCTTTATTTCCAACCCTAAGAGTAGTTGAACTATCTCTAACAACTGCCCACTTTGACCCCATATTCGGATGTAACTCACAGCACTGGTAAATATCAATCTGTGTTCAAAACTGATCTTTCCCATGCAATCCTCACTACAGTATACCCTCCTCTTTGCCTTTTTCTCGCCGTTCCTAAAAAGAATGATGAATCATGTAGCAGCTGCTTAGCCCACTCAATGGAAAACATTAAAACAATTTCTGCATCAGTTCCCCTGTGGGAAAGCCAGTCAGTGCAACAGGTTAAATGCCTGTACGAGAGGATGTCAAATATGATAATTACTCAGTTTTAAACCCATAACCTTTAACAGAAGACAAGAGCCCTTGAGAAAGTTCAAAATATTGTTTTACTTGTACTGCACAATGCCTTTAACTGCCAGAGAAAGCAGACCCCCTCATGAGGCCAGTGTGACATCTCATTAACTGCTGCTATTTGACTTAAACTAATACAACGTTTCTAAAGAGACAGCAAAGGTGAAACGTTACAAAAACGTATAATGCTGTAACTAATTGTGCACAAGTTCTTCTGTGAGAAAGATTGTGACTTGGGATGAGTGGAAAATAAAGTGAAGTTAAAACATCACTGTGGTCTGGAAGCCAAAAGCAAATTATTAAAGTGAACTTTCTAAAGTAGAAGAGAGGGCACATTTTTTTATTATTGTTGTTTTTTCCTGAGTTTAATGGCCACTGTATATTTTATACTGACACCTATGAAGTTTGTTTACCTGTTGTTGCCATTTAACTGTTTTTACCCCTTTTTGTCTACATACTTTTGTCATTAAAATTCAAATTGATATAAAAAAAAACAGCTGAATATCCATGTACATCATATAACATCACGTAACATAAGTATTGCCTACAATGGGTTGTGAATAGCACTTGATGTTGACTTTAAGGGAGGAAGGGTCCAAAATTCAGGAATTGTTTTAAAGTCTTCTTTTATCAAAATAGCAAGCAACTTCATAAAAACAAACATACATCCATTATTTCCCAGCTTTTTACATAACTCCTCAATATTAAACATCTAAACAAGACAAAGACAATGATTCAAGAACACTCTATTCAAACGGATTTCAAAAGGCAGTTCTGAAGTTCAGTTTCTTTAGTCAACAGATCCCAACTCTGTTGCTATGCCACCTCTGAAAGAGCCAACTATATTTAGATGGCCATTATTATGAGGGTTTTCACGCATCACGACCAAGATAGATGGAGGAGGTGTAGTGACGACCTATCTTATGTTTGTTAAATGAGCGTTACACAGCACAGTGCCAATGTTACGTCCCTTTCGATGTGTGACATAACCTTGGGTGGACAATTCCAATACAAACTCACTTACAAATAGTTAAACAAATCGTTATTTCCAATTGTAGAAATGTTTTTTTATAGGACACTTTAAAGGACATGCGCCATCTGGTGAATGAAAACACTTAACCACTGCGTGTTACAATAGAAGACTAACATATATGGTAAAAACTAATCTTTTTAGCCATGTAATAAGCGGGATAATGATCAGCCTGTTGGGGTTTATTCTGAGACAACAACCGGATGGATGTACATTATCCTGCTTATTACACAGCTCAGTGGAAAACTTGATTCTGATTGGTCAGTCGCAACATTCCAAGGTATGTTATTCCTCAATAACAACCAGTAAAAGCTGATAACACAGGCTCATCCAGATAACTGAAGTCAGCGCTAACTAGGAACAGTTTTTATTTGTGGAAGCTTTACAGTTGGTTATCTAATAACATTTTAAAACTCAAATCAAGATGCGTGTACATTTGCTAAATTAGGTGATCCTGCTGTCGTTTGCTTGCTCTGTCTTGTTTTTGGTGATTGTTTTGTACACTGTAAAGGATTATAAGATACGATTTTAAAACAGCTTCTTAAACCAATGTCTTTTATCGCCATAATTGTGTATGTGGTGAAATGCTGTGTAATAAGTGGTATGACTGTACCATATCCTGTAAATATCCATCTTTGAACTTGCTGCTTGCTAGCAACTGCTTTCTTCAAAGAAGCCTTGGGTTCAAATATTTCAACTCAAATCTATATTTTGTGTATCTATATTAAATCTATATTTTGTGTCCAATTATTAACTTATGTGGCTAGTAGCTGCGTAATAAGCAGAATAATGTATATCTAATCCTAAGTGACATGAACTGAAAGTGAAAGTAATATCAAAGGAAGATCACATTATTATATTTTGATAAAACATTACAAGTATTGCTTATTTATTTATTAGTTATTTTGGAATTAAAAGCACCCATGAATAATTCAAAATAAGACCAGGAATGTGTAAGGGTAAGTTTAAGACTTTAATAAGGTAGTGTGGAGAAAGACTCACTACTAATGAGCAAGTCGGGGCTCCTCTTTCATGGACTACATCCAAGAATGTCCTCTTGGGCTCTTGTAGTCCAGAGAGAGGAACGCATCCTCGTTTGATGTTAATGTGATGTACTGACTGAGATGTGAAATAAAATCAAGGAAATGATTTAGCAAAGAAGGACATTTCTGCATCAAAATGCATTGTAGGTTTCCGAAACAACTTTCATATCAACCAGCCATATTTTACAGCTTTTGTCAGTTGGCTTGAGTATAAATAACAACAGTATAAATCTAAAGAACCGCTAATATTTGATGTAACATGTGGAATGATATTTAAATTGTTATTTGCAGTGTGGGAATCATTAGGCACGGGCAGACTGCAGATCCAAAAGCCAAGACTATTTAGACTCTGTTCAGTACCACAGATGTTTTTAAATGGTCCTGTGTTTATGCTCTGTAGTCTGAACACTGTCAAAGGTTTCTCTTTACACTGTGATTTGCAACATTGCGACTCGCGCCCATTCTCGCTGTAACTGTCTGATTAACAGCTTGATTATAAAGGGAGCCCTCTTTGCCTGCTTTCTGTATAGGCCTATAATCTATTCACAAATTCTGTATAAGCATGTAATCTATTAAATTTAAATAATAGTTTTATTTTTCATGATGTTAAGAGGACCAATGGTTGAACATACATTGCAGCGTTTCAGGAGAGACAACTGCATTTAAATGTAGAGTGAATCTGCTAAAATATCATTCTACAAGTCACTCCCCGTCCGATGACTGACATAGTGATGAACATAGAAGCCGATGGTACCAGAAAGAAATAAAGCTAATATGTCAAAAACAGATCTTTATTAAGTGTAATACAGTCTAAATAACTGTATTAAATGATTTAGTCACCTCTGTGTCTGTGATTACGTCAATAGCCACAATGCGCAGGAGTTATTAATTTCAAATGGCTCGGGTATGGAATTAAATTAGTGCTGCTGTGGGATAACAGGTTGCATGTTCTTTCAAGTACTTCGGTAACGGGTTTACCAAACAGGAGCAGGACTCTGGGACAGATTTTCAGAAGGACAACATTAACAATTTGTTAACGTTTGCAATCAGTACTACTATCACACACTTTTGTTCAACCGAACAAAGAACTTACTTTGCTAAGAGTATATTGGGGCCTTAAAGAGCAACAAACTGGCCAATGACAAAATCAGTCTGCACAACAGTGAGATCAGAATGTGTGTCAGAGTTGGCAGCCCTGCAACCCTGCAGCACCAGGTCTTCCCATCTCTCCTCTCACCCTCCAGACAGGTAAGGAGGATGTGAGGGGATGCCAGACGCAGTGAATGCATAATCATAATCAACCCATATTGACAGAAAAACACAGAATTGTTGACATTTTTGCACATTTATTAAAAAAGATAAACTGAAATATCACATGGTTCTAAGTATTCAGACCCTTTGCTGTGACACTCATATATTTAACTCAGGTGCTGTCCATTTCGTCTGATCATCTTTGAGATGGTTCTACACCTTCATTTGAGTCCAGCTGTGTTTGATTATATTGATTGGACTTGATTAGGAAAGCCACACACCTGTCTATATAAGACCTATCAGCTCACAGTGCATGTCAGAGCAAATGAGAATCATGATGTTAAAGGAACTGCCTGAAGAGCTCAGACACAGACCAGAACCTTTCCTAGAGCTGGCCGTCCGGCCAAACTGAGCTATCGGGGGAGAAGAGCCTTGGTGAGAGAGGTAAAGAAGAACTCCAGATATGCAGTTGGGCGGTGGAAGAACGTCAACCATCACTGCAGCCCTCCACCAGTCATGGCTCTATGGCAGAGTAGCCTGACAAAAGCATCTCCTCAGTGCAAGACACATGAAAGCGCCCATGGAGTTTGCTAAAAAAACACCTGAAGGATTCTCTGGTCTGATGAGACCAAGATAGAACCTTCTGGCCTTAATTCTAAGCAGTATGTGTGGAGAAAACCAGGCACTGCTCATCACCTGTCCAATATAGTCCCAACAGTGAAGCATGGTGGTGGCAGCATCATGCTGTGGGGGTGTTTTTCAGCTGCAGGGACAGGACGACTGGTTGCAATCGAGGGAAAGATTAATGCGGCCAAGTACAGGGATATCCTGGATGAAAACCTTCTCCAGAGAGCTCAGGACCTCAGATTGGGCCGAAGGTTCACCTTCCAACAAGACAATGACCCTAAGTACACATCTAAAATAACGAAGGAGTGGATCCACAACAACTCCGTGACTGTTCTTGAATGGCCCAGCCAGAGCCCTGACTTAACCCCAATTAAGCATCTCTGGAGAGACCTGAAAATGGCTGTTCACCAACGTTTACCATCCGACCTGACAGAACTGGAGAGGATCTGCAAGGAGGAATGGCAGAGGATCTTCAAATCCAGGCGTGAAAAAATTGTTGCATCTTTCCCAAAAAGACTCATGGATGTATTAGATCAAAAGGGTGCTTCTACTAAACACTGAGCAAAGGGTTTGAATACTCAGGACCATGTGATATTTCAGTTATGTGCAAAAATGTCAACAATTCTGTGTTTTTCTGTCAATATGGGGTGCTGTCTGTACATTAATGAGGAAAAAAATGAACTTAAATGATTTTAGCAAATGGCTGCAATATAACAAAGAGTGAAAAATTTAAGGGGGTCTGAATACTTTACGTACCCACTGTACATATGCAACGCAATGATAAGTTTTGTCAGACTGGCCCTAGCTTCTGATGTCTGTCTTCCCTGATATTTTTATGTGACTGCACATGATTTACACTTTGATTCATTGTTTATTTACAACCATGCAGAGAGAGGAAGAAGAAAATGAAGAAAGTTCTGCTCAAATCAATCATGTCCTTGCACACCCTGGTGAGTGAATGAGGGGGGGACAGGATGGCAGATTTTGTTTGTGGATTCAAAAATTTTAATCATGCTAGATCAGCATATTTGCTGTGGTGTGTGATACTGACTCTCTGACTCTGATCTCTGACTTACAGTTGTTCTCCAGGGAGGTTTCTCTGTCTTTTTTTTTTCAGTATATTAAAGGCTGTTGTCCATTTGACTGCACATTTCTTTGTTCTTTCCCTTAATGAATTACACTTAATAAAAAAATTATAATAATTTGTTTACTCGTATGGACATATGATTGGCAAAAATGTAATTCAGATATGTGAGCCTTCTGACTTGTACTTGTCAGAATTGAATTATGCACATGTTGACAAAGTGAACCATTACTAGTCAGATTGTATTACAGCTGTCTAATTGGAGTTTTGACTAGTCTAAACTGCATTACAACTTGTAACACTAGAGGTATTAAAAGCAGGAACAGAGCTGTCAAAAGCAACACAAAACAGCAGGTACACCAGGTTGTACTTACACTGCATATCAAGTTTGATTGCAATGCGTATGCGTCTTTCAAAAATCACTATAAACCCTGAGGTTTCCATTTTCTAGTGCCCTCAATATCAACCAGCCTTCACCATTGGGGCTGAACAGCCAGAAATGAGCTTGTGAATGCTAACCATGCTCTTATTCTTCTTCAGAGGTAAGCAGATGCTCTGTGGCACTGGTGACCAACTGGAAACACTGATATGCTGATGAATACTGATAACCTTTGAGAAATGTCAAGTGTTACCAATACAGTACTTCTCTATCACTTAGATATCATGTCGTGCCTGATATTGTCAACAGGGTCTGGCTGTAGACATGCACTTGTACTCTCAGAAACCTGCGCTACCGCAAGTGATGGTTTTTCTCAACATTTTACAAAAGTAGCCATGTTGTGAAGACAAAAAAAAATTACAATGTCACTTCACCACTCTCCGCTATCTGTGACCTCACTTACAATCGACAAAAATCGTGCATGTTGCCAATGGATATGATACACTGTGGATATTAAACAATTAAAATTTTAGTACCATAAAGTATAAAGTCCTGCAAGTCAACTGTAGGAGAAAAATACAAGTGTAATCTGTTGCCACATAACTGCAGAATATGAACACAATGTGCAAACTTTCACTTTTCCTCTCAGACAGCAAAACGCTTAATGCAGCATAAAGGACTATGATTATAATATGGCAAAATTTTATATAAGTCTTATTGTTAATGTCTGAGAGTGTAAGTGCATGTCTGCAGCCAAACCCTTCTAAATATTGTTCTTACAGTTTAGAACAGACCATGTTGTCAATTTCCAGTAAAAACAGTCTCACCATGGAAAAATAACACTTGTTCAGTGCTGCAAAACAAAAAAAGCTATACATAAAAATATCAGTTTCACTTTGAGCATTCCCTAAACATTGTAGTTACAACAAAACTTGTTGTTACTGGGTTCGGACGGAGGCCTTCATGGGCCCCAGCACATCTCTTATTGACAAGGTAAGCTTGTACCTACGGAGTACAGTTTTATTCAACCAGTTCTGACTCCCAATGCGTCAAATAATGCCACTTGCATAAGACCCCTGCAAGTCACTATGTAGACACCAAAGGGGCCTGCATCTTTATAGCGAAATGCCTGATAACCATGAAAAACATATCTTGTCAATACAATGACATGCCATCATGAAATTAATTTATCACAACATCCTGATTTAAAATGAGTCCACACTTTAAACAACACCATATTGTTTTATCGATTAAACATTGTTCTGTGTATCTAATCAGCTGCCCCTGTGTTTTAAAAAAAGTAAAGGATACTTCTAGGAGTTAAAACAGTAGATTTATTATTTACACCTATCATAACCAATTAAGACACTATTATTAGGACCCTGTTGCATGCAAACTGCCATTGTATCTACTCATTATATTTCTATGGTGTTTATTCCTTTTGACCTAGAAGAATATTCAAGTTTAACTTTAAAAATCTTTTTGTTCCTTAAAAGCCCAATGTCACCTTCAATCATTTTCCATCTGTCTCTAATTCTCCCCAGAAGCCTCCTCCTCCTCTCTATGGTCCCCTCTCTGTTTGAAAGCATAATTATTAAAGAAGGTACTCAATTAGTCCTAGGGCAGATGAGTAAACACTAACAGTCCTCTAAATAATAGTAATTCTCTATAAACATACAATTAGCTGTGCAGTGATGCTGTCTGCAATGGTATCATTACCAATTACAATAAGAAAAAAAATGCCAAGGGAATTTACTGTATTAAAAGTTATAAGTCTTACATAGTAAGAGTAGCACCGCAAAAAGAACTGCGGAAAAGTTAAGCAGCCAATAATGCTGGAAATAATAACTTCCAAAAGGTCAGCATAAAATGTTGACAAAGCTAGCTAAGTGTAAACGTAAGGCTACAAAGCACAGGGGATGTCAATGATGATGGATGAATACGAGACTTGAAGATTAATGCATTTTTCCTAAAAAGAGCAGTTTGGAGTTGCTCCATACAGCTTAGAAGCAGTGCTGCAAAAAGGCAGACATATTCTGCAAGAGGCAGTGTTACAATACTGTCAGCTGCACTGCAGCAAAAATTACACAGCACAACCTCCAGTAGCTCAGATCCCTGAGTAGACTGCTGGAAAAAGAGAAGGAGAGGGAGAGAGAGAGAGAGAGAGAGAGAGAGAGAGAGAGAGATCTACTACTTGCACATATACAGTCAAGCTGAGAGACAACTGTTCGCTTTCACACGTTATTCATACTGTTTGCAATCCAAACAGCACTACAGTCACCGGCAAGGTAAGCCTGACAGCTAGCGCTAGCAAACCAAGCACTACAGTAAATACAGGCTAGAATAGAGCTAATATACATTCAATAATATTCAGTTCAACCAAAAACGAATAAACCTATACTACAAAGAGAAAAAAAACCTTAGCCTGTCAGTCGGCACACATGCTTTGACACACTGTGGTAAAATCCTGAAACAGTGATGCTACTTTTGCATGCAGAAGTCTATTTCAACACAAAAATCTGCGTCTTACTCACTGACACAATTAAGGTTGTGCTAATCACTGAAAGCACTGGTGTTTTTTAAAGTTTTTGTGGTTATTTTAGTGCTACCAAACACACTTTCTGTGTTTTAAAAAGCCAAAATGGGTATCTGGATTGCAGTCCCTGAAAAAAAGTATGTCAGGTCATGGTAGTCTGCTGCATCCTTCATAAAACTCATCTCTTTCAGCACAGTCACTGCAACATTTACCTGAAGTTCATGAAAATAACAATGTCTGGTTTTGAAACCGAGATATATCTCATCACCTATTTATGATCCACTATCCATGCTCTTGGAGTTGGTAGGAGTCATTGCAGTATGCGTCGTCACAGACGCTAATGTCTAAAACACATGTTGCAAATAGTAACGCTTACATAAATAAGTGATCTCACATACCATTGCATTCTGAATGTTACAATTCTGAATGTGTTACAATTTGTAACGCAGGTTAAGCAACACAAGTATGTGCTGCATTCTCACCACAAGGGACAAGACACCACTGCAGGCATTAGCACAAACTGTCTTGTATGGTCAGTTTTCTCTTTTTTAGGTCAACCACTGTCATGCCACAGCAACATTTTGGGCTATTTTTCAAACATTCACATCTGCGTTTGAGTGTCTGGCCAATGAATGAAAGCAAATTGCCAAATACATGTAGTCTGGGGGGAGGGTCACTCCAAAATCAATGCTGTCTGCATCATTCACAAGAGAAGTGGCGTATGGTTAGGAATCACTATAAAGCCTCTCGCTGGGTGATTCGCATTGATGACTACATAAGGAAACCCAGACAGGTTACAGAGAAGGAGGAAACTCTATAAGCAGTTCTTACAGATAAAAAGACCTGGTTGGTGCAGAGGAGTTGTTTGATTTCAACAGGGTGCAGCAACCATTTTAACAAAAGGAAAACTAAGGTCTCTCATACACAAAAATCATACAAATAAATGGATATTTTTCTGTAATTGTTGCATCTGTGGTTATAGGTCTATGCTGTGCCTATTTAGGGGTTTTCCAACTTATTGGAATGCTGGTAGAGGAAAATAAAAATCAATTTCACACTTGACTGTTTACGTCACCACTATCACGGCTCAACTTTGCTCAGGTATATCAGAATGTAAAGGGTACTATTTTTAAGAAGGTTATGTAAGTGCAAGCTCCATGTGCTACTAAATTACTCCATTATCATGTGGCCTGAATCAAGTCTGATGTAACAAATATACAGGACCTATTCAGTCAATGTGATTACCACAAATTACATTTCAAAGGAAATTATGTACCAAACCATTAAGCATGAGGACACAGCCAGAACAAAATAAAAGGAAACAAAAAAAATCTCATGCTTGAGGCATCTGATAGGCCCTGGTCATAATAATAAAACTGTACAGGCAGTTTAGAGTTTGTTTAGATAGATCATATGCTTACTGCATGCTTACTGCTATTTCTTTCCATGTCTGAAGCATGAAATGAGTAGGGTGCTCATAGGCAACCCTTTGATAAAGGGGAGCACTGATAAATACCGTCAGAATAGCCCACAGAACGAGGAATCCAACTCCTCAGAATGGGAGAGATCTCAAGCGCTCGAAAGGAATCACCATGCTCACAATAACCCTCAATGATGAGAGAAGCAATGCTTTAACGTTTGTCAACAGAGGCACACTGTTTGTGTGGACCCCAAGGTTTACCGTGGTCTAAGCCATCTCAGAGAAAGGGAACAAGGCTAATAATGCGTAACCCTTACCATACAGGATTTTAGAAAGTGCTCAACACGCACACTTACCACCATGTGTATTTCAGAAATTGCACATGCTTACCATGGCATGGATTTAAGAACTTCCCAAGCATCTGTCCACAGAAGCCCTGAAATACTGAGCCAAACAGGAGAGGCAAGCTCAAAGATAACCCTCTGAGGTGAGGGGAGCACTGCCTGAGACAGCATTGCAAAAGAAGGTTCTCGCAAATGACACCTATACTTCCCGCTCAATGGCTCAGCAAGAGGGGATATCCTGGTGACCAGGAAGCCCCTCAGGGTGACTTAGATATGGCGTACCACATTGGGCAGCCTGAAAGCATAAGCCCAGCCCAGACATCCAGGAAATTTTTGCCTTGCTGTGCTTTGCCGGGGGCCTGAGGATCAGGAAAGCTCCTGCAGAAATCTGTGACCCAGCCGCATGATCCAGGAAGCATGAAGCCAGAACCAGGGCTATCATACCTGCTGGATACAACATCGATGAGTGAGGTAAACACTGCAAGTCGAGCACTCGGTTTCTGATTCCAGCAGAGGGGGGTGCTCACCGAGGACCTAACCTATAAAAAGGACAGAAACGCACAGGTCCCAGACAACACTGCAAAGAAAAACTGGCATATTAAACACAACCACCAATGCATTAAATACATAGACTTGGACCCTCGTGGAATTAAGGATTTGAAGGCCGTTGAGTGCACCTTCAAAGAGCATAGCAGAGCCAGCCTGCTTAGTAGCACGTAGAGCAATATCCATGGTGCGGCACAACTCAGCTACCTCGTCAGGAGAAAGACCCTTGCCTTTATCCAGGTCTTTCAGCAGGTCAGCCTGATATCCCTGGAGCACCGCCATCTTGTGCAACGAAGTGACAGCCTGACCTGCTGCTACATACGCCCTGCTATTCAAGTGAGATGTATCCTGAAGGGGCTTGGATGGCAAGAAGGGAGTCTTTAGAGATTATGTCTGACCCATAGAGATAGCTAGCCAGCTAACTTCCAACATCCTCTCATACGAAGGGCAGGAGGATTGTGAATGCTCAGCCTCAGCTTCTTCACCCCCCTTCAGGCATCTCCTGCTCTTTCTGGGTGGAACCCAGCAGAGCACTGGCCCCTGGGTCAGACAATGTTAAAGCTATAACATCATCCTCCAGCAGCTCACTCTCGTCCAAAGCCAACGAGCAGGAGAGGGAAAGCCTCTCTTTAAACTCATCGGCCAGATCCACCTGCGATCCCCATGAGCTCATTCTCCTCCGTGCCTCAACAGCGGCGGATTCTGAACCATTTGTAGCAGATAGCTGCCCCCCTTTCCTCAAAAAGAGAGAGACAAACGTGATCAGCGTTTTCTCATCTGAAAACGTTTGCAGTGCACACAGATTGCCCCCTCGAGGACATTGCATGCATGCTCTTCGCCCTAACAAAAAATGCAAAAATCAAGTGTGTCATCAGGTGTCAGATAACGCCAACACGGATGCAAACATTCTTTAAACGCCTTTCTAGTGCTCACCATAATGTAAGAATAAAGATTGCCCTTACCACAGAATGCACGCTTCAAACAAAACATTCAGTGAAGACGAAGAAGAGGATGACATGTTCTTCCAGCACCTATTTATACTATATTTACAGTGGTAGTGATGTCATGGGCTGTCGCCGGCCAACAAGTAGTCGGTGTTTTTTGAATGTATGCTTCAGACATGGGTCATGATGAGGCGTTTCCCATAGCGACCCCTAGATGACGCATATCGAAGTTCCCTTGAATGGGAACAATTAGTTGCACTGGAATTAGAACTGGAAAGATTCTACATTTTTAAATAATTCTGTAAAGTAATTTACAGAATTGCAGTTGAGAGAAATTAAACACAAAAAGGAATATTCATTAATATAACAAAAGTTTTGCAAGAACACTTAAATAATGACATGATTAATTCTGATAAATTCTGATTAATTTTTACCTGATATGTACAAAACATTTTTATCTAAATAGTTTTCTCAAAATTGCAAACTTTATTTTCTATTTAGTTATATAGCTTGACAGTGTCCACCACATTGTTTTCAAATAACTTTATATCAATAAATATTGGCATATATATATTATAGCATTCTGGGAAATAGTGATCCACAGACATTGGAATTCTGACTGATGAACTATTAAGTTATAACTGATGTTAAAATTCTATATTATTTTGTATAAATAAATAAAAATAAAACAGTAAAAACCAAAATCAGTTATTTTAAATATTACAAGTGCAATAAGGCATAATAACATTATAATGTACATTATGATGGAAAAATGGATTTTCATTCAAATTATTTAATTAAATCATTAGAGTCAAAAGAAATCTAAAAATCAAAAGAAATTTCAATTGCATGTTAGGTAATCTAAATATAAACTTAGAGCAAATAAAGATACAGAATAAAAAAAAAGTGTAATATTGGCCAATAATTAACATGTTACCAATATATTTTGCATCCTTAAAATATAAGTTTTTATCTAGTAACATTTTTCTTTAAATTATAATTACATTTCTCCATTTTGTGTGCTTCTTTGATTTAAATTGTATGGAATAAAAATTTAAAAAGCATTCTCAATTCAGTTCTGAATGACACACAACCATGCTTACTCCAGCATCTCTGATCCAAAGCTGAGCACAAACATGGTCACAATCACAGAATCACTGTGTGACAAAAACATTCCTTGTTCATATCATTCATTTTGATTTGATTTTCTATCATAAAATGTAATCTGTGTTACTCTGAGCGAAAGCCTATCGCTTCATATGAATCCATGTCCTGGAGCATGAAGAAGCTTGTGCACAAAAAATCAGAGCACTGTATCATGCTCATGCTCAGTCATGTGACCTGGACTCCAGAGCTGAAATAGTGCTGAGATGTGTCGTGGGTAAAACAAAAATTTAAATGCATAATTCCCTATCCCACTACAGTAGCCCAGGACATGGTAGACTGAAGAAAAACTAATATTGGCAACCTGGGACCCTCCAAATTGCCACATGAGATTTATTGTGGCGGTCTGCAACATGCTGTTACAAGCCATGAGAGAATGATCCACTTTAATCAGTGGGGATCGTTTTTGACAACATAAAAAAAAGGTTGAGCACACCTTTGTTAATGTCACAGTTGTGATGCATGCAATGATGATGATGGTTTATTCCCGCTGTATGTGATATGAATGCATCACATCTCAGCAGACAGAATAAAGGAGTGACTTTCACAGATCATTTATCCTTGAAATGACAAATATGACTCCAGAGAAATACCTCCTGCTTATATAAATGTGATAAGTAACAGCAAATTGAATGCATTCAATAAAAGTACAACACAGATTTATGGCTTCTGGAAACTTTAATGATACTCGGAACTAAACCATAAACATGAATGTAATCTGAATTACAGCCTTAATAAAAGTAAAGTAAATACTGTAATAAATGTATATTTTAACATTTAATTCAAGAGCTATTTGTAATGCATGTGCAAAACAGTACGTATACATGCAAAAATGTAAATCATAATTTAAGTGTGGATATTTTTAACATGCTTTAAAGTTAAAAACTTTAGATCTAAGTCACTTGTAACTTGTGTGAAGCTTTTTGATGAATAATGAATTTGCAAAAGAAATTATTACATAGCAAACATAATTCTTTCTATGCAAAAAAAAAATATATATATATTAAAATCAGAAGAATTCTTATAAACTAAGAGAAAACGGTATTTGAATCCACATGAAAGCAAGATATTGCACTTATGATATATAGACAATGGCAGATTCACACAAGACATAATCCAGACTGTTGTTTAACCTTTGAACACTGATGGAAGTACAGAGAGCACTTTGTCCTCTGAGGGTATCAAGGCTAATGCCACCTTTCAGGGCAGCCAGCCAAGAGCAGTCAAACTATCCAGCTTTGTTGTGCCGTGTGGTGCTGCAGCATGGAGCCACAGGAGCAACTTGATGGCAGTTTTATGTAAATGTCCACTGCGTCTAATGTGTTGCAGAGGTCTGTATTTGTTTTAATTGGACTCCTCTATATGTAATCCTCTATAAGTTTATTCCATTTATGGGGCCAGAGAGAATCCTAACACAGGCCATGAATATTATCGGCAAACACAGCTTTAAATGTAAAGAAGCACTTTTGGAGACTAAGAACAAATCTTTAACCCTGCAACATGCTGCAAGAGCAGCAGTCAGTTACATCAGACGACTGAGACACTGTGGGCTATTTCAGAAAAATAGCTCAAAAAGTAGGACTTTTAGTCATAAAACAACTAGCTAAAGTTTCATTATATTGACACAGTGGAACTAAAACTGTTGTTGTCATCGAGACGAAAAAGAGACTATATGAAAATCTTTTCCAGCTCTTTCTAATTAGTATATTTTGCAATACAGTGGATTTCAAATATTACTCTAACAGCAACAATATATTCTGCACAAACATTAAAATTGCATGAAGCAAATATACTTTAGCAATATACAGATATTACACAACCCAGCAAGATCTTTTTTTACCCCTTATTGCAAAATGTGCAAGAAAAATATTAAATAACAAAGAGGTGATGATGACATGGCTATGAGCTACAGAAAAAAAAATTAAGGAACCAACAGTTTGGGAAAGTGATGAACAGAATTCACTGTGTCACATACTCTCTGTCTGCAATGTTTCCTAGGTGATTCTTCATTTAGAGGCAATTGACTACTTGAAATCTTGAAAAATGAAATTTCTTCACCACATGATGATCATGACCTTCAAGTGGATTTCAGTTTAATTTGTTGTGTGGATTTTTGTCAACATTGTGTGTGATGGTAATCAGAGTTTTCAATTTATTATATATATTTTAATATTTGGGCACAACATGGAATTGCTAATACAACAAGTAAGCTAGCAGTCAGTTAACTATTCAACTTAACAATTAACCCTCTCAAGGCAGGCGTTGCAGATTTGCAACAGTAAAATAACTAAAAACCTTATTACTCCAGATACATATTTTATGAATCGGGAGTACTAAAAACTTTACTATAGGTTACTAAATTTACTAAGTTACTAAAACTTAATTTGAGCCTGAGAGGGTTAACTATCAAAATACTTAAACTCTGGCTAACTCTGGATTTCAAAAGTTAAAGAAACAAAATAGACATTAACCAGGGAAGCGTCATATTAAAATTCTGAAAGGAATAAAAAATAGGCTGAGGGATAGAAGTACAGAGCAATCAGTGGATTGTACTGTTGATGAAACGTCTTTCTTAAAACCAACTTTTAAGAACCATAAAACTGTTTTTTTTTTTTCTTCTTTTTTAAGTTGTGAGCTGAGAAAATTTAATGATCTCGGATTGTAGAGGCTGTCAAGTCTATCACTCACAGCATTGTTTTCATCTGCATTAAATTCGATATGAAAACTCTGATTACGGTCTATAGAAGCCATGTTATTTAATTAAAGGGATAATTCACCCAGAAATGAAAATTTGATGTTCATCTGCTTACCCCCAGGGCATTCAAGATGTAGGTGACTTTGTTTCTTCAGTAGAACACAAACCAAGATTTTAAACTGAAACCGTTGTAGTCTGTCAGTCTTATAATTGAGGTGAATGGGAATCACGGCTAAAACATACAATAAAACTGAAAAGAAACATACACAAACAAAACCAAAATAAATCCTGAGGCTCATGACAATAAACTGAAGTGTAAAGACACAAAATGATCGAAAATGAACAGTATTTATATCTTTTTTTAAACCTTTTTTCACGCAATGTCCAAACTGCTAAAACTCTCCTGAGTACATCCTGTTGTGTGCGTTCTCAGCAGTAGGCACGTGAGGAGTATTCTTCTTCTTCTTGCCTTATGGTGCATCGCAGACTTATAAGTGCATTACCACCACATATCTCTCAAATGGACTATTGACACTATCTACAATATCACTTAGGAGTGTCAATTGTCCACTTGAGAGATAGGTGGCAGTAATGCACTTATAAGTCTGCAATCTGCCATAAAGCAAGAAGAAGAAGCCTCCTCACGTGCCTGCTGCTTGAGAACATGCTCAGGAGAGTTCTAACAATTTGGACATTGCATGAATCAGAGATAAAAATGATATAAATACCTTTCAGTGTCTTGCAAAGACCAATCGTTTTGTGTCTTTACATATCAATGTATTGTTACAAACCGCTGGGTTTAATTTGGTTTTGTTTGTGTACATTTTTTTTTTTATGTTTTAGCTGTGATTCCCATCCACGTATATTGTAAGACTGATAGACTGCAACGGTTTCAGTTAAAAATCTTTGTTTGTGTTCTACTGAAGAAACAAAGTCACCTACATCTTAGATGCCCTGGGGGAAAGCAAATATTACATTTTCATTTTTGGGTGAACTATCCCTTTAAAGCTATTATAATCTAACTAGAATGATTGTTAAAGAAAACGTTTTTAGAAAAATCATATAACATATCCTGTACAATATTTTGTTTACATATGATGAACTTCTAAAGTTCAGGGTATAATTTACTAAATTTGCACTTATGTCACAGAGATGCTTTAATTGTAGCTGCTTTACTCTAATGCTGACAAAGAAAAGTAACTAATATACCACAGATAATACAAAGGGCTTATGCAAAGATCACATGGCTAAACAAAGTCTTTTCTAAAACTGTTTTAAAAACATTATCCTAACAAACACAAAAACACTTTTCAAGACTTCAGTTTCCCCCTCAGTAAAGTACTGGAGCTGTACTGTATGTGACAACAACAACAAAAAAAAAGCTACCTGAAGCATTACCAAGATAGCCACTGAGTGAACCAAGTCACACTAAAAAGGACCATCAGGATTTCACTACTAAGAATCAATGTGGACCAAATTTGTAACAAGATTGAGACATTCATGAAGTCTTCTAAATCAAATAGTGTTTGTACCAGCAGAACCTCTGTGTGATACTTAAACTCTTTTAGACTTATTAACTGAACTAAATGGCTACAGGTCTGTCTATCTGACATCATATTCACTTAATACACTTAGTATAACTTTAGAGGAAATTACTTTAAAACTTGAGCTTGCCAAGCTACTCATTATATAAAGCATTCTCTACCATTAATTGCTCAAGTTTCCTTTATTTTTCTACTAAAAACTGGTGACTCAGAAAGTTTTTTTTATTTTTATTTTTTTATCATTGAGTTAAAGGTGCCGTATGAAAGCTTTTTACTCTACTAAAGCATAAAATAGCATAATATGTTTGGAGTTGAAACATGCTAATTTAACATGTTTATCTGAAAAACAATGCTACTGTCAGAATGTCAGAATTTGTTTTGGTTTGTGAAACCAGCCCACTTCCGGTTTACACAATTATATTTTGGCACCCTGGGTTGCCAGCTGGTGGAAAACACAGCATATTTCATTTCATTCATTGTCAAGTGCGCTCGTTCCTGTTAGTGTCATCAATCTGGCAACCTGCATGTGTGTTAAGTCTGAGGAGGATGGGCCGGGTGAAAAAAACCCTCTCCAATATTTTTAATTTGGACTGCAATACCTAGTTCAACCACTCAGTGTCAATCCTACATACAGCACCTTTAAAATGAACAAATCAATTCACTAAAATGAAGCAGACTTTACAACAACACTTGAGAGAGAACATTCAAGATTGTTTCTTATTATTTCCTAAATTCACTTGTGCACAACAGTCTAACAAATAACGCAATACAGCATTTTGTCATGCTAGTAAGAAAAAAACTAATCCTATACACAAAAGACAAACTGTTTTGAAATCAAAGCTACTGTCACACTACTGAAAATGTAGTTATAGGTTATTAGCATGAGCTGCTGTTCTGTTTGTTGCTAAAAAGTATTCCACCACGACTGCATCTAACTGTTGCATATTGTCCAGTCACATCACTAGTTGACACGTTGCATTGTTGTGCATTTGCATAAAGTTGAACTCTGCTCAAATTTGGCGAATCACCAGTGGTCACATATATTGTCTCAAATCACCAACTGTCATTGAAATTAATAACTTCTGGTCACTTTGTTGCTGTGAATCGTTCTCAGTGTAAATGCCCTGAACAGGCAGTTTGACAGCATCCATTCCACTAAAAACCCTCTAGTCAAGAGTCCCTGATAAACACAACAGGAAAGAGGTAGTTACATAGTTAGTCTGTTGAGAGGGAAACACAAAGGAAACAATTAGGAAGCAAAAAAAATAAAAATACACCTATACACAAAAGACCTCCAAAAAATACAATCTTATGATTGGATACAGTATGTATATGTACATTTTGTATTATATTGATTATATTTTTTACCATATTTTATTTAAATACCAAAGCATCTTAGCATGTGCACATTGTGCAGGTGTTTGTGAACACATTCATGAGTTCTTGAAGACTATTAAAGTTACAATTTCACCAGATTTAGAGATTGATTTGAACTTCACTTCAGAGATTCACTTCATGCAGCACATTGCAGTGAAATATTTATTTTGTGAACATTTAGGAACATAACAGGGAGTGGTAACATGGTATCATATGTGAACAGAAAAAGAGGGGCCTTTTAAGGCAGTAGAAGCTTTGTAAACAGGACTGTAATTTTCAAAGTGCATTTATGGCAGTACTGCGGAACATCTAGATTTTCAAGGGCACCTTTACCTGCACTGGACATTACTGTATGAAAATGATTGTTATATGGATGAGGGTCAGATTGGCCATGAAAGTGAAAGAGTATTGATTACAGCAGAAGACTAGATTTGATTTTGCTTGTAATTTAGTTGCATGCATGTACAGGAAAGCATGAAGTGCTTTGGCCACAAGTATTTGTAGGATGTGACTTAAGATTTAAGCAGAAAAGGAAATAGCAACTCAAGGTATTAGCATATTTTAGCTGCTCAAACTTCACACACACACACAAAAAAAAAAATCTAAATACTTAGACACAGTTACAGCAATAATCTCAGTGGTTAAAACGAGTGGACTATCATAGTAATTATATTTATACTATGTTGTGTCCAAACACAACGCAATAAACCTACAAGTGATTTCTTGCATGTAAATCTAAGTCTCTGCAGCTTGGAGCTGTATAGCCTAACCCACAGTAAAAGCTGCAGTAAAAGCCTGTTCCATAACTATACAGTTTATTACACATAAAATATGTTCAGATTGGCTGTGACTGTGTCACATTGTGCAGTTCTTTCACCTCACGTATGTAAATTACTTTCACCTGAAAACTTCACACTTAATTAATAAATGGTTTTAAGCATTATTAGATACTTCAAATATTACACTACTGTAAAATTTTGGGGTTCCAAATAAATTATGTCCTTTTAAACATTACATTACTCAAAGAGTTCTGAAAAAAATCATGTATCATGGTTTCCACAAAACTACAACTGTTAACTATTAAACTACTACAACTGATCTCAACATTGACATAAGTATCTTGGATCTTGACTGATGGATCTTGACTAATGAAAATTCAGCTTTGACATCACACTTGAATGAAAGGACACATAAAATAGCTTTGACATCACACTTGAATGAAAGGACGGGCCCAAGTCATATCTATGGAACAAACAATTATGGGCCTTAAGAATATTGTACCATGTAGCGATATCTTATCAACCACCCTCTATTCTACTGTACAGTACACTAAAAAATATAATTTTAACCTTGGAAAAAAAATTTAATAGGTTAACAGTAAGTTCCCGTACTATGTAACGGGAAAAACTGTAAAAGATCTAACCAGACATTTCATGTAACTTTACAGTAAAATGCTTTTAATTGTACAGTTTTTAGAAGTAAACAATAACAAATCAATGTATAATTTACAATCAAAAACAGTAAAATGATATTCCCAGAATTCCCTGCGTGACACTCCACATTTTAAAGTATTTTGTTTAAATGTGCTGTATGTAAGTTTTTGACTCTACTAAAGCATAAATATTCCATAATATGTTTGCAGATATTTAAGAAGCATGGTGAGATAGCTCTCTGAAAAACAGTACTAAACTCAGTTATTCTCCTTTGAAAATGTGTGTTCCGGGCCGGAATGTCGGTCTATGTTTTGGTTTATGAAACCTGCCCACTGCCAGTTTACCCAAATGTATGCCAGTTGGCGGAAACACAGCGTATTTCATTTCAGTCATGGAAGCTGGCAAACTAAAGGGTTCGGAACATCAATCTGGCAACCTGCGTGTGCGTCAAGTCTGAGGAGGAGGGACCAGGTGAAAAAACCCTCTCCAATATTTTGAATTTGGACTGCAATATCTAGTTCATCCACTAAGAGTCAATCCTACTGTACATTTACTGGTTTACATTTAAATGTTCTTATTTGTAAATTACAGTTTTATACTGCAAAGTGGCCATGAATGTGTTAACAGCATTTTGTCTTTTTTTTTTTTTTTTTTACAGTGTAGTAACCACATAGCAACACACTAAAAATCACTCAGAGCAACTTACTTAGCAACTGCATAGCCATGCTCAGGTAACCACTCACAATACCCCATAATAAAACCGAATTCTGCACATAAGAATTGTTTTCTTAAAGCAAATTATTTGTTCATAGTATGTGACAAAGATGGTGTTTATAATGTTTCAAATTCTTGTGTTTCCCCTATGAGCCACAGTTTTGAATTTTGAACAGTTATTACTGGCGCTGTTTTGACTATAGTGGATTAGTAGTTAGCAGGCAATTTGGACTTTTAAGCAGGGTTTGAGCAAGCTTTGATCAACAGAAAAAAAAAACAGAAAAAAAAACTAAGGATGGCTTACAGCAAGACTGGACTGCTATCTCAAATTCTACTGATAGTCAGCTAGAGTCCGCATAATGAGGCATAATGCATCCATCCCACAATAAACAGAGTTATAAACTAGAGGAACAGCCAGATAAATGGACTAATGCATCATGCTGTTTAATTCAGCAACTGGATGTCACATTATTTCCACACAAAAAAAGAGCTTTGGTGCAATTTTGCTGCAAGTTGTTCTTACATAATCTAAAGACAACTCAGACAGTCTTGCTTCTGATTTGTGTGTCATGAACCAGCAACAGACATGTCCACAGATAAATCTCAACACTGCTAATTCAAATCACGGTTGAAATCTATGGTATACTGGTCTATGCTTAAAGGAATAGTTCACCCTAAAATGATCATTCTGTCATAATTTTCCTACACTGATGCTGTTTCGAACCTCTATGACTCACTTTTTTCTGTGGAACACAAAAGAAGATATTCTGCAAAATGAGTTTCCGTGTCCATATGTGAAAGGCAATTGGGTTTTAAAATATGGACATAATAGTTGAAGCATTCATCAAAATACCATCTTTTATGTTCCACAGGAGATAAAAAAAAGTCAAAAATTTTTTGGGTGAACTATGCCTTTAACAGTTGCAGTAGTTAGTACAGTCTGAACTGAATGAGTGTATGTTTCTCTGACCCTGTAAGTTGCGATGCAGAAACATGCAGTAAATATATATATATATATATTTTACATTGTGTGTGTGCGTGTACAAACTTAACCATATTTTGGAGACTAATTTGCAAGCAAAACCTGACAAAATCCTCAAAAACCTCAATTTGGGGACGTCCTCATTTGTAAAACTGGTATAAAAATAAAGTAAACAAAGTTTTTTTGAAATTGTTAAAATGCAGAAAGTTTTCTGTGATGGATTGGGGAAGGGTGGGGTGGGTTAAGGTTAACAAGTGTATGAATATCTGTAAATAAAACAATAGAAGTCTATGTAATGTCCCCATTTAGACAGCTAAGTAAACGTGTGTGAGTGTGTGTGTGTGTGTGTGTGTGCTTTCTCATTTAATATTATTTTGCCACCAGAAGTCACAACAGGATCCAGTCTGCCAGTTCTGCACAGAGGAGTGATCTAACAGTGTTATGACAAACTATTCTATAAATAAATGCCATCTGAGAACAGATTGTCTATGTGAAAGTGAATCCTATGAGTCTTATACACTCTCAAAAGAACCTAAAACTAAGCTACATCCATTACAAGCATTCATGAATGAAAGATTATATGCACCCCTTCGATTGCATCCCGAGAGAGGAGCTCTGTAACACCACGCAGATTCCAGCAGGTTGAGAACCAACCTGTGTCTACCTCAGTCCTACAACTTCAGCAAAAACAAACCTTCATTGCAATCCACATTGCGAAGTGCAAGACTTTGTCCCTGCCAGGAAAACATTAGCCAACACAAAGCTATCAGAAAGTGCCATCTGCTGGAACAGAAGGCAGCCATTGAAACCACTCTTTTAAAACTCTGGAAAAACGTTGCCTGTGACTTTTTCCTAAAAAAACTGAGATAAATACTGAGATGAATTCTATTGAACACAACAGAACTAAACTAGAGTGATTACAGTTCATGCGGCCCCTGCTGCATGCTGTGTTTCTAAAAATACAGTCTGTGTTCTGTAGACTATAAGCAGCAGGCCTCTTCATTAATGTTATGCAGCTAAGACCCTAATAGCCATGGTAAACTAATCAAAAACCTCACGCTTTGCTACTTCTAATCACTGACAGAGTAAAGAAAATGATGGATTCATCTCACTACGAACACATCACCCCGGACATTACTGCTAGAGATAGACAGTCACTGCTGGCTTTGATTAAACTTTTGTCCTAAATTGCATTTTACACTAACAGCTTCCATTTGAATATAGATTTACCTGATAAATTTCCTCTTTGTAACCATTAAAATGCCTATAAGATTTTTATCTAATCAATAAACGTGTGATATTTCAAACATTGCTTTAGGTCCTTTCTATCAAAAAGCCAAAAGAATTGTTCTCAAAAGTTGGTAGAGCAATATCAATAATCACTTCACATCAGTGCTTTTGGAATATATACACAATAATGTGGTATGGTACTATAATAAACCCAATTACAGTGTCAAGGATGATAGACCGTCCATTAAACTACACTGGAAAAATGTGTCATGTCAGCATGGGAAAACTGCTATGATCTACTACGCTGCAGTGTCAACGTCTGGAAAGAAGGTGTCAACATCAACTTAGGACTCCCGCCCGTCCCCTCACGCTCTGCATAGTATTCCTTTGTGTCCATATTTGTCAACAGCTTTGTTAAAATAAAACTGCGCAAGTGTGCTCTGCAGACTGCCTTGTTGTGATTTGTTTTTGGGGAATGTGTGTCGAATAGACTGTATCCATCTTGCTGTGAAACAACAGGGGGGTTGTACATGTTTTGACTGAAATACTGCAAGCTGATAATCTCCTCATGAACAAGTGAACAGAAAGAGACATCTGACATGAGGTCTTTGCACTGCACACAGTCACATAAGAATAATTGCTGCACAGGAAAACCAGAGAGTAGCATCACTTTAAGTGATGCAGGACTGAGAAGGATGCTGCAGCATCTCTGAAATGAACCCGAAAGCCTGTTTCACACACATACGGCCCGACTAAGACTGTTCGACCTGTCTTAACACTTCATACCTGTGGGATTTAGTTGAAAAAAAGTTGCATGTTGAAGCATTCGGCTGTAATATTGGTCACAGCTCAAGTTACCCTCAGCTTGCCTGCATTCACTGACTTGCTGCACAAATTTGACTGCAGATCAGCACACACAGAGGGGAAGAAGACGCAATGGCACTTACCACTTGGGTTCTTGTTTTTCTTAAGACTCTTGCCACAAAGACACTGCAGCATATGCGTTCCTTTGCTGAAAATGTTCCAAAGAAACCACATTGATTTGGGCGAGGAGCGATCCAACAGCTTAGACACCCTGATAAAGAAAAGATCCCTGCGGTTGCATAATAAGAAGAACACAATGGGATGCTCAGTTTTCCAGTAGTAGTATCATACAAAAATATGTAATACTATCCAAGCGTCTTCATGCAAGAGGTAAAATATTCTCTTAAGACCTGGCAAAACAAAGGTATTCTTCTTAGTAATAAAGGGTGGTCGGTAATAAAAATAGATACTCTATAAATTGCATGTGCTGCAGAGGGGGAACGTGCAGCCCGTTCTAAACTAACGTGAAAGACACGGCGGATTCTTTGCGTTCCCTTTTAGTTCATCACTCAAACGAAGGCTGGATGGATGTGCACGGCATCAGAAGCCTGGAAGGGATGCATCCCATTTAAAAGCAGCGATACCTCCGAGCAAAGCGCACATTTCCAGCATCAGCTCAGTGTTGCTCAGGGAAGTCTTCCTAAAACCTGCTGCTGCTGCTGCTGTTGCTGCTGCTGCTGCTGGTCAGTAATATCCATGAGCTTTCATCAATGTGAAAGCACTGCACTGATGCTGATGCTGAGGATGCGGTTGGAGTGCGGCTTGATGTTTCACCGGTGCATTACTGATCCCGTTGCCTCCCGAAACATCTCGCACGTATTCCTCTTTGCCTTGTATCGGTGTTGGATACAGACAAGAAGGAGGAGGGGTTGAATTGAAAGATTGCCTTTCCATTACGTAAAACACGTGGTTTGGGCTCTAGCATATGACTGACGTTTTCGGCATTTCGGCATAGAGTAGCGTTGGGAAATCCGATGCATTTTAGCGAATCGGTTCATTCGAATGGCTCGTGTCGGTGTTGAGGTTCGTTTGAATCATCGCTCAAAAAGTCGAATGCCAAATACATTTTCCCACTTTCAAATCTTCTCAATAATAAAAAGAAAGAAAGAACGTAAAATAAAAAATAAAAATCTTACAATTTTACTCTCAAGTGGAATTACAAACAATTCGTAAATGGAATCGGTTCATTTGAACGGCCTGGATAAACCTGTTTGTTTGAGTCATTATTCAAAAGTGTTTCACGCGCGGCATATTAAGTTTCATTCGTTTGCAGTCAATAGATATTTGGCTAAACGACTGATATATTCGATTAAGAAGGCTATTTGGAGAAAATTGGAGAGCGTAGAAATATTCTAGAAGAAAGATTGCGTCTTTTTTGCAGCATGGCACAGTCTTGAAAAGAAATTCCATAGTGGAACCATTCAGTGGGCAGGTTTTTTAATGTGAAGGACATTTTACAGTTTTCTGAACAACCATTTTCCACTAAAGAAACTTTTGTGCAATGGAAAAGTTCCATGGATGTTAAATGTTCTTCATGGAACCATCGATTAATAAACTTATAATAAACTATTTAGAGTAAATAGGATGCACCAAAAATTTATTCCAATCTAGCCACCTATCAATAATTTAGCATAAACTTTCATATTAATGATAAATGTAGGCGTTGCAGCAACATAGTGCCTAAATTGGGCCTCTTTAAAAACAAAGTAACATTATAAGAAGAAAAAATTGCACATAATAAAAATGCATCATCTAAGGCATTACACCATTTCAAGACTCATAACCTGCTTAAATAACAGGTTCCTGGTCATTATGATAATGCTGGTGTTTAACAGAATTGTTTTCCTTGAACAAAAACAAAAGAGCAGTGTTCAATTAACAGAATGCTCCACGCTTTGATTTACTGCATGAATCTACTTTAACGACCTACTTTTGTTCAGCCCGAGACTTGCCACTCTTCTGTGATGTCTAGGTCTTCTGGGAGGTGGGCCCCTTTATGCCTCAATGTTTCTTGACTTAATTCCCCACAGAAAGTCTGACACAGCCCAATCATTCCCAATACAAGATGATCACAGAACCCAAATCTATGAGTCACCAAAGCAAGGGCCACTTCCCTGATTAAAGCAACACCACATTGCTGTGAATCTTTAAAAGATGAGCAAAGTACATCAAATTGTGCTCTGTCATTGTTTGAATCATGTGTGACACCTTTATGACACAAGGAGTTTGGTAATAGCACTTTGCAAAGATGACATTTGGCCTGGTTTTAGTGTCTGCAGAGACTGTCTGTTTAAGAGGTAATGCAGTACTGAGGTTTTCTTCTCTGCTCTCAATGCCTGGCCTAGTATTGATCTGTTTCTTGTAATGTAAAACATCATTGTACCCCAGGGAAGATCCTCTGACAGTTTTGTCAGGATTCATTATCATACTTCTTTTTGATTATACTGTAAATTCCTCATGCTGGAAGATTAAGATGTGTTGTTATTGCTGTACTGTACCTTTGCATCAATAATAAAAAAAATTAAAAAATCACTGCTACTTTGCTTAAAGACTTCTTGCAATATGCAAGCATGCAACATACAATATCTTTACATAAATGGAAGACTAAAATTAATTTATTATTAACTCTGGAAAACTTCATTTTGAATGGTCATTCTGGGCATATTGGTTGAATATTTAATGACTGAACTTTATTTTGTGACTATATTAAACTATTTCACAGGGCTAGTTTTCTGTTCCACTCTACATCTGAGCTTTCTTTTTACTTCTATAATAAAATCATTTAAACTTTTTTTATTTATTTACTAAGTAGACATGCAATAAAAGGGATAATGTAGAGTCAGCTGCTCATTATCATAAAGAAACCCCTTCAATCACTTCATAAATTTTATGATAATGACCATCTGACTGCATTTTATCCCTTAAATAACTCATAACCCCATTATGAGTTACATAAGGTATACAATTTTTTTTTTTTATATGTTTTTTTTTTTTTTTAATCTAAACTCCCACAGCTTAAATCAAAACTTTCCACTCTAATGGAAAAGGCTCATGGGCAGCAAATGAAGTTTTAATGTGAATCTTATTTGATGAGCACAGTGTCCGCACATCCTCTCTTCCTGTTCATATGGTCACAGCGCTCCAGTCTGTCCCTTTCACGTTTACTTATGACACCAGAGTACAATTCACTTGAATAAATGACCCTGTGTGACCACGTATATCTGGCCTGACCTTCCCTGCAAATAAATTAAATAAATTCCAGTTTGTGGCTGTGAATGTAAAAGTGTTTTTCTCCCCAACGCTGACCCAGGCATCTCTGAGAATTAAAAAAATATGTTTCTTGACCATGTTTACAAAATCACCTTGCAGCTAGGTGAAATAAGATCTTTGAGTAGTTTTGTTCATTTTCGTAAAGGCAAATACAGTACAAGTGCCCCCACAAGTATGACTAACAGGGCAAGAGTACTGAACCTGCCAAATCCCACACACATATGAAACAGCACCTCTTCAAACAGTCACTTAGAGATGTTTTATCAGAATGACACAGTGCCATCAGTGCTGGCATATGCCTGCTTTTACAGTCTTTGGGTTTGGTTCTACATTCATTTCAATTTGTACCACTCATGTTAAAAGTCTCTCTTTGGACCAGTTCTTTAAAATTACAGCTCAGTGTTTCATGTGGTGAATGAAATGTAATTTAACAGAATCTAACAAGCATTGTATCTGATCCACTAACTGTTGAACATAAATCCTTGAATTAATTTGTCAACCCATTCCAATGCTAATTCCTGTTCTTTTGGCAATGCATCTGGCCCAGGTCACCAAGAAATCAAGGCTGCATAGCATGAGGGATGAAATATTGTGGGATTATAGAAATATGCGATTTATCCAAAAGTACCCAAGAGTGAGAGCGTAATGCAAGCAAAACATAAAATGTTATTTAAAAAAAAAATGTTCCTTGGTTGAACCTGAGGCAAGTTAGACCTTTTACTGTCAGAGCTGCTTTAAAAGCACAGTAGTGATTGAGCCGCAATGGATATAGTGGCCATATTTGTCCATCATCCTTACTGTCCCAGTGCTGCTGATGCACTTTTTCCCCTTCCCTCAGATGACTTAACATATGCAGGTCTTTGACTGTGCCCATGGATATTTCCTCACAGCAGTACTTTAATGACATTGTTCTAAACACAAAAACTGCTCGTGGTCGGTTATAACCACCTCTCGGTGTCCAAACTGAAAGGAGCAACATGTTCCATCACTCAACATAAAAAGCAGTGCTCTAAACAGTTTGCTGATGTTCACAGTAGGTACACAGTTTTTACTACAATGCATACATATAAAAATCTATAAGAAAAAGCAGTAAAATATTGTTCAGATGAATAAATCAGAGTTCAAAAAGACCATCTCTGCAATCGAAAACTCAAAACATACACTCGCACACAATAATCTGATGTATCTGTATGCAACATGTCCTAACATTAATTTGGTCAACTGAAGCACTAAATCAAATTTATTAAATGGAGAATACTCACTTCAGATTTGTTCAGTTTATTTTCAACATATTCTGTATATTTGTATAATACTGAACATGTATTGTAGTTATTTTGTATAATATTTTGTACAATAAATATTTAATGTACATTTAACACTGTCCCTGGCGAACAATTGCCCATTAGTTGTTTTGCATAACACTTTAAAAAAAATTAAAAAAAAAATTGTCATACAAGCAATAAAATGTCTTACATTACTCTACATTTGTTTATAATTTTTTTTTGTAATTCATTAATTGAATCTGTTGAACATGAGATGCCAAAGTTTCATACTTAAAGGTAGGCGGGGTTTTTTTTTTTCTTTATTTCTTTCTTTCTCATATTGATTCTTGCTCTTGAGATTAAGATAAGCAAAAAAAAATTAAAAAAGAGGTTAGTGTTCATGGTGTCCTCTGCTATTGTTGATACACATGTAAAAAGCTGGCACAGGCTTTATTGGCACAAATACTGGGCATCAGACAACACAGAGTTTTTTTCAGTTACACTGTAAATAAGAGCAAATGTTTTACACATGTTTCCTCAGCAGCGAGAGATGAGACGTTCACTAGACGTTACCCCTGCTGGGACTTGTTGCCTTGATCACTTTCCATCACAGTGAGAGAAAAACACAGATCTCACAGGCTCCTAAAGGAGCACGTCTGGCTCTTCATTGTCAGTAGAGACCAGTGCTCCCCAGCAAAACAAAAGGGAACAATGGGTATTTGTCTCAGGCAACGTTGCCAGTTGAAATGTCTTGAGAATGTGCCATGCTTCCAGCTTATGACATTTGTAGAAAACAGGTGACAACACTAAAATTAAGCATTAAAAAATCTAATAATAAGCTTTGAATGCTTTTATTCCTCACATATATTGGCAAGAGTGGAAGCAATTACTGGATAAATCCTTCTAGCATTCATGCACATGTCTCTCCAGTTCTGGCACATCAGTGTAAGAGGACAATTTGCTGTATCACAGCACTGAGCAAACATCTGAATTGACCATCATTAATGACGTATGTTCCGGCAGCTGATGTTCAATTTGCTCTTGAAGTTCGCAGAAGGCAAGGAATAGATCATACACTATGCTTGATAATTAGACATCAACAGGTCCAATTGCGCAAGAGGGAATTTTTGCACATGGGCATCATCTTTGGGGATGGGAGCTTACTAAACACGCTTTCTGCTAATGATGCCTGCTTTGCCCGTTCCCTTCTGAGTTTCCCTGGAGCTAATTTACTGGAACATTGCCACCGTTGAGACTTTTCCAGGCTTTCGGTCCCTTTGCATACAGATTCAGATAAGGAAGGAAAGCAACTTATGTATGTCAAGCAGAAAGAAAAATGCAACCTTTCCAGGTCACATCATGATTCATCCTATAATCTGACTCACTAGCCAACAGGCATAAATTAGCAGCTTTTAATTATGGCAAGCATAATACATTATTCATCATTAATATTACATCGGATCATAATGATAATGACAGAATGCAGAGAAATCTTGCTTTTACAGTATGTCTATTGTCTACCAATTTAACTGTACTATGCTAAAAAAAAAAAAGGTCATGCACCATCCTAGAGCAAATTCAATTGCTTAAATTCCATGTAAAGCAATATTAAATGTGTTCTGAGTTTGTCACACCACAGAAAAATCTATTATTAACCAGGCAAATTTGAATGATACAAAGGTAAATAAAATAATGTATAAAAATATATTAAAAAATAAATAAATAGGCAGTATTGCCTTTACATGGACTTGAAATGTTGCTCTGGAAATTTAAAGGAGTTCTCATTCATAAATCATGTAAACATTAGCTTACATTTCTTTCAGATTTTCCTCCTAAAATTCCCTACAAGAAACAATAGACACAAATGATTCCATTTCTGATATACAGTATAAGTAGAGAGATAAAAAAAATTATGTGTATCATAGATAATTTGGTCTTTGAATGATTACTTTGGTATATAATTTGGTTCTTTTTACCAATAAGAAAAAACCTAGCCATGCACAGAATAGTGTAGAATACACAAGCTGCAGAACGGCACACCTGCAACCTCCCACAACATCTTGTGGAGGTGAGTTCTGCACTGGAAAGCGGCAATTATATTTTCCTTTGCATATTTTCCAAAATCTTGATCAAACTTATTACAGAAAAAGGCTATTTGTTACTGTCTGATCAATCGTACACACTAGGCAATTATAAGAGAATCATAAATGCCTCAGCTTCGGGGTTAACTAATCATATTTTGCTTCTTTCTGTCCTGTATGTCTCTCATTTGTCTATATATTTATTTATTTTTTACTCATCACAATACCGATTACTGGAATCTGGTAAAAAAAACATGACAGAAATCTATCAAAATGTGACATGAAATGCGTTTTTTGTTCAACATGCAGTAATGCAGTAAAATGAAAGCACAAGACGTCTGTTTGTATTATTCAAAAAGAGTAAGAAAGGGAAGGATTGATGACTGTCAAATGTTACAATCCTGTTTTATCAAGTTGCATCAAGTCGGTGTGATGTTCTTTCTTCAATGGAACAGGAAAAAACCATAAAAGTACTTGCTCATTTAACTTCTAACTGTATAACTACATTACAGTGTGCCTTTTTTTCACAAATTTTTTTAACAAAGGAACAATGTAAAGATTACTCACACCATTTCCTTTGAAGAAAGTCAATCATACAGATTTGAAACAACAGAAGTAAATCACTATAGAATTTTCTCTTCTGAATCAACTCCTCCTTTAAAAAAGGCAAACAGAATGAGCGCTATCAGGAGCGTGCGTCACTGTCTCCTGAGGGTTTCACCATCTTGTAATCCTGCTCGCAGCAGTCTGGACAGCTTCATTACTCACCTAAGCTACAAATTAGACACGTAAGATTTTATTGCCTATCATTAAATCATGAAGCCATTTTCAAGGCAATAAACTCCGACCTCAGTGGAGAACAAGTGACTGATATTAAAGTAAGTTATCATATAGTAAGAAACCAACCAAACCAATGCAGTGAGGCGACTCTGCAAGTCATTCATTTTCATTAAGAAGTGTCACAGAAGTCCTGTGCATTTTTATCAGATAACTAATGCTTAAACTGTGAATTTTATATTACAAACACACAGATAATTATGCTATGAAACTTTACAGCTCTAAAATCCATTTCAGTTCTTTCCTCAAGCATCTCGACTCCTGTTTAAATGCAAGTGATGCAATCTTCACACCATCAAACCCTGTATGTTAACCACTCTCTCAATATTGTAGTAGTTCATAAACCTTCACAAATATGACATTTCTGAAGAAAAGGCCATGAGATAACTGCTATTTAAATCAAAAATCAAGAGAATAATTTGCACTTCCTTAATCATTATATGAACATAATCACTGCTGCTTGAAGTGACGAATGGAGTTCAGTTCAGAAGAGGTTATGTTTACATGAACCACGCCGGTACAACAGAGTCATCTAAGTAACTAAGCAACTGTAGTCAAGTTTTAAACTCTTCTGTTATAAAGCCATTATGTTAACTTCTCTAAGCAAAATGCTAATATGCTTGCTCTTTAAACAACTGTACAACTATAAGATAAACAATCCAGCCAAAAATAAATGACAGAATTCACGATATTCAAATTCATTAATGCTTAACGACCACTAATACATGAACTAATCTACTTACATATGCTGTTTTTTATGTCATTTCTTGGAGGATGAAGTCACTCACATAACATTAGTCTTTGCTAGCATATGAGATCTGTGCCAGTTCTTAAAAGGTTACACATAAGATTAAAAGGTTGCTTAAATTCTGTTGGGATCACACACACCATATATTAGAGGTCTTGCAGCGTTTGCATGCTGCTGTGCTAAAACAACAGAGCCATCCAGGACACAGAATATTCATATCGGACAAGGACAGTATGTAGGCCAGCCTCTAAATGGGTGAGGTGCCCTCTCGGTGGAGCTGCTGTGTTTAACTTAGGAAAGTTTTGACAGCAGGAAAATGATTGGCAAACGCATTTAGGAAAATAAACGTTCATCAGACTGAATGAATGGGTCCCGTTTACAGTGCCTGTTTCATAAAAGTAGACCAGCTACACTTTCTTTTTGAATGGCTGCCATAGCAACAACCACATGACTTGCTCAAAACTCAAACTGAACTCCTGTCTCTGTTCACTGTGGCTTTTGGTGCAGGTGGATTCAGGCTATAGCGAAGCAAAGTAATGCAACATCAAGCTTACCAACCCGTTTTGCCCTGTGTTAATAAATATCTGCAATACAGATGGGACAAAAACTGCTATGAGATGCACAGGAGCAAGGTAAAATGACAAATGGCTGGTTTATCTAGGACATGGTACAATATTAATATGCTTTTGGTTATTCAGTGGTAGGCTATTATTTAAGATTTAATGGAGTACCATGTGGATACCGTGGCACCCTTTTTGTGAGGAATATGACCTATTTGGCAAAAATTCCTTATGAGAGTATATCAAGTGCTTCTATGTATATAGTGTTATAGATTATTTGGTATTAAAATATGTTTGTTTGGAAATTGACTATGATAAAAACAAAAACTACAGCATAAACTGTTATCATATGCGTAATATTTCAAGGTTAAATCCGCAAAGCCAACCATCAACACAACTCCACCGAAAACCTATAACCATCTTCTTGTCAAGCTGAAGAAAAGACAGGTAGGAAAGCTAAACGACCACCAGAGGGCGACATTTACACCGCTTCATTCTCAAAAGGAAAGCTTAGGAAATGTCTGCATATCAATTTTGTTAGTAAACCAATCATTCTGTCGTCTTATCATAACCAGCTTGAAGAAGAACGGGTTTCGAGAATCAGAAGGGAAAATCACATGCTCCTAGATAAAATGTCCCATATAACGCACACCGGCGGAGGAGTTGACTGTAGAAATGACTATATTAAAAAAAGGTAATATATACATATTACATATGAAATATTATTTAATAATATCATACAGATTGCACTTCATTTTCTGTTTCAGCCTTGGCTCAGAAAAAAGACAGCTGGAGCTGCTTCACATCACTAAAGAGAATCGGGGTCTCCTTCAGCGTTTGTCCACCTGCGGGCCCCGTTACAGCGTTCAGGCGTGGCACGAGCAGTGGCTCCATAACCTCCAGCTCAGGGAGACTATAGGGAGATATCCACGTCTGCACACAGCACAGGTCTTTACTAAATATTGCTGTCACAAATCTGACTAAAATGTGCAGTAGAGCAGATATTTCAGATATTTTGTCCAGTTTTACGTGGGCATACTTAATAATTTGATGCAATTTTTTTATCTATGCATTTACTTATTTATGGATTCTGTATTCGTACATAATGCATAATTATGCATAGTCTGACTTGGGTCTTTTCATATTCTGTGTTAATAGGGATACTCCTTGCCACCAATTTCAGCAGACAGACTTGGGAAGGTAGAGAACAAGAAAACTGCTAGAAATAAGCATGAAGGGCCTGCTGACACGAGGAATGAGAGGAAGGAATGTGATGAAAAGACAAAATCTGAACACAAAGTTACTTCATCTGAAGATGAATACTAGTTCATGGAAGACAGGGTGTAAATATTAAAAATTAAATAAATAGTTTTCTATGTGTCTAGAAAAGTAGAAATATTCCTGTCAAATTAAGTGAAAAATAAGTAGCCCACATAACAGATAAATGATGGATCATAACCGCTAGGGGTCAATGTACAGTCAATGTTCTGAACACGTACAGCTAATTTAATCTTTTTGCTGTTTTGTTTTCTTTTATTTCGCATTAGCTCTCTTCTTTGTTTTTGTTTTCTATTTCGTGTTGTATTGTAATTTCGTTAACTTCATGAAATATAAACATCCCATGTTAAATAAAAGCATTAAACCAATAACATATAACGAGATATGACCATATGATTCCTTTAAATTAATTAATGAAACACCTATTTTATCTATACATTCTGTCTTTCATAATAAAAATAATTTATAAACTCTAAAACTGTAGATGAAAAAATACTATAATGCATATGATAAATAATATTTTAAAAAGATTTTTTTATCGATTAGCTATGCCTAACTTTATGATCACGCCAAGTGCTCACACTGCTCGAACTCTCTGTGATCGACTAAGCAGCTCTGATCAAGTCGCCTAACATCACAAGGGTGGAATTACTGAAAATGTATCTGGATTAAATGCATTAATGTTTAGTGACACCTCTAAAACACCTCTAAAGAGCTGACATAGACATGGTGTAAAAAAGGCGGTAGAGGTACGTCTAACATTTATGCTATCCTGTGATGATATATGTACGAGTTCATCAGACAGCTAGTTTTGCTAACTTTACTGTGGCCTTTGATGGATGAAACAGGAAATTTGACGTTGTTAAAGAAAACTATCGTGTGTGTCTGTTAAATATATATTGTAAGATATCCGTAAGCAAAACTGATCTAATGATAAGTCTAGCAGATTAAACTGATGAGTTACTCTCAGATAAAAACAGCTTCTACAACATCTGCTTAATAGTGACACAGCTCTGTGTTTATATAGATTTATTTTCTCTGTTTCATTCTATTATGTGTTACTATAATCGCTAATGGGCATTTTGCAATACGCTAAAATTATGTTATCCAGTTCACATGTGATTTGTTTTGAATTCACTAAAACAATAACACAATAGCGCTCTTTTATGCCGTTTTTGTAATAGCATTGCGCATTTATAGTTAACAGTCGTAATATTAGCTGTACATGTAACGTTATATGATTAAAAAATATATAATAAACGCCAGCGGAATGCGAATTGACATGTCCTACTATGGCGAAGGCTTGACTGCTGGACGTTAAGATATCAGGAAGTATTGAGAATAGTCTTACCTGATTGGGTGAAAGACACACGTTGGTATGTTGGCGCTCATCACGTGGCCAGTTAACGAAACCAACGAAGACGAAGGTATGGCTTATGAATATTAACAGCGTTAGTTGATTGGACGCTCTTAGCGGTAACGTCAGTACAGACTTATTAATATTCATGAGGAAGCTTTCGCCAAGTTCGCCATAGTACAGTTCTCTAGCAATCATATGACTTGTTGCAACTCGTGTTCGTGTTTTGTAATTTTCCGGCTTTTGTGTAATTTTCTGTTCCTGTGTCTGAAATGAGTGGATAATAAATGCTGTAGTGATTGGTATCACTTTCTCAGCTGACTCGCCTACAAAGACCAGGGTCCTGTACCATGAAGCCTGGTCAGCAGGTAAGTTTCAGTTTAGTTTGCACCAATCCTGGGTTTAAGGTACTATGAAAGTGGCTTGGCTTTTAGTGGTCTTCATCACCATGACCAATTGATTTGACCAATCAGCTTCAAGCAAAGTGACACATGTCTGGCGCAAAAAAGCCACTCCCCCATTATCTCTTCCTACAAATCAAAGGACTCCACATAGTAAATTATTTTTAAAGATAAAATTGTTTTTTATAATTATTTTATATGGTTTATTTAATTATTATAACCAAGCTAGCTTAGTTTAATAGTAATTAAATTACTTTTATTTTAAATGAATATAAACATAGATAATATGTGATATAAATACGTTTTAGAATCAATATCTTTAAACTCATATTAGTGTTTTTATACCTATAAATATGATCAACTCTATAAACTAACTTTACAACTTTTATTTGCACTAGGGCAAGATGTTTTCTTCAGGTTTCCCTCTTTCATGGAAAGATTGTTTCATCTCATGTAAATGTGTTTAAATTCTTCATATTGTTTAATCTTTGGTAGTGAATTGCAATTGCAATGACACTCTCTTGAGAAGTGAATCACAGTTTCAAGGCATGTGATTGGCTGTTCATCACTGATGTCACTTTTTCATGTGCTCCTGCTCCATTAACTCAGGATCAAGCCTAAGTTGACAGAGGAAGTTGATGATCAGCTTCATGGTACAACTAAGCCAGATTGGAGTGGTTTGGTTTTGTCAACTTGAAACTAATCTCAAATTCGTTTGTTCAACTACTTCATGGTACTACAAGCCCCAGTACACTGAGTAATCATTTCATAAATATTACTGGTAGTTGACAGAATGATCTGTCCTTGTGATCCTTTTTTTTTTTTTTTTTTTGGTCAAGTTTCGTTTTGTAGTCAGCAAATCTGTGTGATCACATGTCTTCATTCATAGTGTTTTGTAGTGAGGTCCACATTATATAGCTCATGACTGACTTCTCCATTAACTTAGTGCTTTAGAGTTACTGTGACAAGTTTTATTTAGACATTACTGAGACATTGTTTATTTACACACTAGACATCTAGACACTGAGAGTACCAACCCAGTGTTTATGTAGTTTTCAAATTCAATCACACATATATTATTGTATTTGAAATTAGTTTGGATTGTCCCTCAGGGGCAGTGACATGGCTGCCGAAGACAAGGCTTCCTCCTCGTCCTCTGCGATGGACTGGAGCTCCGAGCAGTCACTATCACCCACCAGTCCGTCCCATCTAACGCACTTCAAACCCCTGACCCCCGAGCAGGAGGAACCGCCCCTGCGCTCCGCCTACAGCTCCTTTGTCAGTCTGTTCCGCTTCAGTAAAGGTGAAACAGAATGTTTTTCACACCATTATGCCTTAATCAACATCTGCACATGCATTTCCTTTTTTCTATTTTCATTTCACCAATCATAAGGTTGGTTTCAAAGGTTCACTGTTTGTTTTCTGCCATTAAAACAAACTGTGTTTTCTGCCATCTGATTCATGGATATCATCCTGCATGAAACTGTCCTTTTTAATGGGTTGATAGAACTTATTTGGAAATTGAATGCATAGTACTCTGTATTCCTTTTTGACTTCTTGGTTGCACATTTAAAGCATAATCATTTTTAGCATTTTAATAACTTTTAATAAAAGTACAAGGTTATATATATATATATATATATATATATATATATATATATATATATATATATATATATATATATATATATATATATATATATATATATAATTAGTATTCATTCTGGTTTTAGTGAATGTGCTCTTCTGAAAATTCCAGAAAGGCAGTGGAGGGAATCGATTGAACAGTCAGTGAAAGGGAATAAAACATTCATGTGACATTGATCAAAATATTCTTGGGACACAGCGCCTATTCTGTGTGCTCTCATGTGGACTTTTTTAACCCATAGTTTTTTTGTTTTGTTTTTTCTTGTCCCTGTTTATAATATTAATAGAAAATTCCTGCTGGAAGTGTTGCAGTACAGGAGTAAAATGGACAGTTTAATATGAAATTATAAGAAGACACAGAGCTTTGAGAAATAATATTGAGGTGCACTCTGTCCAGTCAGCACATAAGAGTTTTACTCAGAACTGCTCATAGGGCTAAAAGGAATAGACGATCTCTATAAAATTAATAGTTCACTCTAAATTAAGGGGTAAGTAACTTACTGTGAGGAACTGATGTGCCCTAAGAACACTTTAGAGAAGTAAAACTCCTACTGCATGTGCACTTAATTACGAAAAGGAAATCTAGTGGATTTAACAAAATATCAACATTTGTATTTGTGTTGGACATTTGGTGAATTGTGTTTAGGTAATTGATTTTATCAGGTATCAGAAGCTGAAGAAATACTCTGACAGAGAAGTGTCTGGAATTCTAATTTATTTTCTTTGAAAATACTTGATGTATTGATTTATAGTTAATCAGTATAATAATCCATTAAAATTTTACATTCAAAGTACATTTAAAGTGATCAGCTCTTATCTTTCCCTTTCATTCCTTTTAGAAAAAACGGGTGCAAACATTGCACCAGCAAAAAAACTTGGTAAACTTGGTAAGTCTAGATTTTGTACGAAAATACAAGTATAGGAAAAAATTATTTCAGGAAAGAAGAAATGTCAACACAATGCAAAACAAACAGTTTCTTTAAATCAGCCAATCACCACGAAATTAGAAGTCTTCTACCTTTTGACCGAGACAGAGCTTGTTTGTTGCTCTCAATTGTTCAGAGGATGGACGGCCTCCTTCAGTGATGGAGAAAAGTCAGTCGGCTTCATCATCACCACAGGGGACGCGACGCAACTGGTCCACTCCCTCCAATTCTATACATGGCTCCGAAACCCACAGGAAACATTCTGAACTTTTCAGAAGAACCTCCACTGCTTCAGGTACAAAAACACAAGATTACATATACTTGTGCAACTGTACACATTTCTTTTTTTGTTTTGTTTTTTCAGCTGTCCACAGTAATTGTCCAGGTTTTTACATTTTTGTTACATTGCACCTTTTGTTTTTGAGGTGAAATACGACCCAGACATGTATTCTTCAATAGAAGACAATGTAAAAATCATTAGTTTTTCTGTAGACAAAACCATTGTTCTGGATTCCTGGAAACATGCTCTTTTTAGAGATAGAAAGTTCAATCCTATCAGTGGTTTCTTGGATTGATGACTAGACACTGCAGCGTGGTTCTCACATGGTTTTACAGTGAAGATAACAGTGATTCAAAGGCTAGACTCTGCCCTCATATGATCCATTCCACTCTCAGGAGGGCCACCAGACATTTACTATTAAGGAAAATTAAGGCAACGATTCAGGAAGTCCATGGAACTGTAAACCTGGAAAACTACATTCTGGAGTTATGACTATAATTTGAGTGGTAAACAAGTATTGTGAACCATCACTTTTTATTTGGAGGTTGCAAGATGATTAGAAGCTGAATATTTTGTGAGTGCTGAACTATTTTGAAGATAAAATATATATGATGTACAGAAATCTTTTAGGCTAAAGTTCCTGTATGTTCTTTTTTTTTTTTGTTCACAGTGGACTGGGAAGGTGAGGATTCTTGATTTTATTTCATATGCACAAAGTCAGTTTCATATAAATTCTGCTTCATTCATCAACACTGAGTTGAGTTATGTGTGAACTGCAAAAATAAGCAATTTTCTTTATCAGTATTTTGTATTGTTTCTTGAGAAACCAATATACTAAGACTTGTTTTAAGAGCATGTATCTTTAATTTTAGTAGGTACATTTTCCTTAACACACCGCCAAATAGCTTTATCTTATTTTAAACATAAACACCCACCACCCCAAAAAAATTATTCTCAGGTGTGTGTTGTTTATATAAGGGTGTTTATATATGTTTACTGGGAAAACATACAGAAATACTGGTTAAGAAAGGAAATTTTGCAGCATATAGTTTTAAATGAATCACATTTGTTTCATGTGAAAGGCTGTCAAGCGTTGTGAGCTGAACATTTTGGTTATGAGCTTTAGTTGAGTAATTTAACATGCTTCATATTCCCCAAAATCCTCGCTGACATATGGCGGCTGACATAAGCAATCATTGACAGGATATTTGACTGCAGGCTTTGTTTTTGAATGGGCATGTGTGCCATGCATTTTCACCTGTATATTGTACTTTAGAGTAGATTTAACATGTTGTTTTGTACTTGACTGTTGCTTTTTTGATTCATTGCATTCATAGAGGGTCGACGGAAATCAGAAGCGCCTCTAGGCAGCCACGATCCCCGATCAGCTGTCCAGCTGCGCACAGCCCTCAAGAGACTCAAGGAGATCATGGAAGGGAAAAGTCAGGTATTGATTTCCAGGGAACTAGTCCGCAGTTTAAATTTGTTTCTGTATTTTTAAGACTTTTTAAGTTAAATATACGACACGGGGCATGTTCGAGTATATTTTGCATTCTATATAGATGACTCTAAGCTTATAGACAAAAGTGCCAATCCACCTTCTCCAGAATTCGTAAAAGTTAGTTTTTTATTTGTTTTTTATTTTTTTATTGCGGGTGGATGTAAGTGATATTAATCGTGTTTTTATGTTCCAGGACAGTGATCTGAAACAGTACTGGATGCCGGACAGCCAGTGTAAAGAGTGCTATGACTGCAACGAGAAATTCACAACCTTTCGACGCCGTCACCATTGTCGACTCTGCGGTCAAATTTTTTGCAGCCGATGCTGCAACCAGGAAATTCCTGGCAAGTTCATGGGTTATACGGGTGAGTGTTATTGTGGTGTTCATGTTGGGAAGCGAGGGTCTCATTCTGACCGCTGGCTTGTGGACATAGCCTCTTTGAAGAGGCTTTCGACAAGAAGATGAGCAACTATGTCAAATTAAGAGTAAGACTACCCTTTAGCATGCTGCGTGTGCTTGCGGTGGTTTGACTTTTTGGGATTTTGATTTCAATGGTTGTAGAGTGACTTTTGAACTTTGTGGACTAACTTTGATTTTTAAAAAAGGTAAGAATTTGTGTTTGTGCACTTTGACTTCTAGGAGGAACGATTCTTTGAAACTTTGGTTATTCTTATATTCATGTTGGTTTTGGAACAACACACATTTAGCTGTAGTCAGGGAGCGCTAGTTTAGTGGTCCTATTCTAAGGGGGAAATCATAAAAAGTTTCAGATAATAATTTTTTGATGCAAAACGCATTTTTATGGCTGTCGAAAGTCCGTTAGAAATTAATTAATTAATATTTAAGCAAATTACCATGTTAAATACCGTATTTTTCAGACTATAAGTCGCATCAGTCCAAAAATACGTCATGACGAGGAAAAAAACATATATAAGTCGCACTGGACTATAAGTCGCATTTATTTAGAACCAAGAACCAAGAGAAAACATTACCATCTACAGCCGCGAGAGGGCACCTGACTATAAGTCGCAGGACCAGCCAAACTATGAAAAAAAGTGCGACTTATAGTCCGGAAAATACTGTAATTGTTGTTTAAATTAAACGCTCTCAAACAGATTTACTACATTTTAATTTAATGTTCTTATTTCATTCTAATGTCCGCTTTAGTTTTTAAAATAAATAAATAAAACCGAATCTGGGTTGAATTTGAAAGATTGGTTGAAAAACACACAGCTTTTTTATAAAAACTGAAATGGCTAATCTTGGTGGTCTAATTTCTCGAATCTTGTCTCTTTTGGCTTTTTCCCTCATACCGCAGGTGATTTACGGGCTTGTACGTACTGTCGCAAGATAGCATTGAGCTACGCTCACTCAGCTGACTCGAGCTCCATCGGAGAAGATCTCAGCGCCCTGTCAGACTCGCCCTGCTCAGTGTGTGTCCTGGAGCCCACCGAACCGCGCACACCTGTGGGGGGCCGCAAAGCCAGCCGGAACATCTTCCTGGAAGAGGACCTGGCCTGGCAAAGGTAAGAAAACAGAATCAGAAAAGGGCCGAGGCATAAGGACATATCACTATCTATTCCAGTGGTTCCTGCTCACTTTACCTTATCCCTCTGGTGTTTCTCTGCTCTGCTTTCACTCTGCTTTCTTACCATAATCATTGCTCTTGCTGTTTATCTCTTTCACTTGAGGATCATGGAAGGATTGGCTCTCCCAGGTCGAGCTAGTTAAGTAGCTACCTGATGATTTATGATTTTTCTTCCGTTCATCATATAAAGCACAGACAAATTTGTAGTTAACAAATAGCATGGGATGTAGAAAGAAAAGTGTACAATTTAGATGCTGTTTCTTAGTTTATTATATCCATAAAAATATTTTGCGATTAAAATTGAAAAAAAAAATCTGATGAAATCTCTCAAAAAGATGTTTGGGGTTTTATTTCACCCCAAAAAAAATCATACATTTGTAAAATGTTACTTCTTGAGAAAAAAGCTAAAAAATTAAACTGTTTAATGCTTTATGCAGGGATCACCAAACTCGGTCCTGCAAAGTTAAGCTGCAACCCTATTAAAACACACCTGAACATGCTAATCAAGCTCCTACTAAGTATACTTGAAACTTCCAGGACTGTGTTTGGACACCTCTGGCTTAATGCATGGAAGTAATGTTATAAAACAATGCAATAAAACTCAATTTCCTAAGAAGTTCTGTTTTCTTTATGCAGAATGTTTTTTTGTTTTTTGTTTTTTTTTGGAGTCAAATATGACCTGGACATGTTTTCATCTTGCTAGCATCGTGGACTGGAAGACAGTATTTAGACAGGGTGGACACAAGTCCACAAATATTGTAGTCACACTTCCATGCTGTGTGTGTTTTTATTGTACTGTAGTCAGTATTTACTCTTTTATGAATCATTATTGCCACTAAGCTTTTTAATCTGACAGTAAATCATTCCAATTCATTTTTGCATTCAGAAGGTAATTTCCCCCTTGACATACTAAATTACTAGAAACAGTCAGAGGACTATTGTGATGCAAATTAACTTCAACTCTTTCTGCTTGCCTATTTTCAATCAGCTGGCTCCTGCTCGTGTGTTGTGAGTCTGTCTCAATGCTCATCTTTTCTCCTTTCTCTCTCTATGCATAGAAAAAATTCCATTGGGATGAGGAAGAAGTGAGTTTTAGTGTTACTTTTGTTTTGCATGACCTCCTAGTGAAGACATGCTGCTCTTAAGTGTGACTCTGTTTCATGCATAGCTTGAGTGTCTTTATTTATGTAGTATTTCAAAGGGAAATGGTTAAGCGGTTGCTGAGGTTCATTTGTATGTGTGTGTATGTGTAATTACTCTAGTCATCAGGAATCTCAGAACAGTGCTCTCAGTGCCAGACTTACAGCAGTCCAGGATGATATGGGCAAGTCACCAGCCAGAAAGAGGTGTTTACCATGTATTCTGGTCAAAGATTTTCTTGTTCAATCCTGTGCTTATTTTTTTAAGACTATTAATACAATATTTACCATTTATTGTATGTGTTAAGGTCAGCTAGTGTGACCAACCTGTCCTTGGACCGTTCTGGCTCATCCATGGTTCCTGCTTACGAGAGTTCAGTTAGCCCACAGAACAGCCGAGCCGTATCCAAGACTGACCACAGCGAAGAGGAGAGAAAGATCTTGCTGGTACAAACTGTCTTTAACAGGTTCCTCCTCAACTTTCGAGTTGTAAATTATAACAGCTGATTATTTTTGTAGGATTCTTCTCAACTTAAAGATCTATGGAAGAAGATTTGCCACAACAGTACAGGAATGGAGTTCCAGGACCATCGGTACTGGCTGCGTACTTACCCCAACTGCATTGTGGGTAAAGAGTTAGTCAACTGGCTCTTACGAAATGGCACTATTTCAACTAGGTAAGAACCAATAAAACTGGTTTTGAGAGGGTGTTTTTGTTTGGTCAGATGCTTGTATGCATTTTAAGTGTTTAATTTTTTCCTGATATTTCCAGGGCCCAGGCCATAGCTATTGGACAGGCTTTGGTAGACGGCCGCTGGCTTGACTGCGTTACCCATCATGATCAGATCTTCCGTGATGAGTATGCCTTATATCGCCCCCTCCAGGTGAGAAGAAATATTCCGGGCAGGTTTATATTTGGACAGTTGTTTAACCCTTGTGCGTCTTTTTTCTTTTTCTTTTTCTTTTTTTATCATTTTCTTCATTTTGGCTTTGTTAAAGGGATAGTTCACCCAAAAATGTAAATGTTGTCATCCTTTACTCTCCCAAACCTGTGTGAGACAATAAAAGAAGATATTCTGAAGAATGTGGGTTTCCAAACAGTTGACGGTAGCTATTGACTACCATAGCATTTTTTCCAACATTTTCAGAAAATAGTTACACTTAAGACCTGAAGAACATAGTTGCTCTCATTCAAAGCAATGAAAAAAGGCCAAATGAACTGTAATCGGTGTTGGTGTATTGATATGTATGTCAGTGTGGTTTGCATGTGTGTACTGAGAAATGTGTGAATGTGAATGTTTTTGCTAATGATTGACATATCCAAGATTGTAATAGACAAGCAATTATAGATAATCTGCTTATCATTTTTTCTAAGTATTAACTAGCTTTTATAAAGGGCTAAAATCCCGAAAATAAATGCATTTTTTGTAGTTTCAAATTGATTGATCTGACCATATGACCATATTTTTCTTACACAGACTTTTTTTTTTTACTTTTTTTAAATTTATGCATAAGGATTACTGTGCCAGTTGTCTTTGTCAAATCTAATACTCGGTTTATATTGAAATTGCATGACTAATAATGTAGCTGGGCATTACATGCCAACTGAAAACACTATTTTTGTAATTCTGATTGGGCTTGTGTATTGTTAAGAGCATTATACAAAAAAACTAATTGGTTTGATTTTATCTGTTAATATGTTAGTAATGCGTTTGTTGAATTTCAGAACACAGAGTTCTCAGAAACCCCTTCTCCAGACAGCGACAGTGTGAATTCCCTGGAGGGACACTCCGAACCTTCATGGTTTAAAGACATCAAGTTTGATGACAGTGACACTGAGCAGCAGGCTGATGAAAATGAATATGTCACACCGAGTAAGTATCCCATGATTGTTAACTTCCTATATCAGTCGGTATGTATTTACCTCACCAGCTTGCTGGGCCTCTCACAATTTTCCAGATTCGGCCAGCCCCAGCAATAGAACTTCTGTCAGCAGTTTCCACTCTACAGTGGACAGTGACTCAGCTGCCTCCATCAACATAAACGTTGAGCAGGACAATGTCAATTTTCACATCAAGAAGCAGGCCAAGTACCCACATGTGCCTCCTTACCCAGCCGAGCAAAAAAGTATGGAGCCCCATGACCCATTCACCCCAGAAAACGACATCCATGCACCAAGTGAGGAGAGGCGGAGAGGCCCATTGGCCATCTTTGTATGCCTCTGTCTGCTTCAAAAGCAGCACTAACTCTAAACCCTAGTGAGCTGCATCACTATACACTGCACAATGGCAGCTACCTTGTGAGGCCTACAGCTTACATGCTAAGAAATCCCAATGATGACCTATTAAAGCTGCAGCAACTTCACATTCAAGGTCAAAGAGTGGATTTAAAATGCTGACAGTAAAATTGTGCAAAAAGCACAAACAATTTATGTTATGAACAATTTAATTGTGCCTTAGGGGGCAAAATAAAGAATGTAAATAATAAAGAAAATGCATAAGGACCTCTTTATTAAGCACAAAAATAAAATGCCTTTATTATTAATTCATTTTAATTGTTTTTAAATAAATTGTAACTCTGAATAAAAACAAAATCCCCATAGATTTTCATAATGCATTCTGGGATTGCTTTATGCTCGATGAATGCATGTCCCACTGCCTTAGACTGAAGCTAAAATGAGGCATCTTTAGAGACAGCCCAATTTTACATCAGGGGCAGGGTGGTGATGTGTGTAAATCCTATCTACTGTAGGTAAGCAGCTCACTAGGGTTTGTAGCAAAACCGATGTCTTGCTGAACTGAGACTCACCATTTAATACTAGTCTGACCCTCCAAACTATAATTAACAGTTGACAGCCCTAACTGTAGCATATAGTATAGGACGAATGAGTTTTTCCTTCATAGTTTCACATGATTTCCTTTCCCAGTACAGCATTTCATATTAATACATTTACAGCTTGTCATACTCCCTCAAAAGCATGACTTGATTCTACGTAGCGCGTGCCTCAGTTACAAAGCAGTAACACTGACTTTAACTTCCTCAAAATTACTGTTGAAGTTAATTTATTGTACTAGACTGGTGCATGGTTTTATGACAACTTTTACTCTAATTAACATTTACTTTAATTACATGTTAAATCTATATAATTCAGTGTCCTCTGATGTCTACACATGACTGTTCTGTCTCACATGCTCTCTCTCTCTCTCTCTCTCTCTCTCTCTCTCTCTCCATGTCAGTGGAAGTCCTGCTCTCTGAAGACGGAGGTCAGCAAATATCCATCAGTGATGCCTTTATTAAAGGTAACTGTTTTTCACATCCTTTACCGTAGTTTAAACTTAATACTTCCATTCAAATGTTCTGATTCGCTAAGACATATATGGTTTTGTAGTTAAAAGGATAGAATGGACAAAAGAACTTAAGGTGGTAACCGATTATAAACGAGTATTATGAAAAGATAAATCTGAAACCATTTGATCATAAGGCCTGTCAGAAATTCCCTACAAGCAAATCACACATATGGGACAGAAAGCAAGGCATGAAACTTCATCCTAATTTTTTTCATAAACTGAATGCAAAGCTGTCATAACTGCATTTTTAGGATTTTTCAATGAACAGAGTTTGAAGAACAGCATTAAATAGTCATTTGTTAACACAAATGTCTTTACCTTGATCCTCTTTTGTCAATTGCTTTGGATAAAAGTGTCTGCTAAATGCAGAAATGTAAATGTACTGAATTTGGTTTTTAGTCAATTGAATGCATCCTTGGTGAGTAAAAATTACAATCTCTTGAAAAAAATCTAAATGGTGGAGTGTCCATGAATTGTCTCACCTATGCTAATGGGGTTTTCCTCTGTAGAGTCTCTGTTTAACCGGAGAGTTGAGGAGAAAGCTAAAGAGATGCTCGTCACACCTCTCGGCTGGCATCACAGCTCTCTGGACCAGCTGCGGGAAGAGAACGGGGAAAAAAAAGCAATGGAGCGTTTACTGTAAGACTTCAGAGGATTGTTGTTTTTAATGCATAAGATGTTGTTTTAAGGTTGGTTACTTGTATTCATTTACAATTAGGAGCAAAATTCAAAAACATTTTTTTTTTACAAGCATCACATATAAATCACATGATTTATGAGTTTAGGGACTTCTGGATGCGCACATCATGATGAATGCTTCCTCTTCAGATCTGCTAATCACAGTCACATGATGGCGCTGCTGCAGCAGCTGCTGTACAGCGAATCACTGTCTCTCTCCTGGCGTGACATCATTGTACCTGTAGTGAGGCAAGTTGTGCAGACGGTGCGACCGGATGTACGCAACTGCGATGATGACATGGATATTCGTCAGTTTGTACATATCAAGAAGGTGAGGAACAAAAATGGACGGAAAATCAACTAATCTAGTTTGCTTGACAAATATATCTAATATGTGATTTTTGTAGATTCCAGGAGGGAAGAAGTTTGACTCTGCTGTAGTAAACGGCTTCGTTTGCACAAAGAATATTGCACACAAAAAGGTTTGTATTGATTGAACATTATGCCACAGAGATGGTCGTGTAATATTTGTGCTAAAAGTGCCTGGGCTTTCTCAACAGATGAACCCTTACATCAAAAACCCCAAGATCCTTCTCCTCAAATGCTCCATTGAGTATCTGTACAGAGAAGAGACCAAGTTCACTTGCATTGACCCAATTGTGTTACAGGTAAGGTATGATACTTATCTCCAGCAATACGCTGAAAGCACGTGCAATAATTTAATTTGCAATTTGCTCGTTCCAGGAGCATGAGTTTCTGAAGAACTATGTTCAGAGGATTGCTGACGTCCGACCGAACCTGGTGCTGGTGGAGAAGACTGTGTCCCGTATCGCTCAGGACATGCTGCTGGAACACGGCATTAGCCTTGTGATTAATGTCAAACCAGTTAGTACCTTCTTTAAAGCAGTCTACATATTATTTGTCTCTTTAAAAATGTACTCCACATAGTTGACCATTGATAATGCCCTAATCAGAGAGGACATGGCAAATGGGTTTTTATGGGTTATTTTGGTCTGGCTGGTGAATGTTTCAATTAATATCTCTCTTTTATCACCACAGCAAGTCCTGGACCATGTGAGTCGAATGACTCAAGGAGATTTAGTCATTTCAATGGATCAGCTTCTTACAAAACCTCGTTTGGGTACCTGCCATAAATTTTACCTGCATTCCTTCCAGCTTCCAAATGGTGAGTCTCCATTTCTATTATTTCTGATGTATGTCAGGTTTTACTAACTTTTCATTTTAATTCAATCAATACCATATCATTATTAATTTATCAGTATCTGATGATATTATGTAACTGTGCATGCTCATTTCCCCTATTTTTAGATTTTGATTTTGCCATCATGAAGTTAACTGTTATTGTTCATTTTAAAAAATCTTTGTAAAATTCACTTTCACAGATGAAATGAAGACCCTTATGTTTTTTGATGGCTGTCCTCCTCAGCTGGGCTGCACCATCACACTCCGTGGTGCTTCAGAGTATGAGCTGGCACGTGTGAAAGAGATCATCATTTTCATGGTGTGTGTGGCTTACCACTCACAGCTGGAGATCTCTTTCCTCATGGATGAGTTTGCTATGCCTCCTAGCCTGCCTCAGAGTTCCTCTTTCCCATGTCTGCTGGAAAGCACCACTTTGGAGGAAGAGGAGGAAACCGGTGGGGAATGGGAGAGCCGAGATAATGATGGTTCTACACTGGGGGATGAGAACCTCACACTCCTTCCAGAAGGAGACTTTGAGCCAGGGCTACAGGAGGTCATCAAAGCCCACAGTAGAGTGCCTTCCATCTCTGAATCTTCTCATAAAGATGGAGAAAGCCCCAGAAAAAATATAAATGCCTCAGTTGCTTCCTTCTCTGGAGGAGAGGAAGAGGTTATAAAGACCTCCACCCCTCTTTCATCCTTCACTTCAAGTCTTCCCCAGCCGGTGTCACCACCTTTCCTTATTTCAGAGCTGAAAGAGACATCACAGGAAGTGATTAAAGGCTCGGGTGAGGAGGAGAAGAATAAAGAACTAGAGGAGATGGTCCATCAGGACAGCACAAGCTCTGAGACCTCCCTCCCACCAGCCCGGCTCTTCAGGGACCCTTTACAGGATGACACCGGCCTGTTTGTCGCCGAACATGTAGCTTCTTCAGATGACCGCCTTAAATCCATCTCAGCTTTGTTTAAACAGGAGCTTAAAGACATTATCCTCTGCATTTCACCGTTTACTACCTTCCGGGAGCCGTTCCTGCTCACGGCTGATGGACTGCATTGTCCTAGCCGGGATTATTTCCCAGAACAGGTTTACCTCTCTCCTCTTCTGAACAAGGACTCGAAAGAGCTGGACGGACGCCGCAAGAGGCAGCTGCTGAAAGAGTCCGGCCCGAGTTCTGGCAGCCTGACCAACGGTACTGTGTCGCACCAACGGACCATCCAGATTTCGTCCTGTCACAAACTCACAGGTGCCCGTATAGTAGAGCAGCTAGGCAGTAGTCAGGAGCTGGCACGCATGCTGGCTGACTATCGTGCCCAGGGAGGGCGCATTCGGCAAAGGGAGGGAATGCAGTTTTGTGAAGCCCCACCCACAAAGACGCCAATAAAGTCAGACAGTGAAGAAGATAAAGGGGTAGGACTCAATGAAATGACCTGGGCTACTAAGGTGAGGGTTTCTTCTCTGCTAGTATGTTTTATTCTGTTACTTTATTCCACATTCTGGACAGTGAGGCACTTTCAATGTTTAGTGTGCACAACAGGGTCTGAAACTTTTAAAAATTAGTTTTTGGTCAGTGAAAGAACCCTAAGAAATCCGTCAAACTGATAATTTATGAGCTGTATGATCTTTTCAGTTTATGAAGGCAGCTGTTTTTGCAACTTTTTTCCAAAACTTTAAATGCAGTATCCTGATTATTTGTTTGTTCTGTTTCAGTTGGACTGTTTAAATCCAATCAACCATCAGAGGCTCTGTGTGCTGTTCAGTAGCTCATCGGCACAATCTAATAATGCCCCAAACCCCTGCGTCAGTCCATGGTAAACTCGGAGTACACTTGCATTGTCGCTTTCATTTAAGATGTATTTACAGTAACATGACTAAGTGTGTTACTGACTATTTTCTGGATATGCAAACAGGGAGGACTAGGTTTTTATTGTATCTGCTATGTAATTACAGGATTGTAACAATGGAGTTTTATGGAAAGAATGACTTGACTCTTGGCGTATTTCTGGAGAGATACTGTTTCAGGTAATTTAAACCACACATCTATTTTTGTTTCCTTTTTACCTTGAAATTGTGCATCATAAGTACCAAAATTTCAGTAGTCAATGCAAGTGAATCATAGTGTATTTGTAGTTTACTTTGATTTTGTTTTATATGGGTGTGATTCAGACCCTCTTACCAGTGCCCCAGCATGTACTGTGAGACCCCCATGGTTCACCACATCCGGCGCTTTGTCCACGGTAACGGCTGTGTCCAGATTGTTCTGAAAGAGCTGGATTCGCCTGTACCTGGATATCAGCACACAATCCTCAACTACTCCTGGTGCCGTGTGTGTAAACAGGTAACACATGGGAGCATTCGGATTAGAAAAAATTTGAAAATCGAACCAATGTACGATATTATGTCCTATAGTATTACTCATGAATTTCTACCGATTTTGTTTCAGGTGACTCCTGTAGTCCCTTTGTCTAATGACTCCTGGTCCATGTCCTTCGCCAAGTATCTAGAGCTCCGTTTCTATGGTAACCAGTACACCCGTCGGGCCAATGCCGAGCCTTGTGGCCACTCCATCCATAAAGATTATCACCAGTACTTCTCCTACAACCAGATGGTGGCTTCGTTCAGGTGTGCATCTTCACAACATAGATCTCTTTATATCTGAATATGTTAGGGGTTGCACAGACTAGTCGACTTTAATGCTAGTCGCTTGTCCTATTGAGGGCACAACAGAATGAGAAATCTTCGAGATCCACATTTACATGCATATTCTTTAAGCGCTCCACAAGATGTGTGATTATAAGGCACAAGACGTACAAATCTGAACCCCTTGTTCAACCCCTAGAATATGACTACCTTAGTGCATTTTTATAAACTGTTAATCCAAATGTATTCATGCCCTTCTGTCATCTGTAGCTACATCTCAGTGAGGCTATTCGAGATCTGTCTGCCTCCTCCAAAAATCATCATCAGGAGCCAGGGTCCCTCTAAAGCCAACTTGCAGCAGGATCTCAAAGACTTCTCCCATAAGTAAGATTCCCTACTGAACTTCTCTTGCCCAGCCTCATAAACCTCCTCCAGATATCGGCTCAATTCATTCATTCATGAATTTTCTAACATTTGTAGGGTGGCTCAGGTGTATCTGGCCATAGATGACCGTCTCACCTCCTTAAAAACTGACACCTTCAGCAAGACTAGAGAAGAAAAAATGGAGGACATGTTTGCACAGAAAGATGTAAGTTTCCTTTCAGGACTTTACTTGTGTAAATACAATTTTTAAACAATGCTAAGTTAGTTTAAAGAACATTTTTCTGTCTAAGATGGAGGAATCCGAGCTTCGTGGCTGGATAGAAAAGCTACAAGTGCGTCTGCAGACCAGCGCGATGGACTCGCCACAACAACTACAGGCTGTTCTGGAGTCAGTGGTGGTCAAGAAGCAGGGTTTGTGTGAGACCTTGCAGTCCTGGAACAACAGGTGAGGACTGTATTCACAGGGCCATAGAGACCGAAACTTAACATCTGCCACCAGAACAGTAGAACTTTTATTTTATCTCGTCTCCAGACTTCAGGACTTGTTCCAGCAAGAAAAAGGCAGGAAGCGTCTGTCTGTTCCTCCCAGCCCTGGCAGACACAGGCAATCTACATTAGATGAGAGCAAGGTCAGTCAGTCATTTAGCAAATCCCTAAATAGTTTGCCCTAAGTAGTTAGCCACCTCCTGGACTTCAAATAAATCTTTTCCATTTCCATTTTGTTTTTGATTGATAGACTAGTGCTTTGGAGACCTCTCCTCGTAACCCATCCCCTGTGGTCCCAAACGGAGAGAAAGGTGAGTTCATCTGCCTTTTATTCCTCTTGGAAAAAATAGCTCTTGATTGTTGCACACGGTCAATTCACAGCCTTTTCTCACAGAGGACCGTCACCTCAACACTTTTCCGTCAAGTTCAAGGTCTTCATCATTACTTCAGTTACCGTCTCCGGCTGAACAAGCTCCAGATGTCATCACGAGCGGACCATCTTTTCCTGATCTGGACTCTGTCAGCATCCCCGAGGGTAAACGTACTTCGGACACTTCCTTGTGATTGAGATCCCACATGACCACTCCACCTGACTTTCATCTCTCTGCTTCTTCTACTGTTTAGACATGTTCGAGGGGCACTTACTTGGTTCCAATGACAGTCAAGTAAAGGAAAAGTCCACCATGAAAACCATCCTGGCCAACCTGTTACCAGGCAACAGCTACAATCCCATCCCGTTACCTTTGTAAAGCTGTTATGATATTATGAGTATGAAACCAATGCTTTTCTTTCTTGAGCTGATAAAGGTCTATTTATTTTCTTGGTTTGTTAGTGACCCAGACAAGCACTATTTGATGTATGAGCACGAGAGAGTTCCTATAGCTGTGTGTGAGAGAGAGCCCAGCTCCATCATTGCCTTTGCACTCAGGTACACAGCTTTCTGTACATGTATAACTAAAAAGTAGATATGGGTATTTTCAGCAATTTTTGCAAATTAGATTCAGTGAATCAGCATTATGAACGATTCACTGAAGCGGACAGTGAGATTTCTGCGAATTAATCAAACTTCTCCGCAATATCTGCATTTTAAATAAGACACTCTTACTCTTTCCATCATCCAGCTGTAAAGAGTATAAAACTGCCCTCGAAGAGCTTACAAAGACAACAGCAAAGACTGGAGCTGATGACATATCTCAGGCCACTAGGTGCATCATACACTCCTCCTCTGCTGTATTTTCTCTGTGTATATTAGTTAAACAAAAGCTGACTTCCTCTTTTTTGCCATCTATAGTTCCGGAGAAAGTAGAGCGAAGAACAGCCCGGCCAAACCTAGTGAAAGCAGCACGTCACAGTTGAGCCGCAGCAGCGTTGATGCTGACCCACTCAGTAAACCTAGCTACAGTTTACCACTTACAAACACCATTTATATTTTGCTCTGGCTGATATGGAATCACTTATGGGACTAAATGTTATATGGTATATTTTTTTGCAGAGGAGCTTGAAAGTGGAGACAAACAAAAGAAGCAGACAGGAAACCCACACATTGAGCTGCGTAAGTATCAGGCTCAAATAGCTGACTGAAAAATTCCTTATACTTAGGTTAATATCATTCTGAAAATCATATTTATAATGCAGAGTTCTCCGACGCAAATGCCAAGTTTTACTGCCGGATTTACTACGCGGAGGAGTTCCATAAAATGCGGGAAGAGATAATGGAGAGCTCGGAGGATGATTTTGTGCGATCGCTCTCCCACTGTGTCAACTGGCAGGCTCGTGGCGGGAAGTCTGGTGCAGTTTTCTATGCCACTGAAGGTGCGACCTAATCTAAGATCCTTCAATGCAGATAATCATTCATTAACCCCCCCATCCCCCCACCACCACCAATTAAAGGGTTAGTTCATCCAAAAATTAAAATTATGTCAATAACTACTTACCCTCATGTCGTTCCAAACCCGTAAGACCACCGTTCATCTTCAAAGGGTCAGTCAGAATTTGTTGAAACATCGAAAATACAGTTTGGTCCAAAAATAAAGTCGTCATTTTTTGTTATTTTTTTATTTTAAATGTGTTTTCTAACACTAGAATTTAGATTACTATTAGAATTTTCTCATTCTAACTGACCCTTTGATGTCACATGGACTACATTTGAAGATGTTTTCATTACCTTTCTGGACATTGATAGTAGACCGTACACACATTTTCAGTGGAGGGACAGAAAGCTCTCAGACTTCATCTAAAATATCTTAAACTGTGTTCCGAAGATGAACGGAGGTCTTACGGGTTTGGAGCGTTTTAGGCCTGTTTTAGGTTTGGTGCGATATAAGGGTGAGTATGACATAATATTCATTTTTGGATGAACTAACCCTTTAAGGTTGTTTTTTTTTTATTATGTGAAGACTTTTAAGTCATTGGATGTGTTTTGCTAAACTTGCTGTTTCTCCTTAGATGACCGCTTTATTCTGAAGCAGATGCCCAGATTAGAGGTCCAGTCCTTTTTAGACTTTGCACCCCACTACTTCACTTACATCACAGGAGCAGTTCAGCAAAAAGTAAGGAAATGCACACATCCCAGTGATGTCTGAAGCATGTTTTGGCCTGTTTTAGGTTTTCCTCTCAAAACTGTTCTTGCATCTATTTAACAGCGACCCACTGCACTTGCTAAGATTCTGGGAGTGTTCCGTATCGGCTACAAGAACTCCCAGAACAACACAGAAAAGAAACTGGACCTGTTGGTGATGGAAAACCTTTTCTATGGGCGAAAGATGGCACAGGTACATTGATTGAGACTTTAAATTTGCAACTTGTATATTTCTGATAACTGATTTGAAGTTGTACTGTGACAAAAATATTTCAGCTTGGGACTTTTTATGTTCACATTCTCTTACGTGGTCTTGTGTTTGTGCAGCTGTTTGACCTGAAGGGATCCCTGAGAAACAGGAACGTGAAGACTGAACTTGGAAAGGAGAGCTGTGAGGTGGTGCTCCTGGATGAGAACCTCCTCAAACTGGTGCATGACAATCCTCTTTATATTCGCTCACACTGCAAGGCCATTCTGCGTGCTGCCATCCTCAGTGACGCCCACTTCCTGTCCAGCCACCTCATCATTGATTATTCCCTGTTGGTGGGCCGTGACGATGCCACGAAGGAGCTAGTTGTGGGCATCATAGGTCAGAAAATCTTCTCTGTTATTTTAAAATCAATATTGGATTTTTATTTAAGTGTTTGTTAAAACTCTTCTATATCTGAAGATTATATCCGGACTTTCACATGGGATAAAAAGCTGGAGATGGTGGTCAAATCTACTGGGATTCTCGGAGGCCAAGGTACAGTTATACTCTCCTAAAACATACAGTATTGTTCAAAATAATAGCAGTACAATGTGACTAACCAGAATAATCAAGGTTTTTCGTATATTTTTTTATTGCTACGTGGCAAACAAGTTACCAGTAGGTTCAGTAGATTCTCAGAAAACAAACAAGACCCAGCATTCATGATATGCACGCTCTTAAGGCTGTGCAATTGGGCAATTAGTTGAATTAGTTGAAAGGGGTGTGTTCAAAAAAATAGCAGTGTGGCATTCAATCACTGAGGTTATCAATTTTGTGAAGAAACAGGTGTGAATCAGGTGGCCCCTATTTAAGGATGAAGCCAACACTTGTTGAACATGCATTTGAAAGCTGAGGAAAATGGGTCGTTCAAGACATTGTTCAGAAGAACAGCGTACTTTGATTAAAAAGTTGATTAGAGAGGGGAAAACCTATAAAGAGGTGCAAAAAATGATAGGCTGTTCAGCTAAAATGATCTCCAATGCCTTAAAATGGAGAGCAAAACCAGAGAGACGTGGAAGAAAACGGAAGACAACCATCAAAATGGATAGAAGAATAACCAGAATGGCAAAGGCTCAGCCAATGATCACCTCCAGGATGATCAAAGACAGTCTGGAGTTACCTGTAAGTACTGTGACAGTTAGAAGACGTCTGTGTGAAGCTAATCTATTTTCAAGAATCCCCCGCAAAGTCCCTCTGTTAAAAAAAAGGCTTGTGCAGAAGAGGTTACAATTTGCCAAAGAACACATCAACTGGCCTAAAGAGAAATGGAGGAACATTTTGTGGACTGATGAGAGTAAAATTGTTCTTTTTGGGTCCAAGGGCCACAGGCAGTTTGTGAGACGACCCCCAAACTCTGAATTCAAGCCACAGTACACAGTGAAGACAGTGAAGCATGGAGGTGCAAGCATCATGATATGGGCATGTTTCTCCTACTATGGTGTTGGGCCTATTTATCGCATACCAGGGATCATGGATCAGTTTGCATATGTTAAAATACTTGAAGAGGTCATGTTGCCCTATGCTGAAGAGGACATGCCCTTGAAATGGTTGTTTCAACAAGACAATGACCCAAAACACACTAGTAAACGGGCAAAGTCTTGGTTCCAAACCAACAAAATTGATGTTATGGAGTGGCCAGCCCAATCTCCAGACCTTAATCCAATTGAGAACTTGTGGGGTGATATCAAAAATGCTGTTTCTGAAGCAAAACCAAGAAATGTGAATGAATTGTGGAATGTTGTTAAAGAATCATGGAGTGGAATAACAGCTGAGAGGTGCCACAAGTTGGTTGACTCCATGCCACACAGATGTCAAGCAGTTTTAAAAAACTGTGGTCATACAACTAAATATTAGTTTAGTGATTCACAGGATTGCTAAATCCCAGAAAAAAAAAATGTTTGTACAAAATAGTTTTGAGTTTGTACAGTCAAAGGTAGACACTGCTATTTTTTTGAACACACCCCTTTCAACTAATTGCCCAATTGCACAGCCTTAAGAGCGTGCATATCATGAATGCTGGGTCTTGTTTGTTTTCTGACAATCTACTGAACCTACTGGTAACTTGTTTGCCACGTAGCAATAAAAAATATACTAAAAACCTTGATTATTCTGGTTAGTCACATTGTACTGCTATTATTTTGAACAATACTGTACATAGCCATGGTATTCTCAGAAACTGAAACTCTTACCTTTTATTTTAAATCCATGTTTCATCGCCAGGTAAAATGCCCACGGTGGTGTCACCAGAGCTGTATCGAGCACGTTTCTGTGAAGCCATGGACAAATATTTCCTTATGGTCCCTGATCACTGGACAGGTCTTGGGCTCAACTGCTGATGGACAAAAAGGGAACATTATAGCTGGAAAGGGATATGCTGAACTTTTTGAACCCTGTTAAGCTGTAGTGTTTGTTTATAACCTATTAACTGTGGAAGGTGTAAAAGTTTATAAATGTACAGAGATATTGAATTAAAGATTATTCATACTGGTAAAAAGTGTCTTATGATATTTAACTTTATTGTCTGATCAGTTATGCATTTAGGACCTGTGCCCTGTTGCAGTATACTTTGAAAGAGTCAAGTGGAAAACAGACCTGTTCTTTTCATTTTTGTAATGTATTTTCAAATGGATAAGAAAACACTCGCCACAAAACTCTTGTTAAAACATTTTAATAGTCAAACAATTTATATAAAAGAAACTTGAGCTGACAAAAACCTTTAACATCGTAATGAAGGAACAATAATCTAGATTGTCACACATTTCAAAGCTTTTTTTTTTGTTGTTATAATACTGTTTGACTCATTCCTCTGCATCCTCCCATTCACAAACCATCTAATTTAAGAAAAGAAAATCAACCATGTGCTGCTGTTTTAAGACAGTTGTGTGCAATATTTGCTCTGGTGATGATAATGTCCATGAGCTGATAGGTACAAAGTCTGTTTTCTATTGTAAATCACACACACATAGGCGCAAACATCAGGACCTGGTAAAAAAAAAACATTGGCTTACAATTGGCAGGTGTGACCCAAACGTATCTTTACCTCTTCAGACTTTCATTACTCTCCAATACATACATACAAACATAAACCCAACTCTGAAAATGCAGAACAAGGCACTGGACACGGTGGAGAAACTGGCACATTGTGGACAAAGGCAAACAGACAAACATTTCCATTTTGAATTGGTTTTAGAAAGTTTCTGACAGGCAAGATTTTAAAACATCTTAGCTAAAAACTCTTTATCTTTTCAATATGTATTTCTGAATTAGAAATCTTTTTTTTTTTAAAGGATTGATATTCAACAAGTGCAAATTATAAAAATAAAAATAAAAAATCAGAAGGAAAGAAAAAAGAAGACATGGAATGTTATTATATTCCATTTTTGAGATGAACAGTTCACCCCAAACTCACAATTCTGTCATTATTAACTTCTTCTCATGTTACTTCCCACCCCTTATGTTGTTTTTTCTGTTCATGGGACACAAAAGGAGAAGTCTTTTGACGCAATACATTAGTTTTGTGTGATGAACAGACTAAAACTGAAGTCCTTATTGACTGATAAACTCCCCTTCAGCGAGCTTTTGACTGCTGGTCTCTGGAGTTCAGAGTCCAGTTACAGATTGTTCTTTTGAACTGGTTCTTTTTGATGATTTGAACCAACAGCTCACTGAAGGAAGAGATTATTAGTGAATTAAAGTGTTAATTTTGGCCTCTTTCTCATTCAAAGCATTTGTATGATTTCAGAAGACTTGGAATAGAGTAGGTAGCTCTTCTGGAGGTATTTCTTTGTCATTTTTGGAGCTTGACAGACATCGTCACTATGAACTGTTGGTGTATTGAAAGAGCCACATTAAGATAATTTCACTTTTGTGTTCCACAAAAACAATGACACGAGTAAACAATGGCAGAATTATAATTTAGGTGTGAACTATTAATTTAAGCACCCATTTACTCCTATACATAAGTGCATACAATTGTAGTACCATTGTTATCTAAAGGTTAATAAATATCGGTGCAGGCTTGAGAACATCCTGGTTCACATAACATAACATGCCACTAGAATCTAAAATTCAACCTGATTATTTATGTATTATTTAAACACTCTCTATGTCTCTATATCTGAGAAGGAACCTAGTGACAAAAGTGTCACACTCCAAAAGCGTCAGATGTAAGTAGACCAAGGCCTAGAAATCTACTTATATCTATGGGATAAAAATGCTCTTTTCACAATATAAATCTCAAAAGCCTTCTATTCACAATGTGTCACATACAATGTGTGAAGTTTAACTGGTGTACGATCTGGAAATGCAGTACTTGCATTGGATTTTCATCACATTACACTGGGTTTCATGTACTTTCCATCTAACTTGTCTTTAAGGCTAAAATACACTACACAACTTCACAGATCTGAACAGATTTTTAAAAATGTTAGGCATCAAATCTGCAATACGGCTGACTTTTGGCAACTGCACTGATCCATCCGGGCACAAACTTAGGAAAAAGTTGCATAGTGTATTCCAGTGTTTACTTACAAATAAATACTAAGGGAGATTGGTAACAGTGACGGCAATTCCTCTGTAGGTCCAAAAATTAGATTTCTCGTTTGGTCCCACAGTGACAACACGGGTGAAATGAGTGTAACTTCCACATGGTTTGGAAGACACACCACGCAACGCACTCCACATTCTCATCCTTCAAGTGTGAGAAGTCAGTCAACATTTAGCAATCTATCATCATCAATCAGCCTGTGTTAAAAAGTGATTAAAATGGCTTTCGACGAAATCTCCTGTGCAAACAAGTGTGGCAGAACAAAAGTGGACTGTGACTTATATATGTTATAATCTCTTGTTTCCATAATCAAAAATCCATACAACTTCTGCAAGGTTCATGACGATCTGTCCTTTAAAAACTAACACCAGAGCCTCTAGAAGGAGCCGGGGTTAAAATGTCTCTGAGTCCGAGTCGTTTTCAGTGGTCGTGCCCTCGCTGGAGGGGCAGGAGGGGTCTCGTGGACTGCGGGGGTCTTGGGGGCTCTTGGCCTGGCGGGGCAGAGATTTCAGCAGGGCACCTGGGGAAGGAGCTCCAGAGCTGCAAGGGGAGCAGAAAGGCATCATGGTAGCCAGAATGAGAGCCAGACAGTCAGCCACTTCCCTGCTGGGAGCGCAAGCCAGAGCAGGGGTGAGACCTGCGGGGAAAGACAGCCAAAGAGCAAGATATACAGGAAAGGGGATGGGAAAGCAGAAAGAGGTGAAAGGAGAGGTGGAGCGGTGGAACAAAAGGACAGGGGTGGGGAGGTGATGGACGAAAGCATCATTCCATTAGTGCCTCGCTAGATATGCAGCCAAACACATGGTCAGGGGGCAAAAGAGGACATGCATGACACCATCAAAGCTTTGAAAGTAACACAGCGACTGCCTTAGCAAAAGCCTCTATGTCACTAACAAAAGAAGAAGAATACAGAGACAGGCAGAGAGCGATCCACATACACTATCAATCTCTGCTTAAACTAAATCCGCAGAGATTTTAGTTTGAGGAAGACGCACCATTCTCATCAAGTACTTGAACACTGGCCCCACGAGAGAGCAGCTCTTGCACTGTCTGCTTCATCCCACTGCGAGCAGCCAAATGGAGAGGTCTGGGGACGTGAACGAGAAACGAGTGAGCATCGGTTGCTTCTTCAATCATTTCTAAGAGCATGGCACAAACGACATCATGGGTTTGAATCCCAGGGAATGCATGCCATGAAGTGATAAAATGTATTCCTTAAATGCAAGGCAAGTTGCTTTGGATAAAACATCTGCCAAATGCATAAATGTAAATATAATAGGGGAACTCACGTTTGCAGTGCAGCGTTGGTAGCAACGAGGGCAGAGTCTGGAAGTTTGCCAAGAATGAGCAATGCACATTCCTCCATTCCCTGGACAGAGAGCAAGCAGAAACAAATTTTTTTTAATCAAAAAGTTGTTTTTTTATATCTGGCACAATTTTATTGTTTGATAATTATATGACGTTTTAAAACCCTCTGATTACAGTCACACATAGGTGTCTGCATACCTTAAATGGATTTTTTAGTTTTTGAAAAGACCAAATTATTATAATAAACATCAATAAAATATGGTATTGGATAGAGTAGATATAATGAAAACCTTTGCGCCAGTGAACTATATAGTTTATAATTTCTTTGTATAAATTCTTGATAAATTATAAAAATTATTATAGATAATTAATTCTAAAATTTACAGAGACTGATGACCACAGCAAGCAATGGGCTATACTTACATTACTGCAGGCTAGATGGAGTGCTGTATTGCCCTTCTGGTCAGTCAGACTGAGGTTCACGCTGGAACCAGTAAGTAAATCTTCTGTTTAAAACACGCCACACTTTGCATAAGCACATTCAGTTGAGTCCATTTTCATACTTCATTTATACAAATGAACAGAGGCATAATGCAAATAAAAGGCATGAAAATGTGTTGAATACATACCTACAACCTCGAGCCTTCCTTTCTCTGCTGCCATAATCAGGGCACTGCGTCCTGATTGGTCAACCTCATCCACAGATGCATTATGGGCCAGGAGAAGCTGAACACAGTCTACGTGGCCAGCGAATGCAGCTGCGTGGAGAGGCGTCCTGATAAATAGAGACAGCAGTTTTTAATAGATTTATATAAAAAACATAAAAAAAAAACTGATTAGGCACATTTCACTTCTTACACTGGTCTGTTTCTCAGGACTATCTTAAATTTTCCAAGCCACAGTAGTAATGACATTTACCTGTGTGCATGAAGGTGTATGAAGTCCGCTCTCAAGTTCTCAGACGTGTATAGAAATATATATTTTATTTAAAAAAGATATAATAATAATACTAACTAACCTGCCCTTGGAGTCTTTGCAAGTTATAATCTTAGATCCCATGGCTTCTAATAAAAGGCTGGCACAGGTCTCATGGCCATTGACCCTGCAGGACAGAGGATTCAAAGACAGACATGTTGAAACAGAGAAAAAAAGGTGCAAAAGAAGACAGGGATGAAGAAAACAATCTCACAGCAGACATACACAGCACAGTGCAGCGGGGTGAAGGGGTTCCCATCAAAGTGACGAAAATCTCTTTGTTCGAGTAGGACCTCCACGCAACCCTCATGACCTAGAACACATACACACACACAATGCCAGTCCACTATAATTCACCAAAGCTACATTCCATTTACTGATAAATAAAAGCGTCTTTTTAAACTCATAATGGAGGCTGTTAAAACCAACCATAGTAACAGGCCCAGTGTAAAGGTGTGTATCCCTGGTTGTCTCGGAATAGGGGTATCGGGGGTTCAGAACACGCAATATTGAGCAATTCGCTTAACCAGGATGCGTGACCCCTCGCCGCAGCCAGGTGGATAGCTGTCCGACCCTTGGAGTCCCCCTGCAGCACGGATGCCTCCAGCTCCAACAAAGACTGAACACATTCCTCCTGTCCACACAAGAGCTGATAGAAAGAGAGAGAGTTTTTAAAAAGTCCTTTTTATCTTGCACTTGAATCAAGATCAGGAAACTCACCCCCAGGTGAAGCGCAGTCAGACCTTGATGATCAGCCAAGTCCACACTGGCCTCACGCTCCAGGAGAAGAGACACAGCATCCACATGACCCCCAATTACTGCCAGCATTAGAGGGGTCCTGCAGACACGAACACACATATAACGAATTCCCATTAATGCACACTCACCTGCAAGAATATCTTTAATTGTGTTCAGTCAGTCAGCCATTATTAAATCAATCAATAATCATGTCCATGGGTAAATGGTTCTCATAATATTAAATAAATTAGGGAGTTGATTAATTTTATTATTCGTATTAGTACGAATAGTAAGTGTGTTCAGGTTTGATTTTAGCACACTAATTTAGATCCTCAAAAAAAAAAGAAAAATAGTTATATGCATTTTAAAATTCTTTAGTTGCATAGTAATTTTAAAACAATTTAGTCAGCAACTTTTTATGGGTAGCAATTGGGTAACTTTTGTTTTAAAATTTGTTTGTTTGAATTTTGTTATTTAATTACTTCAGCTTGCCATCCTACAATACCCTTAAGCTGAGAAGTAATAAGACATGACACACTCATTCCACTCCAAAATCTCGGTGACATTATGATGAACGATTTTTAGAGTTATTAAATGGACTACTCACTGTCCCTGAGAGTCCGCTGTATCTACCAGATCTGCATTATCAGAGTCTTCCAGCAGGAGGCGCACACATGATGTATGACCATTCATTACTGGAGACAAACAAGAGTGGATTAAATACTGCATGAATGTGTACGACTGTGTAATATCCCCCACACACAGATGTAATACCTGCAAGGTGAATAGGTGTACGTCCTCGGATAGTATCTCTGCTTTTCGGTGAGGCCCCATGGTTCAGAAGTGTCAGAGCGCAGTCAGTGTGGCCCCTGAAGGCAGCAAGAGCTAATGGAGTCCGGCCCACCTCATCCACTTGATCCACCTCGCAGTGACCCTCCAAGAGCACTTCTAGAGCCTGTGCATGACCGTGGTACGCCTGGAAACAAAGACCAACTGTAGTATTAAAAACATGCAAGCTATGCTTTCTTATGCAAAAGTGTGCTTCAGGATGCTTAAGTGTTCACGGCGATAGCCTTGGTATTGATATATGCCATTGATAAAGTGTTATGATTAGTTTTTAGCATGTTGCTATGTGTCTGTTAGGAAGCGTTGTAAAGGTGCAAATTTGGACTCACGGCCAGATGCAACGGGCTCCTGGTTTGGCTGTTCTCTATCTCATCTTGTCGGTTCTCATCTTTGTCCAAAAGCTGAAATCAGATTCAATCTGGATTACAACTGTTTTCATTAAACCCAATAAAAAGCTGTTCTGAATTCAACTGGAACAAATTCATTCTTGCAAAATAAACATATGCAGTGCACCAGGCGTCCAATCGGTTCAACAGACAGCAGGCATTAGCAAGCACATCATTTTACAACATGACTGGACTACCACAAACCGAACTAAAGTCATTTGCATGTTAAGTTACACATTTAAATCTACAGTAGAGACAGATGCAGGAGTACAGATAGAGGAAGTGCCCTGAGGCATATTTGTGTCCTCACCAGTTTCAGACAGTGTCTGTGGCCGTACGCTGCAGCATAATGAACAGCACTGTAATCTTGTTTATCTTGGAGTGATGGGGCGGCACCATGCTGCAACAGGAACTCAAGACACCTGCACACAAAAATATTAATATATATTCAAATACACACAAACACACACACATACCATAAAAAATGCCACTATACAAAGTAAAAAAAGATCAAGTGGAGTGAGGAGTGAAAATACATTTAGTTTGTCCCAGACATGAAATGATGAGGTAACAGACGCACGCAGACACAAACACCTAATGTTTTGGCATCAGAGCAGCACACATGTAAACAGCACGAGAGACGGTGAGACAAGGAGGGGGGACACAGAATTGAGGCTGAGCAGACACGGGCCGTTCTCCTCTTTAACTCCAGAGAACTCACAGAGCTGCCTCCTTCTCCCTCTCGGCTTGAACTCCATCACTCTCTGGTTCCAGGACCACACGCCGCCTGCAGAAAAAAAAAAATCACACACACCTCACAAATCTTACACACAGATCATCCTTACTCAACAATAACTCTTCTTTTTTTTTTTAAGTTGTAAACAAAACTGTATTACCATTAACTGACTTAATATTTGTTTTATTACTAACTATACAGCCAATGTTGGGGCAGCTGTGGCCTGGTTAGAGTCTTGGACTTGTAACCCAAAGGTTGCCAGTTCGAGTCTCACTGCTGGTAGGAGTTGTAGGAGAGGGGGGGTGAATGAACACTCTCTTCCACCCTCAATACCCATGGCTGAAGTGCCCTTGAGCAATGCTGATTCAATAGTTTAATAATAATTTGATATGTTACATGCAGTAAGTCTGTGGTATCATGGTGTAAATTGAATTAATTACGGTTATTGTCTCATTACTTCTTTGTGCCGTTGAATTCTAGCACCTAATCTAATTAAACAAAGCAAAAAAGGTGTTTCCGTATGCCATATAGAGTCGACGTCCAACCCTTTTGTCTTTGCACATAAACTACCCCAATGATAGGAGACTTAAAATAGCCTGTGGTTGCCATGGTAACACAAGTATGGCTGCTAGCAGTCTCTGGAGATGGGGACTGACACCGCACTCGTTTTCACCTGCTGTAGGACAACAGCTGCCTGTGTCTAAATCACTTAATCGGGTTAGACATGCATTTACAATTGTCAATTACATGTTGTTTGGCCACAGCTAGCTCCATTTCTGCATGGTAAACAATTCATGTGGAGATATTTTGACCATCAGTCAAGGTGTATTTCACGCCACCATCCCACCACTAAAAGTACAAACTTCGATTAAGGTGAAAGATGGTTTAGACTTATGAGCTGCAGATTTTTCCAGTGAAATCCCTCGTAATATCTTGCTGCAATATAAGTCTATTAGTGTAAATGTTTATTTTAGCAAACTGAAGGACAAATCCATTTTTTTTATTGAATCTTTTAACTTTATAAAGAATGGAGGAGAAAATCACAGATGTCGCCGTTTGTGTAAATGTTGTGTACCTCCTGTCCAGGTCCGAAGCAGCGGCGTAGTGCACAGCAGAGCGCCCCCACTGGTCAGTGGCATTGATGCAGGTACCGCAGGACACCAACGTCTCCAGACACTGAAAGTGCTGGCTAGCTGCTGCATAGTGGAGAGGGGTCCTGTCAACACCCACAAGTCACGACAAAAGAGAGGGAGTGAAAAAAGGATTTGACAAAAATTAAGAAAGTTTCAGTTTCAGAGTACAAACAAATTCCACAAACAAAACATCTGAGAAAATGTAAAAAAACAAACACAAAAAACAACATATTTTATATATATATATATATATATATATATATATATATATATATATATATATATATATATATATATATATATATATATATTATTTAAAATTAAATGACTCAAAATGACTCAAACGATTAATTGCGATTAATCGCATCCAAAATAAAAGTTTTTGGTTTACATAATATATATGTGTGTGCTGTGTATATATTTAAGAAAAATATGTTGTTTATATATTAAATATATTTATATATAATATAAGAATACTAATATATAAATATATAAACATAAATATTTTCTAAATATATACTGTATGTTTGTGTATTTATATATACATAATAAATATACACAGTACACATGTACTATATATTGTAAACAAAAATTTTTATTTTGAATGTGACTAATAGTGATAAATCATTTGACAGCATTAGAAATTATCAATATAAAAATGCAAATAAATCTGAATATATGTATTTGAAATGTTACTATTCGCCAAAAGGATGACAGAGTTTCCGTTAAGTTAGCATTTTAAAAAGCTTAACAATTATAATATTATTTTGACTTAATGTCACAGTCATGGACTTCTGTTCCTCTTGTGTTATCCTTATTTGGTCATGTTCCGTTCCTCGTTTTGTTAATTGATTAATGCCCATCTGTTTCCTTTCCTCTCATTTCTTTCCTTGTGTTTAAGAACCATGTCTGTTCAGTTCCTTCTTGTCTATATCTCCTTCATCGTGCGCTTTACTCTACATACATGCATGTATTACACTTGTTGGTAACATGCACTGAATAGCACAGATATATTTAGTACTGAATGTTTATTAGCACAACTCCAGCTAATCTCTCCAGGAGAGTACAGACATGAAAAATGAATAAGAAATTATCCCTATGTAAATGTCTTGCCTTTACCAAGAACTTACCTTCCATGTTTGTCCCTGCGGTTATGATCGGCTCCACTGCTGAGCAATAGCTTCACACATTCCACATTACTGACAGAGAAAGAGAGAGATATAGAAAAAAAAACTTTGCCATCAGCATGAGTATAAGGAAAGATAACAGGTCCAATAATCCCAGCGTTTTTCAAAACAATGGACAATAAAGGTAGTCATTACTTTTTGTACGGTATTCATACATAATTGGGTAATTTATTTGGGTATATATAACTTCATGACTTCGACATTTTGTATCGCAATCCACATGATACAACGGCAGTTATAAAATGTCTGATCAGAAACAGAATAAGTAAACAGACCCCCTGTAGAAAAATCATAAAACTCAATATAAAGTCACACCATTAAAAGGTCCAGTCTCCTTATTGGTAAATACTCTGCATCAGTCTATTTCTTTACAATGTGTATGCACACATGAAATATACAGTTTCTAAGTTAGATTTCAGCTAAATACATACATGCATACACATACACACACACACACACACACACACACACACATATCTGTGTGTGTGTGTGTGTGTGTGTGTGTGTGTGTGTGTGTGTGTGTGTGTGTGTGTGTATATATATATATATATATATATATATATATATATATATATATATATATATATATATATATAGAAAGTAGTCTTAGCCAACAAGAGCACAACTCCAACTGATCAGTCACATATTTTTTTCCACAGTCCAACAGGCAAAATCCAGATCTGCAAGAAAGACAGAAAGACAGACAGACTCACCCGCCAGCAGCAGCGACGTGCAGACACGTCCTTCCCAGGTTGTCTGGTGTATCAATTTGAAAGCCTGCAGACAGGACCGAATCATTATTGAGAGGGCACATTATTCTATACCTCCATCCTGTAGAGGAATGGAAGTATGGGGAGGGAGGAAGGATGCCATGCAAGGAAGAGGAGAGTGTCTCCACACCCAGAAGCAGACAGCCACAGTGTCAGACCGCAAGAGGGGAAAGAATGACACGGGGGGGAGAGGAGTCCAAAAAAGAGACAGTGTGAAAGAAAGAGACAGAGAGAAATAATGTTAGTTCAAGAAAAACAAAGACAATGCACACAGGATAGACACGACAAACACACATCACTCACAGAGGTGAGAACACAAATGTGTGCAACCAAGCAGAACAATTCAGATATAGCATCTACAATCTAAAACAACAAACCAACAATCAAGAGTCAAGAGTTAAGAAAGCACACAGATATAATGAATGACATGTCAGACCTAAGCAAAGAGACATGAGGAAAATTCATCAATTCAGAGACAAAAACTCAAAGTCAACATAAAAAACCTAATTACAAAAGGAAGCATCCTTTTTATGAAAGTCATTTATAAAGAGGGAGTTTTTCTGAGTCACATCAACTTGAGGGGTATCTCATGGTACAGTACTTCGTCCCTTCCTCATCTCAAAATAGACAATATTTTTTGTATTTAGCCGAAAATGGTTTCCGCCAGGTTTCCAATGTAATATAAAGGTAGTGCAACTGTAGCTTGATTCGAAGGTGTAGTCTGTACCTGAGGAGAGAAGCTTCCGGCAGCAGTCAGCATGAGCATTCAGAGCGGCCAGATGCAAAGGAAACATGCCATGCACCCCTCTTCTGCAGAGAAGGAAAGAGCATATCAGAAACAACAAATAATGATGTTTTACCATGATTGTTTAATAAGGATCCAAAGACAGGGTCAAACCTGGTGCAGTCAGCTCCACTCGTGATTAGAGTGTTTATTAAAAGTTCATGGCCGTATCGAGCAGCCACATGCAGTGGAGTGTTTCCATCCTTATCGACACAGTCAATCTCTCCACCTGTATCAGAAACACACACTTGTACTCTCAGTGTACGTGCAAATCAATCACGGGGGAACACTAACCTTTAAATAGAGCAAAAAAAAAAAAAAGTCCTACCATTTTGGATGAGTGTCTGGGAGCGTGTGAATCGTCCATGAACTGCGGTCAGATGAAGAGGGCTTTTCCCATCACGACTCTGAGGAAACATCAGCAAATGTTTACTGGCGTACGGCACACGGGATTTGGACTGTCTGTCCATATGTGGTCCTAGATGGACATACCTGGACGTTGACATCAGCTCCGCTGTTGACCAGGAACTCAAGACACAGCGCACCATGAGTGGACGCAGCAGCAAAGTGGAGTGGTGTGAAGCCCTTGTTATTCGGATAACTGACATTAGCACCATAGTCGATCAGCTCACTGACCACTGCATCTTGTCCATTAAAACAGGCCACATGCAGTGCTGTGTTCCCAAAGGCATTGGCTTCATCTATCTATGAGTAAAGCATGCAATATAATAGTCAGCTCAAACTAGATGTTTTTCCCATGCTTGCTTCCCTATAAGTATCTATTCTTTTCCTGGGTACCTCCACGGCCAGGCTGAGCAGGTGTTTCACCACAGCGATCTGACCTTTGGAAGCAGCTGCGTGTAGAGGCGTGTATCCCCTCTTGTCCTTGCAGCTGATCTCGGCCCCTTGACTCACTAGTAAACACACTACATCTAAGTGACCTGCAGGAGTATACCGAGAAGATAATGAACACTTCAACACAGATTTAGCAGATTAAAAGAATAGTTCACCTAAAAATGAAAATTCTGTTATTAGTTACTTTCCCTAATGTTGTTTCCAACCCATATGACTCACTTCTGTAGAACACAAAAGGAGATGACACTGTGAAAGTGTCCATTGTCTATCAGGCTCCAAACCCCATAAAAGCTCCATGAAACTATTTGAAATGACTTCACAGTCTCAAAATAAGTCTTCAGAAGACTTTTTGTGCATAATTAGTATGTACAGGTATGCAATATTGCCAACTAATAGTATCTAAATATTTTTTGTGATTTTTGTTTGCTTATATTTTGAGTGTTTTTTGCTAGACAAATCGATTTCCAGGAGCATTTTTAACTTTATGTGTAAGCATCATTTTTCATGTAAACATTAAATTTTATCAATAAACTCAATTAGAATAATAAGATACTATTGGCTGTTACCAATCAAATGAAACCAGTATTAACAAAATACATTTTTGAACTACAGAGACGACATAGAAGCTGCTTCTGACGTGGCATTTAGATGTCAGTGAATCATTCATTAAAAAGATTTGTTCAAAACAGCTTCAAAATGGCTGATTCGTTCAGAAAGAAGCATGCCTTTATGAATGGGTTATGCACTCAAACAATTTGTTCAAAATCCCAGATTTGTTCATTAACAAAATGATAAATATCTCTCTTAGTCTTAGGGTGTTTTTTTTATTTTTTATTTATGAGTGCCATACTTGATAATGTCAGTTTGAACACCATTAAAACAACAATTCTCCTTTTGTGTTCCACTGGAAAAGAGCATACACGTCACAGTTAAAGTTTCAATCCCTCACCCATATATGCTGCCCAGTGTAGTGCACGGCAGTCTTTCTTGTCAAAGGCATTGATGTTGGCACCCTTGGCCAGTAGAAGGCTAACCATCTGAAAAGAAAAAGAGGAAAATAAATAACAGTGATAAGAAAGAGATGGAGAAATCAAGTCTCAATAGGCAGTAAAGCATGAGTCATGAATGCGTCAGTAATTATGGGTCTCCCGAAGCTCTCCCGTGTGCTGCGTGTTTGTCTCACAGTTTATATAATGACTTCTGCATTGCTGAGAACACAAGAAAACTCTAGTTATGTTGACAACGCTATGCAAGAAAATGTAAAAATCTACAAAATCTAAAAGCCGTCATTGTCTCAGTCTTTGTACTTGCATACTTGTACTTGATATTTATCGTGGACAAGACTTTGCTCCAACAAATTAAGAAGCTCATTTTAGTTCTACTGTGGCCACAATTTACTATTCATCCCCCCTTTAATTTAAATAATGAATGCAAATGAAGAATTTGTTTTAAAAAGAGAAGCAAAAAATGGTAATTAGTGAAAGGAGAAAATTGGTTAATAATTTTTAATTTGTGGATACAATATATACTTTTTCCCTTATGTTATATTAAGAGCTCCACAGTATTGCTATGAATTAAGCAAAAACTATTGTTTTCTACTTGCAGTACCTCCGTGTGTCCATTAAGGGCAGCGTGATGCAGGGCGGTGCGTCCCCCGCGATCTGAAACATTGACGCTGCTCAGAAGCGGGATGATCACCGCAGCACAGCGCAGGGACTTGTTGGCGGCAGCGACATGCAGCGGAGTCTGCCAGTTCTTATCCCTTGCGTTAACATCAGCAGAATGTCGGATCAGTACACGAACAGCATCCTAGATGTGTGCAAAACAACAACAGCTATGACACTATATCGTGTACTTCAGGCCAGCTGCAATAGGATTGACCAGTCAGCATCCAGTGTTGGTAAAAGGAGCTGCTGCATATGACTAGCATTGTTATAAAAGCATCCTGCTGCGTGACAACATTACACAACATTCTAACATGAGTGTGTGTTTAACAACTTAGCCCACCTCACTACGTGATGCCACTGCCCTGTGGAGTGGAGTCAACCACATGTTGTCTTTGGCATTGACCCGTGCCCCTAAAAAAAGTAGTATGAGAAACAACAAACAAATTTAAGGCTCAATATGTTGTATTTGTAAAGGGGTAGTTCATTCAAAATCTCGCCCTCATTGCAAACCCATCCTTTATGTTACACAGAAAAAAAAGAAAGAAAGAAAAACACTTTGGTTTGGAATTAAATTGTAATATATGATGACAGAATATTTACTTTTGGGTAAACTTAATACCGTTAATGTACTTTAATGGCATTTATTTTATATGAGATGCTGTAAAGGTATGATGGAAGGGAGTTGGGAAAGGAATGGAGGGAGAGAGAAAGAAAGCAGCTCTACCTGACACAATGAGGAGCTCTGTGATCTCAGCATCGCCGAGGAAGGCTGCTGCATGAAGGGGAGCTCGCTTCTCAGCGTCCTGAGAGAGAATGAAAAAAAAAAGCTTTGAGAGTCCAACACATGGACAGAAAGGGTGGAAAGATTCTGTTCAAAATCTAATCAAAATCAAGTCTTCTGCTCCATGTCTATTGGATTTAAACCCATCTACATGAGTTGATACATATTTCAGAATGTAATTTATTCCTGTGATAGAAAAGCTGAATTTTCAGAAACCTTTAAGCATACTCTTCTGTATCTTCAGGGTGACATAATCCTTCAAAAATCATTCTAATATGCTGATTTGGTGCTCAAGAAACATTTATTTAAAATGCAATGTTGAAAAACATCGTGCTGCAGTTACATTTTTTTTGTGGAAAACCATGATACATGATTTTCAAAGGATACTTTGATGAAAGCTTAAAAGACTGATGATGAAGTTCAAAAGAGTAGCATTTATTTTAAATAGAAATCTTTATAAATGTCTGTACTGTAACTTTTGATCAATTTAATGCATCCTTGGTAAAAAAAAAAAGGATTAATTTTACGCCAAAGAAAATCTTACAGATGCTTAACTTTTCAATAGCAGCGTATCTTGGACTTAGAGATTTATAAGGGACAAATCATATTTTGCCAGTTGTGGGATAAACAAAAGTCTAATGGCTAATAAAAAACTAAAAAAAAAAAAAGGATGTGCCCTTCGATATGTCTAACCCCAACATGCTGTTCAATAGGAAATAGGCTTCATCAACACTAGAAAGACTAGAATGCAGTATAATGATTGTCTGTCATTGCAAGCGAGCCACAACAAAAGAGCATTGACTGGCTCTTTACGATCACTGATGGAGATGTCAGTGTGTACAAATGTGCTCACACACTTGCGGTGGTGACATCTCAACGTGTCCATTGTCTGAACCTGTTTGCACATGCAGACTGAAATCGTGACTTTGACCAGCGGCTCTTTATACAACATTTGGACAGCGAGCTAATTCTTGCTGGAGCCATTAAGGCGGACACAGAGAGTCAAATAGAACAAATAAATATTCTGGAAGAAGAATGGCCCTGAAAACTGTTTTGTGTGCTGTTGCCTTTACTGAGACAAAATGTATATAAATCTCTGGCTGTTGTCCATGGGATCCCTCGATTACTGTGCTGCAAGAAACAAATAGATGAGATATAGTCATGTGAGAAGGAGAATAAAAGAACCTGATCCATACCAGTGCATTGACATCTTCTGATTTACATATGAGGACACGAATCTCATCGGGGTCTCCGTTAAAGATGGCTTGGACAAGGGGTGGCTGTGAAAGACAAGAGATTATTTAAACATGGTTTTTAGACAGCACTCTTGACAGCACTTTCAAGGTAACAAAGATTTAAACAGATCCCAAATGCAACCCACTAGAGAACCCAAGGAACCACCTATTAACACCCTAGCAACCACAGGGAAACACACTAAAAACCACTCAACATACAACAATGTCCTGGCAACCACCACAGCATTGTGGCAACAAATATGCAAAGGCAAGCACCAGGTTTCCATCAGAAAGTATACAAGAACCTAGATTATTCTGGTGAAGATTACATAAATGTTATGTTTTATATCTTTGGAACAACTTTGTCATTCAAATGATCAGTTCTTGAATCAGCTTCTCAGCACAAATCTAAGATGCAAAACCACACAGCCTTCACCATTTCCATGACATGGCGTCATTACAGGGAGGCCAAATCGAGCCCCAAAGAGCCCCAAGGAAGCTTTGCAGTGTGGTCATTAATTCATGTTTCCGCTATGTAATTATCATCTTCAATCCTTGTTTATGGAGCAACTAAAATGATGCCAAATATATTTATAACCTGTATTTTCCTGAATTCAAGTGCCAAGCTTGATATATTCATATAGCAGCACACTGAAAATCACCACAATCTGACACATGCGTGGGTCAATAGAAGTATAACACCGAGGTGGTTTGAGCCAAACTTGGCTGCATCTAAACTTCCAGTGTCTTTATCTGCAATAACCCCCACATCTCACTTCCTGTTGCTCTTTTTCACCTTCTCAGAAGCGATACAGAGGAAGCGTGGAAAGCACTTTCACTTCCGCTATACAACAGAACACATGCAGTCAAGGCAACATGCAAATGAACATACAGGGTACCTCAGGGCTCAACACTATGGATGGCGATTGAAAAGACAGGGATGCAACCCCCATATGAATTACAATCTGTAATGGAGTTACATTATGTTGTTTATTTTTAAGAAATGTTTAATTACAACAACAACAAAAATTCTGACACTTCAAAATATGCTTCTAAGAATAGCTTCTTTCACTATGATTTACTCTTTAATATGCACAACTACAAACAAACTCTCTGTGTAGACACAACAGGAGAAGTGTTGTTGAGGTCTGCTCTATTTTCAGCTGCTGAAACAGTCCATCACACACCCACTCACTTCAAACTCATTTCATCATCGGTATAAAACGATCTCTGCTGTGCCAATTCACCACAGGCCATCAGTCATTTTTAAATTTGGCTCCACATTTACTACAAGTCAACCATTTGTTTCAATTTACTTGCTTTCTTTTATTCCTCACAAGACATTTGAGAAGAAACATTTCAAGCCCAAGGTGAAACATCTCCTGGGCTATGAAAGAGCACGTTCTAGGCAATTATACTTTCTTAGGGGATATCATATTCACATTTTTGCAATAATAAGTTCAACCGTGAACCCCCAGGTTTCCTTCTATTCGGCACATATTTAAATCACGAGAATTCGCAACTACAACATTCAATAAATTTGAGAAAACAGGAAAAAAAAAAATCACATGTACAAGATCAGGAATTTAAAATGTATAACAGAAGTGGCCTAAAACACTCTCACACTGGCACCAAGCAACATGGGCCATCCTTATTGAGCACTTTTATGAGAGCATTAATTGAATCTATGAGGATACAATGTTGAATTCTCTTAACTATGAGTTGTTGACTCTTTCTAGATCGCATGCACAACCCTACAGCTCTCCTCTTACTGGAAAGAGAACACAACAGCTGGTGACAACAGTGCTGTCTGTGTTATGGCAACGTAAAAATTGGGGACAAGATTGCTGAGCGCTGGCCCAAGCAGGGATCTGGATGCAGCTCATCACAAATGAGGACATTCCCCGACCTCCCAGCACAGCTCCATGCCAAACTCTCAAACACTAAAGCCATTGTTGACTTTCATTAGGCTACACAACCTCCTCCCCCGCCGCCAGCTCCCCGTCCCCTATGGCCAATAGAAGTGAGCTGGACTTCTTTCTTAGCCAATGAGGGCTTGGGTTTCTTCACTTTTGACAGCTGGATCACTGCAGGCTCTTCTTTAAAACAAAGCAGACTGACTCCTTAAGAATCATGGCTCTAAAATGAGGAACTGTTGATGTCGCACAATAAATGAAATGCGAAACTGAAATGTAGTTCCTTGTGGCAGCATTTTAACCCTGACATTAAAGGTCAGCATTAAAATGGATATTTGTCCATGCATGCATGTTCATGCTTGCACTTGATCTTCTGGTGAAACACCAGACTTCTCTTTGCTGATGTACGATAGACTTCTCCAAACATTTAGTCCAATGAAATTCACATTCAGATCTGCCTACATCCAAACAACAACCGATGGATAGCAACAAAAAGGTTTTTTTTTTTTGTTTTGTTTTTTTAGAAAACATTTTTCACTCAGATGTCCATCACAATATTAAAGAAAAGATCTGTTGCTATTTCATACATCACAACTTTAGACAGACCATCCATTCTGCAGATCATCAGATTCAGGGGTTGTGTTGTAGGCTCTTCTGGATAAAATGTAAACTGAAAGAATCTAAACTTTTCTAAGCTGTCACAAAGTGCATTACAGAACTCTTATGGACTGATGTGTAAGGTATAAACACACTATCCTCTATTTCCTCCCTCTTGGGTGCTCTGAACTTGTGTCATGTAACCCTCCGAGACTACAAAAAAAACGTGAGAGGGGATTACTGAGGTTCAACAACTTCCTGTCCCATCCCTCTTTGGGGCAAAGTATGGAAATCAAACTGTACACAAGACCAGAATGACGGTAAACATTACTGACACTCAGAACAATTAGTGTCACATATGAACTTTTACTAAATAACTGTCCTGGGTTTAATGCAAGTGACTCCAAAAATAATTTCAACTTGTGTCTTAGTCCGTAAAAACAAACAAGACATGAGTTTACATTAATGCACTTTTAATGGAAGTCTAAGGGGCAAGTCACTGCTCCAGGATAATTTTAAAATACAAACGGTCTTTACTGCCAGTCTGCCACAAGACTTTACAACAGTATATGCATGTGATGTTCCTCATTTGTAGGCCACTTTGGATAAACGTGTCTGCTAAATTAACTTTAAATGTAAATATGTGTTAAACTATTATCCAATCTTTCATCTCCTGTCATGACAGAGAAAAATCCACTCACTTCAACAAATTATTTAAGTGTACATAAAGCATAAATGTAGTTACACCAAAGTACAGCCGCTTAAAACAGTAGTCCCTCCACTAAAGACTGATTTGACTGATGGAATAATAATTTAGAATAAATTATGAGAAAAACAGAATATATAAAATTACTGTAGTTATTGACATTGTTGACCAAACAAAAACATTTTAAAAAATAAAACAATGAAATTACACATGCTTGATTAACATCTTAAGCGAATTTATATACACGCATTTTGTAGGAACAAATTCATTTAAGTGCTCTATCAAAGATATGAGCCCTTTGGAATCTTATGCCATTTTTGCAAGTGCATTACTGTGCACGCAATTTTTGTTTGCTATTACAAATTTAAGGATGAGTTGGCATTCTCTGTGGCAATTGACAACAAGAAGCTGTCGATAGCTGAACTTGTTTGAATCCAAAACATAGCTTCAACCGTGTAGAGTGCAAAGATTTCGTAGATTTTTTACTCTCTACAGTCTCACAGCTGAAAAATCTTCTCAACCCTGTCATGAGGTTCACGGGGCCCCTGATAGACATCGAGTTACTTGTTGAAAGGACAACTTCCTAGAACATTTGCAATAGCATCTAGATATGACGGCATCACATGACCGTTAGGGAAATATGTCTACTCTACTGAAAAATCTACTCTGCTCACATTTTGTGCCCACCACGAGACATGAAAACAAATAGTTAGTCGAGTTGACTAGAATCAAAAGATGTAACGTAATTTCAAGTTTGTGAAGTATAGTAGTAACATTCAATATATCACCAATGAAAATCTTATTATAGTGAATTCTGTCTTTTAATAACTAGAAATACTGCACTGCAAACCCAAAAGCTTAGTTTGAAACTAAATTATTGCTATCGTCACAACAAAAGTTTCAAATAAGTGAACAACGGTGATGTTTGTGAGAAAAGGAACTTGACTATCTGAGCTTTAACTGGGTGGAGCTCAACCTTTTGTTTGTATGCAACATATACTAGTTAGTTAAAACAGAAATCTGACTAGGTGTGCTCATAATGATCATTAATTTGGGATGTTTTCTTCTCAAAACTTGTAATGGTGTGCAGATTAGTTTTAGGAGCCAAATCAACATCAGCATCATGACACACTACAGCAGACAGCAGGAAGTTTGTTCTCTCTAGATAGAAGCAGATAATTTTTCTTACACAAATGATGCAATAGATGAGAGCAACACTCACTTTGCTACACTCACTACTTTACCATAATTTTATCTCTGTTAAACTCAAATATGAAAGACATTTTTTACACTGGTGTTGATAAAACAAATATAATTAATAAAGCACTAAACAAAAATTGAACTTATTTTTTTTTAATTGAACAACTGAAGTGGAGCAATTTCTTATAAATCATTTCCAAAGTAGTATCAGATTCATGACTTGCTCAAATTGCTCAAGTATCCGTTTTTGACTCAGAAAGAAGAGAATCTTCCCCCAAGAACTATGATTTTGTTTAAGTAAGATGCATGACAGCAGAAACAGACATGAGCACTTTAAACACACTCATATGTGCTGTCACGCATTTTTAATATGCAATGCATATGCTGCATATACATCGTGCAGTTTCAGCTGCAAGCATATATGGAGCATTACATATGCATATAGTGCATTCACTGAAAACGACATTTAATCATGTGCAAATCCCTCAGTTTAATCCAAGCAGTATGTCATCCTCCAAATAAAACGATCATTTTGCATGTATGATGCGATCAAAAAACCTTGTGCAATTACCTGGTCGACTAGTTTAAGAACAGCCATATCATGTCAAACTGCACATCCAAACTCTTTGAAAAAACCTGGAGGTGAAGATTAGTAAAATCCAGAAGTGGCTGTGCGCTTTGTTCACGGAAGGGTGATGCTGCACAAAGATGTGGTATCAAAAGCTTGCTTCCTGCTTTGCTGTGGCTCGCACCCTCCAGGGGCCCGGGGTGATGTGACGGCCGTGGCCGGCTCTGCAGGCGCTATCTTCGGTCAGCAGGAGCAGCTTCAGCCGCTGCCTCACCACCAGCTCTCCGAAGCTCCGGGAAAGAGGAAAGGGGGAGGGAGGAAAGGATGCGCAGGCTGCTGTAAACAATCCGCATTTACAAGGCAATGGCATCCACAACGATGTCGATTTCAGATATTTACATCCCTCTCGCCTATGTATTGCGTAATGCATTCATATTCCTTATAAGAAAATACAGGAAGTCAGAGTTTTTTGTGTGCTTCCCCCTAGCTAATTTATTAATACTACTATTGGGAAGGCCTTACTGATGAATATTAAGAGGGGCACCCAACTTTTCAACAGATTGGCTAAAAGGCAGATGCTGTCAGAGTGGGCGCTGTTGGAATGACCAATGAACGATTCCTTACTGCGGATTTATGAATTAACTACTGTTTCAAAGAAGATAAATTAGGATGGGTGACTGCATGCTTCAAGGAGATTAGGATGGAACGTCATCGCAACCTAATTAATATTCATAACCTTTAGCGTCACCATAGTAGGATTCGTAGTTTCGTATCCTCCTCTGTATTTGATGCACAGAATTGTCATCTCTTACGAAAAGCCATCATCATCGCCTCAACCTCGCTAGCCTGACGTACGAATGATTCATTCTAATGAATCTTTTCTGTAAATGACTCGGTCACACTGATAACTCCGACGCATACGTGAATCATTTTATGAACCGACCCGTTCGAACAAACTGATTCGCTAAAATAAATTAGTTCTCAACACTAGTCCTCTCTGGTTACTCGCAGAATACATATATCTCGTCTTTTGGAGTATATACATTTACAATAAAATGCATTCATTATAATAATGTCGACAGTTATTCTGTTTGTAGCTTACGAAGTTAAAAGAAAGAATATAGAACATGACCCTGACAAATGAAATGTTAAAGAGAACATTTTCAGTCAAGATCAGCCCAAGCATTCAGTGCAGTCCACAATAAAGCACCCCACTGTTTTCAATTTCATGGAAAACAGCAGATGTTATCAGAAAGGGTGAATGTAAAAATGTGTACAAATTGTGTCTGAAATGTTCTAAAGTATGTCCTCGCATTGCTTTAGTCTGAGAAACTCCAGCACCCTCATGTTCGTACAAAACCACAAATGACAATCTTACATCTGCTGTGTTGTCTGAGCACAATGTGGGAAATAAGCAAACTAAATCTCATATAATGAATGCATCTAAATCCAGATATACCCTTTCACAAGGAAATTAAACACACAGAGAGAGATAAAAACCAATGCCAAAGCATTTAACTACAGGTTAAAGCAAGAAATATTCCCTGTGCAAAGGTCTTAGTTCACACTGCAGCACAACTGTTTTTGTTTTTTCAATTAAAATATTAGAACCGACTTTCCACGAACAACTTTGTTTGAAACTTGATCAGTTTGTTCTGTCTTGAGAGGAAATTACTACAGAAAGTGTAGGTGGAATAAAATCAAGACTTCTTTTGATTGTGCTAAACAAATGACAGAGGAGATCACGGTCCTTTAATACACAAAACTTTTATTCAGCCAAACTAAGCAACATTATAATAAGAACAGATGTGTGACTGAGCAAGAGCGAGCTTGACAGACCAAGACACAAGTCTCAAGTTAAAAGACTTACTGAAGATAAATCACATTCCTCAGAAACTCTGCTACGATATTTACGGTCACTGTGTATGGTGCCACTCCATAAAAACAACAAAAAAATCTAATCCAAAGACCTAAAGGTGTCACATTTGACATTCTTTTTTTGGACATTTTTCTGTTCTTTCATAAGAAATGAATTTTAGACCACATAATTTGTGGTACTTCTTGTAATCTACCAGAGAACATAAAAAAGACCTATAAATCATGAATTAGACACAGATACAGGAGAAGAGAGAGTGCACATGTAAGGGTAATTATATTCACAGGAAGTACTCCAGCTCATAGCGAACGTATGAGTTCTTCTCATCATTGTAGACAAGAGGATAATGTGCGATCAGTGCATCCTGGGAGCCAATATAGATGGAGTTGTAGATCTTCCAGTACACATCACGCACTTTGCGTGCAGGATGGAACAAACCCTATTGAGGTAGAATACACATTTTGCCATTAGATAAGTCAATGATAAAAATCACAAAAAAAAAAAAAAAGTGTAAAAAAAGTGTACTGATTCCATGTTGGAAGGGAAATGTACCTGCAAGCAATACTGCAGCATGCGGCAGGGTCCAATTGCCACCCGCAGACCCTCGAGGGCCCCCATGACGGCTTGGATAACATGAGGAGACGTTTCGAAGACATTTGGCCAAACATAGTTGAGCAAATGATTGAGAGAATCTTCACAGCCAAAGCCATAAACTCCCAGAGACATATGCTGCACCACAGCACTGGCTGTCTGCCTGTGTACAAGATCCCTGCGATGGAGCACAAATACAGAAAGTCTTAGAAGACTACTGAAAACAATCTGCATGTTTTAAGCGGCAGCTCTCGTGAAAAGCAGTAATTATTTTCCCAGCTTACCGGTCCATCAGAGCATCCTCCAACAAAGGAGTGACAGCGTAGATATAATCTTTGCCCATTTCACCAATGTACTCGAACAGAAAGGACAGAGACTTTAGGACACCGTTCTGAACATTTAGCTCGGGAACACGGTACTCGTTCATCAACGCAGGAAGCACAGTGAAAGGCGAACACGTCTCAGCCACGATAGCGATGGCTACCGTTGTGCACACACGGTTCTGACGCTCCTGCACCTTCAGATTGTTGAGCAACGTTGCCAGCACATCGTGAGGACTAGAGAATTAAGAACGGAACAAGTTCAAAATCAACATTTTTAAACCTCTAATGACAGATTCGGTGTTACTGAGAAGGAATTTGTGTTTTACCCAATGGCCTTGGCAATGTAACCGAAGGTATTGACAGTAGCTCTGCGGATGGCCTTCTTGTGGGCTTTCAACAACTCCAACAATTCAAAACAGATGCGCATCCATTCCCTGGCAGACACATACTCTGCACCCCTGCAAAGGACAAGATGATGTGTTCAGGGAGGCATTATTAAAATATTTCAAATGTTAAGAGCTCACATTCTGCAGGGAACTGTAGGACTGACCTGTCAGCGATTCTGCCCACTAGATCAATGCAGTTCTCTTGCACCTTCTCATGTCTGTTCTTCAAGATGGGAGTCAAACGTGGAAGCAAGTCCTTGATAGGCGGCGTCATCTTGTGCATACCTGCCAAAGCGATATTTACACACTTATTCATACAAAAAAGGAAAGCAGGAGGAAAAACTCAAATTTATGCAATGCACTGAAATTATTTTAAAATTAGAATAGACGATGTTTGCAAAAATAAAATGTACAAAATAAAGATTCTGTAATTGAGTTCGGGTAATTTGTGGTCATGGGGAAATGTTCTGCACAAAGTTTAATACTTAGGGTTAGACCAGTAATGTAGCACTTTGACCAGCACTCACCAATAACATTGACAATAGCTTTAAGGGCTCCAAGAATGCTACCGAGCACTTCGGGGTATTCTTCTCCCAGATACTCATATAACACTACACCCAGATGGCCCATGAGCTTTTCCTACAAGGAAAATTCCAGAGCAAGATATTAGTATACAGTATCGTTTAACCAATCCAGTAATGTCCAGTCCAGAAATGTACATATGGCAATCCTCACCTCTTGGCATGTCTTCATGACCACCGCTGTACGAGAAATCAGGTCAGCAGCCTGTTGACGGACTTTGGCGGATTTATTGTTCAGACGCCACAGCACTGTACCGCAGATCTGAGGCAAGTACGGTTTAACTCTCTTACCCAGGGCATTTACCACCGTACCGAAGCCGTTTAGCATCACAGAGTCCTGGAGATAACAGGGGAGATTATGATGTAAGATCATAACATAACAGAGCAGGATATCTTAGATGCAGCAAAGTCTGTAACGCACCTCAGTGGTCTGTTCCTGGAAGGCGTACAGGATACCGTCAATAAGCTGCTCCTCCAGTTTGTGATCAATGTCAGCTGCACCAAGGTTGCCCATGATTTTCTCAATGGTCTCCATGACCATTTTTCTGTACTGTTCAGCTTCATCCTTCAGGTCATCCACGATACGGGAAATAATCTCAGCTGCCCCCACCTTATTAGCCAGCTCCACTGTAGTGTCCACTAACTGTTAAACAAGGAAAAAGACAAATCAAGGTTAAATGCGTGTTGTTAATGGTTAACGTTATTTCTAATTACATGATGATCTCACAAACCTGTCTGTAGTTGCGCCTATCCAATGCCATTCGGTGCTGCCAGAAATGTTTAAAGAAGGGGGGCAAAATCTCTGTTTTAATGTAATTCGCTTCCACACCATCTGTGCCACAGCACTGCTTCACCACCTGAAATGTGCAAGAAAAAACGTTTAGCCCAAAATGTTTTAGAAAGATTAAACTTTTCATGCTTCTGAATAGCTTCCAAGCCCACCTTGAGGACAATCTTCTTCATCTCCTCGTCGGGAGACTGGAACTCTCGAATGAGGATAAGCATCACTTCTCTGGTGTAATAGTTGGCATATTCAGCATCCATAAGAGGAATCAAATATCCAATGGCTTTCAAAAAGGCAGCAAGACCCTAAGACGACACAGAAAATACTGTTAAAAGCGTAGTTACTAAGAATCTTTGGGTTGCAGCCCAAAATGTAAATTTGAAAGCAAATATTACAAATGAGGTCAAATTTTTTGTTGACCAAACACATGCTCACCTTGCCTCTGTGTTGCCTGATACCTTTCCAAAGAGGTTTCAGCACAGAATCAAAAGACTCAATACCGTATGGTGTAGCAGCTTCAGCCAGGGCAGCGATAGCCAGAGCGCTGATGGTTCGCACTTTCTGCTGCTCATCCACGAGACCTGAGAAAAAAAAATGAACAGCTCGAGACTGGCCCATACAGAAGACAATATAAAAGACTTTTGGTACACCCACATTTAGAAAGATTAAGACCAAAACACCATACTAACCATGCTCTATAATCTCCACCAAGCTGCGGAGATGGGGCAGGATAGCACAGCCCATGAGAATAGCGATCTGCTGTACGATCTTGATACCCGTGTGACGAGCCTGCCAGGATTTCTTGCTCTTGCAAACAGCCTTGAGGAAAGGCAGGAGAGATGGAATGCCCAGAGCAGACGCCACGACGGCGAAAGCACGAGCGGTCGTGTTTCTCACATACTCGTCCATGTTGTCAATGTCAGGCCTCATAGTGGAGATCATAGTGGCCAGACCAGCAGCCTGTGAAAGAAGAAATGCAGATTCAATTAAAGGCCTTTAAAATTTCTAAATTAATTCGACTACTGTTGGGATGCTGTTATCAACCAAAGATGATATTAACCATTTACGGTCAACCATCTTACCTTTGCCAAGTTGGAGATGATCTCTCTACCCTCTACTCTAGCATAGTAATCTTCATCAATCAGCAAGGGCTCAATCACCACAAGAATCTTCAAGAACAAACAGACAGGAATGTTAGAAAAGACACATGAAAGGTAATATATTTCTCCACCCAACTATTAAAATGAATGCTTATGAACTTACCTTGTGTACATATGGTCGAACCAAGTCATCAAGTTTGTACAGGATACGATCAATGACTTTGACCAAGAGATGACGCTCCTGGTCCTCCAGTGTTGGAGACATCAGCAATGGCAGGATCTGGTTAAAAAGGGGACCTGCACCAAACTCTCGGGCTTTATCGGTGATTTGACGAAGAGCAGCCTGAAAGGAGAGAGCTAGTTAGAGATCCTTGTTTTATGATTATGCGTGTTACAGTCCATCAAGTGTGAGAGAGGATAATTACCTTTCTCATGGGAGGCGTTCCATTCTTGATCTTCAGGAGCAGCTTCATGATCTTGCGTTCTTTCTGTTCTTCTGGACTGAGGGTGGACTCGTCAACTTCAACCTGAAGCAGAGATCGGATGATCGGTCAAAAATATATATTTTTTGTAATGATTTATATAATAATGATGTTATGATTTTTTTATTGACTACGTTTTGATAATGCTACTAATGCTGTTATTACTAATAATATTTACATTTACATTTATGCATTTAACAGACGCTATTCTCCAAAGCGACTTACAGTGCTATCAATTTTTTACCTATCATGTGATCTCGTGGAATCGAACCCCAACCCTGAACTTGATAGCACAATGCTCTACAAATTGAGCTACAGGAACGCTGGTTTAGTAGTGCTTGTAAAGCATCACTATAATTATCTTGCATACTTTTTTCTTTCCATACAAATTTCCTGCAGCATGTCACAGGTCCATGAATGAGGTATCAAATCATTGGGCTTAATGAAAACACTATTATGACTTTGATAAGTGATTATGCGTATGATCTTTGCACTTCACTCATAGGCTCATTTCACTAATAAGCAGTCAATAAATGGTGATATTCCAACTTCCTATCCATGCCTTAGCAACCAGTTACAGCACCCTAGGAACCACCCTAAAGACTTCGTTACACTGAAAAATAATAAGATGGATATCTCTGAATCTTAAAATTGTAGATACATGGGGATGGGCTCTTTGGACTCAAACTGGCAAGTTTTCTTTAAATATCACCCTGGTAATCTAGCCATTTAGAGCCCCCTAGTAACCATATAATATTATTGATCCAGTGATATCTCTATACCAGAACAACAGAGACATGAGGGTGGACTCAAATTTGAGTCAGACTGGCTAGTAGTCACCATGGAAGCGGTCTAAACACGTCATTGCAACTATTGAGAACACATCTAACACCCTTATGTTATAAAGCTATATCAGAACACCACAGTGACATCTGGGTTGTCACTTTTGACTCTGACTGTCAGTAGGCTTTAGCTATCATTTTGGTAACGGACTAGCCATGCTCAAGCAACCATTTAGAACATCCTAACAACTGTACAGTAAACCAAATATGTAGGGCTGCATAATCAATTTCTAATGCCACAATTATGTAATCGCTCAAAGCTACAATAATTGTCCACTTAAGTAATTCTACACCTTTAAGATGTTTTTTCTTTCGAAAGGTTATCTTAAAAGTTTTTCCATTACTGTATTTTTAGTTTTAGGATAACATTACCATAGATATATTTTTTTTTAAAGAAGAAACCAATCCAATGTATAGATGACATTTGAGGCTTAATACTATAGAAAAGTTCAGTTAGTGTGCTTTCAGCTTGTTTATTTTGACCTAAAAGTAAGGCATGTGGATAGAGATTGGTAGCCAATTAATTGGAGCATACCTAGTAATTAATAACTGCAATTACAATTTCAAGGGAATAATCGACAATTATGATTTGTCATAATTGTGCAGCCCTAACCACAGCATGCACCACTCACATTTTCTTCAGAATTATAAAAAAAAGAAAGAAAAAGTGTTTTGCATTTTTTTTTAGTACTATTACTAATTACTTTTAATATGAATATTAATAACTTATTTAAAATTTTATAATATTTTTAAAGATTTACATTTATTTTTACATTTAATAAATAAATACAAAAATGTATGCATTTAGCAGACGCTTTTATCCAAAGCGACTTACAGTGCATTCAGGTTAACATGTTTTACCGAACATTTTTAAAAAGAATCCCAAAATTCCCAGGTTTTCCACAACCCTAGGATTCCTGGTGTACAATGAACTCACCAGAAGTTTATCAAAATACTGGATGTCATCTGGCTTGAGGAAGGGCAGGTTTCCAGAGGGCTGATCATTGACTTGTTTCATAGATCTGTCCTCTGTTTGCATGTGGAAGCCAGTCATGCCTCCGATGGGCGTGGGGGTTGCAGCTAACTTACGGGCTGGGGTGCGAATGGGCACATAGCCTGCTGGTGGAGGCAGTACCTAGGTAAATTGGTAGATGAAAACCAGTTAACAACAACAAAATATAAAATTAATTTTCAGACAGAAAAAAAGGTATTCTGTAGATATCAATATGGTTACATACTTTGTATCCTTCTGGAAACATGGCATCAAGTTCATCATCAGTCAATGGGCGATTCCTCTCATCAATCTCTCGTTCCCAACGCCAGGCCTGCAGCTGTTCTGGGGTCATGCTCATCAGGTGACCTGTAAACATTGAAAACTTTACAGCAACTTCCACAAAATGACCATCCCCAACCAAAAAAACCTACAACATCAAGACTGCATTTATATACAACAGTATCGGTCCAGTACCTGGGGTGGGTGTGGCCATATTCATAGCAGGTGTGCCAAGAGGGGTTTTTCCAGGGGTGAGCAGAGGAGTTGAAGAGCCCATCTGACTGACTGGTGTTTCATCCCATCTTGACTTCCTTTTGCTTGCACCTGGGGTGGGCGTCTCACCCACTGACTCATCTCCTCTATCTGTACGTGGAGTCTCAGCCCAGCCACTGCCATGGCCAGGTGTCTCTAAAACACACAAAATAAAACGGTTTTAAATCACTAGGCTTTAAATAACTACTGTTAGAAAATGCACAACAAGCTGAACAGAAAATAAAAGACCTCTCTCTGTCTTTGGTGTCTCATCCCAGCGGTTCTTGCGCACACTGGAAGTGGCCCCTCCATGGCCGGGAGTAGCATGTCCAGGGGTGTCTCGACCCGGTGTGGCAGCTCCAGCTGGGGTGTGGCTTGGTGTGGGCTCCCACATACGGGTGCTTGGAGTGGCTCCCGGGGTCTCGCTACCTTTGGCACGGCCAGGTGTCTCATCCCAGCGACTGTTGGAAGGTGTGTGTCCTGGAGTCTGGGTAAAGAGAAGAACAGGATTATCAATATCATATATAATGAGCAATTGGGTTGTGCCGATAGACGATAGCATCATGTATCGACGCAAGCAGATATCTCTGTCGATAGTCAAGACGATATTAGGCTCATTCTATTAATTTATTTTTTTTATTAGGCAGCCTATTGTAATTCGGCTATCAAACTGCCCAGCTATTTCACTTCAGCACAGCATTTCACACACGCAAACAAACACACACACACAGCGCGCGTGCAAAAGAGGATTAGAGCCCTTCCCTGAAGAAGTGTAACAGTTTGACTCTGATAACTCGTTAAATCCATGACAACAATTTGCTTTTCTCATACATGAGATTAACACTTTCTTGGCGTTACAAATAAAGTAAAGACAATAACAAGGTGGCAGAGCAAACTCATCCCTAGTGTTTCTCACGTAGTCCTTCTCTTAAAGACTGATCACTTATAACGCACACTGGTCATGATGTAGAAGGACTACGTGGGAACCACTATGGATGATAAGTTCGCTCTGCTGTCTTGTTATTATTTTCATGCACTCCGCAATGTAATGTGATGCATGCAAAAAACAGTTTTGGCCGTTACAAAGTCTACATCTACAAACAGGCGTACACTGTCTGCAGATATGAGGCATTTCATTGCACTTTAACAAGTAATCTGAACGGCCTATGGCTATATATGTGCAATATTTTAAACGAGCCCTCACTAACTGAGTTTAATGCCACAGTTGTGTTAGAACGCATCTCATTCTTGTTTCTGTGGTGGTGCGTAGAGCTCATCCGGAGCGCTGTATGACTGATGCATCAGTTCATCAATTCAACTTTACTCCAAATATATGAACTCCCCTGTTTTGAAGACTTTATATTTAACGTGTTCGTTTATGTCCAATATTAGTGTTTGGGGAAGTCGTGGGCTAATGGTTAGAGTGTTGGACTCCCAATCGAAGGGTTGTGGGTTCTAGTCTCGGGCCGGATGGAATTGTGGGTGGGGGGAGTGCATGTACAGCTCTCTCTCCACCTTCAATACCACGACTTAGGTGCCCTTGAGCAAGGCATCGAACCCCCAACTGCTCCCCGGGCGCCGCAGCATAAATGGCTGCCCACTGCTCCGGGTGTGTGCTCACAGTGTGTGTGTGTTCACTGCTCTGTGTATGTGCGCATTTCGGATGGGTTAAATGCAGAGCACAAATTCTGAGTATGGGTCACCATACTTGGCTGAATGTCACTTCACTTTCACTTTAAACTGTTGGACTTTAAATTAAATCTACTATCGATTTTCACCATTGACATTTAGACTGCTAACTTCTGTGCGCAGACGTGGCAGATTTGTCACAGGACACGTGATAAGACAGTTGCGTCCTATATATGAACTAGCTGTTTTAAACACAGTATTTTTATATTTAACTTTAGTTTATTGGTATGTTTGAAAGTATATACATATTTTTTTTATTATCTGTGATTAGATAGGCTCTCTCTCGTGCACCTGCGTGGTTTTAAACACCAAGTAGTTTCGCTATGACAAGAACAAAGAGTCTCTCTCTTGCTCCACCCATGCACGATAATATTGTGTATCGTTGATCTCACGGGCTGATGATATGAAAAATGGCCAAAGCGCCCAACACTAATGAGAAATATATATATATATATATATATATATATATATATATATGGCATTTTATTTCATTTAGATGAAGAAATAATACATTAAAATAATTGTTAGGTGCAACCCTGGTGCGGTTAAAGAAAACGGACTCACATCAGAACCTCCATCTGCCTGGTCCCAACTGGACACTTTTTTGGGTGTGGTGTTGCTGGGGGTGTGGTCAGCTGTCTGGTCCCAGCGCCGTTTGCGTTTGGCCGCAGCAGCCTGAGATGCAGCAGAGCCATTCACTGCTTTCAGCTCTCCAGATTTTGCTTTCTCTAGCATCTGCAGCCTGATTTCTCTCTGAAGAAAACACATTGAATGTTTTAGTCAAACAGAAACATCTCTCAATCTACCTTTTTTTTTTTATTAACATTTCAGTTTCACTAAAAGTCTGTTAACTACCTCTTCTTTGGACAGATGTTGCTCCTTCATAACATCCATGTATGTCCTGACCTGCATCTTGGGGTCCGGTGTTTTGCCCCCTATGCGAAAGAGCACCAACATGATGCGAGACGGTCAATCCAAGTTAGTCTCAAAACCAGCGTTTTCACACACAAAGCACTACAGTCAACTGTCCCTGAATAGATGGCCTTAAATGTTTAAATTAATATCCTCTCATAACACAAAACAACCCTAGATAATAAAAGCTAAGCACTCTTAGTATACAGTCATACATTAAGAACAGGCAGGTACAAAGAGGTTTCAGTTGCTTTTAAGAGGAGATAAGCAGAGGATATAGCCATCACTGATGCAGGGTCCTGGGCTGTGCTCTCCAGAATACGTACACTTTCAGTGCCAAGGGTCCCTCTGCAGTCAGACTTCAACCGGCAGAAAAGAAGCCTAGAAAATTTCTCTTTACCATTAGTAACACTTTGGAAAAGGGTTTGAACTCACACACACAATAGCATACCACCTGTTCTGCTCTTGTAAATCATTTAAAAACAAATAGGGGAAAAACCACTATGCAAAATTGTAAAATGTATTGTACTATACGTGTTGCAGCCAGAGACACTGAACACTGATGGGGAATGCTAATATAATCTTTCAATTTAAATCAGAAACAAGTTAAGAACTTAAAATGCACAGACGTGCATACTTGTATATCTGGTTTCATTCAAAAAAATATATCTACGATGAATTGGCATGAACAGTTCAAATGAGAAAGGAGGACATGAAGTTGAGAAGAGACAATTTGTCCTTGATGAGGCTTTGAAACCATATATAACTTCATAAAAGCAAGAAAAATATTTAATGACACCATTTTGTATTCCCCTGAAAGACCCTCTGGCCACACACCAGAGCAAAACTACTAACTACGGTCTTGATTTATCTGATAAACACGCTGCTTTTTGTTGACCATAACCTACACAGGACGAGTTGCTGCACCCTTAAGAGAGTGCAGACAGGACTGGCATAGCAGTACTGCTGTAGGAGAGAAATTAAGGACAGTTAGTATGGGCCTGTGGAATCTTGGTACACAGATTCTTCAATAGATATATATCTCTATTTTATGACAATAAAATAGAAATATATTTACACAACAGTTTTGTAAAGCTTCCTCTGTCTGGGACTACATGCAAGATGTTTTGCCTGATCCAGAATCAATTGCCTCCCATAATCTGACCCCGACTGATGCAGTTTGAGTGCGTGCAGCCTGTTGTAACATGTTCTGAAGTTCCTAAATTCCTTGCTAATTTGTATTGGTATGAGCACCCACAGGCCAAAGGTTTAAATATACTAATATGGCTGGAAAACATTTTATTGGATGTTCAATTTGGCCTCACTAGGATTTGTACAAACTACAATCGGCAAGCACAGTAAATTGTCAAGTTTGTCCACAGGCGCCTCAAGATTATTTAGTGTTTTTGGAAACATTACTGACTTTGACACATCATGGGTGTCTAGCCAACATGCCACTGGGCATATACAGAGTATATTATGAAACAAGAGAAAAGTGAAAAGAAAACTGAAAGGAACTGCCCAATGAAGTACACTGCAGTGTCTGGCATTATTTAACTTAAAACTGTATGTGTTTGAGCTGTCTGACTATTGTATTTTGCCTGTTTCACACCAGAGAAAAAAAAAAACCCACAAAAACAAACTTAACCCTTCGAACAACACACCTACCTGCAACCTATGTCGTGATGGGACAAATTAAACCACCCAATCAACTGTCTCCCAAAACTTTTGCTGCCTGACTCATTTAAAGGGTTAGTTCAGCCAAAAAGGAAAATTATGTCATTTATGACTCCCCCTTATATCGTTCCAAAGCCGTAAGAACTCCATTCATCTTCGGAACACAGTTTAAGATATTTTTGATTTAGTCCGAGAGCTCTCAGTCCCTCCATTAAAACTGTGTGTACGGTATACTGTCCATGTCCAGAAAGGTAATAAAAACATCTTCAAAGTAGTCCATGTAAAATCAAAAAATTCTAACGGACCCTCTGAAGCATCAGAAACCCATTTTGGTCCAAAAATAGCAAAAACTACAACTTTATTCAGCATTGTCTTCACTTCCGTATCTGTTGTGAGAGAGTTCAAAACACTGCAGTGTAGTAATATCCAGTTCGCGAACAAATCACTCAATCTAACTGCATGTTCTTGAACCAGTTCACCGAATCGAACTGAATCGTTTGAAATGGTTCGCTTCTCCAGTAAGCATTAACCACAAATGACATAAGCTGTTAACTTTTTAATGCGGCTGACACTCCCTCTGAGTTCAAACAAACCAATGTCCCGGAGTAATTAATGTACTCAAACAGTACACTGACTGAACTGCTGTGAAGAGAGAACTGAAGATGAACACCGAGCCGAGCCAGATAATGAACAAAAGACTGACTTGTTCTCGAGTCAAGAACCGTTTCTGTCGGATGCGTCCGATTTCGAGAACCGAGGAGCAGATGATACTGCGCATGTGTGATTCAGCATGACGCAAACCGACACACAGAGCACCTGAACCGAACTGGTTCTTTTGGTGATTGATTCTGAACTGAATCTGTGCTAATGTTATGAGCGTGTGTAAAGCGAAAGCTTGATTAAGGGCAATCATTACCAATGACGTCATTACGTAGATCGTAAAAGAACCGGTGAACCGTTTTCTTCAACCGGTTTATTGAATCGAACTGTCCGGAAGAACCGGTTCGCGGAAAAGAACCGAACTTCCCATCACTACTGGTGATCCGACAACCGATTCAACCAGTTCTTGACTCGAGAATGATCGAGTCACTCATTCGTTCGTTATCTGGCTCGGCTCGGTGTTCATCTTCAGTTCTCTCTTCACAGCAGTTCAGTCAGTATACTGTTTGGGTACATGAATTACTCCAGGATTATGGTTTGTTTTAACTCAGAGGGAGTGTCAGCCACATTAAAAAAAGTTAACAGCTTATGTCATTTGTGGATTAATGCTTATTGGAGATGCTAACCGTTTCAAACTTTCATTCAGTTCGATTCGGTGAACTGGTTCAAGAAGGAAAAACAGCAGATCTGTGACATCAGGTGGAACTTTTGGAAAAGCAGCGATAGAGTGTTTCCTTGGTTACCGCTATAAACAAAGTAGCACTGTGCTTATGGACTTTAAATGCATTATACAGAGGCAGTTCCCCACAGAGATGCATTTGTAGAAACCCCCAATTTATTATTTAGGATTTTCTTCTGCAGTTCGTGAGCAAGTCCAGAACAGAAAACGGTTGAAAAATAAACAAATGGCCAGTCGACCAGTATAATCTGTTCTACACTGCATCAATTAAATAAGCCCCTTTCACACTGCCATTCCGGCAAATACAGGGGTAAAGTGTTCCTGTAATTGTTCCCTGGTCGCTAGATTTGGCACTTTCACACTGCCAGTGATGACCCGGTATATGTGCGTGCTTTCACACACAACCCTTGAAGATCCCGTAACGACACGTGACATCAGCGCGTGACGTGTAATGTACGAGTCGACAAAGCTTGGCACGTTATACTTTAACTGAAGCAAGCAAACGATCTCTGCGTCAGCGCGGAAAGTGAGGAACTAACTGATCTCTGCTTCATTACAGTTTGCACATATGTTTTCGTCGCGAATGTTGATCTTCCTTCAAAACAGCTGGTAAAAGAGTCGCACGATAACGCACGTCATCACTTCGATACGGAATTAGATCTGGCTTTTGTTCACACAGCGCTCGTTCCGGATCGATTACCGCAATGTTACTATGTCCCCGACCCGGGTTCGATTCGGTAATCAATTCCGGGACGTGGTTGCTTTCACACAGAAGGCGACCAGGCAATGTTACGGGAATATTGCGGGTCCGACGTGCAGTGTGAAAGGGGCTATACAGATTCACAATTGTTAATGCTAACAAAGTTACTCGCCGATATTCTGACATCATTTTGTATGAATTTGTCTGTTCCAGCACAAGATGCGGCTCTCTGTGCATGCTGTACACACAAAACAGTTTGCGAGTACTGAATGGAGTTGTCTTTTGCAGCTTGCTTGAATGCTTTAAAATCACTTAGAATTTTTAATTAGAAAGGCTTAAAAACACCTCCAAATGATCACAAATCATTTGATGCAAATGAAACACCTTTCATGGCGACACAGCAGTGGCCCGACAAATTCGTCAACTGTCCCAAGCTTTTTTCATGATGGCCCTGGGCCATGGGGCAGTCTTTATTGTCGAGCCCTGGTCTAACAGGTCAGTTGAATCCAGGGAGCAAGTTGTTGGGTGGTGTTCAAAGGGTTAAGCAACAAACAAAATTGGTCTGGACCAGAACTGGTCATTGGCAGAGTAAATGCTGATCGGCATGGACAGATAAAATAAACAGAGGAGAATGGTGGTGTAAAATTTACCATCAGCAAATGGATCGTGCCGCTCTGGGGAGATGATCATCTTTTGTCTGCGTTTCTTGTACTCGTCCTCACGGTCTGAAATCTTCTGTGGTCTGTGTTCAGCAAAGGGATCATACTACAGAATGGGCAAAAAAAAAAAAAAAAATTATTGAATGATCACAGTTCTCTTTTAGATTCTTCTACAAATGCATTTGGGAAACCAAGAAATTAAGCTTGATTAATCAAAAAAAAGTTATAGGAACTCAAAGAAATAACATCTGTTAATTACCTGCTCATCTGACTGAGGAATGGAATTGAGTATTGCCACCGGTGCATGATATCCTGGTTTCTTCGGTCCAAGCAGACTTGTGGATGAATCTTCATCATCATCCTGAAATAAACATATTTGGATTCAGAAACTCTACACAGTACTTACACATGCTGACATAGGCTGATCTAACACTATTTAAAGTGTTATCACTTACATCTTCCTGCTCGTTGGCAGCAATTGAAGTCACATATCCAGCAAAGCGGCTGTCACTGCCTCCGTAGATCTCCTGGTCATAATATCCAGTGGAATCAAGCCCGACCCCCTGCTCAGCTCCCTCCACCAGGGCGGCTTTCATCCCCTGGATTTCCAGGATCTGAGCCTCAATGTCTAAGAAATAAAAAAAATACAACCAGAGATCAGAATCCCAAAATACCTATAAACAGTTGAGCAATAATTCATCTATGCCTCATATTACATATACTTACAGCAGTTAAACTCAATCAAGCATTGATATAAAATTCACCTTGATGTACTAATACAATAAAGTAATATACTAATCTTGTATAAATAATAATAATTAACATTTTGTTAGAGGAGCAAGAAACAGGACAATTATCCGCACAAGTAAATGTTTACATAAGCACGGTAAATAAACAGACAATGAATACTAATCATAATTCTAAACAGATATCACTCCATTGGATTTTTTTTAAATAAAGATAAACAACCTTATAAAGGTACATTTTGGTCTGTGTTTGCCTGCATGTTAGCAACGCCATTTTGGTTTTAATATATGTTTAATATGTTTAACCAGCGTATCTTAACATTAACTTCCAATCGTCTAAAGCGCATTTCTGCACATAAATATTACAAATAACTCATATCAAATCACAATACAAATTACTGGATGGTGTATTTGTTGATATTTCTCATGTGCGCCACGGTTAGGTTTGATTCAAAGAACAGACGCCATATTCTATTCACAGCCTCAAACTGACCTAATTCTACATTTTCTCGCTAATTCCTCTTCCTAGTACTAGAAAAGAACAGATACCCCAAATCCAATGTGGACATGTATGACAAAATCTGATATATTCTTCAATAAACTTTGAAATATGAATTTACCGTCATGTGTTTTGGCGATCTGCGCCATTTTCCTGCTGTTGTGTGAGCCTCAGTACCGGAAGGCCTTTGACTGCACATCCGACTCCAATGCGCTCACGAGCAGGCGCGTTCCCTGCGGCACCACCAATGCGCATGCGCAGAGCACAAAAAACTAGTCAAAACAGCTGGCAGACGTCAACACTGTTTAGTATACCCCCAGCTCTGCTTGAAAAATGTAGCTATAATACGGTAGATTTTGTGAGATTTCTTTGTACGTGCATTTTTGTTAGAGGCTCCGAGATACAGGTTAACTTAATTAATGATTTCAAATCCCAAAGTTTCTTGTCACCAGTCACATTTTCTTGGTCAAATGAACAGTAACAGTTACGCATACTATCATGAAAAGCGAAATAAATAAATAAATTATATTTTATATTTTTACATTAACAGTGTAATTAATTTTCTATTTATTAAAGCCAACATAATTCTAATCAAGTTAGTATTTTTAAGTATTTTACATTTATTCTAATATAATAACTGAAGCCAGTAAAAATTTAAACAACATATTTTATTTGTGAACGTTCAGTTATTCTTTTTAATAGTTAACTATTCTTTATTTTTATTTTTCGGACCATCAGTCATCAAAGCTCTGGAAATATTGGTCACAGACACAGAGACCAAGCTGATAACTCACTAAAAACTCCCACAGATCGTGTTTTCAAGTCATTTTTGTCAAGTCTTATTTTGATGTAACAAAGTGATTTTAAATATATAATTGTTTATATTATAAAGCAGGAGTGAGTGTGAAGCAAACAATGTATTTCGATTATTCCTAATTAAATAAAGATGAGGTCAGAAATAAGCATGCGTTTTTTAATAAAAAAAACAACCACTCACTTTGGAAAATACATTGTTGAAAAACATGTTCCAAACTGAATCAGGAGTAACGTATATTCTAATAGCAATTTCAGTTATGTAATGGCAAACAGCAGTCTTAGTTTAGATCAGCAGTTTTTTTTTCACTACAAGAGATATAATAAGGGACAGACATATGCATTTAAAACTATATAAAGTACTTCTTCCAAACCTTTTTTTTTTTCAATGTATTTTTTCCTTTTCAAACTTATTACTGCTTTTACATTATGTACTCAAACAAATTTAGCTTTAACCTTTACTAACTATGCACTGTAGGTCGCGCAGCCTGGGCAACCCAATCCCGCATCCCGTGACAATTCTGCGCACGCAAACCCTCTTCACAATTAAAACACTTACGTCAGTAGGCTCACTATGCTACGGATGGAACACTGAACCAATCAGAGGCCAAGAAACGCACTCTCAGCCAATGAGATTCTAGGGCGGGTCTCCGAGAAGGCTGGTCTTCGACACGGGAAAAGAGTTCTCAACGGGGGGAGGCGAAAAAGAGGTGAAGTGAAGATGGCGAGAGGGTCCCGGTGTTTGAGAAGAGCGGTAGCTGAGTGTATTAGAAACTTACCGTCCACAGCCAGTCGAGAAACACCGGGCAGGAATGGAGTGAGGTAATTAACGACGGTTTAATGTTTCGCACTGTATATGTGCACTTATGTGAAGATCGAACCGATTAGTGAAGTAACTCGCGAGCTGCTTACGTCAGTTGGACGGTTAGTTTCGGTCTTACAAGTGGAGCGAATTTAAGGTCAACTTGACAACTTTGTGTCAATAAAGCCTTTATATATTGTCCAACGGTGTATTAATACTTATGACGAGGTCAAATAAACGTGTGAAAAAAGATAAGAAAAACTAACTTTAGGAGTGGGTGGGAGGGAGTCACACGAATGGTTGCCAGATAATAAGTGACTTCAGTGGCAAGGTTAAGATATTATGTAATTGACCAGGTGTATGATTTAAGGGCTTTTTTATTTTTGGAATAACCTTTTTTCAGCTGGCGTTTATTCAGACTTATTTATCTTATGTTGTTTTAAACTCCGATGCAACCAAATGTTTTTAAGGGGAAATAACAAAAATGTAAGACTTTAACTTTTTTTTTGAAAAGCTGGTCGCCAGCTGCATACAGCTGGGGTTAATTTAGATTTATTTTGTTAGTTATTTAAGATAGCTGCAGATCAGATGCAATCTGATGCTTTTATTAAGCAATGGTTTTTATTAGGGTAATGCTAAACACATTTTTGGCATCCATCATGTACATATATAGTGCAAAAATCGTATAGTGTTCATAGTACAAAAGATTTCACTAGCAATTCTTTGCAGGCATGTGTTTAGAGGAGGCCGCGGCATGTGTGACATCACAAGCTGAGCTGTGACGTTTATCACCTGTGGCTAGGGACGTGGTGTACCCCGACCAAGTACTGGGCAGCCAAATGCTATAACTGCTTGGCGTAAGGCCATGTCAAGTGTCTTGTGTTGTCTGTTCCGTCACTGTCGACTGTAGCTAATAGTTACACCATGCTTAACAGCTCTTGGCTGCGCTTTTGCCGACTTGAATGAATTTGGCTGCCACTCTTTCCATTGAGGAGATATTGTGCCATTTATAGAGCAAAGCCTCATCCCCTTGCTTTTCAGATATGTGTGTGTGATTGATCCGACACATCTTAATGGGATGGGGTTTTACTACTCCCCTTGATTTGATTGTGGTGGTCCGTGATCACGCTTTCATATGATTTGTGTCTTTACAAATGGAGAGCAGGTGAACATGCCATGGGATAGCTATTCTATAATTCCTTTAACCTTGGCCACGCCGTATGAATGCACTACTCCGTTTTGTAGTTAATGATGAACTCCGTGACTCAACAAATACACTTTCTAATGCACAGCTGCTTGTATTGTGGATTGCTTGTGTGGTCTAATTCGTAAGGCTCGTTGAATCACAATTGGCTTTTTTGAGCTCATTTTTAGCATTTCAAAAGCTTGTCATTCAGAGCCTTTGCAAATTCAATTAGCCAGTGCATAACAAAGAAGACAATACAGAAGCCCCTTAAATCCTACATTTAGTGCATATTAAATTGGTTAAATTTAGAGCATTGTATGTAAACTAGATGTACTACATCTAGGCAACACATACTTATCACATACTTGTTTGCATTTTAGAAAGGTTTCTGTTAACTCAGCTGTTGTTGACAGCTGTCATTAGCCAGCTCAAATTTTCAAACGTAACAAAATGTGTCTCATAAGAAATTATAATATAATTTATTAACAATAATACAGTTTGTAAGTTTAGTAGAGGATGTGTGTAATATAGTGTTTCATTATAGTATTGTTTTATATAATTTCTTTTCTAATTAAAGTGTAATTTACAGTTTATTATAACATATAAACAACCAGTCATAAAAAAAAGTTTCACCAGCACAAACTTAATTACACAAAACTTGATTCAAGTTGAGACAGACATCGCTTAAAGTCATAATAACTTGCAGTTCAGTGAGTGTGTTTATTCAGACGGATTCATCAGACTGAATCAAACTGGTAGTTCAAAAGTCCTACTGAACTGTTTTAAGAGTTGTTTCATGAAATGGAATGGTTGCACTAAATTCTGTTCTGTGGCCCACAAAGGACGATTGCAGTAGTCTAGTCTTTTTTTTTAGGCAGAAAATGCATGTTATTGGCTTTAGATTAAGGCCAAAGAGTAAATTTCACTAATCCTCTGGATAAAAAAAGCATTGTCTTGATTAAGAGTCCTAATCTTGTTAATTGCACACAGCTATCTCTGTAGCTCATAGGTTCTCTCTGCTCTTATCTGACTTATAGGAGACATCTGCTATCTTAAGACATCCAACAAGCTAACCCGGTCTAAATCATTGCACTAATCATTTCAAGTACACAAAGTCTTGTACAGTATCTATGCAGCTGCTGAATGACATGCTTTCACCCTGTTTTGTCAACAGATATCTGTCTTCATGTGGAATTCTGATGACCCGGGTGCCGCCCCTCTTCAGGGCTGTGTCAGGTCGTGCTTTGGTGGCTCCAGCCAGGAACTTCTTCAACCTCTCAGAGTCCTTCAACAAGAGAAAGGAGTACTCTGAAAGACGTATTATTGGGTATGTTCTCAACCAAGTTGGATATGGTGCACGATCTGTTCCTATTTTTCATTTTTATTGAGGCCCATGATTATTTCAGCCCCAGTGTCCCTGAAAATGTTGTTTATGTAACAGGGCATGGGAATTAATATCTGGTGTTAGCTTTCTAGATATCTGGGGTTATTGGAGTATGGAACTGTAGTGGTTACATCATCACAAGTTACTTACCACTTCTGAAGCCTGAAATTTAAGAGCGGGGGGCTCACTTTCAGATCAGCTGTGCTACAGAATTTAGCTCTAATGCTAATACAGTGCATGTGTACATATTGAATTTGATGAACTTGTCTATCGTCAATGAAGTATGTTCTATCGATATGCAGGTGTATACAGGGTCCCCGCGGGTCCTTAAAAAGTCTTGAAATGTCTTAAATACAATTTTCGATTTTTAAGGTCTGAAAATGTCTTGAATCCTGGAATTTTCCATATGAATGTCTTAAATTTCATGTGGGATCTTAAATTTCATGTCCGACTCGTCATTTTTATTTATTTTTTCAACCGCAATTTGACCAGCGTAACATTTGGGGGCAGCACTTCGTGGGTGCAACCTGCATCATTCCATAGGCGACATACGAGTAAGTGATTGATGAACGCGTTGCGTTGATGGTTCGCCACCACGGCAGTTTGCGAAATCGCAAGCATGGGCAAAGACGATAAAGCTGTGGACATGGACAAGACCACGATTGTCAGGTCTCGCTATCTTGGTTCTCAGTTTTTGAGCCCCTCAACGGCAGAAGACTTGCTGTAGCACTTTAAGGTAAGACTCTAAAAGTAACATTTAAAATTATTTGAATATGTTAAAATGCTTCATGTGTTTTTGTTATTTCCTAATGAATATTTGGGACAATTTATCGATGCGTCACAATTCTTGGATTGATTTAAATTTTTCTGAATGCATTGTGAATTGATTCTGAGCTTAGTTTTTGCACATTGCGCTCTAGGCTAGTTTTTAACCGAACACTCAAATGCTCACGACGAAGAGCGCTCGTGCGTTCTGCTGAGTCTGAGAATGTAATTGATATATTGCTTTTATGACGCGAGATTAATGTAAATGCCCCACTGCAAACACCCTTGTACTTCGCTTCAACCTTTTCGAACTGTATTAATTATTATTTTATAGTAGGTTCAAGTGGTGTGTGTAAGGCATATAAATCATGCAGTGGCATCTGCTGTTAAAAACTAAACTAAGAATTGATTCGAGAGAGAATCGCGATGCATTCAGAAAAATTGGAATCGATCCAGAATAATTTCTCGATTCAAAATGCATCGATATATTGTCCCAGCCAATCAGTTAAAAAAATGTTGTGGGTGGGTGACATCTAGGCATTGGACTACTTCATTATGGATGGAAGGCAGTGCTGTAAATAACTTTATTATATAAAGCATTCAATATGCATTATGCTTCTTGCATTTTTTTTATGTGAAAAGTAAAATTGAATTGAATTAAATAATGTAGCCCAGTTCAGGGGGTTAGACTCCACATATCTGTTTTGTGCTTCTCAATTTTAGGTTAACAACGTTGACACTGAACCCTATCACATAGGCCCAATTTGTGAGCATTCACTATTATGGCTTAACTTGTTTCTCAAACATTTTTTCTTTCAAATCAAGGACCACTTAGCCAATAGAAAAAAAATAAAATAAAAAAAATAAAAAAAACTTGACATATTTGGCTTAATGATCATCCCTAATGCATGTAAAAATGTAGGCCATTTTAGTCTTCTGAAACCATGGCTAACTTCACCTGCTAATAATGTGCATGATTAGAAAACAAGTCATGAGAAGTGAATTGGAAATGTTCAACGGTGTCACAGTCCATGTCAGTCATTTTGGTTGATGACTTTTGCTCACAGACCCTCCTTGGTAATCTGGCATACGTCCAGTGGTCCCCAGACCACAGTTTGAGAATCACTACTTTAGACAAACCATCTAATCTAGTGTTCCTGTAGCTCAACTGGTAGAGCACTGATCTAGCAAGCAAGCAAGTTTGGGGGTTCAATTCCCCGGGAACACATGATATGTAAAAATTGATAGCCTGAATGCACTGTAAATCGCTTTGGATAAAAGCGTCTGCTAAATGCATACATTTAATCTGAGTGAACATGAATGAAAATGTTATCATTCTTGAGGTGGATTTGTTTTGATTTTATTTTTTTTATAATTTCAGGAGGGCACCAAGGAACTTAATTTAAGGAACCTGCTTTCTGTGTCAATGGATGTATCCACAGTAAATTGGAAAGTCATGGATCTCCTACAACTGGAACATGCAATAAATTTCTGATCCTGATCTTTCCTACAATTGTCTGTCATTCATTAGGTCTATGCATAGATTATTGAATGTGCTTGCATTTATCTGTGTCTGAAATGACATAGAAAACACTAATCAGACCCTGAACAACATTTTCTTGGGGGAGAACCCCCAAACCCAGCTCAAGGCTATTAGGCAGCAACATTTAACCATAATTTAGATCAAGTATGATGAAATGGGCTTTTGTAATGTCCTGGGGCTGTCTTCCATGTCTTTTTCAAACTGCTATGAGGGGCCAGAATTTAGAAATTACCTGAAGTACCTTAAAGGCTGATAGTTTATACATAGTCTACCATGTCAGGGTTGTAAGGTCAATCAGTACTTGGTATAAAAGTTTTCGCGCCCCTTTGACCTGTCTTGAGCGTGGTTGTGATGAGTTGTGCCACACTAATGCTTCGCCACATCAATCTGTGTTGTCGGACTGAACATTTCCCTTTTTTTTTGTTTAGATAAAGTCTTAAATTTTCATTTTAGAGGACTTAAAAAGGTCTTAAAAGTCATTAAATTTGCTGTTAAAAAATGTGAAGATACCCTGGTATAGCATAAATGCATTATTGGATAAACTAACACACTAACAGCAACCAAAACAACTCACTTGGGTGTTGTTAAACGAGTACTTAAACTTGAAATGAACCACCTAGGTCACTGTTCTCCCCCTTTTCAATTAATTATATATGCTTATTTTTTCATTTATTTAAAAAATGTGATTGTTCCTTTATGTATTTATTAAATTTAATGTAAATGATGAGCCCAGACTGCCAAGAATTATGTAGATACCAGTTAATCAGATTGAAACTGGTGTTTTTTTGTCTATGATTGCCATGTTTGTGTGTGGTATGCATGAGATGGTCAATGAGTGGATTGAAGGTGGTCGGAGGTCATATTGTCTAGACTGAGACTAGGTTGAAAATAGATTATACAGGAAGGTGGATCTCCTTGCTGTTGGTAACCAGAAGGTTATAAAGAGTGAACCCCATCCCTACTGTACCCTTGTTGAAGGCACTGAATCCTACGTAACTTCAGGGGAAAGTCCTTGCAATAAATGTACCATCAGTAGCTTTTGATAAATGTGTGTACTGAATGACTACTTGCATATCCAGGAACAGAACTGAGCACCTTCGTGTTCAGGACATTTGTGAAAAGATCATATTTGATGGATCGTGGCTAACAAGCAGACAGTGAGGGACTTCAGTCTTTTCTATTAAAATTTTATCTTATCTCTTATCTTTAACTTGAAGCTCTTAAAATGCTCCAAAATGGGACCTTGAAACTTAAGATATGTCCACGTTTACCTCGGTTGGACTCTGTGTACACAAAACTGTCTGTAAACAAACAGTGTTTGACCTTTCTTCTGTCTTGATTCCATTGTGTAGTGACGTTCAGCAGTGAGTCAATCCCACACTGATATAGAGCACTGTCATATCTGATTGGTTGTCTGAATCGACCATCAGAAACTTTTCAGTGGCAGCACTAAATCTATTTTCAACTTAAATAACAACCTTTAGTTTTTGAACTCACACCTGTAAAGTGGTCTATTTAAAGCTGCCATGACACCAAAGTTAAATTAATAATAAAAAAAGGTCATTGCACTCTTCAGACTATGACTGCCGAGTCTGTGGTGTAATAACTAAAGCTTAGGGTTGGTAATCAGAAAATGAATGAGCTGTCACTATCGTGCCCTTGAGCACTTAACCCTGGATTACTCCAGTTTATTCAGTATACTGTAAGTCACTTTGAGTTACAGTGTCTGCTAAATGACTACTTGCCAGCATAGAAAGATCCTACCCCCTAAGAAGTCTACTCCCATTACAAAAATGAAACCATTTGTTGTTAATGTAATTTGCACACAGAGCATTATTTTATTATCTTGGCTAACTTTATTTTTCTGTGGCACACAGGTACTCGATGCAAGAAATGTATGAGGTCGTAGCCAAAGTAGAAGACTACCTGCTGTTCGTTCCCTGGTGCAAGCGCTCAGATGTTATATTCCGCCGCTCAGGATTTTGCAAGGCCAAGCTGAGTGTGGGCTTTCCTCCTGTGGTAGAGAACTACACCTCCCTCGTTACTACAGTTCGCCCTCATTTGGTCAAGGTATATTCATCAATTAGTTTGACTGATGGCAGATCAATACTTTATAATACTGTTAATATAGTGTATGAGCTGAAAGTTTTTTTCAACATCATTGTTTTGATTGCATCTTAAGGCATCTTGCTCTGATGGAAAACTTTTCAATCACCTGGAGACGGTGTGGCGCTTCAGCCCCGGTCTTCCTGGCTACCCCCGTACATGCACCCTTGACTTTGCTGTGAGTATTACAAGCACAGTATGGTTTATCATCCTCAGGTGAAGCTGGACTGCAGTGTATATTTAACCTTTAAAATTAAGTATTTTTAAAGGGATAGTTCACCCAAAAATGAAAATTACGCTATGCTTACATTCTATGTCATCTCCTGGAACGACACTCTCTTGAACATGCGTACAGCAGTAAGCAGAAGCTATAGAGGATTACTGTTTATAATTTTATGGATATTTTTCATAGACAAATACATCGATTCACTTCAGAAGGTCTTTATTAACCACCGCCATGTGGAGGGCTTTTTATGATGGTCAAAATCTTGACCACCATTCACTGCCATTATAAAGCTTGGAAGAGCCAGGACATTTTTAATATGACTGGTTGTATTTGTCTGAGAGAAGAAAGTCATATACACCGAAGATGGCTTGAGGGTGACAAAATCATGGGGTAATTTCCAATTTTGGTTGAGCGATCCCTTTAAGAGTGCTAGCCAAGATTTATTCTGGTGCTCATACTTAAAGAGGTAGTTCACCCACAAAATGAAAGTATTGTCTTTTGACTTTTGTTCAGTTTTGAAATACAAATATTTTTAATGAAGCCTTCTCGTGTATCATGCAAGTAAGTTTGAGTGTAAGAACCAGTGAGGTTTAAATTTCATTCACCTTCTCTTATTTTTCCAGAAAAGTAAAGATTTTAAAGCCTGGAACCAGCTTTGAAATGAACTGTAACATATATGAATTACAACATTTGATTCAAAGCAGAAATGATTTAAAACTCCTTTTCAAAAAGAATATGTAATGGGGCTTTATTATGAGGAAATGAAAGATCTGCTTATCCCATTACTAAGCATTACTCATATTGTACTGTAAATGAATACTAAAACTGTAAATGAATCAGTAAGAGTTTTGCGTCTTGATTATGAGACATTACAAAAACACACTGCTTGGAAGATTTTATGGTAACTGCTGCAATGCTGAAACAAGATCCACCAATCAGTTTCATAGCCTCTGAGTTTGACTGTTTATAAGTCATCACACTGACTTTCACACAAGCAACCTCTGTAACAACCTCAGAGCTTATGTTAGGTCTGTCTTGAAAGGTTTATGGGTTTTACTTATGGAAGCCTAGGTTTATAAATGTCCAATTAAGACCGTCTGTGAATCAGTTTTTCTGCAAACCTCTGCCAATAGTTCATTCCCTGCTTCTGTCTGTTCCTAGATTTCCTTTGAGTTCCGCTCGCTCCTGCATTCTCAGTTGGCCACTGTTTTCTTCGACGAGGTCGTGAAGCAGATGGTGTCGGCCTTTGAGCGGCGGGCGTCCAAGATGTACGGTCCGGAGACACAGATCCCACGTGAACTGATGTTCCATGAGGTCCACCACACGTAGTTCATTCCACAGCTTCAGATGGATGAGGGAGGGGTTGTTGTTCAGGGAACTGGGGGTTTTATTGAAAACATACATTTAGAGTATTACAAAGACAGTTGAGAGATCGGGGCTCTGTGTGCCTAAATATCGTCAGTGCCTAGTCCAAACAAACCAGTTGATTTAATATTTTTTTAATACTAAAAAACATGTGGCTGGATCTTATCATGGAGTGCTTGATTGTGCCCACTGAGCCCTGCTCCACTACCTCCATGTTAACTTTTTAAAACCCACTATCAGTATGAGCTGTATTCTTAACATCAGGACCTTGAGATGCTTTTTAAAACAGCTGCAAAAAACCATTACGGCTCCATGAATGGCACAATAGACAAAGGTCATGGGTTTCTTCGAAAGGACATTATTTTGAGATATTTTAAAGTGCATTATGGAAAGATTGTCATGTTACACCATTTATATGACAGGTGAGCGATGTATTTATTAAAAAGCTTTTAGGTGATTTCAGGTGAAAGGGACGAGGAGACTCTGCTTGAGTGCATGAAGACTGACTGTTGCTGGAGGACAAATGCACAAAGTGCTATCAGTGTATCAAGGCTACACACTGGACTCAGGTCCGTGGCGTTCTTGCATACCAGCACAAAAAAGGGCTTGAAAAATAAACGCAGAGAGGTTGAAAAAGCCTGTCCCTTTCACCATTTTGCGCAGTTTAGTTCTGGCAGTGGATCTCCATTTCACTCCTCAGATGATTTTCAGTGTCCAGATTCTCTCCTAGAGGTGTGCAATATATTTGTATGTTGTTTTTAACAGAGTGCTCACCCATCTACGATATCCACTGCTTCTAAAAGGGCCCAAACTCTGGGAAACGGAGTGGAACGTAGCGAACCTTTTCCAGACCTCTCTTCTGATTGTAGTGAGGTATAAGTCGACACAGACCTTTAAAGATTCCAATCCTTATCCTGCTCGCTTCCTAGTGCTTACTGCCTTTTACAGAGAAGGTTACATATTATTTGTCATTATCTTAAAAACATGTATGCGAGTATCCTGTATTTATTTTGGTTATGGGTTAACCACGTGTACATATCCAATATAAGACCACAGACTAAACTTTAGTGTACAACTGAGCTACAAAAAACTAATGGATTTTTTTTGGGGGGGATCTCTTATTTTTGTTTGTTTGTTTTAATTGAAGTGTTTTAATTAGTGTGTTGTGGGTGAATCTGTATCCTGCCTGCATGGTTTATAAACTATTTTTATATGTAAAACCTAGCCTTGTGTGTGTGTGTGTTTATCAACATCTGGTTCTGTCTAGTTTCCACACTTAAAATAGGGTGATCATGTGAGGGATAATATTAGATGGCTTCAGAGTAACCTGTGTTCTGACCCCTAGTGGCCAGTGACAGTAATGGCTCTATCCAGTATGCTGCCTACTATTTTTATTTTAAGTATGTCAAATTTCAAGTAATCATGCAGTGGTGTAAATGTCATACTGAAGCATTTCACATTTGAAAGAAGTGATTGCTATTTATTTTTGCATTGTTACAGAATAATTTCTGAATTTCTATTATTGCACAAAACATGCATACTACTCACCGCATACAACTTGAAGAAATGTATAAATACTAAATTAATAATATAAGTTTTGTTATTCCAAAATGGCAAACATGTATTAAGTTATTATTTGTCAACATGACAATACTCTGAAATCAGAATCAAAAAATTTCTTAACATGTTCCTGGTTGTATCGGTGTATTATAAAGGAACAAATGTAAGTCACTTAACTTCTAAGATGATAGCCTTTTCAGACATAACCAAGACTGCTGATGTTTCAAGAGGAGTAGTCACTTCACAATCCGATCAATTCTCAGGAATGGAACAGAGTCTTTAGTCAAAGTCAGGCTGTCACTACAATAATTTATCACTGTTTTAAGTTGATTTATACAAATATTCTTTAGTATATAAGGTTTTCCTGAGAAGAAAGCCACTGATTGGCTAAGACATTAAAGGGACGAAACTCATTTCTTTGTGGACACTGAATTTTATTAAATAAAAAATACAGAATTAATGAATTATACAAAACTGTCTAATGATCGTTCCACACATTCATAGAGAATGTAACTTTAATCTCTTAATAAACAGCATTAAACATTATTCTATACCACTACTCAAAAAAAAAAAAAAAAGATCTCTTTAGAATAATTTCACACTAATTGTATTCAATATTTCATGAGGCATACACTTGTGTGGCTGTTGTAAAAAATCATCCTTCCACTCAGCTTTCTTACCAAGTTACCAAACTCTAATCTTGACCAAAAGATGTTCAACCTCCAGGTTTTAAAGTGACCGTTCACCCCCCTCCCAAAAAAAAAAAAAAAAAGAATTTTAATGTTGTCATCACACAATAGGATCATTTGAGAGAGGAACTAAAAAATAAAAGAATATCTCCAGTGCTGTTCTGTGTTGGTTCAATCTTGTTTTGGAATTCTTAGGCTTTCAAAATATAATATAGCGTTCCACAGAAGAAAAAAAAACCCACAGAGGTTTAGAAAAACACGAGGGTGAGTAAATGACAGGTTTTTATTTTTAGGAGAACCATCCCTTTAAGAAATGAAACCTGGAACACAAATGTTATCACACAATTCTTTACGCTTACAGCAATGTAGTTCTAGTCACTGAGAAAAATTCATGTAACAATTGAAGGCAAAACAAGTACATGCTTCGTCACAGTTTTTCCTCACATTTGAGTAATCCTCAAATGAGGGGTTTATTTTTATATGAAACAAACATTGTACAAAAAAAAAAAAGTGTTACTGATCGTGGAAGTGCAATTATTATTATTTATGTTTTTAGATATAACTGGTCAAAAGTTCTTACTACTTCCTTGCTTATGAAGACAAACTTGAACCTGAACGTCTGGCTTTTTCAAAACTACAATGCCGCGCACAATGACATTCATAAAATACAATAGCAAGATAATATGCAATGTTAAATGCACTTTCCCATTAGATGTTGGTGAACACAATGTTACAGAACAGGCAGACACTCTCTCTGGTCACATTATCAAGAACTTGTCTTTAAAGCAGTAGGGTGACATCTTCAGCCATGAGTAGAGAGATGATATTGGACATAGTAGTAGAAGGATGGGAGACTGGAAGGTCCATTTCTTTTGCTCCAAGATCAGACCACCTTCACTCAATTTCAGAAGGTTTTTCCAAGTTGAAAGGGAGGGGCAAATCATGTCCCCTGCCCTCAACCCTTTCACTAAAGTCAGTGCAGATCAGTTTAGAATCCCATGCCACCCATACCTCCCATGCCTCCCATTCCACCCATTCCTCCAGCTGGCGTGTCCTTCTCCTCCTTTGGTATCTCAGTGACTACAGCTTCAGCAGTAGCCAGCAGAGATGCAACACCTGCAGCATCTAGCAATGCAGTCCTCACGACCTGCAGGAGGAGACAAAAACAATAATCTCCCTCAACATAAGAGCATTATGTTTTTGATAGGGATGCATCAACATTACAATTCTGGCTGATACGGAGAAGTCCATTTTTATTTTACAGCCAGTAACTGATAAATGGCAAAAAAAGATCTTAAATTCAATACTATTTGTTTAAAGTAATTGTAAACTATATAAAAATAGTAAAGATAAGACACTAACATCAGACTGACAAACATTTAAACAGTAGTGTGTTATAATGTCGACCAATATGGTGATATATTGTACATGTCAGATATTAATTAACAGAAACCGCTCTGATTATTCATTCATCATTATTACTAATTTAAAACAATAACCTAGGTTTGTGAATCACACATACACACCTTCGTGGGGTCAATAATGCCTTTTTCGACCATGTTTACATATTCTCCATTCATAGCATCATATCCAATCTCTGGAGCGCTCTGCAAGATCTTCTCCACCACCAGAGAGCCGTCAACTCCTGCATTCTTGGCAATGGTCATTGCAGGAATACGAAGCGCACTGCGAATAATTTCGATACCTTTAAGAACCAAAAAAAAAAAAAAAAGTCAGTTTTGAGAAGTTAAGAACAGGATTATTACTTACAGGTCATCTGGGAGGAAAAGATCTAAACTTCAGTCTTTACCGATCTTTTGATCATTATTGGCTGGCTTGATGTTGTCCAGGGCTGGGATGCAGCGCAGCAGGGCACATCCTCCTCCAAGAACGATTCCCTCCTCCACAGCGGCTCGAGTGGCGTTCAGCGCATCAGTGACACGGTCCTTCTTCTCATTCACTTCAACGTCACTTGTTCCTCCAACCTAATAAACAGAATGATCATTTTTGATAATGATGAAGTATACAGTATACTAATAAAAAGATGCTACACGTTTTCTGCTTTCATACCTTAATCACAGCCACTCCATCAGAGAGCTTGGCCAGACGCTCGTTGAGTTTCTCCTTCTCGTAGTCACTGTTTGTGCTCTCCAGCTGTTCAGCGATCTCATTCACACGCTTTTCAATGGCTGCTGGATCACCACGGCCTTTGAGGAGCATTGTGTCATCCTTTGTCACGATGACCTCTCCGACTCTGCCAAAGTCATGAGTCTGGATGTCCTCAATGGCCAGACTCATAGCCTCATCACCGAACACCTGAAAACACACAGATCAGGTTTGTTAACAGACTTTATGAGGCTATTATAGGCAATGGCAACTGCCATATGAGATGATAAAGCACTACATAAATGAGATGTTTTAAGCGAGCTATTAATTCATGTAATGAATTCAGATGAAGACAAAAGCCTAGGCACATACCGTGCCTCCAGTGGAAATGGCCATATCCTGGAGCTGGTTTTTTCTGTTGTCACCGAATCCTGGAGCCTTGACTGCAACGACCTGAAGTCCAACCTTCAACCTGTTGGTGAGTTTAAGAACTGACCTTTAACCCAGAATCTTTAAATAACCGACTACCCCTATAACTCAAAAGGACCATCCCTTAAAAAAAATGAGTTAATAGTAAATGTAATAAAACCTTATTCTATTTCATATTTATCCATTCCAAGCATTTCCTGAGCTAAGGTGTTTTTAAGAGACCAACCTGTTGAGGACCAGAGTGCTGAGTGCCTCTCCGTCCACATCTTCAGCAATGATGACCAGAGGCTTGCGATGCTGGTTGGCCATTTCTAGTGCTGGCACGATACTCTGTACACTGGAGATCTTCTTCTCACTCAGAAGCAAAAAAGCATCCTGGAACTCACACTTCTGACCTGCAAACAGAGAATATATGTGGTTGTCATTCCAGCATTGAAATTGATAGAAACACATGACCTTCTAATACAAAACACACACCTTTAGCTGTGTTGATGAAGTAAGGAGAAATGTAGCCACGGTCGAACCTCATGCCCTCAATGATCTCAAGCTCATCATGTAGGGTTTTACCATCCTTTAAACAAGAATTACAGCCCAAGTGTCAAGTATTTTAAGGATCACGCCATCATTCCTCCTGTACTAAACATTACTTCCACTGTAGCAGCCTACCTTCACTGTAATAACACCCTTGCGGCCCACTTTCTTCATAGCATTGGAGATGATGGTACCAACTTCAGTGTCTCCATTGGCAGAAATAGTGGCCACCTATACCAAAAAAAGATTGACAGAAGTAAAAAGTTAAGAGAAAAAAAAAACATTTAGTGCTCAATTTATTGGGCACTTCTTACCTGGGCAATTTCCTCTGGTGTTGTGACCGGCTTGGAGAGTTTCTTGAGTTCATTGATGACTTCTTCCACCGCCAGCATGACTCCTCTACGGATCTCCACAGGGTTGGCTCCTTTGCTGATGGTGTCAAATCCCTCTTTGGCAATAGCCCGGGCCAAGACTGTGGCGGTTGTGGTGCCGTCTCCAGCCTCCTCGTTAGTATTGTTGGCCACATCCTGTACCAGCTTCGCCCCAATGTTCTTATACCTATCCTTCAGGTCGATACTTTTGGCAACTGTGACACCATCTTTGGTGACTTTGGGGCTGCCCCAGCTCTGCTCAATGATAACGTTGCGACCCTGAGGGAAAGAGGCAAATCTAGTCGTTTCTGCCATTGATTTCAAATGTGACTTTAAGAGGAGTAACGTATTAGCTGTTCTCCAGGCAACTGAACAGTCATTGAACTCGGCATACCTTTGGTCCCATGGTGACGGCCACAGCATCAGCCAGCAGGTCAACGCCCTGGAGCATCATGGCCCGGGCATCTGCTCCAAACTTGACTTCCTTGGCATACGCACGGGTCAGGTGTGGGGCCAGCGCCCTGCACACTGGCCTCATCTGTTTCATCACACTAGGTAAACGCAGCATTTCTATAAGAAAAAGTGTAGAAGCATAATATAAAAAAAGGTTATTCATGATGTGTGTTAAGTTCTACTTTATCAGAAAAAAAATATGGTTTTCAGAAACCCTCAAATCATTTAGACCACAGTTTTCAAGGGCCCTTTATCCAGTTAATAAGCTTTATGAATTAAAAAATTGTAATATATATATATATATATATATATATATATATATATATATATATATATATATATATATATATATATATATATATATATATATATATATATATATATATATCTATCTTTTACCTGAAATATATATTCGAATTTGGCATGACGAAAAAAAAATATATATTTTTTTTTTAATAAAAATTTTTGTTTAAAACAATGACTTTTAGAAGTCACAAAATCACACTTTAAGAATTAGGCTTTTTTTTTTTTTTTTGTCATTAAAAATAATTTTAAGTCATCTTGAGGCAATCTCAGAATATTCTTCTGGTTACCAGGTTGAGAACAACTGATTTTACACAAGCAGGTAGCCCCGCCCAAATCCCGTGGCATTGGCTGATGTTGGAACAGAGTCGTTTTTGATTGGCTGATGCCTGATAGTAGAGACATTTATGCACGACATTTAACCTCCCCACCCACTTTCAAGCCACTGAGAAAAAAAATCATAATAATACAAATTTAAAGTCTTGTGTCGAGGTCACATGAGAACAAGTCCGGATACCAAAAATTAGTCTTTGACACCGTTGGTACCTGAAAGCATTATATAAATCTTTACCCGATTCATTCATTCATTCATTAACTTATCCTCATGATATTTTGTGTCAAAAATATCAATGCTTTCCGTTCTCTGGTTCGCCTGGACAGTAACTGCAATGTTTCGAAAAGCTAGATTATCAACTATAAAGTGGGAAAAGCAGGTAATAAAGCAGTGATAAAAGCAGGTAATAATTACAAGAATCTGAAATGTTGATGTAAGGTACACGCGTCATTCAAAGCCTGTAGTAGGTCTCTCATCCACCCCACGTGTGTTCAGGGCGTCACAAGGTCAAAATCACTCCGCGTCACGACAGAGACCTCATTTCATCTCAGTGCCTTCAAGTTACAAAATTCCCGGGATTTTCCTTTAGTTTTAGCAAAACTAACCTTTGTAGCCTTGACACCGATTAAATATTTCATACATAACGGGGAAAATTCTTAGGCCTCATTTTCACAGAATCTGTTATAGTTAGCATGCAAGCTATAATCACCACATTTCACTGAACTTTATCATTTTGCTAATAACGCAGTAGTCAAGGCAGTAGATATATAATCACCAAGGAATGCATGTGATGTGTATAATATATTTGTTGCTCTCGTCCCAGTTACTCTGAAGAGCACCATCAGAATCTGCCATAAAAGTATAGTTCTACAATACGACAGGATCAAATGAGAGCTAATTACACAATAAACATACAAAACTTACAACTCCACAAAACCAACTGATAGTTCTAGCATTACGAAATGAGGTAACGTCCCATATCTGCCTCTTGGATCTCATTAATCTTTATATTACCAGGCCAGTAAATAGCGTTATGCAGTATAGTATGTTTATTGGCTTTTATAAATGAGGAGAACGAATTGACTGACTTACTGCAGAGTGATCAGGAGATGAACGAAAGGATGCGCGTGTCCGTGAGTTCAGCAGACTGTGAGTGATATAAGAAGAAAAGAAGCCGCTAAGAGTTGCTGCAGACTGAACTCACATGTGTTCTTCATCCGGGTAACCTCCCTCCACCCTGGCATCTGAATAACACAACACTATCAAACAATAGATACGCATTATGCTCTTAAATACATAGATACTTTCGTTTTTTTTTTTTTCAATAGCCATTCACCATATTTCGTTTATACCGAATGAGCATATAACTAAAGTATATGAAAATAAACCAACTGAATTTTTGTTATGCTAGTTACGGGGCGTCAAGTTCGAGAATTTTCGCAGATTCTATTGGAGAAAAAAAGACGTCAGAGGTCAAAATTGTGCAACAAGGAAAATTATTGCATTTGACTTTTTTTTATTCGGTTAAAAGTCTAACATATCTAACATATTGATTGAGTCAATATATTTGTATTCATGTTGTATAATGTTTTTTTCTCGTATTTAGAGTGAGTTAGTATTATTATTTTATAATTTAGGTACCTATTTAGGTAGCCTTTTACTACTTTTCTTTTGTTATTTGTAATCAACTTTAATTTTGCAATCTTTGTCGCCATATTTTACGTTTGAATCACTTGTTATTGTTCTCTGTACTGAAAGCCATACATAAACATTACAGATATTACAGTTGTTAAGTGCTATGTCAAGCGTATAAAACACTTGGTTTCCAAACTAACAGTGGCTTTGAAACATGAAAAAAATATTCAAATGTATTAATGTAACGTTTAGGCGACCAAGGAATATTCTCGATCGCGGGACGGGGGTCGATTTAGCGTTACCTCTCGGCGCATGCGCAGTGCTCTTCCAGACATTTCTTCTTCACGTGGATCGGAGGAGTCAAGTGGTCTAGTGTGACTGTCTAGTGCTGATCTGCCGGACGCGCTTTTCATAAAGATCAGAAATGGTAAGACTTGTATGTTAACATATATAGCTGCACCATCTGAGTTAGTTGTTTCTGTGATTATTTGACTTGTGTGACTGAGATAGCACAATGTTTTATAAGCGTCCATCTATTACAGCTGCAAGGTCACGGTTAGGAATGTATTCGTGCTTTGAGTTAATAACAAAATGATGCGATGCCAAGTTTGTTACTTATTACACGCAATGTTTATATGAGAGGTTTAAAATGGCTGGTTTGCTGTGAGCAGGATTGGTGAGTTCACATGGAACTCGGTTTGCTTTCATTAAATCTTACCAGTACGTTGGTTTGTAGACGAGTAACGTTATTGTTTAAAAGTGTTGTTTAAAAATGTGGTATGTTTATTTTACAACAAATACAATTTTAATTTATATGTCAAGTCTGTAGAAATGATCATTTCTGTTCACGTGTAGAAAGTATTTGTATTGCAGGTTTCAGTAACATCTTGCATATGAAAACTCAACATATTTCCATTATCATAACTTCAAGTTGTCAATGCTAGGCTCCAAGATCAGTACAACCAATAGCGTTTCAGCAAGATATGAACTTCCGGGTCATTTTGAAAGGAGGAGAACACGTCTAATATGATGTACAGTAACTGTGATTCTTGTGTTTTAAATTAAAATTTAGGCTTCGAGATGACATTATCTTTAGAAATGTTTACAGTTTATTTGTCTGTTAACCTTTTTTTTTTTTTAAATGACTATAGTAATACTTACACTTTATTGGCTACCAAACAATAAGGAAAGACATTTGTGACATACATTATGAATTGCCTTTAAATGTGTTATGAGGCCAGACTAAATGCAAAACTGATTCATTCTAGAATCTTCTACGTTCCTAACCATTCAGCCATGAAGTTTATCACGCTGCTAGACCTTCAGCGGGATAGTAAACATTTACAAAACCTCTGAACTTCTCTTCTCCCCCACATGAACCCTCAACATCTCCTATCCCTCACACATGACCTTCACTCAAGGTCACACACACACACACTCATCTGTTCTTGGATAAGCAGCTGCTGTTGTCTTTGAAACTTTGTGAACCATGATGATCAGAGCATTTCTTCTCCTAGGTATCTGTTTAAAGTATGCATCTAATATAGTAACTTAAAATTGTTGTCTTTGTAGAAGGTGAACCAGAGCTCTTAAGAATTCAGCTGAATTCAAGAGCGTATAGTAGTGCATTTTAGGAAACCATTACTAAGAAGCCTGCTTTTTTTTTTTAATAAAATGTTTCCAAAATAGTTCTATTATTTGAACACCTTTGATCATAGATTGGCAATTTAGCAAAAACTGAAGAGAGAGAGAGAAAAAAAAGTAATTTTCTGTTTGCTAGTCTCTAATTCCCCCTAGTGGTACATTTGTGGAATGCTGCTTTGTAGTGTTGCCAAACATACACTGACTATTTCTACCCTGTACTAAACATGCCTTTCCCCCAAAGCAGGCTTTCCGGAAATTTCTCCCCATGTTCGACCGTGTGTTGGTGGAGCGGTTAGCTGCAGAGACTGTGACTAAAGGAGGTATCATGATTCCAGAGAAGTCTCAAGCCAAAGTGCTGCAGGCTACAGTGGTAGCAGTGGGTCCTGGATCCACCAACAAGGTGGCTTTTTAACTTCTATTTTATGATCTAATATAAGTATTTCATTACAGTGTGTGAGATCGAGGCTGTATTTCAGAGTTTAAATGCTGTCTGTTTTTTAGGATGGGAAAGTAACACCTGTCTGTGTCAAAGTTGGGGATAAAGTTCTGCTGCCGGAGTATGGAGGAACTAAAGTTAATCTTGAAGATAAGGTTTGAACATTTTGCCATGATTAGATTTGTCTTTACTTCTTCACTTCTTCATTATGTACTACTTACTATAAATTAATGTTTATACATTATTTAAACCTTTTTAAAGCTCTTGGCATTTTATTATAGACCTTAGTCAGGTCAGTCACCATATTACATTTAACGCGAATGAAAAATGGAATACACATTATAAAGGAATTGCATCACATAATTTTCATAACTCACAACTTTTAAACCTATTTTATGTTTATATATATATATATATATATATATATATATATATATATATATATATATATATATATATATAAAACATGTAACCAAATAACATTTTTTTTATTTGTATAATAGTGACTTGATTTTATAATGACTATTCTTATATTTACATTTTCTTTTGTAGGACTATTTCCTGTTCCGGGATGGAGATATACTTGGCAAATATGTAGAATAAAGTCTGCTTGTTCAACCATCTGTCAGTCTGGAGTTCATAGAGAGAATGGTTGTTTAATGTCTCTTTTCTTTTTCTTTTTTGTCATTCGATTGTAAATAAGTATGATCAAGTTTTGTTTAAAATAAAGTGTTGTATAGAGGTGCTCCGATCACGATCGGCCGATCGTTATGCGTATCTCGTCAGTAAAGCCGGTTTTCTAATCAGCGGTTAATTCCATCAGGTGCGTAATTTCACATAGAGCAGCTGTTACTAAACAGAGCCGTTGTTAATAGAGAAGATGCGCAAATCACGTTAATTTTCAGCGTTTATTGGCCCATCTTCTCAGTTAACAACGGCTCTGTGTAGTAACAGCTGCTCTATGTGAAATCACGCACCTGATGGAATTAACCGCTGATTAGATAACCGGCTTTACTGATGAGATGCGCATTAACGATCGGCCGATCGTGATCGGAGCACCCCTAGTTGTTGATGTTTCATCTTACTTCTTCATGGCACAGTTTGGAATTGAACATGTGAATGCTGAAACATGAAAGTGGACTCTAGTCTAAATTGTGTGTTTTAGGATACACACAAAATGAATTGAAATTACATTAAATTCAAATGGTTCGTTTAAGTGTTTGGTCAAGTATGTATTGTGTTCTTTAATTCGAACATTTTAGAAGTTTATAATGGAGTCAGATGGATTTTTTTAATTTTTTTTATTGTGATTCTAAAGTAATTAGTGAACTAACTATAGGGGTTGGAAATGAATGTTTTACAGAACAACTTTTTATTCCCTGAATAATTTCCATTGAGTTATGAATTTGTGCTGCAGGATGTGATCAGAAGGTATAAATAAAATAATTATTGTACAGTGCCTTCTGAAAGTAACCAGACTCCTAGACCTTTTTAATCAGAATTATATAATAAAAGTGTTGTTCAATTGCCATGACATTTTTATTCATCAATCAATAGGTACACATCTACAGTGTTCTTAATGAATATTTGTAAGAAACAAACAAATAGAGCGCACTCTAGGAATTGTCTTGTTTACTGTGATTATCATTTACATAAAACAAAAAGCATAGAATAGATAATGTATTTGTCTTCAGAGAGGAAATTAAGTTTCGCAGTGGGTACAAGAATGACACAACAAATGATAGAGTGTAAGATGATGTGGCTGATTTCCAATGTGTTTAAAGCACTTATAGCTATAGGAACAAAGCTTACTCTAGTTAGTGTTCCTGCATATCTGCAATCTGTACCTTCAGTCAGAAGGAAATGGAATAAAAAACAGACGGAGTGGGTGATCTGGGTCATTTAGGATTATATGTGCTTTCCGAACCATAGCTAAAGTGACACCCTATGCAAGTAGAAATAGAAATAAATATGAACGGACCAAAGGCTTTGTGTTTGTACTAGAAGGTCCTTGAGTATTTTAAAAAATAAACTTCATGGCTAATAATCCCTGCAAAATAAACTTCATATATATATATATAGTGCTTATGGAAGGAGTGAAAGGCATATGAGATGCCACCTAGGAGTTTCCACACAGGTCAGGGACCAACTGCTTGAACAGCTTATTACAGGATTTTTTTTTTAAGACTGGTGATAACATTTATTTATTTTTTTATTTATTTTTATTCAGTTGCATAAAATCTTTGATTTGAATTTGAGAATAAAAGTGAGACTAATTATCCCTTGGCTATTAAGTAGCCTATTAACATAATGGCTGTTAATGCAATAGGCCCCATGTCAGTTAAAGCAGTTTAAATACAGTAATGTTTTAATACATGTTACTTGTCACTTTATTTGTTGTCCAGTATTTGGTCTTGTATCTCACCTCCTCCTGTAGTAGCGCTTCTTGTCCAGTCGGGGCGCGCTGTCAATCAAACTAAATCTGTCGAGATGGTCATGGCGGAGGGCACAGCTGTTCTGAGGAGGAATAGACCAGGCACTAAGGCGAAGGTAAAACGAACAGCGAATAACACTTCAAAACGTTCTTAACACTCAAATCTTTTCGTAGAGTATATTCTAATGGCAAATTACATAAAATAAAATAAAAAGATTTGTTCTCCTGCGAGCGGAAGCCGCAGATATGCTAAAGAGCTAAGCTAGCAGTTAGCCGAGAGAACTAATGATTCCCAAATCCAGGGTTTTAGCTGAATATCCTGTTCAGTTTCATTGGTCATAATAGGATACATTTTCCTTTTTGAAAGTACTTTTATATGTAGTGAACTGTGAGGCAGGACGTGTCCGAAATGGCTGGTTTTAATAATCGAGTTATTTGGCGAGCTGAAGTCAGCTAGCAGCCGTCTGAAAGTAAAGTTACCCGGATGAACTTCACTTCTGATGCTCAAATACACTGGATGATAACATTTAAAACACAATTAATTGAATATACTATTTTATATTCGAGTCATGCAGCTTTCAGCTATTTTACACTGCTGTTTTCAATCATTAATACGTCAAGAAATTGACCTATACAATCTATGCTTACAACGTAGAAACTGTTAAAATGTCCAGAAGCTTAAAGGCTATATGTATCAAACGTACTGTCAACAGTAATTGCTCAACAGTTGTTAAACAGTAGTGAATATTCCAGTGTTGTTTCTGTGTTGTTAACTCGTTTTATCCGTTAGGACTTCTATAACTGGTCTGATGAGTCTTTTGAAGAGATGGACAGCACACTGGCAGTGCAGCAGGTGAGAGCTTTTCTTACTTCAATGAATCACAAAAGGAGATTTTTGAGAGGTGCTGTTTTCCAGACAGTGGTCATGGGGTCTCAAGCTCCAAAAAATAAAAATAAAAAGTGACCGAGTACTGAAGTTATTTGCTGAAGATGAATATATTTTGAAGTCATTTTGTTTACCTGTTTTTATTTATAGTTTTTTTTTCTCCCTTTTCAGTATATTCAGCAGAACATTCGCTCAGATTGTTCCAACATAGAGAAGATCATGGAGCCTCCAGAGGGACAGGACGAGGGGGTGTGGAAATATGAACATCTCAGGTATATTATTAGTCTGAATGTCAACTCGGATCCTTCATTTCATCCTTATCATCTAGTGTTGAAATAATGTGTAGCCTATAGTTTTTGATGACAAAATAGATCCTGCTATATATTAGGTGTCTCTAAAAACTATGTAGTACTTCATGTTAAAGTTGTATTACAAGATGCTTTTGCTGCTGTTGAGCTGAGTTTCAGTTTTGGGGCATGGTTAGGTATAGGTATGTTAAGGGGTATGGTTTTTAAATATACATACAACATAAAAAACATGTATGAACACAGTAATGACATTGTATCAAACTTCTTATTTAAATGTTAGGACATAGTAGTTTAAGACACTTAATATAAAGTGGGTCTGCAAAATGTTTATCAGATGCTCTTTGTTGCTGTGTATTGGGAGTTACTGAATTGTGTAAATTGTAAATATTATGTTTTATATATACATCTAGACAGTTCTGTTTGGAGCTGAATGGCTTAGCAGTTAAACTGCAGGTAATTATCTTTTTTGTAGTATTACATCACAAATAACTCAAGAAGTTTGTACAGCACTATTCATTTAAAAGTAACGCATGTCTCCTTGTCAAATACCAGGTTGTTTTATTTGGTACAAGTCTTTACAGTTCTCTATTCATGAAGACAGTACAATGTGTGATGTCTGTGCTCCACAGATCGAGTGTCATCCTGACACGTGTACCCAGATGACTGCCACTGAGCAGTGGATCTTTCTGTGTGCTGCCCATAAAACCCCCAAAGAGGTGAGTGTCCTCTGTGTTTAATTTAGACCAAACCATTTGTTGTTGCAGCCCTAATTCATTTCTTAACAGACTGAATTAGACAAGCTCAAATATGGATGATTGTGTCTTATGGTGATTTGTTTGTTTACGGTGGCTCACAGTGCCCTGCCATTGACTACACAAGGCACACTCTCGATGGAGCTGCGTGTCTTCTCAACAGCAACAAGTATTTCCCCAGCCGGTGAGTTATTGAACATCTAATCCGTTAAAGCAGGTGTGTTTAATGCTTCTCCTAGATATGTCTGTTTGTAGAGTTTAGTTCCTACAATGCTTGAAAATTGACTTGACTAGTGTCAGATGAAGGTTTGATCTAAACTACAGGAAGGTAGATCTCCTTGAGCAGATTTGAGCACTCTTGAATCACTACGTTCATTTCTAGGATTTTCTAACAGGCTGTTGATGTTTTATGTAACCATTGATCGTCTCCCTGATTTCCATATAGCGTCAGCATTAAAGAATCATCTGTGGCCAAACTGGGCTCGGTTTGCCGTCGCATCTATAGGATTTTCTCCCATGCTTACTTTCACCACCGCCAGATTTTTGACAAGTATGAGGTAAGAAAGATCACTTATGTAATTCATAAGCACATTTCATAAGCCGGAGTATCAGCTTTGCTTCAAAACCTACTGCACTGCCTATTTAGGCATCATTTCACAATCCTGAACTTCAGTCATGAAAATCATTTGGTAATAAAACAAACTATTTTACTAAATATCTGTGCGCTGTATTTTTCTGCTTAACAGAGCAGCTGTAATCAGGAATTGCTACCCATTAAGAATGTTTCAAGTGGACCACTAATGAGATTTTTAAGAGGTTCATTTCTTTGAAAGCAGCTTACAGAGTTTTTGGAGTCATTACTTAATTGAAAGTGAATGCTAAGCTTGATAATGACTGGCCATGACGAAGCAACTACTGTTTGTTCAAACAGCATTTCCTGCTGTGGTCAGAAGGAGGCATCTTAAGACCGTTCCCTCAAATAGACATTTTATCAAAAGATCATCTCTTTCCCACAGAATGAGACTTTCTTGTGTCACCGCTTCACTCGTTTCGTGATGAAGTACAACCTCATGTCTAAGGACAACCTCATTGTGCCCATCCTGGAAGAGGAAGTCCAGAGTGCCACTGCTGGGGAGAGTGACGCCTGAGCTGCATCTTGTGCCTCTAGCATCCAGTCCGCAGAGGCGTACAACTTTAGTCATTTGACATGTTACTTTTCCACTCACTAATACTTCGTTTGATCCAAATTTCATCATTCAGCTCAGCTGTAACAATCAAAACATTACATCAGCAGCTCCTTGTACATATCTCACTCCATCTCCATTGTAAATCCTGCTTAACCTGTTAGAATTTCCTTTATTTTTCTCCTTCACTAGACTATAAATGAGTCTGGTGGTATTCACCGTCTTTTCTCTCGTTAAGTTATTACATGGGTGAAGGGCTCTTATCCAGCCCACTTTGTCTTTTTTTAAATAAACGAAAATGTATGGTATTTTCATTATGTCAGTTGTTAATAAAATACTTGTACCTAGTCTACGCCTATGCATTAGCTTTTTATGCCATGTTCAGCTGCTAAGTGACCACACAAACAGCCACTTTAATATGAAGTAAATACCCATTTAATAAAACATTACAAAAAACTGCCTGAAATACATTTAAATGCTACAGTTGGTAAATAATACTGCACAGTTCTGGCATATAAGAATATGTTAAATGTCTTGAGCTCAGCTTCTGAAAGTGAAGAATCATCTCATTCGGTTCATCATGGCTTTAACATTTACAGCAGTTTGATATATACTGTTTTGTGAACTAAAATGTGCTTATTCTATTCTGCCATTCCTCAAAGTGGGATAAACATTGTCAAGGCAACATAAGACGTGAAAAATACAACCCTTAACGTGGATAAAATTCTACAAGAATTGTAATATGGCACCACTGCAGCTCAGTTTGAAAAACCAACCAGATAAAACAAATTTGACCACCTAGCTGAGGAGAACTACTCTGTTTATACTAACAAAAGGAAGTACGGTACTCTGCTCATAGTCCCATAGCAGTTATTGAACTGAAATGCTCATCTTAACATGCAAATCGGAGTGTGATTACATTTCCCTTTTGGATAATGTGAAGAAATTCCCAGGAGATTAACAAAAATTCAAGCAACATTTGAGCTCATGGCACAAATCAGATAAACCAGACTACAGCATCAAATTCAGCATTTAGTTTTCATGGGCTCCAGCCTGAAGCTCAATAGGTTTACATTGCATGTGCTTTTCCCTTAAAATCTAACATCTCAAGCTACAAGTAGCATTCCTGATGTTTTGACCTGGGAAATTTCTGTAAGAAAATGTAAGCATGTCAAATCTGCACAGCAAGTAAAATTTGTGTCCTGCAGAAGGGCTGTTTGGACACTCGGTTCCTGAGTTTATGTTGAACTGTGGCAGGTGTTTGAACAAACAACTGAATTGTCAGCTGGTTTAGAGTAAAAAAAAAAAAAGGAACAGGAAAAAGAAAAGCAAAATATGAACAGTGAGGAAGGACACTCGGTGATGACAAAGAAGAAAAACGTGTTGGAGCTTGACAAATGTGATTTGAACTGGACGTGGTATTGTGCGAATGCTGTGAAATACTGTTGATGTAAATAACAGGTGTATTTCAGTGCTATTTTTGATACTTTGTGTCAAAGTATCATTGCACATAAACTTTGTGCTTAAAATTAAAAATACAAGTGTAAATAAAACCGGCCTCTAATACGTTATGGCTTGTTAAAAAATAAATTAAAAAACATTAAGAGTTCCACAAGTCGGTTTCTAATACAGGAACACAAGTCTCTTGTGGTCTGGTGATGTGGTAAATTCTAGGGCAGCTGCCACTCTCAACCGCCAAAGATTTCTGACAGAACTTGAAAAAGAAAACTGCATCTTTTGAGTTACTCCATCAAATACAGGTGACTTCTGCAGCCCCGTCATCCGGCTCATATCCTCCCTCGTCTAAATGGGACAGCACACTGGGATACCCCCCTCCAAACACAGGGAAACCGCCAATTCCCCCTGAACATGGAGACGACAGCTCTGTGTGCGGTTCATCCACGCCCCGACTCACTGAGTGACTACACACCTCTCGCCGCGTGGATCCCTAAAGAAAGCAAAACAAGATAGTTGAGATACAATATCCAACGCTCTCCATTGATTTTCTATTGCGGTAAGGTTATAAAAACTTTTTTTGTTTTTTGTTTACTGTACACCATATGCTTTTAGTCAGTGCTGTTTTTTTGTCAGAAATGACAAGGAGGCAGCTTCCCGCAATAGAAAGTCAATGGAGAGCGTTGGATTGCGTCCTTAAGATATGACTAATAGACAAAATTACAAGTAATGCAACAGATTTCCAAATGTCATTTTTTTTAAATGAGATTAGCAAACAGGCACCTGGTTGTGTTGTGGTACCGTTTGGCCTTTGACCGGTCTTTGCAGGAAAACAACTTGCTTGGTGGCGAGATTCCCTTCACTGCAGGAAAAGAAAAACGGTCAGCTGGGTCCCAAGTGATGAGGTGTAAAGAAACACGATTATATGACTTGTACTGTGAGGGTCCCACCTGTCATGGCGAATAATTGGGGTGGGCAGCACACTAGTGAGCAGCCAGCCGAATTCTGCTAATGTGTGGAGCAGAGGACCATAGTCTGCCTTTACATCTGAACCCTGTGACACAAATAGGAAATCATTAAAGACAACATAAAATGGTGCACACTTAACTTCCTTCATGTGATAATGTGATCATACATGCAGTCACACCTCTATAACGGTCCACTGTTCCACTACAACAGTGTCATTGGCAGGGGGCGCTATGCTTTTCTCCTCATAGACAAACAGCCCCTCTAGAGACCTGGGCACCGGCTCACCTGTAAAAATGACCATTAAACATCTACATCACACTGTAGGAACTAATAAATGACTATTCACAGCTACATGTTTACATTGTTATGTCTGGATATGTGTCTGAATGTTTAAATGCCTAACCTGGAGCATGAGTATTATTGAAGATTTCCTTTTATCATTATTATTCAGATCTTAATGTTAAAAGTCACGGTTTTAATGCAGGGGACCATTTTATGTTATTCTATATTTTCACCCACTGAGACAAAATTTGTAGGTCTCATTTAGTCAGTGCTGGAAGTATGTCAATGACCTACAAAAGATAATGAAACTGAACTACTTCTAAGACAGCAAGATACATCCATGTGCACCAGCGTGTGACAGATGAAAGAAGAGTGAATAAGATTGTAGAGCCAACACGGAGAACATTTCTGCAATTCAATTATACATACACATATATATGTAGACAACACACACTATATATACACATGAAACATACATATGGGAACATATGACATGGGATAAAAGAGAGCGAGATATAGAGCTACTTTATAAACTGCTTTTCATGTTGAAAATGTACTAGCTCCAGATGTCTCAAAAACACATCTGATTTAGCTCCTATTAGTCTGGTGTGAAACAGGAAGCATGGTCTTGAGGTTAGGGACGTGAGCTCTAAATTTAGTTGTGGTTGGAGACAGGAGAAGGGGAAATATGGCTTTGGTTAAAGCTAGAGAGATGTGGAGAAGGATAACAAAGAATAAAAAGATATACTTGGTTAAAAAAAAAATAAAAAAAAAATAATAATCATCAGATGATAGGGCTTCTGGATTGGTAAAAACAATCAGGTAACACCTTGTATGATAATCTTAACGTCTTCCTTAGGAAGAGCTAAAGAGGATGTTGACATCTTCCTTTCCCAAACATGTCAGGCGGATAAACAACCAGCTCAGGGAATCAGGAGTCAAAACTAAGTCTGAGAACTACCTTTAGGTGTGTCCCAGTAAACAAAGGAGTCGACCAATGACCAGCCCTTGCGGTAGAAAGCTGCGGTCAATTCCAGCCAATCAGCTTCGAGTGCACTGACAACTTGACCCTTCCTGGACACACGCATGGACAGCGCCCCCTGGTGGTAACAGCAGGCCAGAGAGTCCAGCGGAGCACAGCCCGGACCCCAGGAGTGAAACAGCACCAACAATCTCAGGTCTGAAAACCACAGGGAGTCTCGTCACACGTTTTGTTATGACCAATGTGCAATGTACAGTGCAACTTCAAAATCTGGCACATTTCAGTAAATTAAGTCATGCAATGATCATTGCTTTAGACACCATTTTAATAGGTCAAAATCAGTCCATCTACCATAACTAATAAGTGTAACAGGGCAGATAAACGAGGTACGGTACTCGTGTTAAGACACTAACAGCCTCTGACTGTTCTTAATCTCACATGTGGCCCTCAAACGGTTGCCATGGAGAATTGAGAGGTTGGTATGATGCCCAGAGGGTGAGGAGACGCCAGCACTCCACAGAGGAGAAAGATATATAACAGGGTTAATCAAAGTAAGCAGACACCACTCAACACAAAGTGAAGAGGAAGTAAAATCAAAAATAAAAGCAAATAGTAAAGTTATAATTTTTTTTTTTACAAAAATAACGATGTATCTCTGTCAACATGTTAAAGTAAAAAAAAATAATAATAATTCCTGTTTGCTTCTGGATGAAATGTGACATGTTCTTTGTGAGTTTCACCCAATCGTGCATGATCCAAAGCATTTATAGTCCATCTATGTATCGGATTTAAATCTATAAAAACGGTTTAGTAAGTTAGACTTCAGATGGTCCATAATGAGATTAGAGGAACATCTCACCTGGGCTGTAGCCACGGCCCTCTAGATCTGCGTCTCCAGTTGGTGTGCGGGGTGGGGAACGGCAGCCCCTCCTGGGACTGGGCACTCCACTGTTACACCCCCCTACTCCAGCCTGCTGGAGCACTGACCCCACAAACCTCACGCCACCCCTGGCATAGCTGTTCACCTGAGGATACACACACACAGTCGTATGATATGAGATTATCTAAACATTCCATTATAAGGAACAGAAATGTACGCAGATACATTTTGAAGAGAAAGACCTTTGACATTTATAGTCAACATGAAATGAAAATTTACTACTTTCTAAATGCATGTTAAATTATATTATTTCATGTACATTCTACATAAAGAATGACATGCAGTAGCCCCCACCACACACACACACACACACACACACACACACTTATGCTGCAGTGCCCGGAGAGCAGTTGGGGGTTCAGTGCCTTGCTCAAGGGCACCTAAGTCCTGGTATTTCCGGCCCGAGACTTGAACTCACAACCTTAGGGTTAGGAGTCAAACTCCCTAACCACTAGGCCACGACTTCCCCTCAAAAAAAAAAGTTAATATAATTTCTAGTAAATATAAAAATACATGGCTCTTGAAATAAATATAGATAGTTCCTTTTTGTGGTGGTGCCAGTGAAGATTTTACCAAAACTAGTAAAAACCTGAACTAATAACCCAACTGGTTTTTCAAAAAAAATTACAATTGTTACACACTGTAAAAGACATGGAAAAAAAGTACATGTACGACAGACAATAGCATTTGAAATGAAAACACAGACCCTGTCTATGAGCAGTCCCACTGTGTCACTGGTCAGAGATTCTCCGGGCAGTGGCCACTCCTCCACTCGCAACACTGGCAAGCTGTCAATCACTGGCACTGCATGTTTACTGCAACCACACATCAATTAAGGAAATGCATTTTAAACTCGCTGCATGAATACATTATTGTAGTGGACATTTCCTATTCCTGACATGTCATGCAATATCAAAGTACTAAAATGCTAAGATGTTTAATCCTTCTGACCCCAACGGACCACACTGGTCAATGGTTCATTAAGAAACCAGCATCAAAGAAAACTGGTTTCAAACCGCACATTTCATGATTTACATCTTATATAAAGTGATTCTTCAGACGCAAGCAAAGATTTAATGACTACAAAGCTTACTTTTTATATTAACATCTGTCAAGTCTATTTCTAGTCCATTAGAGACAGTATTTTATACTTTAAGCAACCATAGAATAGTAGAGCTGGATATCACAGGATGCAAAGATACTTCTACGCGGCTTTCCTTCAAGAAATGACCAGATGGAGGCATCTTAATAGACAGGAAGTCAAGCTAACAATGGAGTGGATATGCCTGAGAAAGAAGCATTTTGCAGGTTTCTCTTTTCTCTTCTTAAAAGTGCATTCAAGCTTATGCTCTCTGGATTCAGACATCAATAAAATAGTACGCACAATACTTGGTATTACACATCTTAAGGTTTTTCACACTGCAACACTATTAACATACATACAACTGTCCCAGACCTTACTTTTGAATGATTTACAATTTACATTTAAATTGAAGTGAACCTGTCCTGTTTCTCCACTGCTTCTTTGCAGGTTCAGATTGGTTGTTGAAAAACTAAACCATTGTCAGGGGCTTCTTAATTTAATCCACATCAGTACCCCAATATGACTTAAAACAAGCCCATCCCACTTTAATCTTAATACATATTCATTCTGACTCATTAAAAGTTAATGTACTTGGAAGGAGCTGGTCAGGGGGTTTGGGGGTACAGAATAGGGGCTGCAAAGGTCCTTGTCATGGTGAATATTACCTGGATCGTGGGCGGACCAAAATGGCCCGGTAGAGCAGGCTGCAGGGCAGGAAGCGGGTCCGGCCCACCGAGAGGATTATGGGATGCAGGGCAGTCAGTACGTAGCCCTGGGTGTAGTATGACTGCAGGGCATGGGGCAGCTCGCACAGCGAGGACAGATACTGTACTGTAGGCCGACTGCCTGCGGAACACAGCACAACAATAAACTCAGTGGAACCCACCATATAAGCTAAGCTATTAGAATTAAAACAATAAACATATGATGAAGCTACAGGTTGTCTCACAAATTCAGACTTTTGATTATGTGCATTGTTTTTCATAGCTTCTTTTGGCCAAGAACTGCCCATTTAAGCCACGTTTCCACCGCAGGAACTTTACCCAGGAACTAGGGACTTTGGGCTAGTACTCGGTGAGTTTCCACCGCAGGAACCAGGAAATAAATAAAGTCACACCTAAGTATAAGTCGCATCAGTCCAAAAATACGTCATGATGAGAAAAAACAAAAATCGCACTGGATTGTAAGTCGCATTTATTTAGAACCAAGAACCAAGAGAAAACAATACCATCTACAGCCGCGAGAGGGCGCTCTATGTTTTCAGTGTAGGCTACAGGAGCACTGAGCAGCATAGAGCACCCTCTCGCGGCTGTAGACGGTAATGTTTTCTATTGGTTCATTTCTCTCGGTTCATGTCAAATTAATTTTGATAAATAAGTCGCACCTGACTATAAGTCGCAGGACCAGCCAAATTATGAAAAAAAGTGTGACTTCTAGTCCGGAAAATAAAGTAGTGTCATTTTCACTATGCGTTTATGTAAAATGAGTGTTAGCCTTGCTTTATTTGAGAAATATTCCCAGTGCACACAAAACTTCCCAGAATACCCTGTTGGTTACGATGTCTACTTCCTTCTTAATTTTTATTAAATTTGTGAAAAATACTTTGTCATCTATACACACACACACACACACACACAATTGGCTTCCAGATTTTCAATAGATCGGCAGTCAAAAAACAATATCGGTCGACCACGATTCATGACTGATAGCACAAAAGTTCGAAGTCAGTGAGACTCTTCAATGTTGTTGTTTTTTTTTTTTTTAAGTCCCTTTTGCTCACAAAAGCCATTTATTTCACAAAAAAAAAAAAAAACAAGTATAAATATTACCATTTAAAATGTTTTTAATTCAATTTTGAATTACGCTGGTGATTGCAAATATTTCAGCAGCCATTAGTCCAGTTTTCAGTGTCGTATGATCCTTCAGAAATCATTCAGTATCATTTCTCAATAACACTTCATCAGTCACGATTAATATTTTTGTGGATACATTTCTAAAAATCCAATAATGCAACAAACCAGGATTCTTAGACAAAAAAAGATAAAATAAAAACATTCTAAAGGAACAGCATTTAAAATATTTTGTAACATTGCAAATGCCTTGACTGTTACTTTCTAATACATTTAAACCATCCATGCTGAATAACAAACTCAAAATGTTTGAATTAACAATGTGAAAATATCAGTTTTACGGAATCAAAAACAACTAAAAGTATTAGTAATATATATTATGGTAGCAGCCTATGTACAGCATTGGATTTTCAGATTCCAAACCACTTAGAATGCAGTCTATGTAGGCAGCAAACAGCAAGACCACTCACTCGGTGTTGGAACAGAGCCTATGTTAAGGTTTCTCGAAGTGGCTCTTCGATAGCATGCTACGGTTTAGTTGGCTTTTTTCTCCTGTCTTCAGCTTCTGACAGAAGATCACTCTGACCTCTCCCTCCTCTCCCACAACCCCAAACACACTTCCTGTGTCCACAAAGAGTTGCTGTTTACAGGGAAGGTTGGACCCACACCACACACACACTCAGCCTTAAAAACACAACATTCTACCACACACACACACACACAGTCTTTCACTGGGGCACACCAGCAAACATGACTTTAGTCTGAGAAAACCCAGACCAAATATCTTCGCCCTGTAAACTCATCCTCAAAAATGGTAAATAGCTATGAAGGAGAATAGGTTTTTGACTCCCCTCAAGTCTGATTTGGTAGCTACCTGAATGTTGTATCATCCCAGGAGTGTCTGTGGCCAATAAAGGGCTTTGACAGGCACGCATCTATTCCTGTCTCTCACACCTGAGCTTCAGAGAAGCGTCAAAGACACAGTGGTCCTCCGGGGCCAAGAAGAGCGGTGGACTATTCACAAAGATATGAACCCTGGAAAGGCCAGCAATTTGTCCCAAACCCTTGAATCCACGCTCCTCCTGTCAACTCACACAGAGGCCTCTGTTCTCCGCAGAGACAGAGACTGTGTGCATGTGTTTAAAAGAGGAGAATAAAGAGAAAAATAAATAAGGCGGCATGAGAAGATGTAAAGGAGAAAAAGGGTCTGAAGGTGTAAAGGCTTCAGAGGAAAAATGAGAAACAGACAGACTGGGCTATGAGAGAAGGAGAAAAACATTACATTAGTGAACATTACAGTAACTACATGTCAAATTCTTAGATTTACATTTTTTTTTATGAAATTACATTAATACATGATCAAAAGTTAACTTCAATACACATTAACCATCCAAGAAAGCCATGGAGTTTACCAAACCTTGGACATTCACAACAGTCATGAACCCCTTTTACCATTTTAAGATTATTTACATGTAGCTTTGCAAATCCTGTTATACAACAATCAAGACTTGTTATCTGACAAAAGTCCAACCGTGAACATTGCCGGAAACACTATACAGCACTCTTAAAAGTACAAGTTATTTAAATCTATGGGTCCATGAAGGATCTCGAACTGCAAAGCAAACTTTCAATTGAACAAAAGTTCTTTAGAGTAGAAAGAGACCCGTCCTGAGTCCTGACATGACAAGTCTGTGTCTATACAAGAAGTATGCAAAATACAACGGCTGTGGTATTTCTTCCAAGCCATACAAAGTCCATATCAACTTCATGATCAGCCCTACCATGATTTTAGATGCCAAGGTTCACGAGGTTCATGCCTAAAAAGAAGAACCAAGTCCAAAACTACAACTACATCTTATAACCCAAAAACACTCACAGACATAAACATGTCCAAGGTGTTTCCACAGGTTACACTCGATATGCAGACAGAGCGACGTTAAGGAGCCGGTGATGCAGAGCTGTCTAAATAACATAAGCCAACCGGTAAGTAGTGTCAAACATTCACACTTCAGGCATCTGTACACTTGGTGTTCTCAGAAATGAAAAACTGGAACAAAGGGTGAACAGACATGCCAAATGACTTTCCCCTCAAACTTCTCACTTCTACACTTGTAGACATGTTTGTATTCAGACAAAAAGCTATCTGACCAAAGAGGTGTTGCAATACAACAGGTTTATTGTTCTGCCATTATTTGAGGCTTTTGATGCATGTTGACTTTTGAGACCAAGTGACAGCACTTCCAGGGACTGTCATTAAGATCTGGACATCACTAGTATCTCACATTGAGCTTGGTCCACTCTTCTTCCCCTGCAGAGTGAGCTTAGTCGGACTTCTCTTCAACATAAGCCCCTTTTACACTGCGATTCCGGCAAATACATGGGTAAAGTGTTCTGGCAATTGTTCCCGGGTCGCTATATTTTGCACTTCCACACTGCCAGTGATTACCTGGGATATGTGCGTGCTTTCACACACAACCCGTAAAGATCCCGTAATGACACGTGACATCAGGGCGTGACGTGTAATGTACGAGTTGAAAACGTTAGGAACGTTATACTTTCACTGAAGCAAGCGAACGATCTCGACGTCAGTGTGGAAAGTGAGGAACTAACTGATCTCTGCTTCATTACAGTTTGCACATATTTTATTGTCGCAAATGTTGATCTTCCTTCAAAACAGCCGGTAAAAGATTCATGCGATAACGCGTGTCATCACTACGACGCGGCATTAGATCTGCCCAGACAGAGGAGACAGATCCTTAACTGGAGAGCAATTCCAGCTGCAGTGTTGAACCGATTTCCCAATTATCTCCACATTATCCTGTCTTCCTGTGCATGACCAACCTTATTGGGGGAACTGAATTAATTAGAATCATTGTATAACTGCAATATTTAAGAAATAACAGATTTGGAATGAACAACTTCTCTTGCAGAGGCTGAAAGGGTCAACCCTTTGGCCTTCATCTTGACAACAGAGATTCATTCACCTTAGAGCTGCCTGCCATCTTGCAATCTGAGTGAACATTTGAGGCATGCTGCCGGTTTAATAGGGATTTTCATTAGGGATGCACGATATTGGATTTTGGCCGATATTCGATATGCCGATATTTTCAAAATAATTTTGGCCGATGCCGATACCGATATCGATATATATACAAATATATACTGATATATTTAAACTTTAATTTTACTGAAGAGAAATCCATGTATCTCTTCTGTACTGATTCTACCATAAATTTATTATTTTACAAATGTAGACAGACATTCACATCTGAAAAACAGGTCAATTATTTCACTTGGAGAATATCGGTTTGGCTCATCGGCAGAAATATTCATATCGGCCGATACCGATAATGGTCATTTTAAGCTTTTATCGGCCGATACCGATATTGTGCCGATATTATCGTGCATCCCTAATTTTCATACAATTAAGGAAATTAGCACCAGCAGGTAACGGATTAACACCAATAACTTGGAGATATCGGTATGGGTTCCCTAATTTTTTCCCCCCAAACATCTAATTTAAGTGCTTCAGAGTACCATTTGTGAAATTTGCTTAAATACATAAATAAAAACTGCCCTTCTACTCCTGTTATGGTAACTTCAAATAGGACTAATCAGTTACCTTAAAATTTAGGTAAATGTAGTTTGTTCTCCACTGTAGGTCAGTTTCAGGTAGTAAATGGTTAGCATCTTAGTCTTCTAAAGTGATTGATTTGAGTCCTGGGCAGGTGGAGACACGCGACCCTGCAAAATTGCTTCACATTCCAAGCAACACCCTGGATACAGAACAGATCTACACTACCATCACAAAACGTTAATTTTAAATGTGTGTGACCAACTAGAGATTTACATAATTTTGTCTACATTTTTCTAGACTACATTTCGATTTTAATCCGTTGCCATCAAAGAATTTAGGCCGATCTACAGAAAAGTGCCCCATAGACATCTCAGATTTGATCGGAAACCTATTCTAAATGTATGTGCAGGAAACACATGGTCATCAGAATGGAAGGATAGCTTAAATTTCATAAAATCAAGCCTGTTGTTCGGACAATAAGTACTTTTTCCGCTTTTAATAACGGTTATTCATTTTCATATGCAGGATATAGGACACTCAAGACTTGCTTTCAGGAGATATTATTCACTATCAGGAGAAATTGTAAATATTCTATTAAGTTGTAATATTTGTAGTTCTCTGAAAAAAGAAATTATATGTTGAACCAAGTTAATCCAAAAGTGGTCTTGAAATTTTAGGGAAATGGCCCTTACATAGTTTTTTTTTAATTTTACAACTTACATTTTCGCCAAGTAAAAATAACTATGGCATTAAAATTAAAGAGAAAGTTTTCTTTAAAACTGGAAAAAAACTGTACAGCTCATTTCCAATCAAAAAATTATATTCTAGTCCTCCTAAATCACACACAAACAACAATCCCTGAAGCTCCATGAGTTGAATGGATACATTTTCCGCTGCATGCTAACAGATCACTACAAGTTTTCCCATCTCCCCCACTACGGGTTTTCCATCTCCCTCTCAAGGCTGGTTCGCAACAGAAACCCGTACCATTCTTCAAACAACCGCTTCTCCTCAAGGCAAATGTACACATTTACACATTAAACGTTTCAAAACGATGAATGTGGGTAGTACGAACTTGAAGTACACTGCGCATGGTCCCTTCAAACCAAGAATGAAAGAGATGGTGGAAAATGCTACACAGAGGAAGCGAGCATGACTGAATGTCATCTCGTGGAACAGACGCGGGTGTATTGTTGTCTGTGCGCCTCAGACGCCGTTTATTGAGGGAAAAACCTCCTGACCCATTTCCACATGTGATAAAGCTCTGGCAGTGTTGCACAAAACGGTATAAACCCGAACGCACTTCAGGACACACATGCCAAGATTCAACATGCCAAAAGTCTGAAAGTGCAAACAGAGCTCAAACCATAGTATTGGCACGTGCCACTGCTTTCTTGCCAGGCAGCTTGCGAAGTTTTGAGAAACAGCCGAATGAACAACCGGAGCTCTTTCTCATTCATTACACTCGAACCAAATGAAAAATGTAACATGCTAAGAGTTAAACGTTTGCAAATAAACAAACATACCTCAAGTTGTTAGTAGGCTACCATTTAAAAAAACCTTCCAGAACAGTAGTCGTTTACTTTATTTTGTAACGGTTTACTAATACGGAGTTAACGCATTTTCATTGTAACGTTAGTAGGAATAACTGGAATTGTATTTTGATGGATTTTTTTTTTTTTTTGTAAGCGAGCATCACATAAAATCTTTGTTTACTGCACTGATCTGTACCTTCCAGACTGAAGTCCAGCAGCACATACTCGTACACGGAGTCTGTTTTGGTCTCGACCTGTGGTCTCTTTAAAGTGGAGTAGATTTTTCCCGGGCTGTTGTCCTCCGGGTCCTCTAGTTTCCTTAGTCCACATCCCATATTTGCGGGATCTCCAGCACACGCAAGGCTGGGACACGGGGCGACCCACTCGGACACACACTCAGAGGACTCCCGCTCTCGTGCTTAGTGGGTTTGCTCCATATTCCAATTCCAACAACTTAATCCTTTGGGAGTGGCACCGAGAATGACGTGCTGTGTGTCCGATCCCGTTTAAGAAAACGGCTGAAGTCGAGCAAAGAGATCACCAAATCCTTTTGTGGGGTCTTTATTAGACTAATTAAATAAAATACTTTCTGAAGTTGTGCAATAAAGAAATCCAGATCGTCTTCATTAAAATCTCATTCGTGGCATGGAAATAATAAAGAAAAAGTTGTAGTTGGCTGGAATCATGTTGAAATTAATGAAGGGGCGTGACGACGGAAAACGATTAAACAGGCCGGGCTGAATATTAAACAGGAGGAGGGGCGTGTATAAATTATAAATGTTTACACAGCAGACAGACAACGTACTTCTGTTGTTTCTTTTAGTTATTTTGGTAACCAACTCCTAATGTTTTTGGGACATTTTTCAAATTCTCATTACACAAATTAATATTTTGAAATATGGAGATTAAGAAAAACAATGCTAACAGTAACACCTATTAAAACGCCTTTATTTTCATCTTATTTTGTAATAATTGTTTTAATAAAGAAAGGGATGTAATAGTCATTTTTACACCCCCAGACAATGATTCATGGCGAAAAATTCCCACCAAAACCAGCAATGAAGCAAATAACTTTTAGATCACTTTCTGGCACAGTGGTATGCATGGATGGAAATTCTATAAAGTGACTTAAAACCACATTAACTGACGACTGTAGCACTAGAAACATCTGTTCAAATAAGCGGGAAGCTGAATTTGTTGGGCATACAAAATTTAAGGAGCTGAGTAGAAAATTATATGTATGAGCAAGAGCAAAGGGGAATTTTTCAAAAGATTAAAGTCTAAAATACTTCATTTACTAACCACTTGAGCATTCATTTAACCCATTCCATCCCTTTAGGAGTTTTTATGCTATACCTTCCTTAACCCAGCAACACAGCCAGTCAGATGTGTTTCTTTGAAGTGTCGTTGTATATTATACCCATGACTATCATAATATTAAATTAAATAAAAAATAAAATAAAATAAAAACCTGGCTACGTGGTCTGTACTAGACTGAGTCATGGCACTTGTTGTTTTTCTCTTGTTGGTCTGATTGCTTCTATTGTTCTCATTTTTAAGTTGCTTTGGATAAAAGCATCTGCTAAATGATGAAATGTAATTTCAGTTACCTATTTAAAATCTACAGACTTGTGGAAGTGAGATGTTGTGTCACACTTGGGCCAGCTGTAATGTTGGCCTAATGTAGGAGTGTTTACAGGGCATCTGGATCTTGGTTGTGCATTGTAGAAAGTAGCACATGGCTAAAGCGCAAACAGATATGCACCACTGTGGCTAGAAAACAAAAATAGAACCTTTTCTCTTTAATTAGCAATAATAGCATTTTGTCGATAATATAGAACAAAAGAGAGATAAGGAAGGAAGGAGGCCTCCAAATGGGGGGAGCAGAGGAAAGCTGAGACACAACTCAAATCATTCAATGTGTTTATTATGTGGCTCTATTTTTACACAGTTGTGAGTGAGTCAGACCTCACTCATGCTAAAGCGGAACAAAAACAAACATGAAACTAGCAAAGTAGCTGTACCACCTGTCAAACTTACAGTGGAAAACAGTGCCCACCTGCTGGCCGTGAGCACCACGCTGAACAACAATCTCATTAACCAGCCACAAAGCAGCAGATTTCTGAAAGCAGCTCATTTTAGTGTATTTGTGTGTTGCTTTATTGTTTTGGCTCTTGCCGTGCAGAACACAATAGTTATGATTTGGGATTAGTTTCCATAGTTTTCCGAACTGATCCTTTGAAAATATATTCGTGTCAAATTTCCTGTAATTCTTTTTTGATCATGTAGCCTTCAGTTGTCCTGTAAGACAACAGACACCTGATGCATTTATAGATTATTAGAACCAAATCCAAAATTGGAATAATATGAATAGTATTTGTTAATCTTTCACAGAAATTAATGAACAGTATCATGCCAGGCTCAGAAACATCAGTTTTAAGTCTTCTCACATGTCTGTTTGCCTTTGTGCTTCTCAGAAATAACACTGAAAAACCAAGCCTGGGTCCTAGACCGGAAACCACTGTCATTCTGAGACCACACCCAGAGGATATTGGGAAGGAAACCCATGCCTGACAGTGTAGGAAGGAAACAAACATACGGTAGGTGGTTAAACTGCCACAAAACTGTATGCAAATGTTACGCACTTACACTAATAATTTTTTTTTTTAATTAGGTTTTCCAAAAATAACACTCAGTATTAATTTCTCATCTGTCTCCTTATTTTAATCCCAAAATGAATACAGACATTGTCATTTTATACAGATCACTCCACATTATAATCCCACCTCTGTTCCTGTGAGATTAAACTGGCCTACATCAGTCACTCTGACACACAATCTGGACTCTATGCACCCTATTCATCTATTCCTGAGCTCCAGTGAGATCATATCTGATGAGAATCAAATGTCACCTCACAACATGAAAGCCCCTGTGGTTTTGAGAAAAACGGGTTTGAAAATGTATGGATGGAGGGATTGATTTCTATATGCAGGCTATTTAAAAACTGACGCTTTATTGTGTTTGATTTAGAGATGGAATTGTATTTTCATCTTGTTTCACTTTGAAAATACTTTTGAAAAGAAGATACAATTTTAAACTTCACATTCTCTTTAACAAATTCTATTATTAATAATATTGAGAAACAATCTGCCAATAAATAATACAAGTAAAATTGCTTAGCTCGGATTCATCCTTTTAAGGACACAAATGACGTTAAACTCTTGGCCTTATGAATAGGCAAATTAATTTTGGTAAATGAACGTTACACGTCTCTTCTGCAATACTTGCGGCACAGCGCCATCTAGCGTTCAACACAAAGGTACAAAAAGTCATTCATCTCATTGTGCAATATCTGTTGTGGATCTTTTGCCACTCACCTTATTCAGTTAGATGATATTTACCAGAGAGTGGTACTCTGACTGTGATAAATAATTAAAATATATTATTATTATTTAAAAAACAAAATTTAAAAAGTGTGTATGTACATAATACAAATCGAATTTGTTTGAAAATGTTTACTAAGCATTTTTAATTTCATTTTTAGAATAATATATTCTTTTAAATATTTAATTACTTTATCAATTAATTGACTGTAGTCGTCGTTTTTCATTTCCAAACGATAATTCACATGAATAATTTTATTATTTCACTTTGACAATGTAGGGATGACACCTGTTCAAATAAAGTTATAAGCTAAATTTGTTTGCAATACAAAATAATATATATATATATATATATATATATATATATATATATATATATATATATATGAGCATAAATTTATAAATGTGTTAGAATCACTAAAATGCAAATGAAAAGTCTGTAGCTTGTTCCCTCTTGTGAAAATGTGAGAGTTTGTAATCAGTTGCTTCTACTCTTTTAATTACTTTCGGTGAAGCACTTGAGAACATTTTCAACACTCTGATCAAACATGAGAAAAGCAATTCAGTTTTGAATGTTAAGAGTTGTAGAGTGCAAATGGAAATGACAGATGGAAATAAACAGTGCTGATAGAAACTAAGATTCTGTGTTGAAACATTTTACATGATAAGAAGCAATTACGCAATAAAGATTTTTTCAGATAATGTTGACTTCAAAAACTTTTTTCAACCTTCTATAAAGCTTTTTGTGTAGTGCATTGAGCACTTTTGTTCAAAACCTCTCACAAACACAGTGAACATTTGATTTTGGTTTTGTTTTGTCAATACAATTGAAGCAATAAATGACTTGAGATACAAATACTCCCTGCACCTGCTTTTGTTTTCTCTTTCTACACTGAACAGGGAGCAAAGAAACAGAGCTGAGGAGTGAAGGACGA